>NC_081375.1:47036461-47676688 GCF_030684315.1 Stegostoma tigrinum | reverse complement strand
AGTTCTGGTTTGCCTGTTACAAAAAAAAATTGAGAGGCTGATAATAGAAATGAGATATGGGTCAAATGCAGGCAAATGGGGCTAAATTAACTTAGAACATCTGGTCAGCATGGACGAGTTGGACCGAAGGGTCTATTTTCGTGCTGTGCATCTCAATGACTTTAAATGAAGGGCAACCCATGACAAATCTTATCTGTTTTTAAACTTGGAGGCTGAAGGAGACCACATAGAAGCAAACACAGGGAATGTTGGAGAAACTTAGCAGGTCTGGCAGCATTTGTGCAGAGAGAAGTTACCGTTTCAAGTCTGGTCTGACACTGCTTCAGAACAAATGGAAGTCTTTAAAATGATGAAAATTTTTGATACAGTGACTAGAGGGAGAGTGTTTCCAGTTGTGTTCAAAAGTTTAAATAAAAGGTTATTGATTAAAGGTTGTCTGTGTAAAAAAGTCAAATGGAGAATTTTCTAGGAAGTTCTTTACTCAGAGACTGATGAGAATGTGAAACTCACTACCACTGGGAATAAATGAAGTAGTTAGCTTTGATGCTTTTAAGGGGTGACTACACAGTTGTGGAGTGAGAAGAGAACAGAGAATTGTATTGGGTGGGTTAGGTGGAAAAAGACATGGGGAGGGCTATGTGGAGAATAAATGTAGTTATGGTCTAGCTGGGCCAGCTAGCTTGGTTCACTGACACCGTCAACTTCCTTCCCAACTCCAAAGATGGGATTCTGTCTCAGCAGCATGCTCCCCAAGGGCAGTTCTGATAGCGAGTGGGATTTGCATGCCCAGTCAGAAAGGCTTGCCAGGCACAATCACAGGATGGCCAGCCAGATGGTTATAAAGAAGCCTGCGCCACAGGTCCTGGCATCACTGTAAACGGCAGCTAAACAAATGTACATTCTCACAAGCCAGTACAATCAGCCAGGCCATCTGACTCGAACCCACTTCTGTACACCCCCTGTTCCCATTCGTCTGCTGTCACCTCAAAACCGCTAGGACAGTTGTCACAAGCTGGGCAATGTTTGGGCCTACAGTTTAGTGAAGTCTCCCTGCGTGATATTATCCAAGTTGTTTCGGATCGATGCTGTGTTGTTCACCTGTTGGCATACCAGGATAAACACAAATCTGATCAAAGACAACCTGAAAAAAGTGACAGTGGACATTAGAAGCTTTGAGATCAGCATTTATATGAACATTTGAGTTTGAAGTTAGAGTTGGCTATTTGGCCCATCAGGACTGCTGTGCCATTGAATGATGTCATGATTGATCACGTTATGGCCTTAATTCCCCTCAATGACCTACTTCTGATCCTGCATCTCCGGGCCTTATATTTTGCCCAATCTTCTGACCTTCCACTAACATCTGCAGAATTGCACATTTTGTCAAGTTAATGTTAACTTTAAGTTCCTCAGTGGAATGTGTGTTCATCACCTAAAATCGTCCCTTCTCACTTCAATATATCCTTGGTGAGTGTTCTGAAATATCCCCTTTAATGTCTGCATCTCTGCTCACCCTTCTCTTAAGTTATTTTGTCATTTCACTTTTGGTAGGTCTGTCTTTGATCCCTCATAACTGCCCTTACCTGAGCTGAATTACACAGGCTTAGGCTCATTCTTCTCTCCCTCAAGCTGAAAGAGAAATTCGATCATATTATGATCGCTGCTACCTATTGCCACTTTTATCATTAATTAATCCCAACTAATTACACATTACCAGATTAAAAGTAGCATTATCTCTAGTTAGCTCTGGAATATTGATATAAGAAAGGTCTCCCAGCAGACATGGAGCACAGAGAGGAGGGTGCGGGAGCTCCTCTCTTCAGTGGCAGGTCCTGCCAGCCAGCGTCCAGGCATTACCGGAGCCCAGCAGGAGGTGCTGTAGCTCTGTGAGGAGGTGAGAAAATAGTTGGCAGTTGGAATCAACAGGGGCCAGATTATGAGGGAGTGAACGGAGGGTGGGTGCTGCATTTTGGAGGGCTGGCAGCTAAGAACATAGTGACATTCTGAAGGAAGGTTCAGAGGATGCCATTGAAATGATCTGTCTCCCTTCTTTTCTGTCTTTTAAGCAGTTTACTTAACAAAGATGCTGTGCACATGCCCATGTTAACCATATAACGATGTGGGCAGAGTGTTATCTGGGTCTATGGGATGTGGATGTCACTGGCTGGGACAGCATTTAATGCCCTTCCCTAGATGCCAAGGGGGTAGTTGAGTGTCAACCCACATTGCTATGGCTCTGGAGTTTTGTGTAGACCAGACTAGGTAAAGGTGGTAGATTTTCTTTCCTAAAGGGCACACATGAAGCAGCTGGGCTCGGATAGGGAAAAAAAAAGTACAAAATTCCAACTCTGAAGCAAGGAAAAATACTCAGTTGGAACGTGTAGCAGAAAGAAGAAAGCAAAATTCTAACACAAATATGCAACACTTGAGAGTTTTGATCACAAACTGGAATTTTGAATGAAGTGATAATGAATGGTCAGTTCATTCATGGTAACAGAAACAGCCTCTGATATAATCCTCAGGCAACATTGATTTCTTTGCTCTTTCTAGCTGATTGAAACTGTTTGAAATCAGCTGCTAATACGCCAGAAGAATAACTGACTATTTTTTCATTGATCCTACTCCTTGTAACTAATATTGTTGCTGCAAAATACAGTTCAAATGTCAATGGTAACTTTAATGCAATTTAAAAAAAGTAAACCTTCAATTCGTTTAAATATTATTTCCTGTCCTTTACCCACCCACATCTATAAAATGCTGATAGGGTTCTTGATGCTGTCTGCTTCCTGTGATCAGTCAGTCCATAACTTTTCCTTCAGAGCAACAACTTCCCTTCCAGTGCACATAACCAGTGTGACAGCAGAGAGTTTTGAGTCATTCGGGAGTAACTGTCCTGTCTTAGGCCTAGCTTCAAGTCTTAGCCCAGGTCTGAATTGGTCGCCACTGAAGAACCCAAGTCATTATATAATTGGTGCTGGTCCGCAGCCTGGATAAGAGTGCAGGGTGCATGGTACATAGGGTGCCTCCCTGTAAAAACCATCGGCCTAATAAAAAAGTTCCTGCTCTGAAACAAAAGTTATGGACAAACTGGTCACAATATGCAGACAGCAGCTAGAGCCCCATTAGCATTGTATGATGTGAGTGGGAAAAGGACAGGAAATAATTTTTCAAAAGGTTGAAGATTTACTGTAAATTAATTTTTGTTGTATTAATTTATTCATACATTAAAACAAAATTTACTAATTTAATACATCAATTAAATTTCTTTAATGTAACGTGCGGCGAGGCAGTGGCTTAATGGTTCTATCAGTGGACTGCTAATCCAGAGACCCAGGTAATGATTTGGGGATCTGGGTTCGAATCCCACCACGACAGATGGTGGAATTAGAATTCAATAAAATACCGGAAATTAATAGTCTAATGATGACCATGAATCGATTACTGATTGTTGCAAAAACCCATCTGTCTCAATAATGTCCTTTAGGGAAGGAAACTGCCATCCTTACCTGGTCTGGCCTACATGTGACTCCAGACCCACAGCAAAACTCATAACTGCTCTCTGAGCATTTAGGGATGGGCAATAAATGTAGGCAAAGCCAGCTATGCCCTCATCCCGCGAATGAATAAAGGAAAATAAAAATTAAAGTTAACGTTGATACTGAGTTTTCCAGCAACAATATTAGTTACTTCCAAAGTGAAGAATCATTGCCCAGTGTTGTAGCAACCTTATGTAAGATGGGGACAGCTAAAACAGGAAGGAAGATAATGTTGTTTTAATGATCCTTTTTATTTTCACACCATGACAACCTGCAACAAAAAAAAAGGAGCCAGAAGCATAAAGGGGCAAAGGAAGAAGGGGGGAGATCATGAAATATGGACGATAGGATATCAAATCTGACTCACTGGATGTGTGAGATAACAAGTTCTAGAGCTGGATGAACACAGCAGGCCAAACAGCATCAGAGGAGCAGGAAGGCTGATGTTTCAGCCATTTCTGAAGAAGGGTCTAGGCCAGAAACATCAGCTTTCCTGCTCCTCTGATGCTGCTTGGCCTCCTGTGTTCATCCAGCTCTACACCTTGTTACCTCAGATTCTCCAGCATCTGCAGTTCCTACTATCACTGGATGTGTGTAACAATTTTGAATTGTTGAATAAATTTTGTGACCTGCTCACATTTTTGTCACCGGAATTTTACTGAAACCATTGTACTTGGAGAACTTGTTTTAGTTTTAGGACAATGTTTACGCTGAGGCATGAAACACTATTTCCAACTCAGGTAGCCCATGCTCAGCTTGTTTGTAGCAGAGTAAAGTTCTTCACTCTGTTTCAGTACAGAAAACATGTCAATCACCAGCTCAGAAAAGCTGTACCTTCAGGACCTGGTCCCATCCTGTGACTCTCTGAATTGACTGAAACTGAGGGCTAGATTTTCCGACCGTTGACTATGGACAGTTTGGAGGTTCTGTTCCTCATGCTAGATTAGCCCTAATTTGTGCTTTAGTTGTGACCAACCCCAATTTATACATGACCCTTACACATAGCAAACAAAGGAGGCATTGATTGCACAGCCTGAGATGAATTAGAATCCAGCTTGCAGTGATGGGAGACGAATGCCTAACACTCTGTTGCTTTGTGTGTGTGTGTGTGTGTGTGTGTGTGTATTCACGTAGTCTATCCACTTTCCCACAGGTAAATGTTCCCACTGCCTGAATGGAGATGAATGCACACAGCGGCGGCCACCAAAGAACAGTCTAATGAATAGGAGCCTTAGGGCAACACTGCTTGATATTTGTTGGTGGCTTGTGAAATACAGCTTTGAGACAATGGGGGTTCTCTCTTACACCGTGCAGCAACAATGAACTCAGCAGGATCTGCAATAACCAGCGATTAGGTGAGCCCATCTCCTTCCATTGCTGGAGCTCTTTGCCAACCGCAGTGCAATACAACAGTTGGTTAGAGAAGCAGAGTGCAACAGAAATACTCACTGCATTCTGTCATGATAATGCCTGATGTGTGACATCATAAACCTGCGCAGAAAAGGAAAGAGTAAGAGAGAACAGTCTGGAACACTCAGCTGATACCTAGAACCGATCTGGTACAATGTCCCAGGAGTCTCAGCAGTACTCCTCACCCTGCGCATCCAGGATGTCATTGAGGTCTGCAAAGACTGAGCCACTGGACATCTTGCGGCCATTGCTGGAGAGATCGAGGAACTCCTCTGTTGAACTGGGCACTGAGCTGATGTATCTGTCCCAGACTCGATCTGCTGGTACTTCATGCTCAATCAGTTTGGGTTTCGTTTTTAAACTTCTTTCCAAGTTCTTCCTTTTGTGCTTGAATTCAAGGATGGTCTTTGTGTACGTGTTTATTGTTGTCACTGAAGCAGCCATACAGCATGTAAAGGATCCCCAAGCGAGACTGAGGAAAAACAAATGTCTTAAAAGTTATTGAATTAAATTAAAGGTTTAACATTCAAGTCAAATCACAAGGAGCAAAGAATGAGTTACCTGCAGACATTTAGAGGAAATAGAGAACAATTAGATTTAACTCGCTGAGTCGGTTCACTGTAACAGTGTGTACTGTGTACAAGATGTACTCCAGAAATTCACCAAATATTCTTAGCTAACACCTTCCATGACCATTTCCTTCTAGAAGGACAAGGGCAGCAAACACATGGAAATACCATGACCTATGAGTTCCCCTATAAGTTCCACACCATCTTGACTTGGAAATATATTGCCTTTTTTTTATTATCACTGGGTCAAAATCCTGGAATTCCCTCCCTAAGAGCATTGTGGGTCATCCCACAGCAAGTGGACTGCAGCAATTCAAAAAGGCAGCTCATCCCCACTTTCTCAAGGGCAGCTAGGGACAGGCAATAAATGCTGGCCCAGACAGCGATGTCCATATCCCACAAGTGAATAAAATAAAGGCTCTAGAAACACCAGTAAGTCTAACATCCATTCAACAAAAAGATCTATTCATGCAATGTACCACTGCGTCAAAATGAAATACTACTTGTGTTGATAATAAAATGTGAGGCTGGATGAACACAGCAGGCCAAGCAGCATCTCAGGAGCACAAAAGCTGACGTTTCGGGCCTAGACCCTTCATCGGCTCTCTGATGAAGGGTCTAGGCCCGAAACGTCAGCTTTTGTGCTCCTGAGATGCTGCTTGGCCTGCTGTGTTCATCCAGCCTCACATTTTATTATCTTGGAATCTCCAGCATCTGCAGTTCCCATTATCTCTGATACTACTTGTGTTGGTCTGCCACTTGAGATAGACTAAAGGATGCCTCAAAAGGGAAATTAAACAAATTAGACCATCTAATTCACTGCCATTGCTTGAGAATGAGGAGCTATTTCTGCACTTCTCTTGCATTTTCCTGTAAGTTGCTTTCCTGCATACATGTTCTCACCAGTAGCACACTGGCGTGTTCTCAGTTTTCAAGATCCCTTTGCTTCAATAATTGGCATGTGCTCTCTTTGATATTGGTTGAGTCTCTGAGGGACATACTCTTCTTGAAAATTGCATGCTGGCTTTTGCAAGGAGTGATGGTATTTAGAAAAGACATGGATCAGCATCTGTGAGCATGTGGTGTGAAACGGCAGTATCAGCTAGTTATTGACATGAGGGCTGTGCTGCTCAAGTTGGTTTGCTCCATTTGATATTTCAAGGCATCTGCAATGAGCCTGTGCACCAAACCACAAGTGACAACTAAGCTCAGCTCTATACACAGAAGCACAGCACTTAACTGTGAGGTGCATGATGGGTGAGTGGGCATAACAGGCAAGGCAAACAATAGGTGGGAGAGTCTATGGTTATCGGAAGATGGACAGGGAAGTAATATTATAGCCATGAACAGCAACATGATCTACTGAATAGCAGAGCAGGATTGATAAGGATTGCTCCTGTTCACATATTTTCTGATCTTATAAAAAATTAAGCAACAACTACTGTGGGTATGTAATGAGCTGAGTGTATAATGTCCTGTAACAGATAGGGTGCATGAAGGAATTAATTTTTAGAACAGTTGAAGGATGCAATGCATATTGAGAGGGAATATAACTGGCATGGCATATGATGGGCAGAGTAGAATGAATTGGGCATAAAGATTGCCCACTTTACACAAAAGTTGAAGTTCAATGCTCCACCAGAGGATTTGGAAGAAGAGAGGTCCCATGGTGTTAGGAGTCCAGGTCACTCCTATGGTCTGGGTTCATTTTTACAGATGGCACATACTGCTGGGAGGCCTATGTGTGGTTGGCACTGTATGGAAATGGGAGTGTGGCTAGGGGTCTTGCAGAATATTAATATTCTTGGTCTTTGACAATGGAACCTAAAACACAGTGGGTGACCCTGAACTTCCCTCTGGAATGGGCAAGCAAGCCACTGAATTAAGTATGAACAATAAATGGCCAAATCCCATGAAAGAAGAGTGGAAAAAAAGATTTTTCCTTTTCCTAGTCAATGGCAGCCAGAAGATATCATGCTCCAGAATTGTCTGAAGATCAGGGAATGGAGTTGCGTGGAGAGTTGGGAATGAAGCCTCTGTTTTTCAGACAACCCTGGGACTGTTGTAGGGGGTCTTCAGCTATTGAAGATGAAGAATGTGAAACAGAAGGCTAGGATTGATCCCCAGTGCCTCAATACATTGGATCTGCACACGCTGCTGACACAGATCTCAATCTGCCATTTGGGTAACCCTTGGAATGACGACCTCAGCATAACAGAGGAGGGCTTAAGGTTCCAGTGTCAAAGGCCAAGACCATCAGCATTCTACAAGACCTCCAGCAACACTCCCATTTTCACCATTCTTCATTTATTTCCGTTGCACACAGAGAGAAATTGCACCCCAGATGCCAAGAAAAAGGAACGAAACCCTCATAAATCCAAGGGTTACAGTGTTGAGATTGCAGGGTGGCCTTTGTAACAATATCCTGAATTCAAAATACTATTCCATACTGCAGAATCCGGATTGCATATAACTGTACAGCTCACCATGTAGGACGCTTTATGATTAAACAGAACCAGTTTTCAATTGAAAATTGGCCAGCATAGGCACATGTCCAGTCTCTTCAGGATCAAGGCTGATGGGAAGGTGTGGGAAAGAGGAGTTGAAGTTCAACATTAGCCATAATTATTTTGAATTGTGAAGCAGGCTTAATGGGTTGAATGTTCTATTTATGTTCCTATCTCTTGTGTTATTATGTTCCATAGTCAGCTCACTCTCTCTGTGGGAGAACCAAAACCTTCTCCCATTACTTCCTCCCTGAGAGTTATCACTTTCTTTCATTCATGAGTCCCTGAAGCAATAGCCTATGAGCATTTCTATGCATGTCTTTGAATATTGAAATGATACACTTTTCATGAAGCTGTCATGGAACTGATGATCTCAAAATATGCAAAGTGCCTCAGAAAGACTGAAACACATTTGCTATTTTCAGTGCATTTCCCATGTGTGAAGATGACATCATTAATAAACGAAATAAGGGAATTTACATGTGCAACACACAACCTGAAAATGCTCTAAATTGCACAGAGACTGATTAGAATGTGAAACTCGTGGTAACAAATAACAGTTGACATTAATAGTACAGATACATTTAAGGGAAAACTAGATAAACATGAATGAGAAAGGAAGATTGCTCAGTTCAAAGGAATGGTAGCGGCTTGTGTGAAGCATAAACAAAAAGCAAGCATGGACTATTTGTGTCAGAGGGCTTGTTTTTGTGCCATATTTGCTTTGGAATGTAATATCCACATGTGAATGCACAGGAGATGGATTTTACTTGTAATCTTTTGCACAGTTTGAAGGATGTCACTTACCAGTATGACCACCCATAATCCCACGTCTGTGGTCGCCAATCTTCGGGGCCAAGGTTGACGGTCATTTGAAACACAGTCGTGTACATCATGTGGGCTACCATTCCCAAAAGACCTGCAACATCAAATCACCAGAAGAACGCGCTGTAAGCAAAGTTTAACACAATAAGTATTAAACATATATTTTCTATTTCAATGGATAGAATTTGTGCATTCCCTAAGTGTTGTGCTTTCTTACCCAACTTTCCCAAATTAAACTATCAGCAGCAAGCTTTTGTGAGTCGAAAACAAAGCATGTTATTTATTCTCATAGGCTTAACGTAAATTTAAAATGTGGCTGCTCACATACTCATTCCCACATGCACACTCACACCTGTACAGATTGATTACAGGTAAAAGTGGCACATTGTTACAAATGGTTAAACCGGTCTGTGGCTTATAATCTTCTCCTTTCATGTAGCAGACCTGATTTTTTGAATGACATTGATGCTTAGAAGCTGAAGTAAGGATTTTGCAAATTGAAGAATTCTCAATAAACGGTGAAGTTTTCTTCATTTAAACTTTTATGAGGTTGGCCCTCAGGCAAAGTCACTCGGAACAGGGAGGGCACAACAGTCTTTCTCCATATTGCAATGTTCTCCTTTCAGGTTATTGCTGTTAATTATCTTGAATGTACAGAATTCTTGCAGCTAATTTGGTGGTTTTTGGTAAGAATTTATCTGCAATCAGCTTCGTGATGACTTTAAAAGCAAACAACAAAAGCGCTTTCTCATCTTGTACAAATACAACATCCTTTCTGAGAAAAAAGGTCGTGTTTATGTTGATTACAACTTTCTAGGTTATTGCTCAATCTCTTGAGACTTTGACACAGTCAATTCTGTTTTTATTTTCTGAATGACCTATTCATTTTGATAATAGTCTTTCAGATTGAGTTCAGGAAAGGACATTGATTCTTCTGTCTGGATTGTTGTACTTGCTTATCTTGAGAGAGGGGAATAGTCTAAATTAGAGAAGTCAGGTAATATTGTGTGCAACCTTTTTTTGTCCAGTTGTAAAATATACTGTAAAATTTGAACTTCAAAATATAGTGAGACATGATATTCGCCCAGTTTTAATATTTCACCACAGTGTTTTGTGTTTATAGCAGGTGCATCTAAATCATCACAGAAACAAGTTCCTTGCAGGTAGGGCTGTCTGATTTTGAATCATCTGTTCCTTCACAGAGTTGGATGACAGTGCGAATGCAGTCTGCATATGTGCTATCCCACTGTTATTGTTGACAGATGCCTGGATTCAACTCAAATGCCATCTTGTTAATATTGGAAAATTCGTGTGAGATCTCCCAGTGTTATTATGGATAGATGCTAAGATTCAAATCATTTGTGCTGTCTCTGAGTTATTGATGATGCTGTCTGGATTGAGTTGTGCCTGTTCATGCTGGCAGATGTCTGGGTTAAGTTCCAAGCTGCTTGCCTGGGCTAATACAGGAGAGGTGCCTGAATCCATCTGATTGTCCAGTGTTACACTTGACGGATGCCAGATATCAGTTCATGCATAAACCTCAGAGGAGGTCTGAGCTTGCTGGAGCTCACTTCCAAAGCAGTCTCCCAGAACTAATACGGAGAGCAGTCGTTGGAGACAGAAAGCGAGAGGCAACTGATAGCTTGTGAAGAGATAAAAAACACTATAGAAGAAGAAAGGCAAAGATACAAGATGGGGAAATGAAGATTTCTGGCAGGAAAATAAATATGTTCAAGCTGCTTAACTGTTCCCTGAGAGGGCATGACTTGTCACTGTGGAAAAGGCTAAACCACAATTGAATAATAGAGGCTGTCAATTTTTTTGGATGAAACATAAAAATGTGTTAGAAATGAGCAGCTAATCATAAATCTTGACGATGCCAAGCTCAATTGTGATTGCGTTGAAATTTTCCACCACCTCGGCTCGTTCTCTATCTCTGTAATCTCCATTTGGAGAATATCCTGCCCATGCTATGTTAATTTTTACACTATGCGTCTGGGTAGCTCCTTTGATCACATTGCCATGTTACAAGCATCATGTACAGTGTCAGTTGTGGTTCATGGATAGACCTCGCGCCTCAGATTGTAGCTTTTCAATCTGACTTCAGGTACAAGACACAATCTAATTAATCTAGGCTGACATTGCCGCGTGTCAGGGCTACAGTGCTGAAGGCCCATGTAAATAAGATACTGAAACAGAGCAGTGTTTGTATTTCCAGTTCGAAACAAAATACTATTTACTTACTGAAAAAGCCTACGACCTCAGTCGGAAGCCCATTATATTCCATACCTGCGCATTTCTTTTATATCTTAGAACTGTACACAAAAGTTTGCAGATGAACCTGTCTGAGGATCACCTGAATTCTTTTGTGGATTCGAGCCTCTCCCTGTCTCCAAAGAGAACAAAAGAAACATTCGGAGTGATATGACTCAATGCCTTTCTCAGAAACTAATCCAAAATGCTTTCACGAAATGGAATGGGTCATTCAAACACAAGGAACCTGACTGCATCAATCTCATAAGGTATTAAACAACAAATCAACATGACTACCCATGTTGTTTGGAAAAGGGTTCTGAAGTTGTAAGAGGTTACGTGGAGAGGAAAACATAATACCTATTTGCTTTTAATATCAGCAAAAGCTGTTTAATTGACTTTCACAGGAAGGTCACGAAACTAATCCAAGGTTGTAAACCACGATTCCTTGAAAATCTGAAATTCTAAGAGAGATGAGCCCACATCTCCCCTGCAAATTTTCCAACCTTAAGTTCACTTCATAATACCTAGGATTCATTACATCTGTCCACAGTCAGTTATCACTGAATGAACATGTCCAAACTTTTCAAGTTCATCAAGTGAGTGTTCCAACTTTACAATGTCATGTCGTTATGAAAAGCCTTATATGAGGTATTGATATAGTGAAGCCTGTAGAGGAGCAGGGCAGAACAGCCAACAAGCTTCAATTTTGGGATTTAACTGCACATTTGTGGATGAGATACGTTGCTGTCCAATTTAGGAAGGCCCTGTCATTACTCTAATCAAGCGGCTGTTTTGTCCTGGATGGTGTCAAGCTTCTTGAATGTTGTTGGAGCTGCATTCATCCAGCCAAGTGGGGGGTATTCCATCACACTTCACTTGTGCCTTGTAGATGGTGCACGGGGTTTGAAGAGTCGGAAGGTGAGTTGCAGGATTCCTAGTTTCTGACCTGCTCTTGTAGCCACTGTGGGTGATCTCAACTGCATTAATATTCTACATTATTTATTGTGTTATTTCTCAGTTTGGTGGTTGCTGTAGCTCAATTAGTAGCGCTTTAATCTCTGAGCCAATGAATATTAGTTCATAGTTCCACTCCAAGTGTTTGAGTACTAGGTTAACGCTTTATAGAGTAATAGAACGCTTGAGCACCATCTTTCTGATATGATGTTGAACCAGAGTCTTGTTAAAAGGTTTTATATCATCCAACCACACCGATTCAGGGAAGAGAAGAGGAGTTCTCCTGAGCATCTGAGTCTCCATTTATACTTTTGCCAAAATCACTAAGAAAAAGTGCTTTTTGGCCATCAGGTCACTGCTCTTTCATATCCCTTTGCACAAATCGGCTGTTAGTTTTCAATACATTATTGAACTCCTCTACTCTTGAAAAGTATGGAATTTTGAGTAAAGTGCTTTACGCTGTCCAGACATTGTGGAAATTACTCCATTAGCGAGGTTTTGTTTTACAGAACGCAGTGGCTACAAGAGCAGGTCAGAAACTAGGAATCCTGTAACCCACCTTCTGACTCTTCAAACCCCGTACACCATCTACAAGGCACAAGTGAAGTGTGATGGAGCACTCCCCACTTGCCTGGATGAGCGCAGCTCCAACAACATTCAAGAAGCTTGACACCATCTAGGACAAAACAGCCACTTGATTGGTACCACATCCACAAACATCCACTCCTTTCACCACCAGTAGCAGAAGTGTGTATTACCTACAAGGTGCAATAATTCAATCCTTACACAGCACTTCCCAAACCCATGACCATTTCCACCTAGAAGGACGAGGGCAGCAGATACCTGGGAATCCCACCACTTGCAAGTTCCCCTCCAAATCCCTCACCATCCTGACTTGGAAATATATCACCATTGCTTCAGTGTCACTGGGTCAAAATCCCGCAACTTCTTCCCTAACAGCATTGTGGGTTGACCTACAGCACATGGACTGCAGCGGTTCAAGAAGGCAGCTCACTACCACCTTCTAAAAGGCATCTAGGAACAGACCCATATCCTACAAGTGAGCTAAAAAAAAGTCTGAGACAACAAGGTGTGGAGCTGGATGAACACAGCAGGCCAAGCAGCATCAGAGGAGCAGGAAAGCTGATGTTTTGGGTCTAGACCCTTCTTCAGAAATCCTCCTTCAGACCCGGAACATCAGTTTCCCTGCTCCTCTGATGCTGCTTGGCCTGCTGTGTTCATCCAGCTGTATACCTTGTAATCTCAGATTCCCTAGCATCGGCAGTTCCTTCTGCCTCTGTAACAAAAAAAAGTCTGTTTCTTTATGCATGACTCCAAAGGTTTAAGACTGAAATCTATCAATTGTAATATGTGCGACTGAATCCAGTAAATCAGCAATCATTATAAAGGTTAATAGGAAGCCTGGGGTCAATCCAAATGCAATCTCTTGGGATTATTGCAGGTAGTGAACCGAATTCAGGTCATGTCTGACCTTCCAGGGTTAATACTGAGAGCTTACGGATTTATGTCTGTGAGCAGTCACCTAGGGTTGGTAATGAGACTGCCTGAATTCCATCCATGCGTTACCCATTGCTAAATTACCAGCCCAATTAATGCACCAAATTGCTCTTTCCCAAAGAAATCAGCTGACATTTTGCATCAGGTGCTTTATTCTAGGCCAGTCAACAGCCCAGATGGTCAGGAGGTTAGCTCTCATCACTTTCAAAGATGTTCAGATTAAATATCTTTGTGCTTCTTAACGACATAGCACAGGTTGATAGCAAATAGTTCGAGCCGAGTTACAGTTTTGATCAGATATTCCTTAGTGACATAATAATGTTTTTGAAGTGCAAGGTTTGTGACAGGTAAGCAAACATAGCAGGCACTTACTGTATTTTCTATATGAAAATGCCAAAGGAGCAACTGATTATAAGTCAAATCTTATTCTCCTAGCCGAGAGGTGAAGTGATTATTTTGCATTTACCATTGAAAGTACTAATCAGCATATACTACATTCAGGTCTGTGTTTGCCTTGGGTGGTATTACATTAAAGGTCCAAAACAATCTTCGATTCTTTTTCTGACATAAGTCAACAGAAACTGACTTTTTGTTGTTTATGCCAAGGTTGGTGCCAATCTCCGATGTGAGTTGGAGTTTTGGCAGAAATTTAACAGTAGTTCCTTCCAGCTATCTTCTGTTGGGCCTGTTAGCACATGCTGCTTGAGTAGTCTAGCTAAGGGAGCAACAAGCCCAAGAATCTTGTCCCCAACTCCTAGTTCTGATGAAAGCTCATCAACCCGAAATTAACTTTAAACTGGGCGCGTGAGTGGGATTCGGGATGTGAATGGGCAAGCATTCCGAAAAGTACTGAGAAGCTGGGGTCCAGTTCCTGAGTTTTACTGAGGTGCAGTGTGGGCGGCTCAGCCACTCCCAAGAGGCACTTGGCCTAGTTCAGGCGTCTCAGGATATTCAAAAACTGCAGAGAGGAGGGTATGTCTTTACATAGAAGTATGAAGAATAGAAGCAGAAATGGGCTATTAGACCATACAAACAGCATCCCCTCGAATGTTATTTCCAGTTGTTGTGCTTTGCCGTGTTTTCTAGCGCACTTTGATTACCGAGCCATGGAATTGTTGGATGGCTATGAACGTACAGACAGGATGTGACCCTCAAGCCTGCTCTGTCATTTAGTACGATCCTGGCTGATCAACCAACTCCAACTTTCTCCCCATCCCTTTGACCCCTTTAGTGCTAAGTTTTATACCTAATAGTAGGCAACAAGAATTAGAGAGGATAAGTCAAACGCAATTGTGGGGCTGCTTCAGCCACACTCACTCAAACCTCTCTTCTGGGCCTCCCCCTATACAAACGCCACTTCAGGAGCAGAGGCCACCCTAGAACTGGGAATCAGATCCTTCAAACATCCAATTCTCTCTCTCCATCCTCTCCATCACTCCCTTCTGCCAGGGATCAGGACAGCGGGTTATACCAGTGCCCAAGAACCGAGGCCCAGGGTTCTAAGGGTCACAGTGCTTGGACCTGGGCGCAGTGGGCTTCTGTGCCCAAGTCAGGGGCAGGCCTGCCTTGCTAAGGAAGGGTTTGGGCCAAGAGGCCCAAGACAGGAGCAGCACTCGGCCCTGAGATTTCTGATCTTGACCGCAGCACCAATACCCTGCAATGCCTTCTGGTCTATTGCCTAATTCCAGACCTGCAACTTCTCAGAACCAACATCCAACAGCTACTTAAGGTGACAGGATGTGGATAAATGCTGACTTTGATGCATGTGACCAGGTCCTTTGCATCTCTCCTACTGCTTGCTGCAAGTAAAAATTGTTTATTTCCCTCTCCACAGGACCTGTTCGACCCACTGAGCGCTTACAGCACTTCCTGTGTCTATTGTTGTCTCAATGCAAGTTTCTTCTAGGCAATGAAGCTTCAGCTGTCAGCAACTTCAGGGAAATGGCAGTCTCCGTAGGATTCATCAGTTCTCAGGTTATTCACAGTGACATTAAAATTCCTTTTATTAAATGCATACACTTTAAAGTTAGTCTTTATTGGCTTGATACTGAGTAGTTTCATGTCAGGGATGTTAATTCTATGGAACTGAAGTAAACATTGCTTTGATTAAAAAGTAAACATATGTTTGTCTTTCATTATGATTTTCCCTTTTTTTTTAAACATTGATTTTCTCTTCCCCATTCTTTTGTGTTCCGCTTCAACGCATAACAATTTCTTTCTCACTCCCAAAGCCCATTCTTTTATCTGCAGACAGTCAGCTGGCATACTGGCAGGGAGCTGAGCCTAGGGCACGGGTGTACACCAGAACCCAACAACAGAGACGCAGACCCTGCTGTGCTTGGCCCAGGGGCCGGGGCCAGTGGTGGAGTTGGCTAGAAACAGCACTGGCTCCTGTGAATTCTTCTGTTCCTGCCCTCTGATTGGGAGCCCAAGGTTTCGGCTGAGCCAGGTCAATCCTTGAGCATTCTGAGGAAGGGTCACCAGACCTGAAACGTTAACTCTGATTTTCTCTTCACAGATGCTGCCAGACCTCCTGAGCTTTTCCACCAACTTCTGTTTTTGTTTCAGGTCAGTCTTTGATATGTTTTGCACTTAGGGATTGCCAAATATATCACTTTGGCGGCCTCCACTGGTGGTTTAGCTGGGCAAGTAAATTCATGGACGTGCTGCAAGCCTTAAAATGAGAAGTCAGATAAAGGAGAGTGGAATCACAAATTAACTGTGTGCGCAGATGGGAAGGAAAAAGAAGATGTACTTAGCTGAAAATTACCACTATGATTAAGCACTTAGCAGAACGGTTTCCATGGAAATGAATGTGGGTTCCTATTTGATGCTTTTCACATAGGAGTAGCCTTTAACACAGGCGAATCTCTGACTGTGAGTTACTTAATACTGATTGGTTCAATCTTATTACTAATGTAGTTTCTTAGAAGTCATTGCGTGAGAAATTATTGTTTCATTCGCGAGAGAGATTGTCACCTCCTGACATTTGTAAATTGGACAGTGCTATAAGTGCGTCCATTAAATGTCGGTTTGCCCGTTACAATATGTCAGACTGTGCATCTGTGTGTGCAAAGGTGCCTGCGTGTATGTATGTGTCTCTGCATGAAGTATATGAACCATATGTGTGCATGCATGCAAATATGTATTTGTTTATCTGTAGTTGCATGTGTCAGTGTATACTTCTGAAGGCGTGTACGTATAGAACATGTTCAAACTATATAAATTTTACCGACAGTCTCCATATTGATCAAGAACTCATTCAAACACTTTCCCACCCCCTGTCTTAAAAGTGACTAGGTTTCAATTCCCATCACAACATATCCAAGTGACTAGCCTACAAATACTGGGATTGAATTTTGATCAGAGATAGTGGGAACTGCAGGCGCTAGAGAAGCTGAGATAACAAAGTGTGGGGCTGGATGAACACAGCAGGCCAAGCAGCAACTTAGGAGCACAAAAGCTGATGTTTCGGGCCTAGACCCTTCATCAGACCCTTTTCTGATGAAGGGTCTAGGCCCGAAACGTCAGCTTTTGTGCTCCTAAGATGCTGCTTGGCCTGCTGTGTTCATCCAGCTCCACACTTTGTTATCTGGGATTGAATTTTAATTGGACAAGGTCTAGTGGAGGTGTATAATGAGAAAGGGTGGTGTTCCCATGTCTTGATGCTCCAGAGCATTTTGCTATCTTCCAAGGGTGGCTAGAGTTGGGTGATTAACTGCAATTAACTGCTCAATAAGTATGTGGGGGAGTTCCACATCGAGGGCCAGAAATGGTTTCCAGACCACAGGTTGGTAAGATCAAATAATGGGAAATGTTAGAGTTTATTATAAAAGGATATAACAACAGAGCGTTTAGAAAAACAAAATATGATCAAGCAGAGTTAAGAAGGTAACAAGCAGAATAGATACAGGGGAAATACAGAAGGTTCACTAGACTGTTACTGGGTACGGAGAGACTGTCTTATGAGAATAGGTTGAGTGGGTTGGGCTTGTACTCACTGGAATTTTGAAGGATGAGAAGCGACCTTATTGTAACATGAGATTCTTCAGAGACGTGCCAGGGTAGATGTAGAAAGGGTGTCCCCTTGTGGGAAAGTCTAGAACCAGCGGCATCATCTCAGATTAACAGGTTACATTTTCAGTACAGAGATGAAGAGAAATTTCTTCTCTCAGAGTGCAATGAATGTGTGGAACTATTCACCACAGAGGGCCATCGAGGCTGTGTTGTTAAGCATATTCAAGGCTGAGATCGACAGATTTTTAATCAGTAAGGGAATCGAGGGTTATGGAGCAAAGACAGGAAAGTAGAGCTGATGGCAGCACTATGGCTCAATGCTTAGCACTGCTACCTCACAGCACCAGGGACCTGGGTTTGATTCCACCCTCAGGTGACTGTCTGTGTGGAGTTTGCACATTCTCCCTGTGTCTGTGTGGGTTTCCTCCCACAGTCCAAAGATGTGCAGGGTAGGTGGATTGGCCGTGCTAAATTGTCTGTAGTGCTCAGGGTTGTGTAGATTAGGGAGACGGGTCTGGATGGGATACACTGAGAGTCAGTATAGACTTGTTGGGCCAAAGGGCTTGTTTCCACACTGTAGGGATTCTATGATTATGAGATCAGCTATGATTTCATTGAATGGTGGAGCAGGCTGAATGGCCCTAGTTCTGTCCATATGTTTTAATCTGGTCTACGGCAATGTTGTCAAGTTGCTGGGAAATACTGGAAGATTTTGTGCAAGTCAGTCAATTTTTGGATTGGAAAGTGTTGTGCCATGCCATTGCCTGGAAATTGAAGTCAAAAGTTTAAAATGTGTTGTATGCCACGCGCTGCCTTGACTGGAAATTACGTGACTTAGGAGAAATTATTAAAACAAAAATTTTAAGGAGTTAAGAAATGTTCAGTAGTTGCAACAATTACTGAAAACAAAACATGGCTTTGACAGGATAATGTTCACGGTTGCCTGTCACCCTGGAATTCTGTTTTGCTGACCCAGCAGTCCACAAGAATAGACAACACCCTGTCAGCTGCAATCTCTCATTTGATATTCTGTTTTTTAAAAAAAATTCTCAGGAACATGATAATATTTCCAAAAATCTGTATTTTTCTATACCTAGTAAAACCTGAAGTGCTTGGCTGTGATCAACTCGCAACAACTCAATTCCAAGTTTGTTAGAATCAGCTTTGGATATTATCTGCACCTCCAGCTATCAGTAATTCAGCTTTTGCAGAAATTCAGCAGACGTGAGAAATTATCATATTTTGTTATCTTTCTCCAGACCTTTGGCACACAGGTGTTGTTTTAACTGTTTTGCTTAAAAATAATCTCTGCAGAGATTTGTCCTGATTTTGTTCTGAGTGTGCCTGTAAGATTAATGGGAAATTGATTTAATCCAGATTATAGTTTAGGTGTTAACCAGAGCAGGAATAAGATCTGTTCACCATGTATAGATTATTTTCAATTAATTAACGAAGCCGATAAGTTTCTTTTATGATTGATTGTAGTACTAAAAAGAAGCAATCAATCAGTCATTTGGATAGAGACAGTAGGAACTGCAGATGCTGGAGAATCTGAAATAACAGGTGTAGAGCTGGATGAACACAGCAGGCCAAGCAGCATCAGAGGAGCAGGAAAGCTGACATTTTGGGTCGAGACGATTCTTCAGAAACCATTCAGATAATTGAGTTGAAAGTGACTGATGAAGTAGACAGAGTTCATTATCACCACATTCCTCCATCAGAGTCTTAATGAGGCAAAATGCAAGGAGCCGTTGTACGATAGTTGTCCTGAACAAATCCTTGTGGAAAAAGGATTGGACCTGCCGACCTCTTTGATGTCCAGATGGCCACTTGTCCATGTTGTGAGACAGTTCATCCAATTTTTCTGGCTTCCTTGATTATAAAAGGCAATGATGAGCCATGGCTACCAGCTGCCTTTCAGAATTGCATTCAGGAGTCAGCTCCTGCTAAACAGGGATCTAGACTTAAAGACACTGCCGTGAGACTTATGCAGGCATGGTGTCAGAGTCAAGGCCTGGTAAAGATTTGAGCAATGAGATCCTGGTGCCAAACTGAAATTCCAGCCCATTGATCCTGGAGCAGTGATCACCAGCTCACCGTGACAACGTGAAAATGTCACAGTCCCTACCTCACAAATCACACTTGCACATTTTCCCCAACAGCAACATGAAACAGCCATCAAACAAAAAAAGAACTCTAACTAATTTTCACCTCATTTCCAACCACAGCAGCCTGGACCAACACCACGATCCTACTGCTGCCATCTCAACTTAGGTAACAAAGCATTAACCAATTCATAACTCCATTTCATGGACAGTACTGCTAACTACATCTCACATGGTATCTAGTTGCATTCAAATTCTTTGGAACAGGTACATACCTTCTTCTTTCCATGGAAAATGTTTCATTCGTTGGTGGATACAGGCGCATCAACATCCTGCTCACATTTTAGCAAATAAGATTGACATTAGAGACAATGAGTGGAGTCGATGGGAAGACTGAAAGCCCCTTCAGGTTGCCAGGGCATTTTGGATGGCCTGCGGCCCAGATTTTACAAACTGGTCAGAATCCAGCTAGGGGAAAACATGACCTATTTATCTTAATATGCTTTTATGGACCTGAATTCCAAGTGAGATACAGCGATGCGGTGTAACATTCCTTGCAGGGATCAACATGAAAAATCTTTGTAGAAGTTACACATCTTTTCACAGCACTAGGTGCTGAATTCCAGTAAGTAAACACAGATTAAAAGTCCCAAAGCCCCTTTAACAAGCTCCTAACTGAAGCTAAATCAATTGGTAGGATGGTAGGTGGGTGAGGGGTTGGGATGACAGGTGATTGAAAGGGTAGAGTACCAGGTGACTAAGAGGTAAGGTGCCAGGTGAGTAAGGGATAGGGTGCCACGTGAGTAAGGGGATGGGTGCCAGGTGAGTAAGGGGATGGGTGCCAGGTGAGTAAGGGATAGGGTGCCACGTGAGTAAGGGGATGGGTGCCAGGTGAGTAAGGGGATGGGTGCCACGTGAATAAGGGATAGGGTGCCAGGTGAGTAAGGGGATGGGTGCCAGGTGAGTAAGGGGATGGGTGCCAGGTGATTAAGGGATAGGGTCCCAGGTGATTAAGGGATAGGGTCCCAGGTGAGTAAGGGGATGGGTGCCAGGTGTGTAAGCGGTAGGGTGCAAGTTAGGGTGTGAGGTGTTAGGCTGGTACAAGTCAGCGAAAATGGGTGCAGTGGTGTCAATTGAGGGGGCTGGGAAGAGAAGCAATTGGGTCTGATTGGGGGTAGGGACTGATTGGGAAGGTATTAGGATGGTCAAGAGTTAGTTAGATCAAATCAGAGGATAGTCAGGAGTTTGATAAAATGGCCAGAGGGTCAGGTAGGGGAGGGTGTGTTCCAGTGGGCAGTCAGTACCATAACTATGCAGGAGTTAGAACTGATTTTAGTACTTCCCACACTTTTGGGTCACTATTCAGTAAGTGAGATGGGAGCCAAGAAAGTCTTAACATCCAAGCCAGAGCTGGAAATGGTTATGGACATTACTGAATGCAGGATAATGGCCCATCAGAAGTTTAAACTTCCCAGGCAATTCGTTTGTGGCCAGTGCATTGGGACTTCCAAAAACCCCGGAAATGCATCTTTTGGAATATACCTTATTTCAAACTATCAGAAGTATGTTTGCAGGTCAAACTGGTTTAAACAAATACCACATTGGTGGGATATAGATCAACAATAATTTTACGTGTCCACTGGTATCCAGTAAGGTGGAAGCATAGTAGAAGGGCTGAACCCAGGTCTCATCTGCTCCATCTACTTTCTTTTCCTTTCTTTTTCTCTTTTTTTTCTCCAACTAACCTCTTGTCGAAGAGCTCAGTCATGGCAACAGCATCAGTAGCGAGTGGACTCAAAGTGAGTCCAGCGCTTCTGCATCGCTGAGGCGGACATGTGCCAACCCGTTGCACAGTAGCAGAGGTGAGTTTGGGTTCCCAATGGCACCTGTGTCAAGCGCAGATCCATGGAGGTGGTGGACAAGGCGGGTTTGGGCCTAGTACAAGACCAGCACCATCAGCAGCAGCTGCATCAGCGAAGTGGGCCTGACGTGGATTCATGGCTGCAGCGGAGTAGAGCCTGGACAGATGCGGTACCCAACAGCATCGGCACATCTGCATTGGCGAGGTCCAGTGAGGACTCATCGTGGCGAGGGCATTGATGGAGGCAAGATGGCGCCAAAGTGTGGTGACTCTTGTTTAAGCAGCAGTGGCATGGTGAAGGGGACTTATGCCTGGCCTCCAGGCCCATGGCGCATGGTGGAGCATTTAACCAGGACTGTAAAGTTGAACTCTTTTTCTTTAGTTTTCTGCCTTTGTGTAGAATGTTTTGGTTTATTTGTCTGTGCGTTAAGATGGCGCAGACAGTGGGAACACTTTTCAATGTATTTTGTAACAAAATACGTGCTACAACAAATAAATAAAGTTACACGCCTTTAGGCCACTACAAATCCCAAATAATTGCTCTTTTTTTTAACCTGCATGTCATTTACCAACTGTTCACTCTGTAAAGATGCTTCTTATGATTCAATAGTTTCAATAAAGAGATTTCAGCTTGTAATGAATTGAGAGTCTGCAGAATTTGATTGGTTAGGGTAAAAGTCAATCATGGATGTTTTGAATAAACTATCGGAGAAGAGAAAAATCACTTCCTCCAGCAGCACTCAAACTGAGGAGCATGGGATGAAGAGTTTAACTGATTTACCAGCGATATGTGCACTCTTCCTGCAAAATCTGAACATGCCGGCAGAAAAATAGCATTCAAATTGTTTAAATAAACCCATGTGTGTTCATGGTCAGATTTATGATGGATTGTGGCAAATTAATGGGTGTTCTCTGTGGCTTGGAGTTCACCTCTCTGTCAATATGGTTGCTTCTCATTCAGAGTCCCTGGGTGCAGATAATCTGTGTTTCAGAGATATTGATGGGTAAATATCAAATGCAAAATCAAATGTAAACATCAAGTGATGTGAGACTATTTCCTGTAACGGTCATCACATCTCTTGTTTTGTGCATTAAAGAGTTAATTTAGAATGAAACTTGAGGCTTGCAAACCAAAAGAAGTATGACACATTCCCATCAAATCAAAGCAATGTGACTCTTTAATGCACTCATTCATTTTATAGCTTTCTCACACTGTTCCAATGCATGGAAATCACAGGCTAATATTTCAATGCCTGATGTTTTGATCTTGCTCTAGATTTATCTCAAGTGGATTTTTGAAATTCGTTGTTGGTTAGTGAACGTAGTGCAGGCTAGGCCAGCATTTATTACCCAACTCTAACTGGCCTAGAGAACTGGCAAGGAGTTGCTTTCTTGAATCTTTCCAGTCCCTGTCATGTCTCCACAGTAATGTATGGAATGGAGTGCCAGGATTTTGACCCAGCAATGGTGAAGTGATATAGTTATGTCAGGATGGCATGTAGCTTGGAGGGGAACGTGTTTTCCCTGCATCGATTGTCCTTGTTCTTCTAGAGGTAGAGGTGAGTGGTTGGCAAAATGCTGTCAAAGGAGCATTGGTGAATTGCTGCAGTGTGTCTTGTAGTCGGTACACACTGTTGTCACTGTGATTCACTGTTGAAGGCAGCTAATGTTGAAGGTCTTGGGGAGCATGTCAGACAGGTGGGCTACTTTGCTTTGGATGGTTTTGAGATTCTTTAGTGTCATGAGACGGCATGATGGATCAGTGATTAGCATTACTGCCTCACAGCACGAGGGACCTGGGTTTGATTCTAGCCTTGGGCAACTGTCTGTATGAAGTTTGTATGTTCTTCCTGTGTCTGTATGATTTCCTCCAGTTTCTTCCCACTGTCTAAAACTGTGAAGGTTAGATGGATTGGCCATGCTAAATTATCCGTAGTGTTCAGGGATGCATATGAGCTAAATGGCCTGCTTCCACATTTGTGAGGATTGTATGATTTTGTCTCAACATTATCCTGCACTAATCATGCAGGGAACATTACATTATAGTCCTGACTTGTGGCTTGTGATGGTTTTGAGGAGTCAGGGGATGAGTTACTAACTACATAATTCCCAGCCTTTGATTTGCTTTTGTAGCCACAGTATTTATATTGCTGGCCTAGTTCAGTTTCTAATCAATGGTAACCCCCAGAGTGTTGATATGGGTGGTGGTGTGTGGATTTAATGATCGTAATGTCATTAACCATCAAACACAATGGTTGGATTCTCTCTAGTTAGAGATTGCCGGTGCCTGATGGAGGGAGATTCAATGATGGAGCATCTGAAGAAGGTTGGGCCTATTTCTATAGATGTGAAGACATCAGTAAACTAAAAAATGGGTCTGGACATGTAAATATAAGAAGATAAACAACTTCTTCTGGCAGAAAAAAAACAAGCTTTCTTGTGATAAATCATATGTGTTGTGTTAAATCATTCAATCCCTTCTTCACCACCAACAGATCTATTTGCTCAACGGCATCTGTTGGATTCACATTTCATTTTCTATTACTTATTCTTCAGTGCGATAACAGTCTCCAATATAATATGGTGAATGATTTATTTGCATTAATTTTTCCAATTCACAATCATGAACCCAGCCATTCAGTGGGGTGGATGTTTAATTCTGAAGAAGGTATTGCTGAGATTGGGTGTTGAGTTCCAGAACAGTACCACCTGTTGTACAGGATGAATAATTACCTGTATTTTCAATGTCACTGTAGACATAGGAACAATATGATACTGAACACTGATATTGCATTCACCCTTGTTTGGAACTATCATCTCACAGAACATAGAACATAGAACTTTACAGCGCAGTACAGGCCCTTCGGCCCTTGAAGTTGCACTGACCTGTGAAACCAATCTGAAGCCCATCTAACCAACACTATTCCATTATCATCCAAATGTTTATCCCATGACCATTTAAATGCCCTTAAAGTTGGCCAGTCTACTACAGTTGCAGGCAGGGCATTCCAGTTGGTACATCACTCATAAGACCAGGAAGAAATTCTGCAATGCAACTATATCCCAGTTAATCTGTTCCTCAGCTCTAGTTCTGGACCTTCTCCACAACATTTTATCTGATAGCAGCTTCATTCAAGCAGGGTGGAGAAATGACTAACGAAACAGTATTATCATTGCAGTGATTCTCTAAGTCAGTGTTGCCAACATTTTTGATCCCCAAAAGGAACCCAAGATGCCCAAGAAAGAGGTGAATCATATCAATCCTGAACTTGTGATCCCATTCACGTCCTGATACACCAGTTCTTCCCAAAACAGAGTTAAAGTCTCATGCTTGATTAATTTGCAATTCAGAAGTGTGATTTCGAGCAGGTGCCAAGAGAAAATGATTGTATATTGTGGGATGCATTTCATTAGTATTTCTATTAAATTAATATGCAACTCCTGATAATTTCTGTCAGAGTCAGCATCACTGCATATTGAGACTGATGCAAGTGGCTTCCAGAAATGACAGTGAAATCAAAATGCAAGCAATAAAAAAAGTTTGGACTTATTCAAACATGTTTCCTTGTTTTTGCCATTTCCCTGTCTATCCCTCTCCACTAATTGCTTCCTCTTTTCTTCCCTCCTTTGTATCTTTCTTCTCTTGCTGCTTTTACCTTTGTCTTCCTTGCTTCCCACTCTCTTCCTCTCTCTCAATGCCCTTTTATATATTCATTTCTTCCCTTTCTGTTTTCTCTTACTTTTGTTTCGTTTCATTGTCAGAGTGGGAGGTATAGTGGCCAGCGGTCGTTTATCTGTATTAATTACGCTAGTTTGTTCATTGATCCACGTAATCGTGCTGGATTGCCAAAGCCTGTAGGTGGGGCTACAGAGAAGTCACTGACTTCACATACAAAGAGAAGATTCTAGAAAGATCACATGTACAGAGAAAAGGTATCTTAAATTATGACAATGTTTACAGCTCTGTAAATAATTTATTTGTATTTGGAGCATCCACTCTGCGTTGTACTAAGATAAACAAAATTAATAAAATATTCAATAACATGGCAAATACCCAACATGTGCAGGTTCCAAAACACATCAACTTAATTTGTAAATTTATCATCATTTCTTCAGTGTCACTGGGTCAAAATCCTTATGGTTCTAGTGAAACTAAATTGGGTGCAGGGAGAGGGGTGGTGATGGTCCTCATGGTATTATCACTGGACTGTTAACCTAGAGACCTAGACAATATGCAAGGGACCCAGGGTCAAATCCCACCATAATAGAAGGTGAAATTTCAATTCAATAAATATCCGGACTTATACATCCAATGATGGCCATGAATCAATTGTCCGGGGAAAAACCTACCTGGCTCACAATTGTTCTTTAGGGGAGGAAATTTCCATCTTTACCTGGTCTGGTCTACATGTGACTCCAGACCCACAGCAACATGGTTGACTTTTAACTGCCCTCTGGGCAATTATGAATGGGCAACAAATGCTGCCTGGCCACCAATCCTGTGAATAAATAAAGATTACAGCAGTTGAAGAATGAAGCTCAACTACATTTCTCAACGGAATATCAGCAATGAATATGGGAAGTAATGCAGCAGTATCTGGGAAATTAAGGAAGGATGTCCATTTGATACAGTTTTCTTACAGTTAAAGAGTTCTCAGAAGTTTCTCAAACTGATACAGATTTCCCCAAAGAATGCGACCAATTAGTTTTATGTTCCATCTCTTTGCGTGGTTTTCCAGGTAACAGCCTTTATAGTTATGAATATATATTCTTGCATGAAGCTTTCTCTTTTCATCATCATCCTTCTTTGAGAATTTTCCTTTTATTTCCTTCTCCAATTTTGTCTTATTATTTGTTATCTCCAGCAGCAGTGATTTAAACTAGAGTGCTGCTTGTCACTGTACTATTCAACAACTTGCACTGGAAAGCATTTCACATGTTTTGCAAATCATGAGCCCAAAGTATTAGACAGTATGGCAATCACAGAGGCTCTGACTTTTCCTCATTAATTTGGCATTTGTTCTCATCCATTAAATACAGCTCAGGGATGAAACTCTCAGCCAGGAGGAGTGGGCTTGATTGTAATCAATCTTTCAGCTTTAGTAACCATCTACACACATCTCATCATCATTCTGTTTCCAATTGAAATTTCCTGGCTACCTAGTGAAATCGAATAAGGAAGTCTAGCATGGAAAAATCTGGACAATTGGAGGCCACAAATATCATACGCTTGTTCGAGAGCGATGCAACAATAAACACAGCAACTGTAGACATCAGTCAGATTAACCTTGGTCGTGGGAAGATTTTTTGAAACGGTAAACTGAGACAAAATTAACATAATTAAACACAGTTTATCCAAATTAATGAAAAGCAACACAAATGCATCAAAGTAAATTGTAATCAGATTGGAACTCTGAAGAGGGGAAAACAAGTTTTGCTGAGATTAATGCAGCTGTCGTGATGGTTATGAACTTCCCAAACGTGTTTGACAAAGTTCACCTTGAACCAAAGTTGGAGCCTATTGAACAATTGGGCCATTTGGCTGCTTAGACCACAAGTTGGGTGAGTGACAGGAAATAATGAGTAGTGGTGCAGAAGACTGTAGTTGAACAAATATATACAGGTCATAATATAAACATTGCAAATAGCACAACACTTGGAAGAATTGTGAAAAGGAAGATTAATTCCTTTCTTCTAGCAATATCCTTTTCAAACATTGAACCCAAGAATTTCACTTTGGTGAAAATTTGCTTATGCGCCAAATGGGATTCTCTCCATCACTCTCTCTCCCCAAGACACACAGGCACAGGCCACCACACATACTTTTCCTCATTCAACCACAGGAAAAGCTCAGGGGTTTTTCTAATCCAGCCTTGTGTACTAGGGACTGCTGAAACATCTTGATACCTCTTTTCAATTCTGAAGACCTGGAGACTGCCAAATCCAAACTGTCCTTTTTTTGGTTGTGGGGACTTTTTCTCCAAACTGTTATGTGTTACTGGCTTCTCTCCATCTTTCTCTCTCTGGATTGTCATTGCTCAAGTTATAGAGTCATAGAGTTGTGCAGCAGAGAAACAGACCCTTCGGTCTAACTCATCCCTGCCAACCAGATATCTTAAATTAATCTAGTCCCATTTGGCACTTCTTCCTCTTCAGCCTTCCTATTAATATACACATCCAGATGCCTTTTAAATGTTGTAAGTTGCTGGCCTCTATCCTTCCTCTGGCAACTGGTTTCATACATACATCACCCTCTGTATGAAAATGTTGCCCTTAGGTCCCTTTTAAATGTTTTCCCCTTTCATCTTAAATGTATGCCCTCTGGCTTTGGAATCCATACAGTGGGAAAAAAGACCTTGGCTATTCACCCTGTCCATGCCCCTCATGATTTTATAAACTTCTATAAGGCCACCCTCAGCCTCCGACACTCCAAGGAAAATAGCCCCAGCATATTCAGCCTCTCCCTAGAGTCCAAACTGACAAAACCTGCTAACATCCTTGTAAATCTTTTCTGCACCCTTTCAAGTTTAACATCTTTCCTATTGTATGGAGACCCAAACTGAATGCCGTATTCCAAAAGTAGCCTAACCAATGTCCTGTACAGCTGCAGCATGACATCCCAACGCCTAAACTCTATACGATGACCAATTAAGGCAAGTGTACCAAATACTTTCTACACTACTCTAATTGCACCAGAGAGCTTATCTAATCATTTAGCTTAAGTAACATTATTTCTTGGAAATGCTGTTCTGACACACTGCTAAAACAAAAATGTTGACTCTTATCAATAAAAAGGAGAACTACTTTCCCCTAACATTGATGTTTTTCGCTGAGTAGTGTTGGTTCCTAAATACTGTTGGAACCATGCAAAGTAGGTCAATTCACAATCCTTCGAGAAATCCTGGTGTGCAGTTGAAAGTTTTATGACAAAAGATCTTGCCAATTTGAAATGTTAATTTAAGATTGATTTAAGATTGTTTTCAATACAGCGATTAATTATAATTCTCTGTCCTTGATAAGGACGTCGCCACTAACTTGGCCGAGATTGTCTGCATTCAAATACTTTACCAACTGGATAAAGCCACCCTCTGCAGTCAGCTGTATTGGGAATCTAATCTGAATGGGCCATTTGGACACTATGGCTTGAGTCTTACAATGATTTAACTCCAGAGATCTAAAATGACTTTGAAAGAAATAGAATAGTTTACAGACTTCTTTTTCAAAGAGTTCAATACAGTCTTTCAGTGGATGTTTGTGGTTAGACAATTCCAAATAATCGGTTGAATTGTGCTCATAGGTTCTGTAGAATTGGCTGTATAATAAAGTCCAATTATGAATGTTTGACTGAGCTCTGAGTAGGTGTAGCTCAGGAGGAGAGGTTTACACAGTTGTGTAATTTTGTTTGATTGACAATTTCACAAGAAGCTGGTAGAATTAAATATTTTAAAGCAGTTTGTTTTTGTATTGGTTGTTTTGTATTGGTTGTTTGTTTATTTTTCCAGGTTAATAAGCACTTGAGATAAATGTGCATTTTTTTCCAGGATATTCAATGATTTTACTACAGGTAATTAGGAAAGCACATTGGAGTGTTGTTCTTTCTTGCAAGAGGAATGGAATTCAAATAAAATGAAATATTGTTACAGTTGTGCAGGACATTGTTGAAACTACACATCAAATATGATAGATGATAGAATTGAACTCAATAAATATCTGGAATGAAGACTATGAAATCATTATTGATTTTTCAGGACAAACCCATCTGGTTCACTAATGTTCTTTAGGGAAGGAAACTGCTATCCTTTACTGATTTGGCCTACATGTGACTCCAGGTACACAGTGTGTTTTTGACACTCAACTGCCCTCGGAATAATTAGAGATGGGTAATAAATGCTGGCCTGGCCAGTGATACCCATATCCAATGAATAAAGACAACAATGTTCAAACTCAAGAGAGGTCTGAAGAGAGTAGATGGAGAGAAACTGTCTGCATTGGCAGCAAGATTTAAAAATCAAAGAACACTAATGTAAGTGAATAGTAAAAGAAAAAGCCAAAAGCAACATCAGGAAATTTTTGTTAGGCAGGGAACCATTAGGATTTGGAAGGCAGTGCTTGAGAGGGTGGCAGATTGAACCATGTTTTCAAAAGGGAGTTAATGTAGTGGGGGATGATGGGGACAGAGGTGGGGGTTGGGGATGAGCTGATTTGCTCTTGCAGTGAACAGAATGACAGAATGCCTTCTTCTATCCTTTAGTCATTCTGTGGTGCACTGATCTTCATTTCTACTGTGACTACATTTCCAAAATTGATTTATTGTAGCCAAAGTATTTTGAGGCGTGAGAGATGTGACTACATAAATGGAAACTTGTTTTATCTTTTAACAATTTACACTTCTCTCGAACAGGATGTACTGTGTTTGGCTAAATGTTGTTATGATGAAGGATAGTCAATGTGCAGGAGGAAGCAGGATGTTGGAAGTGTTAGAGTAGCACATCAGGTGCCAGCTTATTGCGATTTCTCTCTTCTTTATATTTCTGGCTGCGTTCCGAGCCAGCACATTGTGGTTGGAGTGCCACTTAGGGATTCCAGCCCATTAAAGGTGGCAGCCCAATTTAAATGAAGCTGCAGGCATAATGAGCCTAGTGCATAGCAGCATGGGGCTAAACTAAGATTATCACTTGTCTGGTTTTCAGTCACTTATAGAATGTAAACAACACAGCCACACACACTAATAAATAGAAGACGCGCTTTTCATCTTCATTTCTGTGGACCATTATTGTCAGTTATTGATGTTTTCAATGAATCTTCATCACAGAAAATAAAGCTGCAAACTTACAAATGAATTGACCTGATGCTTGAGCCCCTCCTACATCCATCAAGATCAGGCTTAACACTGGTATCTGAAAAAGCATTGTCCATCTACACTTTCTCTTTGTAGAAAGGCAGCCAACATCATCAAAGACCCCTCCCACCCCGCTATGGCTTCTTCCAACCTCTTCAATCAGGCAGAAGATACAAAAACTTAAACACACGTACTGACAGGTTCAAGAACAGTTTCTACCCTACTGTTATTCGACTGCTGAATAGACCTCTAATTTCAAACCTAGTGTTGACCTTGCTTTTGTGCATCTCCTGTGCAGCCGTAACCCTGTACGCCTCGCTCTGTCTAAGCACCTCTAATCTGTATGTCCTTGTATGTTATGATCTGCCTGCAATGCATGCAAAACAAAGCATTTCATTGTGCTTAGGTACATGCAACAATAATAAATCAAATCAAAAATCTAATCACAAGAAACACCGAACTCTTAGCCATCCCACCCATTGCAGCTGTGGGACTCAAATAGTTAACTGAGAGATTGTATACCACCAAGCCTTGCTGAGTGAGCTCTGTCTGTGTGCTTGGATGAATCTACTGTCTTCACTCATTGGGGTTCAGCTCTGGGTAATACTTGTCGGTCACACCTACATATTGTCGCAGATAGACTGTTGAAGCAAAGAGAATGGCAGATCCCAGGATCTGTGAACATCACGGACCATTGACCCTGGCTGCTAATGTTGTGCACGACTCAGGGGATCAGTATTGTACAAGACAACAATTAGTGGAATACCATTTCTTTAGCATAAGGCACTTGCTAATAATAGAGCAGAATGTAGAAGCCAATAAATCAAATTAAAAGTTACAATGACAGCTTTCAAATACAAAAAAGGAGGAGAAAACCAGTTACAAAAACAGTAATACTTGGAAATCAACATACTGGTCAAACTGGAGCTCTGTTCTCGGGACACAAGAAACTTCAGACCAGCATGTAGTATTCAAACATTTCACTGGCTTTTCCTTCTAAAATAGTCTTTATCTCAGCAAAGAATCATCAAAATTATTTACACTTTCAAAATTACTTGCAAGGATATAAATCTATGGAATGACATTGAAATATAAGTTTTATTTGTAGATTTAAATAGATAAGTGCACATTTATCAATGTTTATTATGTGTGTATATTATGTACAGTATACAGATATAAAGCAATAGGTTGATCATTTGTAATCTTACATGGGATATGGGCATCGCTGGGAAGGCCAGCATTTGTTGTACATCCTTATTTCCCCTTGAGTTGAGTGGCTTGGCTGGCCATTTCACACAATAGTTAAAAGCCTGTTGCCCTGGATTTGGAGTAGGCCAGACCAGGTAAGAACAGCAACTAGTTTTTTCTAAAGTCATTAATGAATCGGATTGTCACGTTAATCACCATTAATAATAATTCCACAGTCAGCATTACTGGTATTAACTTTATATTCTAGATTATTACTTCAATTTAAATTCCCTCCAGCTGTACATTATGTATCATTCCACAGATGTGTATCCTTGCTTATAAATGTATTGGAAGAAAAATGTTTTGAAGACCTTTTGCTCTGAGATAAATATATATATGTACAGAGGTTGTTTGCTTAAATTTTAGAACTGACAGAAAGCTGTTTATCCTCGCTCACATGCGATCCAAGGCAAACATATGGCAAATACACATCAGAGAGGGTCTCAGGTTTTACGCCAGCATTCTATGAGGAACACCTACAGTGGGAAATAGACAGACTGTTTCACATTATAAAGTATTTGGTTTGACCATTAGCATTCGGAGTGGAAAGATCCGGGATGTTACCATGCAACCTTCTATCAACATTGACAACATGATATGGGAATTTAAAACAATACTTCTACACATCTAAGCTTCACAACCACCAGTAATCTGTCACTTGATGCTGAAATCAACTCACATGGTGGAAAAAGCTGCAACGGTTATGTCCAAGTGGAGTAAGAAAGTGTGAGAACAACAATAATTGGACTGTGAGCAGCAACTGTAAGTCAACTAAAGCTGCATCATCTATACATTCCTCTACAGGGATAAGACCTGGACAGTATATACTCAGCAGGGGAGAAGGCTGAGCATTTTCCACCTTCAATATCTCAGATATATCCTCAGCATCTTTTCACAGCACATAGTCATCAATCTAGAGGCTCTGGGGTATATAAATGCATTGTTAATCCAACATGCATGCATTGTTAATCCAACAGCATTGGTGCTAGCTCAGTCATGTTCACTTGATTGGAGACTGGCATATACCCAAAGACCTTCTGCACAGTAAGTTGGTCACTGGGTCACAATTTATGAGTGTCCATATGTCCACGGCAAAGAAAGCAACATATGAAGGTGGTAGATACTGATGCTCACAACAGTGAGACAGTTACTGATAGATGTGACCTCAGGATGCTGACCGATTGGAAGGGCATTGGAAGACCTGAGCAGAATATAAAAGGTCAGCTGACTGAGGAGAAGGCCCAAAGAAAACTGAAACACCTTAGAACATAGAACATAGAACAGTACAGCACAGAACAGGCCCTTCAGCCCACGATGTTGTGCCGACCATTGATCCTCATGTATGCACCCTCAAATTTCTGCGACCATATGCATGTCCAGCAGTCTCTGAAATGACCCCAATGACCTTGCTTCCACAACTGCTGCTGGCAACGCATTCCATGCTCTCACAACTCTCTGTGTAAAGAACCCGCCTCTGACATCCCCTCTATACTTTCCTCCAACCAGCTTAAAACTATGACCCCTTGTGTTAGTCATTTCTGCCCTGGGAAATAGTCTCTGGCTATCAACTCTATCTATGCCTCTCATTATCTCGTATACCTCAATTAGGTCCCCTCTCCTCCTCCTTTTCTCCAATGAAAAAAGTCCGAGCTCAGTCAACCTCTCTTCATAAGATACGCCCTCCAGTCCAGGCAGCATCCTGGTAAACCTCCTCTGAACCCTCTCCAAAGCATCCACATCTTTCCTATAATAGGGCGACCAGAACTGGACGCAGTATTCCAAGTGCGGTCTAACCAAGTTTTATAGAGCTGCAACAAGATCTCAGGACTCTTAAACTCAATCCCCCTGTTAATGAAAGCCAAAACACCATATGCTTTCTTAACAACACTGTCCACTTGGGTGGCCATTTTAAGGGATCTATGTATCTGCACACCAAGATCCCTCTGTTCTTCCACACTGCCAAGAATCCTATCCTTAATCCTGTACTCAGCTTTCAAATTCGACCTTCCAAAATACATCACCTTGCACTTATCCAGGTTGAACTCCATCTGCCACCTCTCAGCCCATCTCTGCATCCTGTCAATGTCCCGCTGCAGCCTACAACAGCCCTCTATACTGTCAACGACACCTCCAACCTTTGTGTCGTCTGCAAACTTGCTGACCCATCCTTCAATCCCCTCATCCAAGTCATTAATAAAAATTACAAACAGTAGAGGCCCAAGGACAGAGCCCTGTGGAACACCACTCACCACTGACTTCCAGGCAGAATATTTTCCTTCTACTACCACTCGCTGCCTTCTGTTGGCCAGCCAATTCTGTATCCAGACAGCTAAGTTCCCCTGTATCCCATTCCTCCTGACCTTCTGAATGAGCCTACCTTCTCTGTCCATTGTGTTACTCTTCAGGAAGCTACAGGGCAGGAGATAGTTCAAGTCAGCTTAGATGCGGAATGGAGAGTGGGAAGCAGTTAAGGGGTCAGTTTTGGAGGGATGTACCAGATTTTGTTCTTTATTTTAATAGTTTGAAGACAGCACTTGTTCTCCAACTCATGCCCTCTGTCAGCCTACTTCCTTATTCAATACACTCCCCTGGTCTTCCGGGGTCAGGCACATATTCCAGTTTTAAAGTTTTGGCAAAGATCTGTCACTCAGATTGTGGGTGACGTTTTTGACTTGCTTGCCGAGCTAGCTTGTTCTCATTCAGCCGTTTTGTCACCATGCTAGGTGACATCATCAGTGGAGCCTCCGAAGAAGCGATGTTATTCTACTCCACTTTAGAATTCATACAGTCTGGTGCGTTATGGTAAGTAGTGTCATTTCCGGTTTTCATCTGTATGGGTTTGTACATGGGGTCCAATTCTACATGCTTGTTGATTGCATTACGGATAGAGAACATTGCCTCTAGGAATTCCCCTATGTATCTGTTTTGGTTTGGGCTACTATGGTTATATTGTCAAGTTAAACAGATGGCCTTCATTGTCTGAGTGTGCTGAACTTAGGTTGGAGTTAATTAAATGGATGAATCAATCAAAAGAACAACTGCCCTCTACTGTCACATGCGCTCCAGCTTCCGCTCTGTTGGAGCAAGGAGAAAAATGAGGAGTAAAAGCAGGAGGCTGTCTCTACTATGTCATTGATATTTTAGCGCAGAAATATCTATTTGTCAGCAAATCTAGAGCACTTAAAAGTGAAGTTTCATAAGTCTATAAGTAGAATGTAGGCTCTTGTTTCACTTAAATACTCAATCAGAACGCTCAAATTGTTACAGAATTGTTGCATAATGCTTTATCATATCATCCTAAAATATTTCATATAGGACAAGCTCTTCATAAAATGCAAGGGACTGTGTGTGAGAAGATTTAATAGCTTCTTTGACCAGTTCCTGGCTGGCCATGTGTGAAGGGATAAATGTTGGTCAGTGGACCAGGGTAGGTGGTCTTCCTCAGGTCATGCGAGATCATCTTTAATGCCCATAAAGGAGCAATATCTCACATGAGGGACAGCACTATGTGACAATGCAGGATTGTAGCCTTTAAGCTTAACACCAACTTAGCTACTCCTGCCTTAAGCATGTTATCTGAATTAACAGTCCAGCCATTGCTTCCCTGTTAGGTATTATTGGTAGGCAGAAGGTAATTGACAAACAACTGCCATTCCACATACCAACCAGCTACACATTGCAGACAAAATCGCACTTTGTACACACCTTCTGGTGCCAGTTCATCTACCAAAAAACTGGTTGAATGAGCAACAGTGTATACAGCACTTACAATAACCACTGGTAGCTTACTTTTAAAATGTGCTGCAATCCCTATCACAACTCTTTGTTTTAAAAACAGTCCTCTTCCCATTTTAGTCCACAATCAAAGTACAGAAAAATAAAATGATCCAGTCTTTACAATATTCAAGAATTCTGCTTCAAGCAATGTTTTGGGAAGAGGATACCAAAGACATACAGCGATTTTAGAGAATATTTTTTGCTCCATCTCTGTTTTAAATGGTGACTCATTTTCAAACCCTGAGCTTGTGATTCTCCCATAAATGAAAGCATCCTTTCCACAATAAAGCCATCAAGATCCAACATGAGCTCATGTTTCAACCAAGTCACCTCTTATTTTCTAAGCTCCAGCAGTGTCTAATTTTTCCTCATCAGATGAGACACCTATTCTATGTATTAGTCTGGTAAATTTCTAAACTGTTTCCAATGCCGTTACACCCTTCTTTGAAGCAGCAAACCAACACTGTACAAAGTAATCTAGATGTGGTCTCACTAACGTGACTGAGACACAAACTCCCTACTTTTGTATTCAATTCCTCTCTCAATAAATTATAACATTCTACTAGCTATCCTACTTATTTAATGTAGCTGGATGCTAGTCTTTGGTGATTTATGCACTAGGACACCCAGATCCCTCTGTATCGCAAAGCTTTGCAATCTCTGATATAACAAGGTATACAGCTAGATGAACACAGTCGGCCAAACAGCATCAGAAGAGCAGGAAGGCTGACATTTTGGGCCTAGACCCTTCTTCAGAAATTTAAGTAATATGTTTCTTTTATAGTATTCATATAAAAATTTACAATTTCACATTTCTCACATTGTATTCCATTTGCCAGACTGTTTGCCCACTCATTTAACCTATCTATATGTTTTATTTATAGATTCCTATGTCTATCTCTCAACTTGCTTGCCTACCTATTTTTTGTGAGAACAAAAAAAGTTGGAGACTGAAATAATTACAAGAGGCCAGTATCCTGTCACCAAATAACTCGTTATTTACACGTACACAGTAGATGGGGTCTGACTAGCCAGCTCAGAGTCAGTCCCTGAAGTGAGGAGATTCTAAATCTCCTGTTTGTATCTCTCAGCCAGGGCTCCCTGATTGGCCCAGGTTAACAATCCCAATCAAAGATCTCAAAGTCAATAATATCCACTTGGTTCCAATCACCACAGAAACCATATTTGCTACTCTTCCATCTAAATCATTTAAATAAATGTAACCGTTTATATAAGTTATTGAGGTACCAACATTGAACCATATGGCATGTCATTTCTGAAGTCTTGGCAATGTGAAAAGGATCCATTTATTCCTACTGTCTGCTTCTTGTTAGCCAGCCAACCTTCAATCTATTCTAAAATGTTACCCCCTACACCATGAGCTTTAAATCCTTGCAATAACCATTGGGGTGACATTTTATCAAATATTTTCTGGAAAATTGAAGCATAGTCCATCTACTAGTTCCTAAATGAGAATGATTACAGCAAGGACTGCAAGACTCAATGTAGATTAGCTTGAAGAGAATCATCATCCATGAGTTGTCATGGCATCCAATAGTTTTATCTGTGAGCAGTTTCAAATAAAGCCCCTTCATTCACTCATATGTAATTATATTTCAACGTCTGTATTTATTGTTGCAATCTTAATAAGTTTCTGGCTTCCCCACGAGCCAACAATGTATCTATAATTAATTACTTTTCAAATGATTTTTTCGATGAATTTTGTGCTTATCAAAGTGAAATATATTAGTTTGCAGAGTGAAAGAAACCATACAATAAAATCCGGCCGTAATGTGGGGTTTTTGAGGCTTGAAGACCTTTTTCCCCTATAAATTGAAGTTTGAAGAACTTAAAAGATTTATTTTTGTAAAAGTGCCACAACACAGAGACAGGGAGTGGGACCAGATCACCCTTTCACCTCTGTATTTGCCTCCACATGGTAGGGAGTCTACGATTCAGTTAGGTCATGTCTAATTATTCACCTCAGTGCCATTTTCCCATACAATCTCCATATCTTTTAATGTCGTTTATCCAGAAATTCCAATCTGGAAAATTTAGGGATTGAAACTAATTACAAGTATGCCACCTCCTCATATGTAAGCCATCAGTTGCTTACCCTCTAAAAGTATGATAAAAAGTTAAACAAATGTTCAATTTTTCAGATTTATTTAACTCACTCGGTTAGGGCTCAGCAAAGATAATCTCTCCCTGACTGGAATCATCTCCTCAATTTTTGAAAGCAGTTCATCTTGTTAACTCTGTGGTCTTTATTCAGAGATTTAAAGGTACATGCTATTTTAATAACTGATGAGTATGTAGGGGTACTCCAGTTAAAATATTTCACTGTAAAAATAACTGAGATCTAAAATAGAATGCTCTGTCATAAAACATATAAAGTATATTCTGCTCCAACTATATGCCTCAGCACTAATGTGAAAACAGTAGCAGCAAGATGTTCTTATTTTTCCATTTCAAAGACTAGTAATTGCTGACATAGTTGAGTAATCTTGCTGGTTGCAGATACTTCTGGTAATTGATAATAGGGCTTGAGGACAAACGTTGGAACGCTTCCTGACAGCAGACAAAGAAAGTTTTCATCCTGGGAGCATGGGCTGGATCACCCAGTCACACTGTTTTGTTGTCAAGGGTTTATGATTTGCTGTTATCTGTGAGGCATCCTGCGATAGAATAGTCCTGGGATTTCTTGTCATCATCAGCCATTATTCATCTGGGACCCCGAGAGAAAGATGGAAATAATGGCAGCCTCTCTCTCCTTGCCATTTGTTTTTGGTGCCAGCCTAGTCTTGCTTGTATCAATATTGGATATTAAACTCAGATACTGAAGCAGTCCGAGCCTAAATACAGCAAGGCCTGGACAATGTCCAGGCATGGGATGATGAGTGGCGTAAAACATTTGTGCCACACAAGTGCCAGGCAACAACAATCTCCAACAAGAAAGAATCTAAGCATCACCCCTTGACATTCAATGATGTTACTGAATCCCCCACTATTAATATCCTGGGAGTTACCATTGACCAAAAACAGATTTGGACTAGTCATATAAATACAGTAGCTACAAGACCAAGTCAGAGATTCGGAATCCTGCAGCATACAACTCACATCCTGACTCCTCAGAGCCTGTTCATCATCTGCAAGGCACAAGTCGGGAATGTGATGGAATATACTCTGCCTGTCTGGATGCATGCACCTCCAATAATACTCAAGAAGCTTGATACCATTCAGGATAAAGAAGCCCGTTTGGTTGGCACTTCATCCACAGCATCCATGCTTTCCAGCAACAATGCTTAGTTGCAGCAGTGTGTACTATCTGTAAGATACACTGCAGAAATGCATGATAGCTTCTGTGTCAGTGCCTCCTAAACCCACGACCACTACCATCTTGACTTGGAAATATATCACTGTTCCTTCGCTGTCACTGGATCAAAGTTCTGGAATTTTGTCCCAAAACAGCATTGTGCACAACCTACAGCAATGTGATCGCAGTACCTCAAAAGGCACTGCACCACCACCTTCTCAAAGGCAACGAGGGATGGGCAACAAACGCTAGCCATGTCACTGACAACCACATCCCATTAGTAAATAAAATAAAACAGTAGTGCTCTCACTCATGGATTTGTTGATTCTAGTCTCGCTCCAAAGATTCCATGCTTGCACATCAGTAAAATTTTGAAGAAGTTGCCCTGTCGGGAAGTGTTCTCTCACACATTAGAAGTTACCAAGGTCCTACCTGCTCTCTCAGGTGGTTACGAATGATTCCACAGCATCATATCAAGGAAGTCCATGGCTACTGTCTCGGCCAACATCGCCTCTGGCATATTTTCACATTTTGTTGGGCAAAATACCTTCAAGTTCATCCTCCAGTTTTATGGTAGATAACCAGGAGAGCTGTAGAATTAGTGATAGCTGTCTTTAATTAACTACACCTTATTTGCAGTTTTGTGCCAGTTCCTCAATGAGTGGTAATATGCAGTTAAAAGATAGAAGATAATGAATGGTTGACAGTCAACTAGAGCAGAGACATTTCCCCAGGGCAGGATTGACTGCCACGAGGGGTCATAGTTTTAAGGTGTTAGGAGGAATGAATAGAGGAGACGTCAGAGGGAGGTTCTTCACCCAGAGAGTTGTGAGCGCATGGAATAGTTTACCAGTGGTAGTCGTGGAAGCAGAGTCATTATTGACATTTAAGCGACTGCTGGACATGCACATGGACAGCAGTGAATTGAGGAGAATGTAGGTTAGGCTATTTTAGTTTTGGATGAGGATTATTCTATGGCACAACATCGTGGGCCGAAGGGACTGTACTGTGCTGTACTTTTCTATATTCTATGTTCTAAGTTCAATTATCCTGTTCTAGTGGTTTCATAGCAAAGAGAATTCAAGAGATCAATGAATATCAGGAGAGCCATGAGATCCAATTATTCTCCTAACTCCATGTTGTTTATTTTGTTATTTTTGGTAAGTATTCTGTGCATCACTTGTAAGTATGCAATTCTACAGAGTGAATGCAAGATTCAAAGTCAAAATATCACCTCAACTAGAGCGAGAGAGAAAAAGAAAGAGAAACCAAAGCTTCCAGTTAGTTCAGCACATGGTCCATGTTGACACTGAGGTCTAGCAATGTTTGCGGTGTTATTTGCAAAATCTTATACATAATAAATGTACCAACCCATTTTTTATTATGAATCATGTACATTGGGGATAAACAGGTAAAGGGGAAGCTGTCATAGTCCTACTGGACCATAGAGAGAGATGGATAGTGGTGGTTTAACATGAGGGTCACGGGGAAGGGGGAAGAGATTGAGAAGGACAGTCCTCCATGGTATTCTTAGCCCATGTGGCATAGAATATTGGCACATAATTTGGAAACCCAAACTGTCCCAATAGTTTTACAAGATTTCTCGTTTGTGTTGCTGGCATGTTGGGGGCATTGGCTTTTGGGGTGAGGGTCTTGTGCAAATAGTGACATCCACCAACGTCTGCCACCAAACCCGCAAAGTAAATTTCCTGTATTTGTTAGAAGTTGGTGCCCGATTTAGTCTTTAAGTGGGACTTCCTGATTCACAGCTTTGGTGTAACTAATAAATTGCCATTGGTGATGTTGGTGTCAGAAATGTGCTTCACCAAAAGCTGGCACAATCGATTTTTTTTTACTCATTGACAGAATGTGGGCATCACAGGCTTGGCCAGCATTTATTGTCCATCCTGAGTTGCCTTTGAGAAGGTGGTGGTGAGCTGCCTTCTTGAACTATTGCAGTCCATGTGCTGTAGGTAGACCCACAATGCCCTTGGAGAGCGAGTCACAGGATTACAACACAGTGACACTGAAGTGAAGGCAAAAGGAGCCTTGAAACAAGGAACTAGAAGGAGGTCACCATGCAGCCTTCCAAACAGGTCACTGGATGAGTACAAGGCTAGTGGTCCCACCAAGCTGATCAGCACAAAGCAAGATTTGCCATATGACTTCATTTGTGTACCCTATCGTATGCTTTGAAAGTGCCATAAACAGCAGTTCTTGCATATTCCATCCCTAGTCAGTAAGTTGAAGGGGTCTCGCCATTGTTTCTATTGGATTTACTATAGTGTACTGGCAGGTATGATGGTCGGATTGAAAGTGAAGTATTAGCAGCTTACCTTAAAATTTGAATGCAGGAACATTCATTGCTGTCCGTACACATGGACATACTATATGGAAAATACTGTAATAGTTATGTGACTAGTCTAATTATCCATAGGTAATTCTGGACAGATAATCTAGAGAATGTGTACAAAGAATGGGCTTTTAAATACCATATTTAAACATTGTGAGTGTCCTTACCACTTTAAAATGGTACCCACAGCATAAACTTGTGGTATGATTTATGTTCAATGCTGTATTAGTGAAGGTCTTAACGTGTGTACAGTGAATGTCCATTGGAAACAGGTAGTGTGGACACATCCTGAAATCTGTCATATGTAAAGCCGATGGGATGTCAGACCAACATTACAATCAATATTCTCTATCCAATTTATACAGCTGTGCATGAATTCATCCGCAAGAAGGAGCTTTCCAATCTGCCCCCCTTAGCAGAGCTATTTGAAGGGATTATCAATGACTAACAGACTAGTACAAAAACAGAGATTGCTGGAAAAGCTCAGCAGGTCTGGCAACATCTGTGGAGGAGAAAACAGAGTTAATGTTTCGGGCCCAGTGACCATCCCTCAAAAATTCCTCAGAACTAACAGACTAATTGCTGATTAGCTCTCACTATTACTATAATGCTACAAGTGTTTACGCTTTCTATAGCGGTTTTAATGAGAAATGGTTTGCACTGAGTGGCGTGGCAAGATCTGAAAGACCTTTTTACTAACTGACAGGTTTTTGCACAAAATCAGTTTCTCTCAGAAAAAGTAATTATTTTAGCAAGCAGCATATCTTTGGGAAAGGGTAGAGGTCACACAGAGCTGCACAAGTGTCTGGAAGAAGTTGGGGGGATGGTCGTAAGAGGAGGGGGTGGGATTCCAGCATTAGGTCATATCCCCTATGGTAATCAGGAAGCAGTATCCCTTGAAAACTGTACTCTGCCTGTTGTGTCCTGCCTTACTTTTCCCAAAGCTGAAGAATATCAGCATCTATAGAAGTCCTTTAAGTAATGCTCATGATATTAGTGTGTAATCCCTCTTCCCCTGATGTTACCTTCAGCCCATCAACTGCATGCACATGATGGTTGGGTGAAGGGATCATGGAAAGGCAGGGCAGCATCAAGTTTATGAACTGTGAGTTAATTGTAGAAGACCTCAAATCCCTACAGTGTGGTAACAGGCCCTTCAGCCCAACAAGTCCACACTGAACCTCAGAGCATGCCACCTAGACCCATTCCCTCTATAACCCGTCTAATCTACATCTCCCTGAACACTATGGGCAATTTAGCATGGCCAATCTACCTAACCTGCACATCTTTGGACTGTGGGAGGAAACCAGAGCACCCAGAGGAAACCCATGCAGAGACAGGAAGAATGTGCAAACTCCACACAGACAGTCGCCCAAGGCTGGAATCGAACCTGGGTCCCTGGCGCTGTGAGGCTGCAGTGCTAACCACTGAGACACCCCATTATGCTTCATGGTCCCCATGTGTATTTTAGAAGATAATTGTCAGACATCATGATTTTAAATTACTTCATCAAAAGCCTTGCCAATGATACAGTCGTACCAGTAAGGTTGATGAGAAAGTTGTTAGATTTTCTTTAACAAATGAAGACTCCCATCCTTACCTGGTCTGGCCAATATATGATTCCAGACTGTACACAACATAGTTGACCTGTAAAGCCTTGTAGGATGGTGTGGTGCTTAGCACTGCCATCTCACATCGCCAGGGATCTGGGTTTGATGCCACTCTCAAGCAACTATCTGTGTGCATTTTTCACATTTGTCCCATTTCCTCAATCCAAGGGTGGATTGGCCAAGCTAAATTGCCCATAGTATCCAGGTATGTGTATGTTAGGGTGGATTGGCCATGCTAAATTGCCCGCAGTGTCCAGGGATGTGTACGTTAGGGTGGATTGGCCATGCTAAATTGCCCGTAGCGTCCAGGGATGTGTATGTTAGGGTGGATTGGCCATGCTAAATTGCCCATAGTGTCCAGGGATGTGCAGGTTAGGGTGGATTAGCCATGGGAAATGCAGGGTAATGGGCTTGGGGTAGGGAGATGGGTCTGGATGGGATGCTGTTTGGAGGGCCAGTGTGAACTCAGTCGGCTGAATGGCCTGCTTCCACACTGCAGGGATCCTATGATTCTAAGTAATGGAGCAAAACACTGGGCATTTCATCAAAAGTTTGATTAAGAATTATATCAGGATAATATGCATGGGCAAGAAATATCAAAGTTTTCACCAAAGCTGACCTCCTGGCAATGATATCAAAGGATAATATGAAGCCAATTTACAAATACATAAACTTGAATTACAAGAACTATTAGGATGTTTAGAAACAGCAGGCATGTGCTTTGGAATGTAAGTATTGACAAACCTAAAGTGATGCATCCAAAAGTTTCATTTATTCATAGAAGGCAGTGAATTGGAATGGGTTCAAGAATTCAAGTATTCAGGAAGCATGGTGTCTGCAGATGTAAGATCGAGCAATAAACTAAGAACAACGACAGGAATAGGAAAGGCCTCATTAGGTTAGACGAAATGGTAGCTAATTGGAAACCTGAATAAACAACTTGATTTGGAGTCAGTTAAATCAATGTGAGCCTTGGGCCTTCCGGAAAGATGTGACAAATGTGCTAGATTGCTTTGAAGTGTAGCTTTGGAGAAGGACAAGAAGAATCAGCTGGGCAGAGAAAGAAATAAGTATCAGAGTGCTGAGGACAATAAACTAGCAGACTGCCGGGTGTGGTGGGGTTGGTGTGGAGTGTGGACCGAATAAGGGAGCCGTGGAGTGATGGGGCTCTACGAGAGGCAAAATAGGGGTGGGAAGGGAAATACCTCTTTGGTGGTGGAGTTGGATTGCAGATGGCAGAAGTGATGGAGGATGATGTGCTGGATGCGGTTTTGGGATGCAGTGGGGGAAGGGGAGATTTTGAAGTTTGTGAAGTCCACATTGACATCATTGGGCTGCAGCGTTCCCAAGAGGAATATGAGCTGCTGTTCCTATAACCTTCGGGTGGCATCATTGTGGCACTGCAGGAGACGCACGACGGACATGCCATCTAAGGAATGGGAAGGGGAGTTAAAATGGTTTGCAACTGGGAGGTGCAGTTGTTTGTTGCGAACCGAGCGGAGGTGTTCTGTAGAGCGGTCCCCAAGATTCCGCTTGGTTTCCCTAACGTAGAGAGAGCCACAATGGGTACAGCGGATGCAGTGTACCACATTGTCAGATGTGCAGATGAACATCTGCTTAATATGGAAAGTCATCTTGGGGCCTGGGATGGGGGTGAGGGAGGAGATGTGGGGGCAAGTGTAGCACTTCCTGCTGTTGCAGGGGAAAGTGCCGGGTATGGTGGGGTTGGAGGGGAGTGTGGAGCGGACAAGGGAGTTGTGGAGAGAGGGGTCTCTCCGGAAGGCAGACAAGGGTGGGGATGGAAAAATGTCTTTAGTGGTGGGGTCGGACTGCAGATGGCAAAGGTGTCGGAGGAAGATGCGTTGGGTCTGGATGTTGGCTGGGAAATCGTCAGTTTATATGTAGAAAATAAGGAGGTGGGTGGGGTAGGGAATAAATGATAGAATAGAGCCCAAAGAGAGTTGGACAGGTGAACTGAGGACATACAGGCGAATCTCTATCAAATTTGGAAATTTGTCTGGGGAGAGGTGAGAGGTGAGGTGTAGGGCCAGGAGTAGCACTTCCTGAGGTTGCAGGGAAAGGTGCCGGGTGTGGTGGGGTTGGTGTGGAGTGTGGACCGAATAAGGGAGCCGTGGAGTGATGGGGCTCTACGAGAGGCAAAATAGGGGTGGGAAGGGAAACACCTCTTTGGTGGTGGAGTTGGATTGCAGATGGCAGAAGTGATGGAGGATGATGTGCTGGATGCGGAGGTTGGTGGCGTGGTATGGGAGGGCCAGGAGTTTCTTTCCTTATTTTTGTTGGATTTATTATCAAACTGCAAATAATTCCAACATACAGACATGTGGCTAGTAGTAAGAACAGGAGAGATTCCCGCTCAGCGTGAGATGGCCACAATCTTGGGGCCTCCATCTTTGTAATTGATAGGTAGGGATTACAACATGCGTGTAAAAATAGAAATGCTGTCACCACAATCTGGGCTCCCCAAGTCAACTATAATACCACAATCAAACATAAAGCTGATTCCAAGTATTTTTCCTATTCCAACGGTTTTCCAATAAAAGAAAAAGAAAACTGTTAATTTTGATTGCAATTTCTGTAACATTTCAGCCTTAGTTTGAGACACAGCCATAAGATTAGATGAACATTTCAATATCTCGTAACTGCACCACCAAGACTTCCAGTACAGTGTCTGAAATCTTTTGCGGGCCATTTTCTCTCCACTGAGCCATTCCTCACTTTTTCCCAGGCCAGACTCACTTCAATCAAATCCCTACAGCATCTGTTCCAGCCATATTGCACCTAGCTCTCCTTTCGGGTGTGCAGGCTGCTTTAGATAAAGCACACGATGCTGGCATACCGTTCATGGTTCACCTCAAATGCAGCAGTCCACCCATTCCTTGCTGATATGTCCAACCAACAATATCATGATTCATGTTGATGGGAAACAACATTTGTGAAAATGAACAGGGAGCAACACACAGGCAGTTACCTGCAGGACAATTAATGGGCATGGGCTCGTGCTGCAATACAATTCCTCCTGCCCATTCTAAATTGTGAATTTAAATTTGGTTCATTAAAAAGCTGTAAAAGTTTTGTCCTAGTAAGTTTGAACATGAAACTTTTAGATTACAACAACAGCCCTACTAGGTTATTCGTATCTTATAGTGAAGAAACCTGAAATCCTTATCTAGTCTGGTCGACATATGTCTCCTCAACCGTTGAAACATGGTTAACTCTCAAATGCCCCCTGAAGTAGGCCAGCCAAGTACTCAGTTGTATCAAAGATAGCACATGAATTAGGGTCACTAATAGGCTAATTAGAGATTGGCAAAATGTATCAAAATGGCCAATGCTGACAATCTCCTGAGAATAATCTTTTCAGAGCTTCGAATCATCATCAAAAGCATTAATTTGATAACATGATTTCCTCTGCTGTTCCATCGATTTTAGTTTCAGTGAATAAAAGAACTGTCGACTTTGATGGCAATTCTGCTACATTTTAGCCTTAGGCAAGAGACAGCCAGAAAATGAGATTTGTATTTCAATATCTCAGTTCTACTGCTACACAGTTTCTGGTGAATGTCTTGTTTCCCTGCAAGCCCTCTCTCCTACAAGGCAAAATATGTGCTTTACAATGTCTCTAGTTTGTTTATGTTGCTGACTCCGGAAGGTTCAACTGTTCACTCTTCAGACTGAGTTGGCTAGGACTTCATCTGAACATCCTTCCCACCCACAACACCATTCTTTTTAGCTCCCTCCCAATACTCTCCTGTGCTCTACTATTTCTCAAACCAATACCATCTGGGATCCATCTGCAGTGAGGAGCAAGGCGCAAGTCTTCCATTGACGTGTGAGATGTATCTTAAAGCCAAGTCCCAGGTATTTCCTCCAGCAGGAGGGAAAAGTTGCCAGTGTTTTCCTCCATTAATTCCCCAGTGCTATAAATGACCTGTGACAGTACCGACCCACAATCTTGTTTAACGAATGAGCTTGGGGGTGGGAGCTTGGCTGGCATGGCTGGTTGCAGTGATATGGCGAGCAGTAAGAGTGAGAGTGTGTATGGTGTAGGTAAGGATGGGTGCGGCTGGCATAGAGAGTTGATCTGGCATTGTGTGTAAGGGGTTTAGTATGCCATTTGTAACACAGTAGACACCTTGGCACAAGATGTTTAGTATGAACGGAGTAGGAGAGCCCAAGGGCCATGGGGGGAAGGGGGTGGGGGAAAGGACATCAGAAGCAATTCATACAGTTTTACTCTCCCAGAGACTACTGAAGTCCATGCCCAACTAACACCTCTCCATGTCCCAGTCCTCACCTGCACCACAACCTGAAACCATGCTCACTTGCACGCTCACAACTCCATGACTTTCCTCTGTAAAAAAATGATGTTAGGTAACAAAAGGCCCCCTAGAGGCAAGAAGCACATATAAGCACAAGACCTTGAAGATACAGAGGGATAGACATGGTTTGCTGCAGTCTAGAATGAGAATTCAGCAAACTGTCCTGTCAGTGCTCTACAGTCATGTCAAACAGCATGGAATCAGACCCTTTGTCCAACTAGACCCTATTCTCAAGCCCAACTAGTCCTACTTGCCTGTGTTTGGTTGACATGCCTCCAAATCTTTCCTCTTCATGTACTTATCTAATTACCTTTTAAATGCTGGAACTGTACTTGTACCTGCACTTTATCTGGCAGTGTATTCCACATACGAGCCATTCTCTGTGTAAGAACGCAGCCCCTCATGCTCTTTTTAAATTTTTCTCCTCTAATCTTCAAAATTTGCCCTCTCGTTTTGAAGTCACCTACCCTCGGGAAAAGACCCTTGCTATTCACCTTATCTATGCCCCTCATGATTTTCTAAACTTCTATAAGGTCACTCTTCAACCTCCTAACCTCCAGTGAAAGGAGTCCCAGTCTATCCAGCCTCTTCTTGTAAGTCAAACCCTCCAGTCCCAACAACATCCTGGTAAATCTTTTCTGAACCCTCCTCTCCCTCCTATAGCAGAGCGATCAGGATTGCCCACAATAATTCAGAAGAGACTTCACCAACATCCTGTACAACCACAACATGATGTTCCAACTCCTACACTCAAAGGTCTGAGCAATGAAGACCAACATGCTAAATGCCTTCTTAATCACTGTGTATAACTGTAATGGAAATTTCAAAAAATTATACACCTGAAAACGTAGGTTTCTCTGTTCTACAACATTACCATTACCCTATCATTAATTGTACACATCCTGCCCTTGTTGGTGTTACCAAAATGAAACACTTCCCTGGTATTTATCCAACTTACACTCCATCTGCCATTCCTCAGTTCATTGATCCAATTGATCAAGATCTCAAATTAACTCTCAACCTTCCCAAATCCATTCCAAGCCACCCTCCAAAAAAACAACCCAGTGGGTACAAACATTGCTTATTTGATTTGGAATTCTTTTTAAGGATCTTCCAAGATCCTTTCCACAACAAAGAGTTATCACTTAAACAATCATAAATGACATGATTTACAATTGTCGCAGAGAAACAAATATAATTACAAACCTTTTGATCCGTTGTCTATACCTAATATGAATCTTTCTTATTCTTAACCAGAACCTCAATATCTTTATTCATCCATTGTTCCCTACTCTTACCAGCCTTGCCCTTCAATCTAACAGGAGCATACTGTCTCTAAACTCTCGTTATCACACTTTTGGCAGTGTCACACTTGTCAGTTGTTCCTTTACCTGCGAACAGTTGACTCCAATCATCTTTTGAAAGTTCCTTTCTCATACCATTAAAATTTACCTTACTCTAATTAAGAACTTTAACATTTATGGAAGGCCTATTCTTTTCCATCACCATTTTAAAATTAATAGAATTATGATCACTGGTTCCAAAATGTTCCGCTACTAACACTTCAGTCCCTGCCCTGCCTTCTTTCCCAAATCAAATTTTGCTCCTTCTGTAGTAGCCACATTTGCATATTGATAAAGAAAATTATCTTGAACACATTTAACAAATTCTTTACCATTGAAGCCCATAAAACTATGGCAATCCCAATCAAAATTTAGAAAATTAAAATCCTCTACTATTACAACCCTATTATTCTTACATATATCTCAGATCTCTCTACATACTTGTTCCTCAATTTCCCTGTAACAATTTGGGGCACGAGAGAACAATCCCTTCAAGGTGATCATCCCTTTACTATTTCTAAATTCTACCCATATAACTTCACTGGACGATCCCTAAGAACTATCCTCTCTAATTACAGTAGTAATGTTTTCCTTGATCAAACATACTGCTCCCCTTCCTCTCTTGCCTCCCTTTCAATCCTAGCCACAGCATCCAAAACCTGGAACATTGAGCTGCCAATCCTGTCCTACCGTCAGCCAAGTTTCTATAGTAGCTATGACATCCCAGACTCATGTTCCGATACATGCCCTGAGTTCATCAGCCTTACCTGTGAGGCCATCTGCATTGAAATAAATGCAGAGGTGTCTTGCTTCTGGCTTGCTTGTGTCTGTCTTTTTTAATTAACTTGCTCTTTTTTGATTCAGAACTATGTTCATTTTTCTTTTTATTTTCACTGCTACTTAGAAACCCTCCACATCCTCTCCCTACTGGTTTAAAGGCTCCCGAAATAGAACTAGCAAATCTCCCCAACAGGATATTGGACTGTTTCCAGTTCAGGTGAAACTCATCCTTTTTGAACAGGTCTTTTCTGCCACAGAAGAAATCCCAATGATCCAAAAATTTGGAAGATACCAAGAATTACAGATGTTGGAGTCAGAGTCAATACAGTGTGGAGCTGGAGGAACACAGCAGGTCAGGCAGCATCTGAGGAGCAGGAAAGTCGATGTTTCGGGCCAGGACCCTTCTTCAGACCTGGGGAGGGGAAAGGGAGCTGGGAAATAAATAGAGGGAGGAGGGGTAGGTCTGGGGGCAGATAGGTGGGATGGTGATAGGTGGATGCAGACAGGTGGTGGCAGAGATTGGTCAGTGGGAACGGTGGGGCAGGCAGTTGGGAAAGATGGACAGGTTGTGTCAGGTCAAGGAGGCGAAAGGGAGGATGGGTGGGGCTAGGGAAAGGTAGGTGGAGTGGTGATAGAAGGATGCAGGGGGCGATAGTGGGGAATCGTAGGTGGGCACGTTGCGCAGATAGGTGGGGAAGAAGATGGACAGGTTTCCCTTTCCCTAGCTATGTCAATCTTGCCAACGTGTACAACGTTCAAGGCAACCGGAGAGGAACTTCCAGTTGGAAGGGATATTGTCCAGTTGTCATGGTCCATATAGATACCAATGACTGGAACTTTGGAACAAAGTTTGAAAATAAGGAACCATCCCTGAAGATGGAAATGATTGTCATGCCCAGAGGATGCTGGAAACAGGGTCATTGAATATTGTTAAAGCAGTGTCATATAGAACCGTGGCTGACATGAGTGTCAAAGGTAAGATGAGGCAGACAGAAATGGGAGTTGAGGCCACAAGCAGATCAACCATAAGCTTAGGAAATGTTGGAGCAGGTTTGAGCAGCAGAATTGCCAAATCCTGTTCCTAATCCATATGTAAAAATCTAGTCCATCAGTGATCCTCACTGTCTGAAGCCTTGTGATTTAACAACTCAGTGCCTCTCCAGCAGACATGTTTGCATCCAAGTGGCAATATTAACATGCAGATTCTCAAAATATGGTTTTTCTTAAAGCATGGATTGATACTGTCTCGGGGATATTTGGAAATGATGACATTCCACAGGCCTAACTTTCATGAGTGTGTAGTCTACATTTTCACAGTAGGTTCCCAAGTGCTTCTGTTGTCAGTATTATCTTTTGTATTTGTTATTTTAGACATGAGTACTTTTCGATATTGTTTTATTTCCTTCTGGGCATACTTTCCAGAAGGTAGGGCGAGATATCTGCAAAGTACCAGTCTTTGCAAGTTATCCCCAGGAGAGTATTTGGAGCTGCAGATGGTCTTGTCTGGGTATGCATGCATTCATGTAGGATCAGCAGGAGAGTTTCTCTACATTGTGTCGGATTATGCCTTTGTAAAGTGCCTGTGGAACTTCTTTCTCAAGTAAAAGGTGATTATGCAGGGTGCCTGGAAATGAGTCAGCTTTTGCACATGGTTCCAACATTTGCAGAGGGTCCCACAGAGAATGGCAACATTTAAAGGAGCCCTTTGAGTGAATCACTGCCTTAAAAAATATTCACTCCCTGAGAATAAGTTTACATTCGTAGGAAAGCCCAGATGATGGTCATTTAGAGAGGGCAGATAATCACTGGTCTACCGGGTTGTAAACTCCCTGGAAATGTGGCAGGATGACATTTTTAATCAGCTGTGCCTTATGTTTGGGTATTACAGGGCTTTGATGCCCAAAACGGCATGGTGATATATCTGCATACTGTTAGAAAGTAAGAGTAGGAGTAGACCATTCAATCCTTTGAGCCTGTTCTGCCATTCAGTATGATCATGGTTGATCCTCTATCTCAACACCATATTCCTGCTTTCTCCCCATATCCCTTGTTGCCTTTAATATTTAAAGATTTATTCATCTCTATTGAATATTCTCAGTGACTCGGTATGCACAACCTGCCAGGGTAGAGAATTCCATAGGTTGACCAGTCTCTGAGTGAAGAAATCTTTTCTCATCTGAATCCAAAATGGTCCACCCTGTATCCTGAAACTTTGATCCTGCAGTCTAAGTGAACCACACCCTGTCTCTTGTCTGCCTCAGTCTAGTAGGCTTCCTCATGGGACAGGATGCTATTGATAAGAAGTGCATTGTGCTCGAAGTGCTGAATGTGAACTCCGCCAATGCTGCAACCAAAAGCGGGTCCACATTCTCACTACTGTACTGCTGCATGACGACAAGCAGTGAACCATGCAGATCGAGGCAGCAGTCAGGATGTCTCTATTCTCTGGCAATCCACTGCGCAAGCTGTAACTCACCCACCATGGTAAGTAACAAAACTGCCTGATAAGGGCCATCCGCTACCTATGTGGTTCATCTGGCTGGCCTAAAGGTCGGCCACACAAAGGTGGCACGCACACAATGAACGCCATGCTGCTACCTGAAGCGTGCTGGGCCATTGCTGCAATAGATCAGCTATTCCACACTGCTCCGAAAGAGACATGCACCTGTCAGCTTCTTGCTAAACCTCCTCATTCAGAAGGCACATCACTTCCTGTCAGGCATAAAGCCAGTCACTAGGGAGCAGGAGGATAAGGGGAAGGAAAGAAAGAGGAGGGAGAGAGAAGGGGAGGGGGACAGGAGGATGGGGAGAGAAGGTAGGTGAAAAAAAGGAGGAGAGGGGGAAGAGGAAAAGAGTCAGGAAGACGAGGGGGAGCTGTAGGAGATGAAGGAAGAAGAAGCGAAGGAGGAGAAGGGCCAAGCGGAGAAAGAATGGGAACAATTTAACCAGCCCCTGGAGTGTCTGTGAAGAACTCAACCAAGTCTGATAACATAAGCCCAGTTCACCATTCACCAAACAGTCCCACTCACATCTTCACTTTCTCAGTGACAACCACTGGGCCAGCTTAACACAAAATAAACATAAAAGCCACCACAAAACAAACAGTTCCAATCAGAATTATGAATTAACTGTTTTTATGTTGTATATAAGATCCATCAAATCCTTCTTGTGCACTTGTTAGCATGTTTCTTCCATACATCCAGTGCCTGTCATTGTGTTCCTTTGCTGTGTTACTTCTGCACATTGGGTGGAAGGCTGCTGGCTTAGTGAAAGAGAACCTCATTTTGAAGTCCTCGGAAGGAAACCCTGAGAAGTTCAGGCGAAAGAAAGTTTGGTTGTGGACTGCACAATGGGCAGCAGCAGGCCTGGGTTGACTGAATAACCTACAACCGCAAGGACACTGCAGTGGGTTGCCAGTGATGCCAGGGTAGATGCTGTCTTCCTCAGAGAGGGCAGTCATTTATTGTCCTTTGAGCCACTGGCACCTCTCCAGAATGGTGCTGCAGGACTCCCAAGTAATTTGTTGGAGGGCACATTGCTAGTGATGTGGCACGGTCCTTTGCACACTGTATTGTACAGCCACTTTGGCAGCAAGCTGATCCAGCAAAACTAAAATCTGAGCTTCCAGCGCAGCAACCAGATTTCTGTGCTGCCATGGCAACTGAGAGACCTATCTCACCAGATACAGATCACAGGTCTTTGCTCTCCTCTAAGCATCAGGGACTGAACTGCAGACTATGAGTGAGAAGCCAAAATGATTGCACTGTACCTTCATAACAAGAGGAATTGAGTATAGGAGCAAAGAGGTCCTTCTGCAGCTGTACAGGGCTCTGGGAGACTGCACCTGGAGTATTGTGTGCAGTTTTGGTCTCCAGATTTGAGGAAGGACATTCTTGCTATTGAGGGAGAGCAGTGTAGGTTCACAAGGTCAATTCCTGGAATGGCGGGACTATCATATGTTGAAAGATTGGAGCAATTGGGCTTGTATACTCTTGAGTTTAGAAGGATGAGAGGAGATCTGATTGAGACGGTCTTTAAGAGATGGAGGCTAGCTTTCAGTATAGCAGGCTAACGTTAACTGATCCCAGCTTGGTCCATGTTCAGCAGCATGCTTAGCACTGAAAGCATTCAGAACAGCAGGTGTCATGAGGTTACAGCAAACAGGTGTCGGTCAATCACATCTTGTAATCCCCAGGGCTGGTTTCTGGGGTTTCACTGAATTTGGCACCCTCCCCAGTCATTTCCACGTTGAGAGCAGTCATTAGATTGAGTAAAGTTTCCAGCCAAGTTTCTGATTGCTTAGAGCCCAGTACAAATACAATCCCCATTCCCACCCAGCAGTATTTCTTTGAGAATCTAACCAGGATAATGAATCATGTTTGAGCCAGCAGCACTGATTTACTGCAGGGATAAACCAGTCAGATTGGCTCAACGCTGTGGGTGCTCAATCTTCCATATCCCCATGCTACCGCAGAGTCTTAGAGATGTGCAGCATGGGAACAGACCCTTCAGTCCAGCTCATCTATGCTGACAAGATATCTTAACCTAATCTAGTCCCGTTTGCCAGCTTTTGGCCCATATCCTTTTAAATAATTTCTATTCATATATCCATTTAAATAGTGTGTCTCCACTACAGCTCATTCCATATATGCACCACCCTCTGTGAGAAGCATTTGTTCCTAAGATCCCTTTTAAATCATTCCCCTCCCCCTTTAAAACTATGTTCCTTAGTTTTGGACTCCCCTACCCTGGGAAAACACTTTGGCTATTCACCCTATCCATGCCCCTCATGATTTTATCGACCTCTACAAATTACCTCTCAGCAGCTGATGCCCCAGCAAAAATAGTCCCAGCCTCGCCCTATAGCTCAAACCCTCCAAACTTGGCAACATCTTTGCAGGTCTTTTCTGCACCCTTTCAAGTTTAACAACATCGTTCCTATAGCAGGGAGAGCAGACTGACTCCATGTTTCAGTCTTTCAGCGGTCCAGGTTTTTCATCGGAGTTTACTTGCCCCAGCCCCTTGAAGTATAATCCATTCCACACTGAGTTCAATCTATCATCAACATGGTTATTAGAATTTCACCAATCACAGTGTACTCCTAGGATCTGGCAGGATTTAAAATATTTATTTAAATTGAGGGATTTGCAGCGTCTGAGATAGTCACTTTAATTCTGTTGTAGATTTTTTCTGTTGCAATCTGGAAGAAAAGTTATTTTGTGGAACTGCCTAACCTGAAACAAAAGTTCTGAAGAAAAGTCAGTGGACCCAGAATGCTAACTCTGCTTTTCTCTCCACAGATGCTGCCAGACCTGCTGAGATTCTCAAGCAATTTCTGCTTTTGCAGATTTCCAGCATCGGCCATTCTTTATTTCATTCCATGTTCTAACCTGCTGCTTGTTGGACTGAAACCAAAACTTATGTATAACTTTTGGGAATGGATTGGATGAGAAAACTGGAAAAGGCAGGGATTCTGACAATTGTTGATACAAATGGTCAAGCTACTGATGCTAGCTGTACCTAGCATCAGTAGTAGTGATAATCTTTTGCCGCAGTGAGAGGGTAGTGTGGGCAGGTCCACTGTGAATACATCTCTTTCTAGAAAGATGGACAGACGGTAAATGCATGATTCTACAACATAGGCTTATTCACCAGCTTAATTTCTTCTTCATTATCTTCTGTTTAGGATTCAAACAAAAGCCATTTGACAAGTTGTCACAACATGGTGAGTCCACAACTGGAGTACTGTGTGCAGTTCCAGTACCACATCGTAGGAAGGATGTCATTGTTCCGGAGAGAAGATTTATTGGAATGATGCCAGGACTGGAGAATTGTAGCTACGAGGAGAGATTGGAGAGGAGGGGGTTGTTGTTCTTGGAGCAGAAAAGGCTGAGGGGGTGACATGATTGAGGTATTCAAAATTGTGAGGGGTAGAGATACAGTAGGCAAGAGGAACCTGTTTACCTTGGCAGAGAGTTCAAAAACCAGAGGTCACAGTTTCAAGCTAAGGGGCAGATTGATTAGAGGGGATGTGAGGAAAAAACTATTTTAGGCAGAGGGTGGTGAGTGTCTAGGATTGACTACCTGAGTCGGTGTTGGAAGCAAAGACCCTAAGCTCTTTAAAAAGGTACCCGGATCTGTACTTTAAGAGCTGTATGTTGCAGGACTATGGGCCACGCGCAGGAAGATGGGATTAGAAAGTGCATCTGGGTGTCTTTGGGCTGGCATGGACAAGATGGGCTGAATGGTGCTGTATCATTTCTCATTTCTATGGTTCTATGGTTCTACCTAAGGTCACTAAACATATTAGGATCTCATAGTGTAAGGGATGCCACATCAGTGTGGAAATAGGATTGGTTAGAGAACAGGGGAAAGAGAGCAGGGTTAAATTATACACTTGTAGATTGGTCAGCTCTTTCTAGTGGAGTCCCTCAGGGATCAGTGTTGGGGCTTGAAGTCATTACATTTTACATGAATGATATGCAGGAAGGGACTGAGTGTATGGTAGCTGAATTTAGCTAAATAACAAGGTTAGGTAAAAAAAAAAGTTGTGAGGAGGTCATGGGAGTTGTCAAAGGACTAAAGAAAGGAAATGGATAAAAAGTCGGCAGATAAAGAATATTGTTGGAATGTGTGAAACTTGTCTACTTTGTAAGGAAGAAGAGAAAATCACTATCCTATTTAAACAGAGAGAGATTGCAGAACCCAGTGGCAAGGAGAGATCTAAATGTCCTGTTAAATGAATCACAACATTACTGTGAGACCATAGCAAATGGTTTGGAAGGGAAACAGGATATTGTTGTTTATTGCAAGGGGAATGGAATATAAAAGTACCAAAGTATTTTAACAATCGTATGGGGCACTGATGAGATCACATCTGTAGTATAATGTACATGTGATCACCTCACACAAGAAATGATGTAATTGCATGAACAAAAAAAACAGAAAACAGGAGCAGGAGTAGGCCGTTTGGCCTTTTTAGCCTGCTGTACCATTCAATATGATCATGGCTGACCCTCCAACTTTTACCTTGATCCAACTTGGTTGCTGTATTTTCTGAAGAAGGGTCTCGACCTGAAACATCACATTTCCTGCTCCTCTGATGCTGTCTGGCCTGCGGTGTTCCTCCAGCTCCACTCTGTGTTACACTTGCCCTTCAAATAAGCTTTGTAAATATAACTATGTTCCACAAGGTGAACTAAAGAGCATGAGGACCAGAGAAATCGTGTATGTTGAACCTACAGTATTGAAAAACTCAATTTATTAAAGCAGACCAGAGGGCACAAATAAAGGCTTTGAAGATGGAAAAATGTATCTTAGTATTTTTAGAAGACTAGGACCCTCAGGATTTAAACTGTGATTTATAGCAAGAAGATTTATTCAGGCCACAGACAATACATCTTATTTTAAAAATTGTACAAAGCAATGTGCTTTTTATTTTGGAGTGTATAAAGTGGAACAAACATTCACTTACTGGGGAAGAAGAGACTAGATCTCAATCTTTGTTGCAGAAGATGGTAAATTCTCAGAAGGCAGGTTACTAATGATGTTAAGACACGGAAGTAAACTCTAGTGTGACAAAGTGTTGTCATCCAACAAAATTTGAGGTTTCGATCTGCTACTTAACTGAGCTTAAAACTTTATTGGAAGAATTTCACACTATTACAATACAAAATTAAGAAGTATGCAGGCAAATAAAATGTTGCAGCACTACTATAAATGAATTTAGATGTCTGAAAAAAAGTCTTTAAGTCAACAGAATTGTAAACAGTATTGATTTAATACAAGAATAGAAATTGAAGACTGCAGATTAGAAAAGCATTGCGATGTTACATATTTAAAACAGCTTCAAAGGAACAGGAGTGAATAAACACATTATAAAAATGGAAGGAGAAATAAATACTTCCAGAAAAACAAAAATTATGACGGAGGTTGGGCCAAGTAGAAAACAGGATTGGCCATTGACAACAGACTTCTAGGCCTTAAGAGTCAGAATTCTTGTCAGAAGTATTGATGAATCTTTGTCAGATGTCTTACACTCCAAGGAAGACTTGACTTTGGAGACAGATATTCAGTGGTGCTGGAAGCCTGAAGGACTCATAGACAGTTCCTGAGAGAAGAGCAATCTTATCTTAGGAGAACAATGAGGATTATTTATTTTATAAAGGATGGAAACCATCAAGAGGCATGTGACAAGCCAACACAGACAATAAGCCAAAGCTCATATCCAAACAGTCAGTATCAGTGTTGTGGAATGGCAAAGCCTTAGAAGTACAGGCAATTCCTAGTTGTGACATAAGAATGCTAGTTCTGTAAAACTAAAGGTTACTTCCAGAAAAGAGGTAGACCAGATTTTGAGCAGCTAAAACCCAAATACATAATCTTACAATGAGGTCACCTTGACAGAGTCACTGTTTTTGAAAAAATATGCCCACTTTATATGAGATACCTCCATTAGAAAGAATATGAGAGGCATTACTAATGGAAATTAACCATTTAACTTGAGTTTCACAGAGCTTATTTACATTAATAGTTATCTTGTTAATTTTCAACTTGAAGCAGGAACGAGAATTATCATCCTGTCAGATCACACACAATGGCTAAAGAAACAAAATTCACAATTTGCAAAGATGAAATGATATGGTCCAGTTGGAGTAACTCCCTAAGATTACAGGTATGCTACAAGGAATACTGCAACACAACTAACTTACAAGAGTTAAAAATATGTATGTAGTTGATAATAAATACTCCTCATGTCTGCATCTCTACATGTCTTTCTCTCAACTTTTCTGACAGTGGCTTTGTCCCTTGTGAACAACTGGTTTGTGAACAAACTATTATCGATCCAATGGCAAGGGATAGCCATTGGATATCTGAAAATAATGCCAAAAAGAAAAATCTCTTGAGTTACCAATGTTGGCATAAGAGAACTGTGTCACTTACTGCCAAAAGGTCTTTAAGCTCTTGCTGAGCGCACAAAGCACAAAAAGGCAAGGCACAGGCATTGTGAGCATCCAAGTAGATGGAATGTGAATGGGAGCTAAGAGAGCAAGTGAGGCGCTCTGAGATGCAAACTGATCAAATCCATCGATTGAGTCGCTGTCCCTTTGCACAAAATGCCCTGATAGCAACACTGCAATGTTGGTGTACTCCAAAATGCAGCACTGAAGTGCAGAACCCCACCCCCATGGTGAGCAGTAGGAAGAGCATCCAATAGAGCATGACGGAGACTTTGGCGTGGAGTATTCTGGGAGAAGTAGGCTCAGTCACCATGACCAATCAGGGGAATGAGGAAGAAGCTGGTTGTCGAGGAAAAGCCCCAAATGTTACATTACTGTGGTGTTTCCATCCTTCTATCCTCCTCTAACCAAAAAAAAGAGAAAGATTGAGACAGACTGTCAGGAAGTTTGTTGTAGCCTATTGGTCTGTTTGTAAAGGTTGAATTGTAAATTAGGTAACCAATTAGTGCTGCTAGTTGGTATAACTGTGGGCTTGGGCGGCTACTGGGCTTCAGTGAGTAAGGTAATGGCAAGGTAAGATTCTCTTATCTTTCTTAGTGTAAAAGGGGCAGAGATGGCAGTTAGGGTAGTGGTGTGCTCCTCCTGCCAGATCTGAGAGATCAGGGAGCAGTCCAGTATCTCTAATGACTATGACTACAGGAAATGTGACTGGGTGCAGCTCCTCACAGACTGTGTTGCTTGGTTGGATCAGCAGTTGAACACAGCGAGAACGAAACAGGAGGCAGAGAGTGTGACAGAAACTAGTTACAGTGAGGCGGTCACGCCAGAGGTTCAGTCAGGTAGATGGGTGATCACTGGGACAGGCAGACAGGTAGTGCAGGAGTCTCCTTTGGCCATTCCCCTCTCTAACAGATACACCATATTGGATACTGTATGGCGGGGTCAGGTAAGATCCAAGCGGGTGCTAGTGGTAGGAGCCTCACCAGTTAGGGGGCACATGCAGGCATTTCTGTGGCTGTGTTTGAGACTCCAGGACGGTGTGTTACCTGCCTCGTGCCAGGGTCGTGGACATCTTTGAGCAGTTGCACAAAATTCTTAAGGGAGAGGATGAGCAGCCAGAGATCATTGTGCACATCGGTACCAATGATATGGGTAGAAAGAGGGATGAGGTTCTGCTGAGTGAGCACAGGGAGTTAGGAAAAAGGCTGAAAAGCAGTAACCTTGAGGGTAGTAATCTCTGGGTTACTATCAATGTCATGCAGTACTGAGGATGGATGCATGACTAAGGAACCGATGCAGGGGGCAGGGCTTCAAGTTTTTGGATCATTGAAATCTCTTCTGGGGCAGGGGGTGACCTGTATAAGAGGGATGGGTTGCACCTAAACTGGAGGGGAACCAATATTATCGCAGGGAGGTTCCCTAGTGCTACTCGGGAGGGTTTTAACTAGAGTGGCAGGGGCTGGGAACAAGCGCAGCAGGTCAGCAAGTGGAGGGACTAAAGGGAAGGTAGATGTTCCAACCAGTAAATCAGGAATGAAGGACAGGTAAATGAACACAATGGTACTAATGGGCTGACTGTTTTTATTTCACTGCCGGGAGTATTATGGGTAAGGCAGATGGCTTTAGAACTGGATCAGTACATGGGACTACGGTGTTGTGGCCATTCCAGAGACTGGGTTGAGACAGGAACAGAACTGGCTGCTCAACCTTCCAGGGTTTCGTTGTTTTAGACGAGATAGGGAGGAAGATAAGAAGTGGAGGAGTTGCATTACAAATTGGGGAGAATGTCACTCAGAGGGGACATGCTGGAGGACTTATCCATTGAGCTCAAATACAAGACAATAAAATGTGAGGCTGGACGAACACAGCAGGCCAAGCAGCATCTCAGGAGCACAAAAGCTAACGTTTCGGGCCTAGACCCTTCATCAGACCTCTGATGAAGGGTCTAGGCCCGAAACGTCAGCTTTTGTGCTCCTGAGATGCTGCTTGGCCTGCTGTGTTCGCCCAGTCTCACATTTTATTGTCTTGGAATTCTCCAGCATCTGCAGTTCCCATTATCTCTGAGCTCAAATACAAGATGGGTGCAATCACTCTGATGGGATTATACTATAGGACCCCCCCAACCCACCCCCACCACCAACAGCCACCATTGAGAAACAAATATGTAGGCTGGTTATGGAAAGATGCAATAAAAAGAGAGTTGTCATAGTGGGTGACTAACTTTCTGGTATTAACTGGGACTCCCTTGGAACAAGAGGCTCAGATGGGAAAGATTTTGTTAAGTACATTCAAGAGGGTTTCTTGAAACAGTGTGTGGATAGTCCAATTGAGGAGGGGCCATACTGGGTTTTCAACTAGTTAATGAGGCTGGTCAGGTTACTGACCTTTTTGGAAATAGTGATCACAACTGTTTAAGTTTAAAGATAGCTATGAACAAGGATAAGTCAGGACCTTTCGGCAAAGTACTAAATTGGGGCAGGCCAAATTACGTCATTATTGGGCAGGAGCTAGGGCGTGTTAATCGGGAGGGGCTGTTATCAGGCAAGTCCACATTTGACATTTGGGATTTGTTTAAAGACCTACTGATGAGTGTTCAGGACTGGCATGTTCCAGAAAGGAGGAAGGACAAGGATGGCAAGGTCCGGGACCCTTGGATAATGAGGGACGTTATGAATTTAGCCAAAAGGAGAAAATGCAGCGCATATAAGGTTTAGGAAACCAAAATCAGACATGGCCCATGAAGAATATAAGAAAAACAGAAACGTACTCAAGAGAATTAGGAGAGCAAGAAGGGCCATGAAATGACCTTGGTAAGTAGGGTTTAAAGAGAATCCCATAGCATTCTATACATTAAAAACAAGAGGATAACTAGGGTGAAGGTAGGACTACTCAAGGATAAAGGGGAGAACTTGTGCTTGGAGGCAGAGGGTATGGGTGACATCCTAAACGAGTACTTTATATAACTATTCACCAGGAGAAGGACATGGAGGACAGTGAGATTTGTGTGGAGCAAACTAATATGCTACAGCAATTTGAGAATAAGAAAGAAGTGGAGTTGGGTCTCTTGTAGAACATTAAGGTGGATAAGTTTGCAGAGCCCAATGGCATCTAGCCCAGGTTTTTGAGAGGGGCAAGAGAAGAGATTGCTGGGGCCTTGATCAAGATCTTTGTATCCTTACTTGCCACTGGAGAGGTCCCGGAGGACTGGCATGTAGCCAACGCTGTTCCTCTGTTTAAGAAGAGAAATAGGGACAATCCAAAAACTATAGACCGGTGGGTCTCCCATCGGTAGTAGGGAAGCTATTGGAGAGAGTTCTTAAAGATAGGATCACACACATTTGGAAAAGCATGGCCTAACTAGGGGCAGTCAGCATGGCTTTGTACAGGACAGGTCGTGTCTTATTAATATGTAAGGCTTAGTAAGGCTTTCTTCCAACTCCCTTATGGTAGGCTCGTCCAGAAGGTTAAGATGCATGGAATCCACGGTGACTTAGCCAAGTGGATTCAGAACTGGTTTACCCATAGAAGGCAGAGGGCAGTGGTGGAAGGGTGTTTGTGACTGGTGGTGTTCCACAGGAATCTGTACTGGGACCTCTGCTGCTTGCAAAATATATATATATAAATGACATGGATGAAAATGTAGATGGCAGACCATACAAAGATTGGTGGAGTTGTGGGTAAGATAGAATGTTGTGAAAGGACACGGCGGGATATGGATCAGTTGCAGATATGGGCAGAGAAATGGCTTAGAAAGGGGAGACTATGACCCATGGGCACAGCCTTAGAATTAGAGGGGGTAAATTTAAAATGGAAATGAGGAGACATTTCTTCAGCCAGAGAGTGGTGGGCCTGTGGAATTCATTGCCACAGAGCGCAGTGGAGGCCGGGACGCTAAATGTCTTCAAGGCAGAGATTGATAATTTCTTGATATTGCAAGGAATTAAGGGCTACAGGGAGAGTGTGGATAAGTGGAGTTGAAATGCCCACCAGCCATGGTTAAATGGCAGAGTGGACCTGATGGGCCAAATGGCCTTACTTCCACTTCTATGTCTTATGGCCTTATGGAAATAGCAGATAGTGTTTAATCCAGGTAAGTGAGAGGTGCTGCACTTTGGGAGATCGAATGTTAAGGAAAAGTGTACAGTTAATGGCATCACAGCATTGACATACAGAGGGATCTTGTGGTTCAAGTCCATAGCTCCCTGAAAGTGGCCACGCAAATAGTTAAGGTGGTAAAGAAGGCACATGGCATGCTTAATTTTGTTGGTTGGAGAGGTGAATACAAGAGCCAGAAGGTTATGTCGCAGCTTTATAAGACTTTGGTTAGGCCACATTTAGAGTACTGTATTCAATTCTGGTCGCCACATCACAGAAAGGATGTAGAGGCTTTGGACAGGGTGCAAAAGAGGTTTACCAGGATGCCACCTGGGTTAGAGGGTATGAGCTATAAAGGAGAGGCTAGAAAAACTCAGGTTGTTTTCTATGGAGTGGCAGAAGCTGAGTGGAGACTTGATAGAAGTCTATAAAATTATGAAATGTGTCGATAGAGTTGACGGTCAGAATCTTTTTCCCAGAATTGCAATGTCTATAACCAGGGGACATGCATTTAAGGTGAGAGGGGGAAATTTGAAAGGAGATGTGAGGGATAAGCTTTTAACACAGAGAGTGGTAGGAGTCTGGAATGCGCTGCCTGGTTTGGTGGTGGAGCAGGTACAATAGAAGCAGTTAAGAGACTTTTAGATTAACACATGGATATGCAAGGAATTGAGGGATAAGGGCCAAGGGCTGGCAGAAGGTGGTTAGTTTAATTTGGTGTCATGTTCAGTGTGACATCATGGGTCAAAGGGTTCATTCCTGTGCTGTACTGTTTAATGTTCTATGCTCTATCCATAGTGTACATGAGCCAGAGATGTGCCATGAGGGGCAGTGAGGCTGATAGGAGCCCATTGATAACCTCTAACAGGCTACTGTGGGTACTATGGGTGGTCAATGCTCTTAAAGCCTTAAGCGGTTGATGACTGGAGTCCACGCTAAAGGTCACCAGTTGCCCAATCTGACCTTGATGTTGGGGTCTATCGCCAATGAATTTCTATCCAGTGCATGGAAAAAAAAGGAAGCTGCATGTCAATGAGATGAACGTAGGGAATAACAACATGCTAATATATGCAGAGGGATGTGAATAGGTCTCTTGTCATTCACCAGTGAGATATTCACCTCATTCAAAACTTTATTGGAGAATTGGACTCTTTTTCTCAATGCCGAGGATCTGATTTCTGTTGATCTCACCATATTCACCCAACTGATTTGCCAATACCCACACCATTCAGGGGATGTGAAGATAATGCCCATCATTTCTGACTCCTGATACTCGTAATTATGCCTAATCAGTTAACATCAATTATATTCACTGGTCTTATGCAATTAACTACACATTGTTATAACAAGTAGACATACCTTCAGTCTCAACATTGGAAGCAGGTTGTGTGTCAGCAAACTACCCCAACAATAAACATTCTACATCAATGGAGCTGAGGTTGAGAGGGTGGTCAGCATCAAGTTCCTCGGAATGACGATAACCCATGACCTGTCCTGGACCTCCCACGTAGATGCGGCAGTCAAGAAAACACAATAACACCTCTTCTTCCTCAAGTGGCTCAGGAAATTTGCCATGTCTAGAAGGACCTTCACCAACTTTTATAGATACACCATTGAAAGCATACTGTCCAGGTATGCAATGGCCTGGTACACCAATCGCCTTACCTAGGACCTTAAGAAACCACAGAAAGCTGTGTGCACAGCCCAGAGCATCAGAGAAGCCAACCTTCCATCCATGGGCTGCATTTACACATCACATTGCTGTGGAAAGGCATCCAGCATCAAGTAATGCTCTCCTACAAAATCTTCTCTCTGGCAAAAAATATATAAGCTTGAACACATAGATGAACAGGATGAAGAACAGCTTCTTCTCTGCTGTTATTAAACTGATGAATGGACTCCCCAACTTTGAGTAATGCTGATCTTGCTAATGTTGTTCTTACCTCGTGCATGCCCTGTCTGGTTTAACCTGTATGCCTTACACTGTCCAAGCTTTGACTTCACCCTCTGGTCTGTATATCCTTGCTTACTGTGATCTGCCTGTGTTGTTTGTAAACAAAGTTTTTCACAAAGTACTTAGGCACACATGACAATAAACCAAATTGCCATCATCACTGGGTGTTAGTCGAAGGCCAAACTGACTGGAGTTATTTATGGGGTGAAGGCGTGATTTTATGAGGAAAGGTTGGAGAAGTTGGGCTGGTTTAGAAGAATGGGAAGTGACCTTATTGAGATATATAAGATCCCTGAGGGGATTTGACACGGCAACTGATGAAAGGATGCTCCCCTTTGTGGAAGAGACTAGAACTAGGAAACATAGTTTAAAAATTAGTTTATGATTTGAGACAGCAATAAGGAGAGTATTCCTTTTTCAGAAGGTTGTGTCTCTGTAGTATTGTCTGCCTCAGAGAGCAGAATGGGCAGAGAACACTGAAGACTTTTAAGGCGGTGTTTGATAGATTCTTGACTGGCAAGAACAGTAGAGAAGGATAGACAGAAATATGGAATACAGGCTAATAATCAGATCAACCATTACATTATCAATTGGCAGAGCTGGTTCAAGGGGCCGAATGGTGCACACTTCTATTCTGCTCTTCAGGGAACATAGAACATTACAGCTCAGTACAGGCCCTTCGGCCCTTGATGTTGCGCCAACCTGTGAAACCAATCTGAAGCCCATCTAACCTACACTATTCCATTATCATCCATATGTTTATCCAATGACCATTTAAATGCCCTTAAAGTTGGCCAATCTACTATTGTTGCAGGCAGGGCATTCCAGTTGGTGTATCGCTCGTAAGACCAGGAAAAATTCCATAATGCAACCATATCCCAGTTAAGCCGTTCCTCAGCTCCAGTTCTGGACCTTCTCCACAACATTTTATCTGATAGCAGCTTCATTCAAGCAGGGTGGAGGAGTCAACTTTATCTTCCTCTGTATCCCCGAATGCCTAAAACAAGGGCTGCATTCTCATTTCTAAATTGCATTTTAATTTCTACCATGAGTTTTTGCCTTTTACTGCTGAAATACTTTTACTCATTCCATTTCCCGGTTCTTCCTCATTACTGTAGGGTTCCATGAGTGCTGGTGTACCATAGTGCCAGGAATAAATAGCAATTTTCTATGTGAGTTTAAGTAAGGACTGTCAGGAAATTATTTAACTGTAGAGTTTATCAGTGTTACTCATCTCTTCTTCCCTAACCTACCTCCTACTCACCACCCCCATCCCCACTCACACATGTCTCAGTCTCACTCACACTTTCTGCCCCCCTTTCTCTCTTCTTCATTTCTCTTCTCCCACTCTCAATCTTTTCTCTCTCTCTCTCTCTCTCTCTCTCTCTCTGATAGAATTCCATTTTCTATCTCCCAGATTTCTCATTGCTCCCTTTTGATACATTTCATCTCTCATTCTCTACCTTTACAGATCATGGGCCTATGACTAATCTCCTTCTCTCTGTGGTCACAGAAAGCGCACTAATTTCTCTTAGCATCATTTTCTGAAATCTCATCAGCTGTTAGAGGGTTGGGCAAGGTGCTTCCCTGCTCTAAGATAACAAGGTGTAAAGCTGGATGAACAGAGCAGACCAAGCAGCATCAGAGGAGCAGGAAAGCTGATGTTTTGGGTCCAGACCCTTCTTTGTCAAGTGAGGCTGTTACAGTAATGTAATCATTGGAGAGAATGAGCGATTTCTATTTTTGTAGTGGAGTTTTTTTTATTTAAAGAAAAATCATTGCAACGAATGACACATCTTTCAATTTATTTTGCACCTTTTAGTTTGTTGCTGTGTCTAATTAAAAAATGACTCCCACAACATCAATGCTTTCAGGCTATTATCGATGTCATAGTCAATAGTGTCCATGAGAAATAATCAAAAGTCATATTGGCAACTGGTGGTAATTTCCAGCATTCGAATGTACCCTTCTTTATTCTGCAAGTCTTTCCAGTTCATCTTCACTCTGTCAGGTGGAAGTGTGCAGGGCAAGATGTGTGCTATTTTTGTTTGGTTCAAAGCCAAGTTAAAACCAAATATTCATGAGCTTGCAAATATAAGAAAGAAGCAGAAGGACCAATTGCAAATGAAGTACAGTTAGAGAAATTTGAATTAAATATTATAATGTGGTAAGCCATCATTCAATAGGGCTAAATCTTTTCATATCAAGGACAGAAAAGTGAAGAGAAGTTGATAGAGAAATGGGGAAATAGAACAAGGAAAACAATTCTCTGATGAAGGGTCTAGGCCCGAAACGTCAGCTTTCGTGCTCTTAAGATGCTGCTTGGCCTGCTGTGTTCATCCGGCTCCACACTCTGTTATCTTAAAGCAATTTTCAAACCTGGTTGTGCATGTGTTGTTGTGCTTCTCATTATTCATGGAACTTCAAAGTCACTGACAGTTCTTTCCCATTTCTGATTGCCCTTGAACTAAATGTCCTACTTCAGACAGCAGTTAGTGTCAGCCATGTTTCTGTGGGTCTGGAGTCACATGTAGGCCAGATCAAGTAAGGATGGCAGATCCCTTCACTAAAGGACATTAGCGAACCAGATCGGTTTTGGTTTGGAAAGAATGAACAATAGCTGTCATGATCTCCATATCTGAGCTGAAATTTAACTTGGTAGATTAATTTCAATTCTATTAGCTGACATGGTGGGATGCTGATCCACATCCTCAGCATATGAGCCTGGATCTCGGGATTATGAATCTCACGGCATTACTACAAATCCACTGCCTCTCCTGTCAAAACAGTCAATACAAATGCTGTTAAGCAAATGGCAGTTAAGCTTAATTGGAGTTCATTTGTTCAATTGGGAAACATTTCAGAATGAAATATTTCAGCTTAGATTATTCTGTCTTTTGTCATGAGGGTTTATTGCCCACATCTAAGAGCATGGGTTCATGATATACTGGTCACAGAAAAGATTCAGGTCAAGTACTGTCTACATGTTCAGTCTTCTTTAGAATTTGATTATTAGATGTTAATACTAAATACAACTGTACATGGTAATCTGAGACATACCTATGTCTAATTTTACTGTTATGTTATGAAGACACTATTCTCTATATGTCTTTCTCTTGACTCTAGCTTGAATTCACCCAAACTGTGTTATTTATGTCCAGTGGGGTGCAGTTGTGACACATCATTGCAAAATTGCTTCAGGGCCCTAAAGCCCTTAACACTCTATAGCTCTATACCTAGGTATGATGTGCAGTACGGTACACAGTGTCCTGAGATATTTACATTTCATAAAACATAACGTCCAGTTGCAGAACAAAAACTTATCATTTTATGAAGCCAATGACTTACAGATAGTTACGAGAGCTCATTTCATTTTTTAAAATGGCCTTTTCATCACTGTCTTGGCAGTTTACTAGGTCATTTCAGAGGGTAATCAGAGTCAAGAACATTCCTTTCTTTCTGTTCCACCTTTCACTAAAATCACCTACAAGATATAATCTGAAAAATAGTCTACACTGGCTGGAGATAAGGAGTGCTTCTCGAAATATCAGTGAGCAAAACAGGCATCCAACAACCCTTGAAGGTAATCAGATGTGCTCCATGTTTATATTGCAGTAGCTGCTGAGAGGCTATGAACAATTAGTCAATAGTTTAATTAAAATAGAACAGTCTGATTGATTACCCAGAAGGACACCAATTCCCACTGAAATCCTGGCTCATATAAAACTAATTTAAATATTAAATATTATGCATTTTCTCAAAGCGGTTAATCTCAGAAACCTACTGGCCAGCTTTTAAGATCGTGCTTGTCCAGTTGTAAATCAGAGGACTTTGGGCTGATTAAAACTGCACAATTGAAGAATTTGTATTTTCTTTTCATTTGGAGGATTTTTTGTGAAAATGAAGTGCTTATCCATTGAATAAAAATACACCCGTGCTTGTTCCTAGCCACTGCATGAAGTGCCAGTATTGTACAGGCAGCTCACTGTGTGAATCGAAGCATCAAGTACACAACTGAACCAGCCACATGGTGCTGCTCTTGTTGTTTAACAGTACATGAGAAATCTATCCATTCCTATTCAATTCACTCGTTCCTCTGTCCCCCTCTCTCTCAAAACTTCATAAAGCATAATCGCAGGGTTACTGCCCAGAAATGGGAATAGAGTGGGTTATTTAGATCGCATTGAATCGACTCCATATACCGTTCAGTCATGGCTTATCTGTACTGCAGTATCAACCAACTGAATTTAATCCCTATCCTGTCTTGCCTTTGCTAATAAAAAATGTATAACGTAGCCCTCTCCAATTTAAATCCTAGTTGACTCATGATGAGATCAACAATTTATTGGAATAAAATCTACATTCCCACTGTAAACTGTTCAGTCTTTCTTCATAAGGCATTACCTCTGTCTCAGCAATGAGCTAAAAGAACAGCTTTTTACAAAATGATCAGAGGATTAGATAGGGTGGACAGTGAGAGTCTTTTTCCGAGGATGATGACTTCAGCTTGTACAAGGGGGCATAGCTACAAATTGAGGGATGATAGATTTAAGACAGATGTCAGAGGCAGGTTCTTTACTCAGAGAGTGGTAAGGGCGTGGAACGCCTGCCTGCCAATGTAGTTAACTCAACCACATTAGGGCCATTTAAACAGTCCTTGGGCAAGCATGTGGATAATGATGGGATAGAGTAGGGGGAAGGGCTTAGATTAGTTCACAGGTTGGCGCAACATCGAGGGCTGAAGGGCCTGTTCTGCCCTGTATTGTTCTATGGTCTATGCTCTAATGGAAATTTCAAGTAAACAGGACAAAACTATGCACAGTATTCTAAATGTGGTCACACCATGGTCTTGTACAGCTACAGTAAAATAGATTTTACTTTTTCTAGCTCACTCTCCTTGCAATGAGTACCCCATTCACTTGTTTCCTTAATCATGTGTGATAGCCACATGCAGTTCATGTCACAGGACCTCATTAATCAGGACTTAGATACTGCCTTACTATGGTGTTCTGCATTATCTTTCCATTTAAATAGTATACTGCTTTACTACTTGTGTTGGAAAAGTGGGCAAGTTAGTATTCTCCCTGCAGTATACTTTTCTGCGAAATTCTGTCCACCCACAGCCTCTTGACAACTTTCCCACATCTTTCAGTGTCTTTGCCAAATTTAGCGATGATATATTTGTTCCCTTCATTCAAATCACTAGTATTGACTGTAAATACTTGAGGCTCAATAACTGATCCCCATGGCACTCCATTAGTTACAGTTTGCCAGCACAAAAAGAATCATTTGTCTTGAATCTCTCCTTCCTGTTTGCTAATCAATCACTTATTCATGCTAATCTCTTAACCTCTACATTATGGGCTCTTATCTTGTGTAATAATAAGTGTGGTATCTTATAATGTAACTCTTGTGGCAATGTATAAATACCTGTTAAAAACAGGTACTCTTTACATCTACTACTTCTCCTTTATTCACCCAGCTATGACTTGTCAAAAAAGCCTCTAATAAGTTTGTTAAACATGATTTCCCTTTCACAAAGTCAAATTAACTATGCCTGATCGCATTGGGATTTTCCAAGTAACCTGTCATCACTTCCTTAATACATTCCAAAAAAAGTTAGCAGTAATGAGCAGAATAAAGCAGAAAGGAGACGCCAAGTCAAATGGCAAAATGAATGATATAACATGGCAGGAGAGATAGGAAAGTTACACGATGAAATAGAGTTGAGAAGAGAGAAAAGAGCACAGAGAAATGCAATGGCAATAAAGAGTGACTGAGGAAAAACTCAGGAAAGGCAATGGTTTAGTGGTATTATTGCTGGACTGACAATCCACAGACCCAGGTAATGTCTTGGGGCCAAGAAATTTTGGGGACCTGGGTTTGAATCCTGCCCTGGCCGGTGGTAGAATTCCAATTCAGTAAAGAGTCTGGAATTAAGGGTCTGATGATGACTGTGAATTTGTCGTTAATTGTTCGGAAAATCCATCTGGTTCACCAATGTCCTTTAGGGAAGGAAACTACATTTGTACATAGTCTGGCCTGAATGTGACTCGAGACCCACAGCAATGTGGTTGACTCTTAACAATTAGGGATGGGCAATAAGTGCTGACCTAGCCAGGGATACTGTCATCCTGTGAATGAATGAAAGGGAATTGTAAGATTATAACGTGAGATATAAAGGAAGGGAAAAGCTAACAAAGAAAGAAGAGGTTTTTGACTATTACAAACATGACCAAACTATGTGGCCCTTATAAGTACGAGAGGATCTCCCAGGTTAGTGTCCAGGTAAAGTCAGGTGACAAGTGAAATTGTGTTGCATCCTGAAATCCATTGACACAGTATCATCCTTGTTGTCATCCTTTGGTTATTAGCTGGAAGTTCAACAAGTTATCTGTGAAGACTGGAACAACATGACGTTGGTGTCCCTGAGTTACCCATTAAATAAAGCATAAAATGTTAGCATGGGACATTCAAGTTTGAGTTAATCTTTGATGGTTAGTTAACTCTTAAATATTGCAAATGAATCTCTCAGACTGAAAGTTCACTTTATCAAGCATGACATCTCATTTCTTCAGAGCTTGGGTTCATGGCATGGCAAATGCTGAGAGGGTATTTCCCCTTATCGGACACTGTGGGACCAGAGGCGCTATCTCAGAGTAAAAATGTGCCAAAGTAAGACTGAGATGAGCAGGAATTACTTCATTCAGAGGATTGAGTTTCTTTGGAAGTCTTTGCCACAGGGAGCTGTGGGGGCAGATTATTAGGGTGGCACGGTGGGTCAGTGGTTAGCACTGCAGCCTCACAGCGCCAGGGACCCGGGTTTCATTCCGGCCTCGGGTAACTGTCTGTGCGGAATTTGCACATTCTCCCCATGTCTGTGTGGGTTTCCTCTGGATGTTCCTGTTTGCTCCCACAGTCCAAAGATGTGCAGGCTAGGTGAATTGGCCATGTTAAATTGCCTGTAGTGTTCAGGGCTGTGTGGATTATAGGGGGATTGGTCTGAGTGGGATACTTCAAGGGGTGGTGTGGACTTGTTGGACCGAAGGGCCTGTTTCCACGCTGTAGGGAATCTATTAATCTATTTGTTAACATTTAAGGCTGAAATAGATTCTTGATCAGTCAGTGAATCAAGGGTTATGGAGAAAGGGCAGAAAAGTAAATGTGAGGAATGTCAGATCAGCCATGGTCCCATTGAATAGCAGTGTAAGCTTGGGGGCCGAATGGCCTATTCCTGTTTCATTTCATATGATCTGTCAGTCTTACTGCAGTGCCAGGCTTCTGTACAATATATGCATTTACTCTGAAAACCCGTGACATATCCTTGTGGGTGTTTGTAAGCAGTGTGATTGGCAAGTGCCTTCCTTTCATTGCTACAAAACCTGGTCCAATATGCTGCTATTATATCTCTTTCCCTTTATAGATACATAACATTGTCATAAATGACAAGATTCTGCAACCAATTTGATGTTAATCTCTGTCGATGTGGAAGGTGTGCATATCGATAAGTTTTCTACCTTCAGATTATTTGAAACCCGCACAAATAACTTTTTTTTTGACTAATATCAAAAACAAAGGTGCGCTTGTGCTTAGGAAAAGAAGACAGGAAATACGGTGGGAATAAATCATCTGACACAATGATTAATATAAACAAAACTCTCAGAATATCCTTTAATTCATAAGAGGGGTAAGGCTTTTGGCTTCGGAAAATACATCCATGTAATGAAGTGAACACCATGGTCACCAAATGAGCATTTTGCCATTAACTGGTCCCAGTATGTGGTGGGTTGACTAGAGCAACATATGGATCCCTATCAACCAAAATGAAAAGACTGGGTGTATGCTGGAATCGAAGTGACATTTGTTGCCAAACATATATTGCAAAGTCCATTATCATGCTCACAATATGCCATGCAAATTCTATGGTTTATTGTCCTTTACTCATCAATATTCCACCAAAGTTATTGATTTGCAAGATACATGCCGTCATTACAACTGACCTCCGTCCTCCGTCTGCAAACTGCAAATAACAGGGATCTCACAGAATCTCTGGGTCGCTGGGCTAAAACACAGTGCTTGGTTTCAGATTTGGGAGTAAGCAAGTGGCGGGGTGTGCGCGGTTGTCCAAAACTGATATCACTGGCCTAACATAGCAGCAGAAGTTATCCAAATAATGTGTGGGAGGAGTGTGGGGAGAGGCCCAAGTCTCAACTTCGTCCAGGGTCGCCCATGAGTCAGGAGCTGAATGTTATCATGAAATTTCATAGCCTGAGAAGGCTTCCAACTGTTTGAAATTGTAGGTATAACTGTTGCTCTGGTAATATATTCTGCTCTCTACCCTTTTGACAGCACAGTAATTGCATATTTTGTCATGATGTCTGTGCCTGTGTGTTTAATGATTTTCTGTTATATGACCGTTGCGGAATGATATCAGCAAAAAACATTTTACAAAAATCAAAGTAATTAAATATTTCAGTCAAACTTTCTTCATATCTGAGTAGTAATTGATCAAACTGTTTTCAAACCACCAGGATAACTAATACACATCATCGTCACAGAGATTAAAATATAGCTTGGTCACATGCCTCATGTAATTATGAGGGAATTTTTATTTTACTTCTTTGAAGCTGCCTTTTCAGAACTAAAATTAAGTGAAAATTAAATCAGTGTCTCCTTGTGCACAGAACACAAATTAAATTTGTAAATGAATAGGAAGAATGCATTAGAAAGAAATAATTGAAATTGTAGCAGTAGAAAGGAATTTGTTATGGAAAAAAGAAATTTTCCTAACCCCACTTCTTTTGTGAGATTCCTCACGAAACATTGCAGTTTTGGAATTGAAATTGGATTTGAATGGGATGCAAAACCACCAACAGAGAATTGCCATCACTGTCTGATTTTACTCACTGTTGCAGTCAAGGGAAAAGACATTCCAGAAGGAAAAAGTTCCATAAATTTGACATTTCTATACTTAGTATGCTTGCTGTTGTAGTGCCTATATTGCTGTTCCACTCTATATCAGGGAACAACAGAGGTCTTTTCATGATTTCTTTTAAATTCAGAGAAACAATGATAAATGTGGGAAAAATAATTGGGGTGATTACTGTGAGGGCACATTATGGGAAATTTGATACAGGCATTGAATGTTGTGAAGTGAATACATCAAGTACCTAGAAATACACAGTTTCTAGTAGTTGAGAGGTTAAACTTGAGGGGCCATAGATGCAGGTTGGAATGGAACAGAAGTCTTTCTATTAATATAAGATTATGAGGCTGTGGATCGTTGGTGATTTAGGAATAGATTGGTTTGGTGGTTTTAGGGAAAATGGAGCTTACAGGAAGTGATCTGGATTGTACAACTAAACATGTACTTCGAAAGATTACAGTCACTTGCGGTGCCTGTTGAGTTCTTAAATCATTGTTATTATACACAAAGGTAGGTTAGACAAAAATCATTCACTAAGCACTCACTTAGTACATGCAGATGCACTACGCTACCACATGACCAGGTGGTGATGCTACTCCGCAGCACAAGAATTAAGTCACCTGTCTGCATCCCTGTAGAAATGGCGTTAGCCTGAGGTTATATATTCCTGCCAGCTGATGTGACACCAGCATGCTAACAAAGGATCTGAGAGGTCTTTTCAGCAGTGGCTTCTGGGTATTCCAGCAGCCTGATGTGGTGATCTCATCCAGTCCCAGCATGGAGGTCTTCTCTGCTTTCAGGTCCTATTCCGGTGTGGAGGTCTAATATTCCCGCCTGGAGCAGCTGTCACTCATTGTAATGGACTTGTCCAGGAAGGGCGGTCTTGGGTTAGCATGGTGGTCCCAGGTTTGATGGTCTGATCCCAGCGTGGAGATCTTGTTGATGTGGAGGTCTTCAGGAGTGGTGGGGGGGGGGCATGCTTTCTGGTATTCCAATGTTTGCCACTTTAATTGATTTTCTCTGAACTGAAAATGATTGGAGATCAACTCTGTCTTAGTTCTTATATTTTTCCTTCTTCCCTGTGATTTCTGTCATTAACACACATGTATGGCTACTTACAAACCTTTTCACTTTTCTTTGTAAAAATACACGTGACAATAAATTGCTGTTCCATTCTATTGTGAAGAGTTTGCAATGACTCCATTGTTCAGTAATGGAGAAAGATGCATGAAGCAGCAAGACGAATTCTGTAGCCACATTATAGAAATAGCCAGGCACATTGACAGCAAATATTAAGCTAAATATTAAACATTGTTCTTCCAAAGGTTGTCCAAAAGTACTCTGGAGATTTTCAGAAGAATTTCTTTAGGTGAATTTGATTCACAAGAATTGTTCAAGGAACTTGAGTTATGTAATTAGGCTGCAGAATCAGGGAAGCTTCTCCTTAAAGAGAAAATTCAGAGATTTGATAGATGTGTTTAAAACTATAATGGGTCTGGACAGCCCAGGGAGGGAGAAACTCTTCCTGTTGGGGAAGCATCAGAAACAAGAGAGCACAGTCATAAAGTTAGTGAGAAAGGAAGCAATGGAGATGTGGAGGATTTTAATTAGGGAACCTGTCACTACGTCTGCAAAATAAAACTAAGGACAAAATATGAAATATCCCTCTAGCCACATCCCCACACTCTCCATGCTCAATCCATGCCAACCTGTGCCACCTGCACCTTTCCTATCTAAATAACAAGGGGCAGCATGGTGGCTCAGTAGTTAGCACTGTTATGTCACAATCTTGGGTTCAATCCCAGCCTTGGGTGACTCCGTGTGTGGTGTTTGCACATTCTCCCCATGTGGGCTTCTGCTGGATGCTCTGGTTTCCTCCCACAGTCTAAAAATGTGCAGTTAAATGGATTAGCCATGGGAAATGCAGGGTCATGTGGAGGTCTTGTATTCCAGCCTGGAGCGGCTGTCTCCCATTGTAATGGACTTGTCCAGGAAGGGCGGGCTTGGCTTGGCATGGTGGTCCCAGGTTTGATGGTTTTACCCCAGCATGTAGATCTCATTGATGTGGAGTTCTTCGGGGTAGGGGGTTTCCTGGTATTCCAGTGTTTGCTGCCTTAATTGAATTTCCCCCAACTAAAAATGATTCGAGATGAACTCTGTCTTAGCTTTGACTTTTTTCCTTCTTCGCTATGACTTCTGTCATTAATAGGACAGGGGTTGGGTGGGGTGTTCTTCAGCGGGTTGGTGCGGTCTCGATGGGCCAAACGACCTCCTTCCACACCATAACAATATTATGTCATTCTATGCCCCAGTGCAGTCCTAGAACCCATACAGCCATAAGATAAATTAAGTTACTGTGACAGACAGTCAATTTATAAAAATCTGTTTACCATTTTACACTCAATCCAAAATATAAAGCCTACAATAATTTCTATTTTATTCAAGTGTTTGATACATCAGAATTCCCATATAAAAGAGTGAAAAGCCACTTGTAGCTGCCAATCAAACTGTGAAATGGAAGGCACCCCACTGTGCTAATCTGCAGCTATGAATTCAGTTGAAGAACACTAATCTGTTAAAGGAAAACCGTGGGTGTACGTTAACAGATGATGGGCAAGCAATTTTTTTTTAAACTCCAGGTAGCTCTTTGAAAATTTAAAGGATACCAGTTTTAAATGCTTTGACAATTCTGGCAGCTCACTTTACCAAATCTCTTTGATGCTTTTTACAACTTTCTTTGACAAATCTTCTTGGTAAATGCATCAAATCTGAGTAGAAGTAGCTGTTGGTTTAAATGGCCGGCAGCTTCCAGAAACCCCACATTGTAAAACTGAGAACAAATCCTCCTCCCAATCACATTTCCAGAAAAAAATAGGAAATGCCGTGTTTGGGAGAGGGTCGAAGGATTTCCGAACAGCTGTGCAATTTTTGTCACATTAGAGAGCCTTTCTGGGTCTACGTTTCTATCCTGAGAGGAATGGTAGGTGATTAGGTGACCTGTCCACACATAGTCCTCAACATGCAAGGAGGGACATTGTGGTTGTAATGCTGGATATGCAACATGCTGGGAAATAGAACAAAGTCTGTGGAGAGACCAAGCTCAACGCCATGTTCTCTTCTTGACTCCTCCATTCTCCTGCACACTGACACTAGGCTTTGCAGGAGACCAGCCAATGCACCAGTATGTCAATGTGCATGGCACTCCATCTATCCTGATTGCTGCCCCTTGTCTGACATTTGCTGACTATGTCACCCTCCAGTTATTTAACAAAAGTACCATTCCAGCTCAGCCTGATTATTATTGTGATAGCACTTTAAGAGTGTACATGCTGATGAGCAAATAACCAGGACGTAGAACATGTCAGTGCAGAGTCTTTCATGTGACATGTAGCAGGAGGGAGTTCCAATTGTGTTTTTTCATAATAATAACTTTATACTGAATCTATCTGCTGAGCAATCCTGTGATATACGCTCAAATAACGTCTAGTTCACCATGGTGTGAGATTGATAAGTTCGTATTCAGTACATATTGAACCATAGCACATGCAGCTCTGTCCTGTTTGTGATTCACTATATTCTAGCTCCAACTCTGTGCCAGTCCTCAGGGTAGTGCCAGTACCTGGACAAGTGACTGTGAGCACTAGATCAAACAAGGGTCTTCTGCTAACACTGGTGCAATGTTGCTCTTTGTCTCCCTGGGCTGGAAGCTCTTGGGTGTCTGCCGGCAGCAACTGAGAGTGGATATGTTCGTGTGAGGACAGGATGGGAAGTGAAATATTTATGGTCACTCTACCAGCACCTTTCTGATTGTGCTGGAATACAGGATGTGGATAAGGTAGGAACTGAGGAATTAGCCAGCACTTCAATGCTTCCCATAATGTTGGATGCCACAGCACAATTGCTGAGTGTCTCAAGGTATGGAGAACTATCTCTGCTGCAGGGTTCATTAGGTGCAGGCCTCCTTAACTCCCTGCAGTTCTGCTTTTCCCCTGCTAATTGTGTGCCACTTTGTCCTATGAGACAGACAGAGTGCAGAAAGCAATGATTTTGCAGTTTGGCTGATATGCTTGTTGGATATATGTGACATAATGAGGGCAGTGTCAGTCAGCGTTACAATAACATAGAGTAGCTGGATGTTAGCTGTGTGTCTCGCTTCCAAGGGGATGCTGCTAGGTGAGTTATAGGGTGGGGTTCATTGAGTGATGTGAGAGCATAGTCTGGTGAGGGGGTAGGAAAAATGATGTGAAGATGCCTTCATTATTGTTGACCATCTGTGTGAAGTCACTCAATCTCTTATGTTACTGTTGCTGACTCCTTTGGTGCAAACTCCAGGAGTTGCCTGACCTGGCTACCTGCTCATCTTCCCATATTATAGTGGTCTTGGAGAGTCTCCTAGCCAGCCAATGCTGTCTCTCCTTGTTCCCTCCAACCTTCATTTTGAACCTCTCAATCTGCCATGGTGGTCATTTCCTTCAAATAGTTATACTGCTTCCACCATTTCTTTTTCCTCTTCTCTTTAAGGGGCAGGTTAGCCTTTAAACAAAAGCATACAGAAAATAGTTGGCAAATAATGTTGCCAGTGCAAAGCTCATTGGCAACATTGTAAAGAAGAGGCCAAAATATGATGTCCACAAACAGAGGTCACTCTCATGCAGATAATGCGTGGAGATCAATGGCAATAGCGTTAGTGTTATTCTCCATGGGGATGGATGCATGTGGATGGATGCAGAGGTTATGTTTGATTTTAAGTGTTCAGTCAAGTGGAAGGAAGACTCTATTTCTCTCTCCACCAATGCTAATTGACTTGTGGGGTCAGTTTGTTGGATTTATTCAATAGGGAGCTGGATGCGGCCCTTGGAACTAAAGGGAGAGAAAGCGGGATTAGGATACTGAGATTGCATGATAAGGCATGACCATCGTGAAAGCTGGTGCTGGCTGAAAGGGCCAAATGGCCTACTCCTGTCCCTATTTTCTATGTTTCTGAGGTTCTCCACCATTTTGTCTATTTCATTTAGAGGGAAGACTCCGTTGTGTCTTGTTGGGGATCAAAGCTAGGAGCAATTTTAACCTGGTGAATATCTGACCTTCATTTAAATTATTAAATGATTTAACATTACCCAGGGTTGCCCAGTAAAATAGATGAATAATAGCCTTAAAATGCAAGGATGCTTGAGACGGAACACAAAACCATCTTTTTTTATATTCTTTGCAATGTTTTTGATAGCTGTATCAAGGATGACAGATGGACAGCTTTGAAGTTTCAGGTCCCTCCATTTAGAACCTCATCAAATTCTTGTGTTGCCAATCAATTTTATATGATGATTGAGCACTTAATTTCATAATAATTAAAGGTTTTTCTCTCTTATGTCTAGCTAGGTTTTTGAAGCATTTCCTTGTGTCTTCCCACCCATCACTGATAGTCCTGGTGATTGTTGCTTTGTGAGAAAAGGATTTATTTCAGCAGTAATCAACTTGCTGATGTTCTGAAGTGATTCAGTAGCTGTACAACAGTGTGGCGGTTAATCAATTTTCAATCTTAACTGGGGAATTAATTAATGCCACAGCTCTAGCTTAAGGTAACAGTCCAGTGTAATATCACAGGACAGTTTCACCTTGAAGCAAAGGTGACTAATTCTATTAGGCAAATAACTCATTCCTGCACATTTTGCCAATCCAGTGAAATAGAACTATTTATTCCCAAAATTCTTTTGCACAAATTCAACAGTAAACAATTTTTGGAAAATTTGCAAAGTGGCATTGAAAAGTGTCTTGAAGAATGATGTGAAATGTGTTGGATCCCCCTGTCACTTCCTGCTTCTTAAAAAGGCAGATTTAGGATTGATTTAGAAATTGAGGTCTTCATTTAAGTCTACTAAAGGTCATCTTGTATAAATCAAAGGGGCAGTCGTTTTAAAGTCTTTATGAAAATTGATTGACTCAATAAAAAATAGGTTAGTTTTGATCAGCAGTGAACCACACCTCCTAGCCTGCAAAATTTGACCAACTATTTCAGAGAAAGGCCCTTAAAAACTGACAATTGAATCCTGACTTGGATTATAAAGTAGCGCACGAAGACAAATAGTAGCTTTACAAAAGAAACTGATGATTCGCTACAGTGAATGGATTTATTGGCAAGTCACTGCTAGGTTGGAGCATTCGTGATAACGGGAGCTGCAGATGCTGAAACACAGCAGGCCAAGCAGCATCTTAGGAGCACAAAAGCTGACGTTTCGGGCCTAGACCCTTCCGTCAGCTTTTGTGCTCCTAAGATGCTGCTTGGCCTGCTGTGTTCATCCAGCTCCACACCTTGTTATCTAGGTTGGAGCATTCTTGTCCATGGCTGTGAAAGTGAGAGAGTTTGAAACTGATTGACTGTGACAAAAATGGCCACGTCTGTTGTGTCAAAATTCATTCCCAGCAGGAAACAGCTAGCTAGACCGCAACATTTTGTTTTACGACAAACTTTAAAACTAGTTGTAAGATCTGGGAAAATACAGCAATGATTGTGATCAATCTGCAAAATTTCTTTGCAAATTGGTACCTCTAGTGACTGTGAAATAACCTGTTTCTGTACAGATAAAGTGTGAAGTTATTTCAATCAGCCTTCTTTTCAATCAAACCGGGGATTCGCCTCCCAAAGAAACTCAGAGACCCATTGTAATTTTGGCTATGTTTTTGTGGATCTTACAGCTAATTTAAAATTTACCATTATGTTGGTGTGACATCATGAGGGTAACTCCACATACATGGATGGATTGTGGTGGCTCCTTCAGTGTAGGAAATGTACACTCTGTTTCTACATCGCCATCAGAGGAACAAAGACCCAAACAAGAACGATATGAAGGTTGGAGGGGAGGAATTCCACTTGTTGAAGAAACAAAAAATTAGTCTCACTGATAAGGCAGCCTTGCTGCCAAAGCATCTTGTCCTGCTATCTTCAGGATTAATCCAAATTTTAAACAATCACAAAAATTTATGATACAGGAGGAAAGGGCCTGCTTGTTTGGCAAATCGACTGTCATTGGTTGAGGTGTTGCCCATGGAGAAAGCAATGCGGAACTGTAGACTCCCCAAGCTCCGAGGTAATTTTAGAAAGGGCACAATACTTGAACATATTCCTTCTTCTTATATTTACAGGGAATGCTTGACAGAAAATTTTAAATTTACCTATATTTCAATATACATTCAAAATACTGTACCCTCATCAACTTTAATTATCCTTTAACTGCATTTTTTTTTTAAAAATCATTCACGGGATGCTAGGCTTGTACTTATTACACATTCCAGAGGACAGTTAAGGGTCAAACACATTGCCTGGAGTCAGGACTCATATGTTGTCCAGTCTATGTAAGAATAGCAGATTCCTTCCCTCAAGGACATGAGTGAACCAGATGACTTTTTTCCAACAAATGACATTGGTTTCATGGTCATTATTAGTCTCTTAATTCCAGATCTTTATTGAATTCACTTTCCACCATCTGCTTATGTTAGAACAGAGGAATATGCTTCTGGGCGACAGTAAGATGCTTTAGATCATCTGAGCAAAGATGGAATATGAGATCTTTGTACCTCAGGTCAGGTGCAATGATTCAGCAATGATATCATAAGCAGGCCTGTCCTACACATCCTGACATACTGAATGTGAATATGACTCAGAAAGTTTGATCTCAGATGTGTGAGCTTCCAGGCAGTAACCAACCTTGTCATTGTAATTGTGAATAAGAATGAAAGGAACTTTCAGCATTTTAGTATGCATACCATATGAAGTCCTCATCATAAGCAAGTATTAATTCACCATGAGTGACACTATTTCATAGGAAGTCATAAAATACTCCAAGATAGTGGTGTGCCACAAAGATTGGCGCTGGGTCCACTGCGTTTTATCATTTACACAAATGATTTGGATGTGAACATAGGAGGTATGGTTAGTAAATTTGCCGATGACACTAAAATTGGTAGAGTAGTGGACAGCCAAAACAATTATCTCAGAGTACAAAAGGACCTTAGTCAGATGGGTTGAGGGCCAAGGAGTAGCAGATGAAGTTTAATTTAGATAAATGTGAGGTGCTGCATTTTGGAAAGGCAAATCAGGGCAGGACTTACACACTTAATGGTAAGGCCGTGGAAAGTGTTGTCGAACAAAGAGACTTTGGAGTGCAGGTTCATAGTTTGTTGAAAGTGAAATCACAGGTAGGTAGGATAGTTAAGATGGCATTTGGTATACTTGTCTTTATTGGTCAGTGCATTGTTGCGGATGTTCAGTCTACTTTTGGTATACTGTGTGCAATTCTGTTCTCCCTGCTATAGGAAGGATGCTGCGAAACCTGAAAGAGTTCAGAGTAGATTTACAAGGATGCTAGAACAAGGGTTGGAAGGTTTGAACCATTGGGACAGGCTAAATAGGCTGGGGTAATTTTCCCTGGAGTGTCAGAGGCTGAGGAGTGACCTTATAGGGGTTTACAAAATCATGAGGGGCATGGAGAGAGTGAATAGCCAAGCTCTTTTCCCCGGGATTGGGGAGTCCAAAACCAGAGGGTTTAGGTTTAAGGTGAGAGGGGAAAGATTTAAAAGGGGGCTAAAGGGCAACTTTTTCACTCAGATGGCGGTGCTTATGTGTAATGAGCTGCCAGAGTAAGTGATGGAGGCTGGCACAATTACCTCATTTAAAAGGCATCTGGTTGGGTTTATGTATATGAAAGGTTTTGAACAATATGGGTCACATGTTGGCAAATGGGTCCAGATTAATGTAGGATATTTGGTCAGCATGGATGCATTGGACCAAAGGGTTTGCTTCCATACTGCATGGTCCTATTACTCTCTGATTCTATGGCTGTATGCAGCACAGCTGTGAATTTACTCTAAAGTAATAATTGAGATGAATAGTTCATTAATCTGTTTTAGGGCACGTTTGTGAAAGGAAACATGGCTTCCTGTTCCTTAAACACTGCTTTCCCACATCTACCAGAAAAGTACAAAACACGGAAAATAAATTTGGAACCACTTCTGAAGAATCAGACACAGATTTTGCCAATACTGTGAGGAAAAGACTTTAGCTAGACAGAGGATAACGCCAGAGCAAACCTGATGGGAACATGGCGTAGCAAGGAACAAGACAGCCCAAGGTGGAAAGATTTTAATAGCAATATACAATAGTTGCCGGGAATATGAAACACAAACAGAAAAAGCCAAAGGTCAAACAGCACTTGCAGAGAAAGAAACTGAAATCTCTCTCCAATTATGCTGTTTGGCCTGTTGAGTAATTCCAGCATAATCTGTCAACTTGAATGCACAAAAATTTAGTTGTTGCTCAAGAGAAGTTTCCCAGATTGGCTCCTTTCCAGTTTGTTTTTGTTACCTCCTTCGTACTTTCCATTGGTAAAATTATTTTGTTCAACAGTTCCAACCATTCTTGAAGATCTCTGCGGCTGGTGATAACTGTTGCTTTCTGGGATGACTAACTAGTCTACAATCTACTCAACACCCTTACAATTCCAGACTCAAAATGAGCTATGCAACATTTAACATACAGAAAGGAAAGGAGCCAATTCCATTATTCCAAAAACACAGGGTAAAATTGATTTCAAAATACCCAAAAGCCAATAATGATGCTGGAGATGCCTATTTTTCAGAACAGGGACTGACCAGCTTTGACAGAATAGCTTTATCAACCTTAAACTGCATCAGGAACAAGCAAAGTGTTTTCATTCACTAAATAAAAACCAAAAGAACTGCAGACGCTGCAAATCAGGAACAAAAACAGCAGCTGCTGGAAAATCTTAGCTGGTCTGGCAGCATCTGTAAAGAAAAATCAGAGTTAATGTTTTGGGTCAAGCCCAGGATACTCAGAATACCATACACAACAAGTGGAGCGGGTTCCTGTTGCTTTTAGACAAATCGATACTTCACATTATCATTTTTTTCTAATTAAAATAGCATACTGTCAGTTGGCAAAACTAGACTGTCTCACAACAGTCTTGGAAAATGTAGCAACATGGACCAGGAGTCCAGAGACTAAGAAGTGAAATCCCACCATGATCAATAGTCAAACAGAGCTCAATGAACCTTGTTATCTCAGATCAGAAAATGACAGTGTACATATTGGCTTGTTGTAATACACACACCTCAAGGAAGGGAACATGTACATATACCCGGTCTGGCTCCAGTCCCCATACTGTGCGGTTGAAACATGATGCTCACCAAGCAGGGATTAGGAATTAAAACAGTCTGGCCAGTCACATCTACATCCCAAGAACAAATAAAAACACATGGGGCATAATTTTTCGCTTGCTGGAGGAACTGAGAGGGGGAAATAACAGGGCAAGTTGGCCCTGGAGAGAAATGACTCCTCTTCTCATCTTTCTCACACACAGAGGCCCATGGGTGAGCTTTTCAATCACCAACATTTAAGGCCCTCAAGAGATGGGCTAGAAAAGGAGCTTGTTTCCTGACTTAAGGGCCTCAAATCGCCACCTCCCCAATCACCTGCCCCTCCCTTCACCTGGTGAGTGAAAAAAAGTGGTTAGTTTCTGACTGGGAAATGAGGGTGACCTGCCTCTGCTGAGTTTGGTGGGTGGGGAGCTTCAGTTGCCCCAATTTGGAAAGAATCAGAAGCACGGATGGGCTGCAAAGCATGTGCCATCTGAAAACCACCACCTCTACCCTTGCATCCCATGCCTCTGAACACCCCACAAGCCCCATTCTGCAAGCAGAGGGAAGAAAGTCCTTTCTGTCTGGAGGTGGATCCACTGACGTGTAGGGTTGAACTGCTGAACTTGAAGACATAGAAGCTGAAGGCCAATCAGAGGTTGGCAGCTTCTGGTCTCCCAGATCTCTGGAATCAAGGCCTATGATTCATTGAGAAACTCTCCCACATTCGCTTGTCCTCTCTTCATGATCTGATTGGCAGGCAATTGGAAGGGCTTTGTTCGTGGTGGACAATGGAATATTAGTTGTCACCTTCCACACTCTTCCCCCCACACTTAATAAAAAAAAGGGAATAATCCATCTGGGCTTCCCAAACATATGCATATCGTGGCTCAGATCTTCCCAATCAGATGCAATGTTGATGATATCCATTCTCAGTCACAAAGTCTGATCCTGTCGGTCTCAAAGAATGGACCAATTTAGACTCTCCACAACTGGTCCAGCAATTGGAAGAGAAGCCAAAGGAAGAGAGAACACGTTACCTTAACAACATGAGTTGATACGTTCTTAAAGTTCAGAAGTCCTTCAGCGAGATATTGGGTGAGATGATGAGTGAATGGGCCTTTTGGTTGGGAGGTTGTTGAGTTGGGAGAAGCTGTGCAGTTGTTTCTGTTTAGATGGGGGCTGGGATTAATTGAGTTGCTTTGAGGGGAGCAGTCAGATAAGTGAGGTTTGTCAGATTAGCTGGGACAGCGCGGGTTCAGTGACTTTGAGCTCACCAAAACTACTAAGACAATTTCAATGCAACAGCAGGGGGAGAATGGAACCAAAAGAACCGCAGATACTGGAAATCCAAATCAGAAACAGAAACTGCTGGGAAAACTCTGGCGCCACGTGTAGAGAGAAGGCAGAGTTATCATTTCATTTCATTTCCAGTGGCCTTTCATCAGAGGCCTTCTTCAGTTCTGAATTTGGGTCACTGCACTCAAAAGTTAACTTTCTCTCCACAGATGCTGCCAAACCTGCTGGTTTTTGTTTCAGCAATTTCAGCATTAAATTCTGATTTCACTGGATCGCGGAAGATTTGGCTCATGGTGTTGATAATAGTTATACTTAAGACATTATAATATTGCCTTAGCTCTAAGCCATTTCTCTTCGCAAATGCAAAATGTTCTGTTCCGTTCTCGAAACCATCAACATTGCTGACAATCCTCTTAGACCATTCGGAGTTCCTGTCCTTGTGAGCAGAATAGAAGGAATAGGGTCTGCTGCAGACCCTTTAATTCCCTTCTGTACTGGAGACAAAGGAAAGGTGCACTATTTACTGAATGTAGATTCAAGACTTGGCGTACTGCCCTTATTGGGAACTACCACAGTCTGCCTTGAGTATCAACTGAAGAGGATGTAAAGAATAACTAGGAAAGAGATCAGATGATACAAAAAATAATTAGTTAGATACAGGGTAAGATATTTCCATAGAGATTGAAAGACACCTCAAAAAACAGATGAGCAGGGGAAGTTGATTCATGAGAGATTGCGAGAAACAGGCTGGTGAAATTCACAAGTGAGCAAACTGACAGGGGACAAAGTCAGTAGCTCATTCCAAACAGTGAGCTGTAAGCAGAGCTCTACAGAGAGAGAGAGAAAGGCTAAAAAGACAGTGATTAGTAGAAGGGTATGAGAGTTACAGGAACTGGAAGGAAGTTAGAAGCCAAGGTATTCCAGACTTGAATAAGTCAGGCAGCTAATCATGGATGCCATTTGTGGTTTGCAGTATCGCTCATCTATGCAGCGAATGCCACAACGAGTTGAGTTCTGTTGATTTACATATCTTGAAGTGCGTTTGCAACTCAATTTACAAAATTACAGTACCAAAGGCTTACTCATATTGGTTGGACTCTAAGCTTACAGATACTACTGTACAGCACAAATACATAGCCGACTGCCTACACTGACTCCATTATACAAACAGTAACTGTAGGTAAGGCAGAAAACTTTACACCAGAACTTCACATGTCATGTAGCTACCTTAAAGGTACAGGCTTGTCTGCTCTGGAATCCATGCTGTGCTACATTAATCATCATGGAGGCTACAGTTTAAAGATTTAAGAAGCTTGATAACACAGTGAGGAGCTGGTGGAACACAGCAGGCCAGGTAGCATCACAGGACCAAGAAAACTGACGTTTCAGGTCGGGACCCTTCTTTAGAAATGGGAGAGGGGGAAGAGGGCTCAGTAATAAATAGAGGGAGGCGGGTTTGGGCTTGGGGATGGTGATAGGTGAGTGCAGGTAGGCAGTGGTGGGGATTGGTCAGTGAGGTGGGAGGGGTGGAAAGGTGGGAGAGAAAATGGTCAGGTCAAGGAGGTGGGGTTGAAGGGGAAGGTTGGTCATGGGATGAGGTAGGGGGTGGAGTGGGGAGATTGTGAAATGAGTGAAATCCACAATGAGACCATTGGGTTGTGGGCTTCCAAGGTGGAATATAAGGTGCTGCTCCTGCAGTTTCCTGGTGGCTTCATTGTGACACCGGAGGAGGCCCAGGAAAGTCATGTTGTCCAGTGAACCCACCAACTCCCACAGCTACCTAGACTACACCTCCTCTCACACACCTTCCTGCAAGAATGCGATCCCCGAATCCCAATGCCTCTACTTCTGCTGCATCAGCTCCCAAGATGAGGCATTCCTCTACCGAACATTCAAGACGTCCTCATATTTCAAGGACCACAACGTCCCCCCTTCAGTGGTCAAAAATGCTTTCGACCGCACCTCTTGTGTTTCCTGTACCTCAGCTTTCACACCCCCTCCCCACAACAAAAACAAAGCCAGAATCCCCCTTGTCCTCACGTATCACTCCATTAGCCTCTGGATTAAACACATCATTCTCTGCCACCTGCAATCTGACCCCACTACTAAGGATATATTTCCCTCCGCACCCTCATCTGCCTTCTGGAGGGACTGCTCTCTCCGTGACTCCCTTATCCGCTCCACACTCTCCACCAGCCCCACCACCCCGGTACCTTTCCCTGCAACCACAGGAAGTGCTGCACCTGCCCCCACACCTCCCCCATCACCTGCATTCCAAGCCTTAAAAACCTTCCACATCAGACAGATGTTCACCTGCATATCTGCTAAAGTTGTATATTGTATCCACTGCTCCCGATGTGGCCGCCTCTACACCAGTTAGACCAAGCGGAGGCTCAGAGACCGCTTCATAGAGCACCCACACTCGGTTCGCAACAAATGACAACACCTTCCAGTCGCAAACCACTTCAACTGCCCCTTCCACTCCTTGGAGCTTCAAAATCTCCCCAACCCCGACCTCATCCCATGGCCAACACTCCCTCTCATCCCTGCCTCCTAGACCTGTCCCTCTTCTCTCCCACCTCACTGACCAATCCTTACCACTGCCGACCTGCACTCACCTATCACCGTCCCACCTACCTTCCCCAGCCCCACACCCCCCTCTCTATTTATTTCTGAGCTCCCTTCCCCCTACCCCATATCTGAAGGGTCCCCACCCGAAACATCAGTTTTCCTGCTCCTCTGATGCTGCCTGGCCTGCTGCGTTCACCCAGCTCCACACCGTGTTATCTCTGACTCTAGCATCGGCAGTTCTTACTATCTCTAAGAAGCTTGATACTTTGACCAAAAGGGATTTTGTGTCATTGTGGATTAATATGAGAAATGATGGTACAGAATGTTCAAAGGAAAGTTGCACATAACCAGAGATGTATGCAGTACGATGATGGAACCATTACTTGCGACAGAAGTAGTAATGGTTGAAAGTTAATCATTTGCTAATAGGAAATTCAATCATGTATTTGGAAGAAAATTGGATTGTTATCTAAAAAGGAAAACCATTCCGGGCTATGGGGAAAGCTGGGGAGGTGGAACTGGATAACTTGCTTTTGCTAACAGCCAGCATAGACGTCAATTACCCTACTCTTGTGCTCTAACCCAGAGGGGAAAATTCAGTTTAAAAAAAAGACTTATAATACTTGGAAACAAACCTACAGTTGTACTGGAGCATTGTTCTGACCAATATGCATCGTTTCTAAGTTTTACTGGTTTTTCTTTCAGGGACCATTCTATAATTTTGTACCAGTCTAAATAGCTTCATGCATTCCCACAAATTTGCTTTAGCTCCACTGGGAATGGATATTTATACAAACTAACAAAAATAAAATTTCAGCTAACAATATGCCCTCAATAACAACACTAATCCAATGACCCTTAGTGTGGGGTACATAGTAATAGAGACGTAATGAAAAATTATGACACGGAAGGAAACCATTAGAAGCCATTTCTATGCCAGATGAAAAAAGTCAGAGTCAGTCTTATCTCACTTCACAAATTGAAACAACAAGGATGAATTTCATCAGTCTGGCTTATGCTACATGCAGCAACTACACAAACTGGGAGATACACTCCCGGTAATGGAGCTGTCCCTTCACAACACCAATGGTCTGTTCCGCCATGTTTTAGTTGCAGGATGGCGGTCTTTGTAGTATCGCTGTCCATATGTGTTCAGGTGGCAGACGAGAGCCATTGGTCACATGTAAGAGGGAATACGGCTTGTCACTGAGCTCAGGGCGTTCTGGCTTCAGGTGAAGACTCAAAGGCAATTCGAACTGCGGACTGATTCAGATCAGCTTTTTGCTGTCTGCTATCAGCATAACATTCCCAACATGATGTTCTTGGGGGTAGCCATGTTCCAATGTCACTTTCAAAGAGTGGAGCCCCCTGCAGTTGTGATGTGGCTCTGCATTGTAACTGCAGAATGACGTGTACGTAAACAGTGGCTCCCTGCACCACTGGCAAGCCTTCACCCTCTGCCTATTTCTTTAAGAGAACAGTAACCTTTCTTGAAGTTCCTGGGAAGACATGATACCCTGCTCTTTCAGAAGAGCTATTGGACATTGATGACATCCAAACCATGAGTTTTGGCCAAGATAATAAGCCTGAGATTTTACATATATTGCCAAGCAAGGCAGAAAGTGACCAACTGCATCTGTCGCTTTGCTTGTAGGAATGGTGGAAGTCCTTCTACTGTTTGCTGTTATTCTCTTTATTTCACTGCTGTGTATTCCTGGATTCTGGTAAAAATTCAAAATTCATTCAACCTTTCACTTCTTTTCAGTTCTCTCTTTTATTTTCAACCTATACTACCCACCTCACTATAAAATAGAAAAAAAACAATATTTTATTCAGAGCTGGGTGACACAGTAGTGAGAGGATAAATGCAACAATATTTGCCGGGTTTGACTGAATGGCGTGTAATCAAATGCCATGCAAGTAAGCATCGTAAGTATGTGATGTGATTGAAAGCCAGGCAATTAACTCCCACCTGACCAGATCGCCAGGAAAACGGCAAACCTGAACTGACACCTTATATTTCAGTGGCTGAGTAATTAAGCTGAATCACACTTCAAACCAGCTCAATGTGCAGTTTGACCCTCCACTGGGTTTCAAACTCCATATCCATCCAAATCTGAGCCTGTTTTGTTGAATCTCAAAGACTTTTATTTTCAATACAAAAGAGACAGTTTGCTAAAATGAAATTTGTAGCAATAACATTTGTTGCCACGACATATCTTTGCTGCACAGTTCCATATCAGAGATGGCTGAGTGAAAATGATAGCGGGCTTGCGATCGCATTAGTTTCTTAGTCACATCACCTGCAGCCTCTGTATATGAGCCCTTGACCTGCTTTCAGTCCTGGTTGACTGTTTCAATGAGTCATTCAGTCAGCTACCGCTATATCAGCCATCTGCAATTTCCAAGGCAATAGGCTCATTAAGGATAGGTTATGTACATATTGTTTTAAATCATAGTTTTATCACTAACTTTGCTTTTGTAATAACTTTTGCTTTTGGAAAAGCATTAAATCAGATGAAGCAAGTAGAGCTCAGCCTTTTTCTAATTTTAACACCTCACCCGAAAAACTGAGAAATGGGAAATTATACAAACTCAGACAGCTGATTTGTAGGGCTTTCTTAAATGTTGTCCTACTATTGGTGAAACTATGCAGGCACTACAACAATTATGAATGGACACCATGTAACAATCGCCAGACAAAAATGTTCCCTCCCAGTGGGGGAACACTTCAGAGGTCAAGGAGATTTGGCTGCAGATCTTGAGATAAATGTCCTCCAAGGTGGACATTGGGGCACACAACAACACAGCCACTGAGCAGAGACTGACAGCCAAGTTCGGTCCCCATGAGGATGATCTCAACAGGGATCTTGGGTTCATACTGCACTATTAGTAACCTCACCACACTATACACTCTCACACACACGCACACACATACACACATACATGCACGCACTCTCTCTCTCTCACACAAACTCACACACACTCTCTGTCACGCACACACTCTTTCTCTCTCTCTGTCCTCTACTGCAACCCAACCTCTCTCTCTCTCGCACACACACACATCTATGGGGTGAATTTGTGTCTGCAAATACGTTGTAGTCTGTTCAAAAAGCGCACAATTTATAGACAGTCAGTTAATATGGTGTTATATAAATTCCTGCTTCAGAAATAAAACCAGTTTGATTCCAAACCAAAACACAAACAGATTCTAAACAAGATCTCACATCTAACTGATTAAAGATCTAACAGCTTATAGGTTTGTTTGATGCATCCTCATCAGTAGATCTTTTACTTACAAATTCTGCATCTGATACTACCTGTCTCACTAACACCTGAAGAAAGAGCGAGTCTCCGAAAGCTTGTGTTTTCGAATAAACCTGTTGGACAGTAACCTGGTGTCGTGTGATTTCTGACCTTGTTTCTACAAGGCACAGATCAGCAGTGCAATGAAATGTGCTCCACTTGCCTGGATGAGTGCAGGTCCAATATCATTCAAAACAGCTAACACCTTCCAGGGCCAGAGCAGCCTGCTTGATTGGCACACTGTCCATCACCGTGAATACTCACTCATTTTTACAATGACACATAGGGACAGAAGTGTATCTTATCTACAAGATGCTCTGCAGCAACTCACAAAGTCTCCTTTGACAGCACCTTCCAAACCCATGGTCTCTATGACTGAGAGGAACAAAGGTAGCAGATGCATGGGGTCACCATCGTCTGCAAGTTTCTCTCCAGGTCAAATACCATTTTGACTCGGAATTTTATTGCTGTTTCTTCACTGTCACTGGGTCAAAAGCTGAGAACTGTGTTCCCAACTGCAGAGTGACTGCATCTGACCCACAAGGACTATTGAAGAAATTGTTTGCCACCACCATCACAATGCCGGTTAAGTTTGCTGCTAACCTTTTCTCACTGTTCCCATCATGTGAATGAATAAAAAAATTCTCAGAGGGCTGTACAGTGCCATCCTGGTGATGAGGTAAGCTGCATTAGTACAGAACAATGGGCCAAGGGGTGACCTTGTAGAGGTTTATACAACCATGATGAGCATGGATGGGGTGAATAGCTAAGGTCTTACTCCCAGGATGGGGGTGCCCAAACCAGAGGGCATTGTATAAGGTTAATGGGGAAAGATTTGAAAAGGACCTGAGGGGTAACTTTTTCATGCAGACAGTGGCGTGTGTATGGAGCGAGCTGCATAACGAAGTGATGGAGGCTGGTACAATTACAATATGTAAAAAGCATCCGAATGAATATCTGAATAGGAAAGGTTTGGAGGGATATGGGCCAAATGCTGGCAAATGGGACTAGATCAGATTGCCATTTCTGGTCGGCGTGACGAATTGAACCAAATGGTCGGTTTCTGTGTTGCATGACTCACTAATTCTATGCTTTCGTTCAATGGGCCTCTGGAATTAATGGCTCCTGATATCATTTTAAATGCAGGCAAGAAGGCATTTGTTGGTAATGCAGGACCTGACTCATAATAGTAAAAGAGAGAGCCGTGCATTTATATAGTGCTTTTCGTGATTTCTGTATGCCCAAAATTCTTTGCAACTAATGAAACATTTACAAACTGCAATGGCTTGTAATGCAGGAAATATGATAGGCATTAAGGTATTACAAAAAGCATTGAGAGAATGGCAAGAACTTCTGTTATTGATAGGTATATGGAGAGGTAAGTTATTGAATTCATCACTAAGTGGCTACGTAGGATCCTTAAACAAGATATCTCAGGCATGGACATCAGTTTATCTCTGCTCAATGTAAAATTAAAACTTTTCCACCCGTTTATAAGCCATCATGTTATTATACATCTGCTGCTGTAACATGACAGCTTGGAAGTTATGCCACTCTAAATGTTATATTTAGCTGTATTCTTTAGACATCCCAGAAATAGCATAATTAACCAACAAGTGTAAGATATGTTAATTTCCTCTCCTGTGTGTCACATCTGCATTGCATGGGGAAGACCGAGAATTGCACAGTGAACAAATAGCACCAGTGCCATCAGCTCTTTCTGAAAAAGAAGTAATTTTAGAAAAGATGGGATTTAGGAGCTGAAATTAACTCTTGCATTATGTATAAATAGTAAGTACACTTTCACAACTGCAGATGCACGGCCAAAGACTAACAACACCATACCTTTATACACAATTACTTTCAGCAAGTGGAAACACCTCTATTTTTAAAACTTGACAAGAGTGGAGAGTTATGCAGATAGATCTTTGACTTTGCAACGGTGTAAAGCAAATTATGGTGCAATAGGAGACAGTTTTATATCTCTATCAATTTTATTTTGTTCATGCATATTAGTCTTTGAACTTATTAAATAGAAAGTTAATTAGAGTTGACTTTAATTAACTCAATTAAAACCTGAATATCCTATGGCAGAATAGCAGTGCTCCTGGATCAGAGCCGAGAGCTCTGTTTTCAAGTGCCACTCTGGCCAAAGAAAGTGCACTCATGACATGATCAAAGAGCTGAGTATCAATTTATAAATCCTTCCAATGTCTGCTAATGGAACAAAGTAAGAACAGGTGAGATTCCCAGTCAGACACGTAATGGGAACGCACTGGAGTCTCTTACATCAATCTCCACGTGTTTCACACTCGACATTCATGTGAAAGTGTATGTTGTGGTGAAAATTCAGACTCAGACGGCTGAATGGCAGGTGAGGATAGGATCAATGCCAACAGCAGTAGGTTCAATGCCCGTTCCAGCTACTGTGGATTCAGGACACGCATCCTTGCCTTTTCCATTGTGAGATTGCAGCACTGTGGATTAGACCCATAAATATGCAGGAATGAATATGAATCGTTCTATACCAATTAACAAAGAGCTGCCTGGGTTAATTCTGCGTGCCTGCGTGAGTTTTTGGGACTGTGGTGAGGATTCTTGCCTCGAGCATATTGTTCTCACCTTCTTTATGATGTTGCCTCATCTCCCTCAAATCCTTCTGCCAATTGCTTTAAATCTATGCCGTCTGGCTTTTAAACCCTTAGTGAAGGTAAGTAGGTCATCCCTATCCACTCCACTTTTCTCATGCCTGCAACTGTTACAACAATGTGAATGATACAGAGATGCATGCTGCACACCTGTCAAATACCAGCTGTAATTCTGTCTTGACCCTGGCAGGAGGAATGTACAGGAAATCAAGTCCTCTTCACAAGCCATACCAAAACTGTGAATGTTTTATTTAATCAGTAACTATGGTCAATTTGTTTCTTTTTATTCCTATTAAGCAGAACAAAACAGCTTTTCACCAGGCTTTTCAATAAATGCAAAATAACATGTTTACTATAAGTCGACTTATGTCTCAAACAAATGGCAAGCTGGTGATCAACTATGCCACCATTAGAATTAAACTGCATCCCCCTTAAACCCCTAACACAAGTACATTCATACACAGGCAGGATAGGGACATTCAGTACTCTGCAGACCTATTATGGTAGGAACCAATTAGGCAAAAAAAAGGAATGAAAAATAATACAACACTGTAGTTGTTGGCTTGCTTGCTGAGTTGGCTTGTTATTGTATAGATGTTTCATCACCGGATCATATAAATACCAAGCAGAGTAGAAAAATGTCACATCATCAGAGACCACACTGATGATGTTACCTAGCATGGTGACGAAACATCTGTACAATAACCTGCCAGCTCGGAGAGCAAGCCAACAACTTCATCCACAAGCCGAGCTACAAATCTTCGTAGGAACATGAAATACAACAATGCTCTAGATCAAGGGGTGAATTCAGAGAATTAAAATTGTTTGACTTCTCAGATCCTATGAAATGCTATCAGTAAGATTGGACAGATGACAGTCTCAGAATAGTGGAAAACTTTCAGACCAAATTTCAATCTCAGCTGAGAAATGGTTAGGAGTCCTGATATTTGAAGCATTACCAGGTGTCTTTTTTCAAACTACTTCACTGACAGAGAAACACAGAGTGTTGCTTTCAGCTCCAAACTCTGATTGTTCCTGACTGAGAGGCAGACAGGGCTAACTATCCTTGCAAATGTCTTCAGCAACCCCCTCAGCTTCAAAGTGCATTACCATTATCTCAGTCCATACCCTTGTGGCTAAGTGACAGCAGCTTGGATCCATTAAGCTTTAGCGATCTGGTCAAACAGCTGTGCAGGTTTATTGCTTATTATTTTTTCACTTCCTGCGTGCTTCCCCTGCTTGTTGTCTCTTCCTGCTTTTTAAAGTGCAGTTCTTTTGATGTCTTTTTTCCCAAAGTTACAGAACAATGCAACAGCTTATAAAACAACAAATACTGCTCCTAGGATTTGAGGAAATCAGCTCCAACACTAAAAATTCCTCAAAAAAGGAGCAGCTTATACAGCCACAACTTTTCCAGTCCTCCATCTTGGATTACCCAGAATCCTAGTCTTTTCCCTGGCAGGGGGGAGTCCAAAACTAGAGGGCGTAGGTTTCCGGTGAGAGGAGGATAATTTAAAAGGGACCGAAGGGGCAATGTCTTCTCGCGGAGGGTGCTGCGTGTATGGCATGAGCTGCCATGGTGGTGAAAGCTGGTCCAATTACAACATCTAACAGGCATCTGGATGGGTACATGAATAGGAAGAGTTTTCAGGGATATGGACCAAATGCTGGCAAATAGGACTAAATTAATTTAGGAAATCTGGTCGGCATGGAAAATTTGGACCGAAGGATCTGTTTCCCTGCTGACTCAATCTGCATGCTTGACAATTAAAGCAATGAAGCGCACCCTTATCTCTCCTTCTAACAAATTTTGTAGACAGTGCTTCCCAAAGTTACTCGGTTTTTTTTGCAAATAGCAAACATGCCACAGTCCTCTAACATTTTGCCTTTCTAATTCCAAGCAATCAATTGATAAATTGTTTGCAATCCAATAATGTCAAAACATGTCCACGTTTCAATTCTGCTAAACCATGGCATGGTGGATATGTGGTTAGCACTGCTGCTCACAGGGAACTGAGGTTGATTCTACCCTTGGGTGATTGTCTTTGTTTGCACTGGTTTCCTCTGGTACTTTGGTTTCCCTCCTGCTGTCCAAAGATGTGCAGGTTAGGTGGATTGGCCATGTAAATTCTCCGTGTCCAGGGATGGGCAGGACAGGTTGGTTAGCCAAGGGAAATGCAGGGTTATAGGAAAAATCAGAGTATCAGTGTGCCAAATGGACACCTTTCCAACACACATCCACCTTTGAGGGAATAAATTATATTTTCAAATTTGCTTCATTACAATGTAACATGACACACATAAAGCAATACATGAAAATGTTACATTCATTTATTCGTTCATTCCTTTATGTTCACTCCTTATACAAGATTTTATACAATTTCTTGTGACTTCCTATCTCCAAATTATTCATCATTATTATTTCATCATTATATCTTTTCCAACAATATGAGCAATTTTATCTAATAAAGTTGAATTAGCAGATTCCAAAGAAATAATTCCACATTTTTAGTTTTAAATTTATTTCAAATATAAAAGGATTATGATTAGTAGGGTTTCTCTTCGTGGTTGTGACAGATATACACAAATTCACAAGTACAGCATCAATTGTTGTTTCAAAAGTTCTCATGAAGTCAGGACCTGCCATCACCCATTCATTTATTAGGACTGCTTTCAACTTTTCAAAATCAGTTTCTCTTGGTCATATTACTTTTTGTAATAAATCCATTAGAGGCATAATTATTGTGCTGAAGTTTGGCAGAAGTCTTTGATAAATGCCAACCATCTCCAAGAATTTCATGATTTCCCATTTAGTTTTAGGAATGGGAAGTTCGATCAGAGCCTTCTCTTTCAATGGCCCTGGCAACTGTTGTCCTTATTCTGTGGTGTGTCCTAGATCAGTTAATTGGCTTTTGCAAACTCAGTGATGGGAAGATTTATTACTGAAGCAACTAACTAGCTGTTTGAAAAAGGCTTCCAGTTCTGCTATATGTTCTTCCATATATGACTTTATCAATACATCATCTAAGTAAAGCACACAATTGTCAGTATTTAATTCATGTCTTTGTTATGTTGGTGCATTGCTAAGCCCGCATGGTACAATTGAACACTGATAAAACCTATCTGGTGTAGCAAAAGCAGATACTACTTTGCCCTTGATGTCAATGGCACAAGCCAGTATCCATTCAATATATCAGTATTAGAAAGAACTGAGGCACTGACAACCCTATCAATACAATTGTTTAACTAAGGAACTGTATACCAATCTGTTTTTGTTGTTACATTTAATTTCCTCTAATCTATGCAGGATCTAGACAATTCAATACAGGTGAACTTCAGCCGCTTTGGTTAGGTTCAATTAAATAATTTTTTTAACATGTACTAAATCTCTGTTTTCAACTTAGCTGGTTTGTTTTTTTCGGGGCTTAGACAAAAATAATGTTGTTTTACTTGTAATGTCTGCCATATATCCAGATCATGTTGGACAAAGGTTGCAAACCTAAGTTTATCTCTATTGATTTCTTTGAATCTCGCAGGCAACTTTATTCGGTCTTTCTATCATCCTTCCTGTAAGTATTAGAACACAATGTCTAACCATCCGAGTAAATCACTATTAGATAATTGGATAATAGAAGGTTAAGCTTGTGAGTTGTCTAAATCTCCTTCTGCCACACTCTTACTGTCTCTGTCATCCTCCACTATTCCTACCAGATGATATACTTGCTTCTTCTTACCTTCCTTTCTACGAGATTGTTTCAATACGTTTATGTTACATAACCAATTCTTCTTCATGTGATCAGGAATATCAATCAAATTATTCATTTCACTGACCGTCTTAATTAACTTGCCTGGACCACTGTTGGTTACTTCCAGTGGTTCACCTTGCAAAAGTAATAAAATAAACACTTCAGCTCCTGTTTGTCTATTTGTCTACTCATTCGTTTAACTGTGAAGTCTTAAATACTTCTGTTCTTTTGTGCATGCTCCTGTGAGTCCCTCCGGAAACACAGACGCATAATCCCACATTGGGGATTCATCTTTTTGTCTAAAAGTCTTTTCCTTAATTAATATTAATGGGCCTCATCACAGGATCATGGATTAATTTGGTAAGATTAACCGTAGTACATTCATTTGAGAAAATCTCTGGTAACAAATAAGAGGAAATCCAGTCCTTTGTCCCAATCCTGAGGATATTCAGGACAACATGGTTTCAACATTGTCCTGAGATTCTCATGGTATAGCTCTAAAGCTCCCTGTCTTCATGGATGATACATGATGGGCTACAGCTCCTTTGTACCCAAGTTACTTATTCTGATGTGAACAGTTTTAGACATAAAGTTGGAACTTTGACACAGTATACTTCATTGATTGTCCTTAACAAGTAAGATGTTAAATTTTTTTTTCTGTACTAATTTAGCTGTAAATGTCCCCAGGGAATAGCTTCTGGAAAGTGAGTTGCCACTTCCATAGTTATACGGGTATAGAAATGCATTGTTTTCTGTGTTGGTCCTGCACAGTTCACTAACTTTAGGTCATGACACTTTTTTAAAATAAATATTCAAACAGGGAATCATCCTTAAATATGTTAGCAAATTTCAAAATTGAGCCCAAAATATTAGGAGACTTTGATTATAGACTGAGAAAAAAGAACAAATTAGTGCTTAGGGTAAGGAGGGAGAATTTCTAATCAAATATCCCCAGTCTAGCTAACAAAGCAGGAAACCATTATGGAAAATGAAAGTGGGCGACTGGAGTTTGGTGCAGTTATGGATCACCTCATTAACAGCAATGCCAACATAACTCATTTTAAAGTAATCACAGAAAGGGAGTAGAAAGTTTCACAGGTAAAAATGTTTAACCGAGCAGGAGCTAATTCCTATGGCTTAGGAAGTGAATTGACTGGGGAAGGTAGGTGCAGAGGAGAACAGTAACTGAGCAGTGGAAAGCCTTGAAGGAAATGTTAGTTCATGCACGAGGTAGGCGTTCTCCTTTAACTGGGAAAACATGTAGCATCCAAAGCTAAGTCATCCAGGGTAACGAAGCAGATTGAGATTAAAATAAAATGAAACACAAAGTTTATGGTGAGTATTAGATGCAAGAACTAATTGGTAACCATTATTAACAAAGACTGTTGATCATAGCGGAGGGAATTTTTGAAAAATTATTAAAGAGCCAAAGAGAGATTATGAGAAAAAATAAGCAGGCACCCCATAACATTTTTAAGCAAATGAAATGTCACTATTTTGGGTCCCTCAAGGATACAAAAGGTACTCCTCCCACAGAGCCATAGGACAGCATAAACACTAATTGAGTATTTTTACGAGGATTATGTGAAGGGTACATTAAAAGAGGACAGTGAAGTTAACAACAGAATAATACTGCACAGGTAGGGTGTACTAAGATGATGGCGGATGACTAAAAGTTGATAAGAGCCCAGATTTAAACATTCACAGTTGCTGAAGGAAGCAAAGGTAGGAGGAGTAGGGACATTGGCTTGTTGAAGACAGGAATGATGCCAGACGTCCGGACCGCTGTTAATGTTGTAACACTATTCAAGAAAGGGAAGAGAGATTAACCAGGAATGTATAGGCCAGTCATCTTGAAATTGTTGATGGTGAAGTTATTGAAAACCATCATTGAGCCACAACTAACAAGACAGCTCTCCCCAGTCCTGCATTAGAGCCTGAGTTGTATTCTCAGGACTCCAAAGTGGAGTTTGAACTGTAATATCTGTGTGTTTCTCACACTTCCTGGGTCATTAGCTGAAAATTGAAGAAGCCAGTCAGCCCCAGAAGACAACAGTTTGCCTGAATCTGCTAACAAAGCGATGAAGGGTCTGGGCCCGAAACATCAGTTTTTGCGCTCCTAAGATGCTGCTTGGCCAGCTGTGTTCATCCAGCTCCACACTTTGTTGTCTCGCATTCTCCAACATCTGCATCTGCAGTTCCCATTATGCCTGAATTTGCTGGCATTTTGTGGGTTGATGGCAGAGAATTGAATTACATTGTGTCAAAAAACAAAGATGTGAAGTGATAGGAAAACAGAAACCAACAGTCTCCCTATTTTTCTCCCCTAGTTTCAAGCTCATACCTTGATATATTCTTACACTGTAATTACAGTAATGATAGTACCCATCAGCCAATTGTGGAACACTTGTGCAACTGTATCTATAAACAGCTATCAACTCAATGAATGCCTAATTATATTAATTTTCATCAAGTGCCATGGCTCTCTTTGAAGGTGATATGCCCTTTATATTCTAAAACTATTTTAATCTGTTTTGAAGACTCGGAGCATGTCTGATTCACTGTGAAGACAGAATTGCAAGTTAGAGGCACACACCATTGTGCCAGTCCTGTCCAATCTTATGACTGCAACTGCTCTCAGACTTGAAATGGCCCTGAAGTTAAGCTGATGATTTTTATGCAGCTTCATTTATTTTCAAGCTGTTTGTGGTCTTGGGAGCACGCAGGGATGTCTCATAATGTGCAATGTGCAGCAAGAGAGCAAGAAGAGAAATCATTGGGATTGTACCTGTGTGCTCACTCTCTCTTTCCGTCACCGCTTCTGGGGACACATCACATCTTTTACATTTCTTTTTGCAGACACATGCAAGTCCGTGAGGGTCAATAACAGATGGCAGTATGAGCCAAGTCAGGCACTGCATGCACAGAGGAGTGTTGTGTAAAAGCTGCTGGGTTTACATTAAAGTATCATATTCATGAATAGTACGTTCTTAGAAAATCTTGCCAAAGATGAATTCTGTTATAAAGTGGAGGTTGACCCCCCTCTTAAGAACTGAAACCAAAATACTCGAAGTGGAGCTCCTCATCCCATAATCTGTAAAGGGAGTGTGAAAAGTAATATAACCTGCTTTTCAGCAACTTCTAGTGGTTAAATAAATTCCCAACATTCACTTTAAAAATCAACAAGTAACACTTTATTTATCTAACTCCTAACAGTGAACAAATTAACTAAATTATTAACAAACCAAATAAACCCCTTCTAACTCCTAACTATTCCCGAATAAAGCAAGATTCTAATGGTATGTTGTTCCAATAAATAGAAGTCGCACTTACATATATCAAAATATTTAGTCTCTCAAAATTATAGTCAGATTATGTGTCTTCCGGAATGTCTAAGCCTTCTCCTTCGATTCTTTTGTCAGGACAAACTAAGTTTGCCAATGGTATCCTGGGTATTTAGATGGTGCCTTCTCTAAGTCATGGAGGAGGTTGTAAGAGCCAGTGATTCTCTCTGTTGTGAGCTGAGGGCCATCAGCTTTGGTGGATAGCAACTAGCTCTGGGGCTTTGTCCAACTGCCCCCTTCTTTTTATACCCTTGATGACATGTCAATATTTCTTACAATAGGATTGGTCCGATGTTTTGAAAACTATCAGATTTAAATTTAATTGGTTTTTAGTATCTAAGTGCCTAGTTCAAATTGATTGGCTAAATTCAAAAGCTTGTTTTAGTAAAAACTGCTGCATGACCTGTTGACTATAGGGCCTTTTGATACAAATGTTTCAATTTGGGTGCTCTCTGTGTATTTGCAAATTTTCAAGCCGCTGCTCGTAGACATCAGTTTTGCACCTCTAAGCACAGAAAAACCACACAATATTTTAAAGGAACCATGCAATGCTATGCACCCCCACCCTAACCCCTGTACTTTACAAACACCAAATTCTAACTTCCTGCCTCCCAATCCACAGTACTCTGCCCAACTTCGCAACAATTCCCAAACAATAACAAACCAAATACATATGATATAAAAAGTATCACAAATATATTATAAAAAAGGAGTCACTTGCATAGGTCTCAGAGCCATACAATCATACAGCATGGGAAATAGACCCTTCGGCCCAACTAGTCGATGCCAACCATGATCCCAACGTAAACTACTCCCACCTGCCTGTGTTTGTCCCATATCCCTCCAAACATTTCATAATCATGAACTTATCCAAAAGTCTTCTAAATATTGTAACTGTACCTGCATCCACCACTTTCTCTGACAGTCCATTCCACACATGAACTACTCTCTACATAAAAAGGTTGACACTCATATCCTTTTCAAATCTTTCTTCTCTCACCTTCAAAAATATGCCCCCTAGGTCCCAACCATCTAAACATTAGTGTATTTAATAGGAGCAGCAGATAAAATACAATAAATACAATCCTTTTAGGTGCTTCACTGGAAAAGAAATTGTGAATAAAATACGTAACATGCAATATTTGTAACCTTACCCTCATTGTAAACCTGCTACTGGAATACATGACCATGACAAGAATAAGTAGTGATATCAAGGGGTGGCTTAGTGGTTAGCACGAAGTGGTTAGTGCCTCATAGCACCAGGGATTTGGGTTTAACTCCACCCTCAGGTGACTGTCCATGTGGAGTTTGTATCTTCTCCCAGTGTCTCTGAGGGCTTCCTCCAGGTACTCCAGTTTCCTCCCACAGTCCAAAGATGTGCAAGTTAGGTAGACTGGCCATGCTAAATTGCCCAGTGGTGTCCAGAGATGTGTAGGCTTAGGTGGGTTAGGCATGGGAAATGTATGGTTATGGAATCTTTGGTGAGTGTGCAGACTCAATGGGCTGAATAACCTCTAACTGCACCGTAGGGATTCTATAATGTACAAACACAAAGTAAGCAACCTGGCAGGACACACATACTCGGTGCATACTCGCTAATCCCGGAAATACCATTTTGTTACATCACAAACACCTTCGGTATCTCAGGCTTTATACATTCATTTAGGTTTATTTCCATTATTTGACATTTTCATTTGACATTGAAAATCAATGACGAGTGACCATTGGGCCCACAATAGGCAAACCAATGTACAGAATGCTTTGCACAAATGGTAATTCACAGTGTGGCAGGTCTATTGTTAAAAGCTGTCAGTTAAAAAAAATGTCAAGGCGTCTCTGAGTTTACAGTCCCTATGAGAGAAATAGGACTCTCTAAAGGATTTTGTAGAAGCTCTTTATATTTGTTCTTGCAGTCTGTTCGGGAGATAGGTATTTCTAGCTTGAAAGGTAGAACTACAATAAATGTCAGGATAGGTATTAAATATATCATCCATACTCAAAACCCATTCAGAAATCCCAAAGTTACTTTCTTCCGCAAACTGCAATTTTCCACATTGTAATTTTGCTTTTCTACCCCCTTCATATCCATGACACTGAAAGTGTAAAAAGCCGAGTAAATCAACACTTTATTCAAAGACTATATCCCAAGTGCACTTTCAGTGTACCTAGGGTTTCTTGTATGTCTACTCTCGATCTTCTCAGAGCTGTTAGCTCCCCTGGCTGTGTGTCATCTTTTTTGAAAGCTTCAATTAGCTATTGTTGGCCTTTTAGATTGAAGTATCTAAACATGAAAGCTATTCAAGCAGGAAAGATAAGGTTCATGGCAGCTCATAGGACACAGCAAATGCTCAAATCCTGAAGAAATGTTTGAAAAGCAGCAAGATACAAATTTCTTCTTCCTTGGCCTTCGACAACTGTAAGTAAAATAAATCTTGGGATCTAGGCAGTTACTGCGCATCCCTGTTTGCACTCAGAAAGTTGTATTTGAGTCTACGTTGAACTGCTGCATTGCAGTTGGATTTGAGGCCACTTCAGAGGGCAATGAAGAATCTGCCATGTCAGTCTGACTCATATTTACACGAGAGCGGATGTAAGGATGGCAGATGTCCTGCATTTTCGATGACAATCTGGTCGTTTTGTGGTCACTTTTGATGCAAGCGCTCTGTCTTCTAATTAATAAATGAGTGCTGTCACTTCACATCAAGATTGGTTGGCCACCCAGAGGGAAAAAGGAGAACAGTTTTACTAGGAAATGAAAGCACTAGTCCTTCAGTCTGAAATATACAATATGAGCCAGAACAGAATGTTCAACTCAACAGTTTGCCCTGGTTTTCCTCCTGGCCTGAAGATAATCCCTGCCTCACCGTGAGCCATTGATGTTTTGGAAAGATTTACAGCCTGTTTAGCTGCAAATGAACTCACTTGGCTGTGTTATAAATATATGGCCATCCAGTATTGGAGTCCAACTCGAACCTGGACCTCTTGACTCAGAGATGGGTCGCAACCTACTGATCCATTGAGAACAATATTTCTCTACTCTTCTCTAGCTCTTAGGGCCCACTTTATTTCTTTTCTCCTTCGCAGAGGATCATACTAAATGGCAAAGCAGGCTCAGGGGCTGAATGGCCTACTCCTGCTCCTATTATCTATATTTCCATTTTCTATGATAGCATTTGGGATAAAGGTGAGTTAAACTAAATTAAGTCACTGAGCTGTCAGCTTGGCCAACTTTAGAGTCCATGATGGGATTTACACACTGCCCAAGAGGTTTGAGAAGGAATGCACCCTCATTAAGGCAGATTGGAGCTCATTGTAAAACTACACATCCTGGATTTGGAAAATAATCTGACTACGGTAGAGATGAGGTACATCAAACTGGGCTGTTAGATGAGATATAAGCATGCTTAAAGTATGATTTGATACCATTAGCAAGGCTGAAGGAGAAAAACATATTCTCACAATCCATCTTGTGAAGATATGCAAAATTGGAACAAGGCAAAGCAGAAGAGAATATATCTGCTCTTTCAGCACAAAGAACATTATAATTTATTTGGTCTTGAATTGTACTCTCGTCGTGAACATTGCACTTTATTTCTGAATGACAAATAAAATTCTTCAGAGGCATGTAATAACTACAGGATCTCATTTGAAACTTGGTCTTTCATATTCTGAGCATGAGAGAAATTCTTCCAGTAACACATAGAGGGTCAAGGCATTGACCTTTCTATTTCAACAGTGACTACTGCATACCAATCTAGATAGCGTGCTGTTACATGCAATGAAACATACTACACAATTATACCATCCAAGACTGAGATGTTTGAATTGAAAAAAATTACAGTCAAATCCACGGGCATGCAAATGTTATGTAACAAAATCCTTATACCAAATCAGATCCCAGCGTTCTGTCTCAGATCATTGAGACTTCACACTGATTATTGAATAGTTTTTGATGCATTTAGAATAGGATAGAACACATTTTATTGTCATATGTACTCCAGTACAGAAGTACAGTGAAAAGATTTTTACAATGGCTGCCTCTAATGGCGCCGTCTTAGTTACAAATCTTACAAAGTAATGAAAGAAGATTGTGTTGTTACAGAGTGCAAAAGAAAATAGATTAGCATGAAAGAGTCAAAAAGTCCAGAATGATAATAAGCGACCATAAGTACTTAAGTTGCAGTCAGTGCCTGCATACCCCAGAGGGCATTGCCATGCTGCCTCCATGCACCAGCCTCCATCCAGGACTCGCTCGACTATCACTCCAGGAACTGCCCATTCCCTTCACCACAGGACTCGGCCCATGCAAATGCATTTAGCTGGGTAGGGTGAATGTTAAATGGATTAGGATAGTAATGGGTGTGTGAGAATTCCAATCAGTGCATGTTTTGCTTAAACTGACAAGCATCTACTGTAGAATGCTCAATTTCATGACCAAAAGCTCAGCGCCTTTGTCAATTCTGTCATTTTCAAGCAATTCTGGCAGCAATTGTAAGGACTGCTTTCAAACTAATAGCAAATCTAAAACCACCACAATAAACATTTATTGTTACAATAACACTATAGATTGGGTAGAAGTTTCAAGTGGAAAAACTACACAAAGAGTGAGAATTAATCAGATCATTCTGTTCAGATTAAACTTAAGGTTAATGTTTGACTTCATGGTAGCAATTCATCCTTTAAATTCAAAGATGTTGGCTTCAAACTCTGTTCCTAAACTGGCCTACTGAGTACTGTGCTCTGGATCTGAATTTTACGTTGACTTCCTGCTAATGCCTGCACTCAGGGAGTGGGGGGCCCTCTTCATCAAAACCTGTGAAATGACCAATCAGCCGATGAGTCCTTCCAAAACTTCATGCTATTCTTCAACTCAGTTAGCTGCAAGGCTGGTTTGCTATGTAGACTGGGGCTGACAGCATGGGCTCAATTTCTGCAACTGGCTGAGGTTACCATGAAGGACTCTCCTTCTCAACCTCTCCCATCGACTGAGGTGTGGTTACCCTCAGGTTAAGCCGCCATTAGTCATCTCTCTCTCAAGGGCACACTAGGACTTTGGTAACTTTACCTTTTACTCTTCCTCAAGGATCTGTGAAAAGTCCACAAGCTCACGCTGAGGTAGTTAGATAATTATCCAGGAAGTCCATCCAGGAATCAAATAGTCACCCAATCAACAAGAAAGGACGAGTTGTCATGAGGTGACGCACTCACGATGAGTGACAAGCTGTCAGAGGCTTTTTTCATAGAAAATCTTCAGAAAGGAGAAACGTTGTATCCTCATGCATCAATTAAAGTTGGAGATGTGAAAGAGAAAAAAACAAATTGAATTTATGAAGTATGTCACGCTCAGTGCAGTCATGAAAGTATTAAAACAAATTAAGGCCATATCTTAAAATGCAAAGGCAAAAGCTTTTAAGGTGGCTGTAGTACATAAGTAATTTTTGTTTGCATCTCAAATGCAGACAGTCGAGTCTGCAGCTAATACATCTGTTTCAATATGAACCCAAGGAGCCTCATAGCCGTTTATGAAATGCAGGGATTGCTTTGTTCCATGATGGACCATCAACAAAAAGACAATATAGCATACCTGTCTACTCAACTTTCTGTATCAACATGAATAAAAGAGACTCGATGAGTGTTAGAATGTGAAAAAAAAAGATCCTGTTGATCATTCGTCACATTGTGATGGATTCTCATCCAAACACAAGCCCTTGGATGTTTCGAATCCTTAGGTGTGAAAATCCACAATGGTTTTAGACTTTTTGACCAAACACACCATCTTATTTGGAAAAAGATTCTGAATTGTTGCCTGTTTTAAAACAGAACAAAGAAGTTCTGCAGGCAGAGAGACTATCTGAACCAGTTAGCCATGAGACAACTATGTGATAATAAACAGGCATATCCTGAAAGTGGGAGATGGAATCTCTTTCAGCTGTTCCAACTTCAAGTTCACCTGAGAATCAAACTCCTGACAACCAAGCTACAAGAAGCCCATCAGCTTAGTGTTAATCCTTTGCTTTTTCACAAGATCTTCAGCCTAGCTAAAACATGAACTCCTCTAAGAAACTGCAGCCCTGCTATGAAAATGATTGAAATAATCTCAAGTTATAAATATTTTATTTTCCTCATGCATATCTAACCTTTGTGTGAGCCAATTTAGTAAGTGAGATGCTTCATTTCAAACCTTTGGGCAAGTAGTGGTTAGAATTATTTAAATAGAGGACAATCACTCTGAAGTAAAAAAAAAGCATGACTTTTACAGGTTAAAAAAAAGTCTTTAATCACAGGAGCTGATTGATGCTATCACCTCTATGTGGATAATAGCCTGGTCCTCAGCGAAGGCTGGGACTCCTCCTTCAAGGATACTGAGACATTCATGTCCCACCAAATGAGTAATTAACACCCTGCACGCTTATTGCCATTCTCCTATAAACTCTGCTTTCAGCCATTTGACACCATGTCTAACAATCGGCCTCGATGCCTTCTCTTTCTATTGACCTCAGGTGCCTCAGACTGTCTGATGGCACCTGTGGAAAAGTGCCTTTTGCAGAAGAGATCTCCTCCTGGATCTCTGAGGGTGGGGGTAGCAAGGCCTCGGAGGAAGCATTGACAAATCTGCTTCCTGCACCCCTCCAGCAGCCCAGACACAGACACCTCAGTGGGGACTACAGACATAGGGAGGGTTGGTAGCCAATCTGGTGAGCACCTCTCTGCGAGGGTTCCTTATTTGGCTGAGGAACCAACACCCAGGTCACTGGCATTTGGAGGATTGCCCAATACCAGGCAGGACAGAACCCTGTGGTGTCAGCAATCAGACAGTTCACCAAAAGGCACAGGGACAAACAGGACACATTCAGCCACATTGCCCAGAATCTGTATCAGTCCAACGAGTCTGTCTGCCTCCATTGACAGATTAGCACTGCCATAGAGAGCCAGGACCAGCACCCTCAATGTCTGCTTGAAGGGGCACATGCCTACACTCCATCAGCCCAGCCACAGGTCTGAAGGCACAGTGACATGGGGATGAAGAAAACTTGATCCTGGTCTATATGTCCCTTCCTCACAAGGAGGCAGGACAGTGCCAGGAGGCACCCAGCTGGAGATGGAACCACTCGCAGGCCCCGTGGCAGTTTCCAGTCAGGACATTGCAGAGGTGGCCAGGCCCTCCACCTCCACCAACTAAACAGGGTCGACTTAACTAATAAAAACTGAAAGAACTACGGATGTGATAAATCAGGAACAAAAACAGAAGTTGCCAGAAGAGTTCAACAGGTCTGGCAGCATCTGTTGAGAAAAAGTCAGAGTTAATATTTCAGGTCTGGTGACCCTTCCTCAGGGTCTACTTACCTCTGGCACAAAGACCCTCAAGAGGCAAACTGACCCTCGATGTGTCTGGCCCATCGAGACTCAAGCACCCCTGGAGTCACGCTACTAAACCTCTCACAGCCGAGCAGGTAGTGTCCAGCTGCAGAACTGGTAACAAAAGGCTTTGGAAGGTACTTTGGTAGTTTGGGTGAAGAAAGTTTGTTTTTTTTTCTATAGCACTTTGTCTTTCAATGTTCCCGAAGTGAACTTTCTTGTGTGTGCTTATGTGTGTCTCTGTGTAGACACGAAATGCATTTTCACACTATCCAGCATCAGTCCATGGCCACACATGTGCTGAGTGGATGAAGGGAATCTGCTGCACCATCTGCAAGCAGAGGGAACAATGTGGCACATGCCTTGGGTCCAATTGCCCCTCCTCATTCAGCAATCCTAACATCTAATTCTCTCTCCCTACAAAGGGTATCTGTTCCAGGAGTTGTCCATCAGTGGCAATGTCAGGGAGGTACTGCACAAAGAGCGAGTCAATGCTGTGGGATGGCCAAGGAATAGGCACTCTGTGTGCTCCACCATTCAGTGACCTCTGCCCTATGTCATTCCCCTTTAAAAGCCTTTAGAACAGTGTGTGCTGCATCCCACTCCCTCAGGGATCAAATCGCTTACAATCCCTCCACCCCCACTCCAAATGCAGGAACAGCTATTTCCTTCCCATTCTGCTCTTTCCATTTCCATTACAATGGAAGGCAACAGTGAGCACTCATCTTCCAGCTGCTTCGAGCCTCCGCCTAATCCTGCTGGCACACGCCCAAACATCCACATCTCCTTCCGGGTAACCCATCCCATTAACCCCACAGCCTCGTACTTACTCATGTAAGTACGACCCCCCAAGGGGTCTATATATGCCTACACCTGTGTATCTTTCTCAGCCAGGCTCTAGCATAGGAGGTGTCTGGACATCAATGAGGTAAGCTGCAACATTCTCAAGGTGTTCAACATGCTTCAATCACCCACAATTCGCAAGTTGCTGCTGCCACACCATTTGTGAAAAGAATGAAAGATGGCACAAAATTATCTTGATGTTGAGATAGGCCTCATCACAGTTGTTGCCCAATTTGGCCACAGATCTTACCACAGTTCACATTGCTCAGTCTGATGTAAGGTCCCGCTCTATCCCTGACACGTACCTCATTTATACAGCAACTTCCACCTCAGCTGCCCCAAAGTGCATGACAGCCAGTGAAATAAATACGTTTAAGCGTACCTTCTTGCAGACATTACAGGGAAATGCAGCTGCAAATTGATGCACAGCAATATCCCACAAACAGTGATGCCTGTGACAGATGGTGATATTGTGATAATGCCTCTGGACTAAACTCAATGGTCCCAGGCTGATATAGTGGGGGATGTGAGTGAGACCACAAGACATTACCGAGAGTTGAGAACACAGTCTAGTCTATCACACAAACCAGCTTCCCATCCATTGACTCCATTGATACTTCTCACTGCCTTGTGAAAACAACCAACATAATCAAACACTGCTCCCACCTGAGTTATATTCCATTCCACTTCTTCCATCAGGTAGATTGGATACAATTAAAAAAGATTCAACAGCTTCCTCCCTGTTGTTATTCGACTTCTGAATGGACTTTTCAAATTTTAAATTTAATGTTGGTCTCACTTTCTGTGCACCTTCTCTGCAGCTGTAACATTGTAGTACTCTCTTATATTAGCCTGTACACGTTACCAGTACTGCATGCAAAACAAATGTTTTCACTGTACCTAGGTACATGAGACGATAATAAATCAAATCATATCAACTCAATTTAAATGCCATTAACAAATCTGGAATTTTACATCTGTCTCCACTAATAGCAACCATGAGGATGATCATGAATGACTGAGGAAAACTGTTTTTTGATGGGGAGGAGATCTGCTAACCTTACCTGGTCTGGCCTACATGTAACGATAGACCCACAGCAATGTGGTTGACTTTTAACTGCTCATACAAATGGTCTAGAAAGACCCTCATTTGAAAGGCAATTAGGGATGGGCAACAAATGCTGGCCTTGACAGTTACTTCCACCCATCATGAAAAAATGTGATCATGTTTGGATTATCTTTTTCCAAAGTCATTTGAGCAAACCATTTCCACTCCCCCTCCCATTCTCTTGATGACATGTCCATCATGGGCCTCCTGCACTGCCACAATGATGCCACCCGAAGGTTGCAGGAACAGCAACTCATATTCCGCCTGGGAACCCTGCAGCCATATGGTATCAATGTGGACTTCACCAGTTTCAAAATCTCCCCTTCCCCCACTGCATCCCTAAACCAGCCCAGTTCATCCCCTCCCCCCACTGCACCACACAACCAGCCCAGCTCTTCCCCCCCACCCACTGCATCCCAAAACCAGTCCAACCTGTCTCTGCCTCCCTAACCGGTTCTTCCTCTCACCCATCCCTTCCTCCCACCCCAAGCCGCACCCCCAGCTACCTACTAACCTCATCCCACCTCCTTGACCTGTCCGTCTTCCCTGGACTGACCTATCCCCTCCCTACCTCCCCACCTACACCCTCTCCACCTATCTTCTTTACTCTCCATCTTCGGTCCGCCTCCCCCTCTCTCCCTATTTATTCCAGTTCCCTCCCCCCATCCCCCTCTCTGATGAAGGGTCTAGGCCCGAAATGTCAGCTTTTGTGCTCCTGAGATGCTGCTTGGCCTGCTGTGTTCATCCAGCCTCACATTTTATTATCTGAGGAGAAAGTATTGACTGAAACAGTCCCCTGCTTTGCTTTGAAATAATCTTACATTTACCTCTTGGAAATGTTTGAGCTTTGGCTGATGCCATAAGTGAAACGCTCTTAGCCAGGAGCACTGGGAACATCAACAACAACAGCACCAGAAGTTGCTGGTGGAGCTCAGCAGGTCTGGCAGTGTCCATGAAGAAACAATCAGAGTTAACATTTTGGGTCCGGTGACCCAACAGTCACTGGACCCGAAACGTTAAGTCTGATTTTTTCCTTCACAGATGTTTCCAGGCCAGCTGAGCTTTTCCAGCAACTTTTGTTTTTGTTCCTGATTTACAGCATCTACAGTCCTTTCGGTTTTAATGCCCAGGGAACATCAGCCTTTGTATACTCAAGGCTCTGGAAATGAGCTTGAACCCACAATCTTGAAATTCAGAGGCAAGATTGAAATCACTTGGTGGCATTCTACCACAAAATAATTTGCACTTGCAAGCTATGGTATTGTTAACAATGCCTTCTCATTACATTTAAAATTCAAACCTGTTACTGTGCACAGCACAGCAGATACAAGATCAGCTGATAGAGCATCTACTAACTGAATCTCTCAGCCAAACCTTCCCATTCAGCCACGTTGGAAATAATGTTGATAGATTCAAGACTCTGGCTTCAAATCTGAGTAACAAAGGAATTGAGAAGAATTGAAGACAGGATTGTTGATAGAATGTGAATGACTATGGTGGTGGGGCCGACAGAATGTAACCTACTAGGTTTGAATAATGTGTTTGTCTTGTCATGACAAATCATGCAGATTTTACAGAATTATGCGTTGAATAGGCAAAATAATTCAATTCTGTTAACACTGCTTTGCATTTCCTTATTTCCCATGGGAAATTAGATGTTCATTTTAGCTGTGGTGAAGAGTTTCACAGCTTCACTTGATAGTTAATGCATCTGTTTCCTACCTATCCACTGCCCTGCCCATTCCACTCACCAACCCCTACCATTCCGTACCTGCACTCACCTATCACCATCCCACCTACCTTCCCCCAGCACCAGACCTCCTCTCTCTATTTCCCAGCTCCCTTCTCCCTCCCCTATTTCTGAAGAAGGTTCCTCATCTGAAACATCTACTTTCCTGCTACTCTGATGTTGCCTGGCCTGCTGTGTTCCTCCAGCTCCACACTGTGTGGTCCCTGACTCCAGCATCTGCAGTTCTTGCCATCTCTGTTTCCTCTGAATGTTCTTGGCATCACTTTTGGGAGGGGATAGCTTAGCTTCCTTTCAATAAAATATATTGGTGCCAGTTTGTTGAGGTCAATTCGAGAGAGATAACATGATATGCCAAATAGCTTGTGTGAAGATTAAAGAAACATTGATTTCTCATAAATAACAGATAACAACGTATTGATAAAATAATTATGATTCTCAACTCAGTTTGTAAGCTCCTTCCTCACTGTGGTGATGTTTGCTCTCAATAGGAATGGTGGCATAACTTTCCCTTTCTTTGATCTCTGCAACATTGATGTTTGAGCCAGAGTTATTGAGTTTGGCTGGAGAAGGTGTAATGCGAGGTCACATCATTTTTGAGGTACATTCCAAGTTATCTGAAACTATTCTAAAATGTAGTTTGTTATAATGCTGTTAGCATGAAGTTGAGAAGTAAATTTCCACACACAGAGTTTGGTGAGCCCGTGGAATTCTCTGCCAAAGAAAGCGGTTGAGGTCAAAACATTGAATGTTTTCAAGATAAAGTGGGGGGTTTCAAGAATAGGGACCATATTTTTAAGGTGAGAGGAGAACTATTTAAAAAAGGCGTGAGAGGCATTTTTTTATTTTCACAGAGGGTGGTTTGTGTATGGAATGAACTTCCAGAGGAAGTGGTGGATGTGGGTGCAGTTACAACATTTAAAAAAGAATTTGTACATCAAGGGGAAATGTTTTTCAGGATATGGGCCAAGCGCAGGCAGGTGGGACTAGTTTAGTTTGGGATTATGGTCAGCATGGGCCGGTTGGACCGAAGGTTCTGTTTTCGTGCTGTATGACTCGATAACTGTATACAATTCTTAATACTAAAAGGACTAAAGATTTTAGGGACAGTGGGAACAGAGCTGGATGATCATATTGAACAGCAGAGCAGGCTCAAAGGGCCAAATGCTCCCGTTCCTGTTTTATCTGTTTCTATAGTTAGGAGGTATTTAAAGTCATTGAAAGGGCAATTTGGTGTAAATACATTTCAGTTGGACCTTGAGAGAAAGTGAAATTTGAGGAACAGCCTACATGTTTGGAATTGCAGAATTTTATAGGCAGAATTATAGCTGTCAATATTAAACATCCATTAATGAAATGTATGCAGTTAGAAAGTAGATTCCTTGTACTTGGGATCGCTGAAGATGCACAGATAATAATGGTCATGCACGGGGTAAGGCTTATCTAAAGAAAAGCAACTGTAGCAACAGTAAGGTCAAGGGTTTGGCTAGAAATGAGAGCAGCCTGGAGCAAAAAGGCTGTGACTGAACAAAAGAAGTGTTCTTCTGACTGAAGAATTAATGGTGCAATTTATGAACAGTGGAAGTGAAATGGAAAAAGCAACAGTTGAAGACAGTGAGGTCGAATTTTGGCAAACAACCATCAGATCTGGACTAGTCTTGGAATATGGTCAGATGATATACTACTGTAGAGACTGGGCAGCCATTTCTGGTGGCTGCTGATGGTGATACATGGCAGGAAGCGGCCTGACATCTAAATAACATCTGATCTATAAATGTACCTACTCTGGACCTACCAGGCAACCATTATCCCTTGGTCTAGAACGAAGAACAAAGAACAAAGAAAATTACAGCACAGGAACAGGCCCTTCGGCCCTCCAAGCCTGCACCAATCGAGATCCTCTGTCTAAACCTGTCATCTATTTTCTAAGGGTCTGTGTCCCTTTGCTTCCTGCCCATCCATGTGCTTGTCCAGATACATCTTAACAGACACTATTGTGTCTGCGACTATCACCTCTGCTGGCAACGCATTCCAGGCACCCACAACCCTCGGCGTAAAGAGCTTTCCATGTATATCTCCCAAAAACTTTCCTCCTCTCACTTTGAACTCACGACCCCTAGTAAATGAGTCCCCCACTCTAAGAAAAAGTTTCTTGCTATCAACCTTGTCTATACCCCTCATGATTTTGTAGACCTCAAGCAGCCCCCCTCAAGCTCCGTCTTTCTAATGAAAATAATCCTAGCTAGTGCCCTCCATACCAGGCAACATCCTGGTGAACCTCCTCTGCACCCTCTCCAAAGTATCCACATCCTTTTGGTAATGTGATGACCAGAACTGCACACAGTACTCCAAATGTGGCCGAACCAAAGTCCTATACAACTGCAACATGGCCTGCCAATTCTTGTACTCAATACCCTGTCCAATGAAGGAAAGCATGCCATATGCCTTCTTGACCACTCTATTGACCTGCGTTGCCACCTTCAGGGAACAATGGGCCTGAACACCCAGATCTCTCTGAACATCAATTTTCCCCAGGACTTTTCCATTTACTGTATAGTTTGCTCTTGAATTAGATCTTCCAAAATGCATCACCTCACATTTGCCAGATTGAACTCCATCTGCCATTTATGTGCACAACTCTCCAAACTAACTATATTCTGCTGTAATCTCTGACAGTCCCCTTCACTACCTGCCACCCCACCAATCTTCGTGTCCTCAGCAAACTTGCTAATCAGACCACCTACACCTTCCTCCAGATCATTTACGTATGTCACAAAACAACAGCACAGCACAGATCCCTGTAGAACTCCACTGGTCATAGGTCTCCAATTTGAGAAACCTCCTTCCACTACTACTCTCTGTCTCCTGTCTACATCTGAATGAGCTTGTGGAATTCCTTACCACAGGAAGTAGTTGATGCCGTAACATTGAATGTATTCAAGAGGTGGCTAGATACAGCACTTGGGGCGAATGGGTTCAAGGGTTATGGGGAGAAAGCAGGATTAGGCTATTGATTTGGATGATCAGCCATGATTGTGATGAATGGTGGAGCAGGCTCAAAGAGCCGAATGGACTCCTCCTGCACCCACCTTCTATGTTTCTATAACCCAACCGCAATCTTTAAAGGTCCACATTGAAACTCCTGGCAACATTGGGGCAAGTCATCCTGCACCTTCCCCATTGGATGGAGCAACATGCCAGCCAACAACTCTTTCCTGATAAATATTGACAGACTTATCCATATACAAACTGATAATGGATAATATTGATATTGTTTTACACTAATGTTAACATTGTACCACCTATTCAGAGAGCTGTTAAAATGCCTTTTACCATCTTGCAGGTGGAAATCAGATTTGAGAGATTTGTATTGTTTTCTTTGGAAAGACAAAGCCAGAGAGGAAATTTGACAGTGGCATTCAGGTCTGGGCAGAACTTGATTAGCAGAATTTCTTTCTGCTCATGAAAGGATAGAGAAGAAGTTCACATGGATTTAAAGCAAGTAGCAAAATACGTAAAAGCAATATTTCTCATCCAGTGCACGGTTAGGGTCTGTACTGCGCTGCCTAAGTATAGTTGGGGCAGACTCAATCCATGTATTCAAAAGGAAGATTGACTTATTTTCAAAAGAAAGGAACAATGTGCAGGATTACAGGGAGAATGCAGCAGGATGTCACAAAGTGAAATGCTTAATCAGACAACTGATGTAGACATGATACACCAAGTAGTCTCTTGCTGTGATGTAGTAGTTTCACTGACTCTGCTGGTATACCCCATAGTGATTTGTTTCAAATGTTTTTCTTGGCTTCACGTACAATTGTCAGAATCTTAATCTTAACTCATTTTTAGCCAATGTGCTATCCAAATGCACGAAGGTGGATATTTAAAATAGGACTGGTTACTTGTTTGCCCTGAAGCTGTTGATTTTAACTCCTGGTAAGGATGTTTAATCAAAGCGAAGAAAAAGAAAGAGAGAGAGAGAACACACTGTAAAGCCAGTGCTTGGTTCGCCACTTCAGTGACTACATCTGCAGACTATTCCAACAATCAACTCAGATGCAACAAGCTGAAGCCACTACACCAGATCAGGGTGAAGTGTTTTTCTCACAATTGATCTCCTGCTTCCAGAGTATTTTCTGGAACATCTTATCCTTAAAAAAAACATAAGTCCAGTCCTATTGATTCAAAGATCATTCCTGCTAACACATTGGTTGCTTTCTATGTGAAGAACCTTCCAAATCATGACTCTAAACATGAAGCTTCTCACGCAGTGCTCTTGACAGATTTAAAAGTAATGCTGTGGGCTTATTTCTACCAACAATCAATCATATAACTCTGTCCATGATATCACTGTTGTAGTTGAAAAGAGTTAGAAGTGACAACCAACAACTTATATAGGACTCTAGAGATTAACTGAGCAGATAGTTGTAAAACTTCAGCATTACTCCTGTCACTGAAAGCATCATCATCTAGGACACAATGGTTTTTGTTATCCCTGCCGCATATATATATTTCTCACATTGTTAGATCCAGTAACTTCTTCAAGCCAGTTTTCATGAGTTGTACTGGGGAATAAAAATGGTCAGGGACACCCACTTGCATCGATGCTGTCACCTCCCCCACAAACTAATCATTTGCAAAGTAACTACACTTTTAAAAAGTTGCAAAATTTATTACCAGCCTTCTTCTGGAATTACAACTTTAAAAGTGTCCCGTTGTCATACCAATTTTAAAACTTTTTCTCAAATCCTGACATGCTCAGGTGAGCTATTGAAATACCTGCTTCGTAATCTGTTATATGAAGGTTCTCAATGTCCTAGTTATAAGGACGCACCTGTAACAAATCTCAAATAACTCTGTTGTTACTGTGTTCCCATTAGCCATTTTGTGTTAATCACTAACCAGTTATATATAACTAACCTGTTTTATGTATCCCCATTGTCATTTTTGTTAATTGCGCATTAGTCCCAGTGTCACCATCAGCAGGATGAGCTGTGATATTCAGTCCTCATTATCTAATTGTCTGTGGAGTGATTATGCTCAGTGCTAAAGTCTAAAATCTATGAACAGCACATTCAGTACAACGACTTAACCATATCACTTTAAGTTCTGCAAAGCTTCATCACTCCATCAAACCCGGATTACAGATAAATTGGAATCCAACATTTCACAAGCGAAAGGTACTAAATAATGAAATAATTACCTGATAGGACAGTGAAGATGGCAGCAAAGGCGTTTAGTTTCAAGCCATCGATCACATTTGTGTAGTGACAGATCTCTACACACATGAGGCTGAGGCCCACAACCAGCAAAAGGATGTAAAGAATCTCTGCTACAATAGACAGCCAGAGGACACCTAGAAGGAAAGATAAAACAAATAAATCAAGCATTATCTGTAAAACAGCTAGGTTGAAACATGTATCTTTTGAGATTCTAACCAAAGCAGGATACTCATTCTTGGTGTGGGTGTTAATGCTTAAATGCCTTGCTTTTATTTTCCAACAACAGAAATTGTTAACAGTGGGGTTGACCTTAGTTCCAAAGGCCCCTCTATATACTGTGGACACTGACTGCCTGGAGTTACCCCCTAAATATTGGCCACTTAGAAGCCATGGTTATGCAGTTGCACAGCAGCATGGGTTTGCAAACAGCAAAAAAATTTAGAATTGTGTGTGCATTACGACTATAATTAATAACTGTTATCCCGGAACAGAAATGGACACGAACTATACTGTTTGTAAAGATAATAAAATGTGAGGCTGGATGAACACAGCAGGCCAAGCAGCATCTCAGGAGCACAAAAGCTGACGTTTCGGGCCTAGACCCTTCATCAGAGAGGGGGATGGGGGGAGGGAACTGGAATAAATAGGGAGAGAGGGGGAGGCGGACCGAAGATGGAGAGTAAAGAAGATAGGTGGAGAGGGTGTAGGTGGGGAGGTAGGGAGGGGATAGGTCAGTCCAGGGAAGACGGACAGGTCAAGGAGGTGGGATGAGGTCAGTAGGTAGCTGGGGGTGCGGCTTGGGGTGGGAGGAAGGGATGGGTGAGAGGAAGAACCGGTTAGGGAGGCAGAGACAGGTTGGACTGGTTTTGGGATGCAGTGGGTGGGGGGGAGGAGCTGGGCTGGTTGTGTGGTGCAGTGGGGGGAGGGGACGAACTGGGCTGGTTTAGGGATGCAGTGGGGGAAGGGGAGATTTTGAAACTGGTGAAGTCCACATTGATACCATATGGCTGCAGGGTTCCCAGGCGGAATATGAGTTGCTGTTCCTGCAACCTTCGGGTGGCATCATTGTGGCAGTGCAGGAGGCCCATGATGGACATGTCATCAAGAGAATGGGAGGGGGAGTGGAAATGGTTTGCGACTGGGAGGTGCAGTTGTTTGTTGCGAACTGAGCGGAGGTGTTCTGCAAAGCGGTCCCCAAGCCTCCGCTTGGTTTCCCCAATGTAGAGAAAGCCGCACCGGGTACAGTGGATGCAGTATACCACATTGGCAGATGTGCAGGTGAACCTCTGCTTAATGTGGAATGTCATCTTGGGGCCTGGGATGGGGGTGAGGGAGGAGGTGTGGGGACAAGTGTAGCATTTCCTGCGGTTGCAGGGGAAGGTGCCGGGTGTGGTGGGGTTGGAGGGCAGTGTGGAGCGAACAAGGGAGTCACGGAGAGAGTGGTCTCTCCGGAAAGCAGACAGGGGTGGGGATGGAAAAATGTCTTGGGTGGTGGGGTCGGATTGTAAATGGCGGAAGTGTCGGAGGATAATGCGTTGTATCCGGAGGTTGGTAGGGTGGTGTGTGAGAACGAGGGGGATCCTCTTGGGGCGGTTGTGGCGGGGGCGGGGTGTGAGGGATGTGTCGCGGGAAATGCGGGAGACGCGGTCAAGGGCGTTCTCAATCACCGTGGGGGGGAAGTTGCGGTCCTTAAAGAACTTGGACATCTGGGATGTGCGGGAGTGGAATGTCTTATCGTGGGAGCAGATGCGGCGGAGGCGGAGGAATTGGGAATAGGGGATGGAATTTTTGCAGGAGGGTGGGTGGGAGGAGGTGTATTCTAGGTAGCTGTGGGAGTCAGTGGGCTTGAAATGGACATCAGTTACAAGCTGGTTGCCTGAGATGGAGACTGAGAGGTCCAGGAAGGTGAGGGATGTGCTGGAGATGGCCCAGGTGAACTGAAGGTTGGGGTGGAAGGTGTTGGTGAAGTGGATGAACTGTTCGAGCTCCTCTGGGGAGCAAGAGGCGGCGCCGATACAGTCATCAATGTACCGGAGGAAGAGGTGGGGTTTGGGGCCTGTGTAGGTGCGGAAGATGGACTGTTCCACGTAACCTACAAAGAGGCAGGCATACCTGGGGCCCATGCGGGTGCCCATGGCCACCCCCTTAGTCTGTAGGAAGTGGGAGGAGTCAAAAGAGAAGTTGTTGAGTGTGAGGACGAGTTCCGCTAGGCGGATGAGAGTGTCGGTGGAGGGGGCCTGGTCGGGCCTGCGGGACAGGAAGAAGTGGAGGGCCTTGAGGCCATCTCCATGCGGAATGCAGGTGTACAGGGACTGGACGTCCATGGTGAATATGAGGTGTTGGGGGCCAGGGAATTGGAAGTCCTGGAGGAGGTGGAGGGCGTGGGTGGTGTCACGGACATAGGTGGGGAGTTCCTGGACCAAAGGGGAGAAAATGGAGTCCAGATAGGTGGAGATGAGTTCGGTGGGGCAGGAGCAGGCTGAGACGATGGGTCGACCAGGGCAGGCAGGTTTGTGGATTTTGGGTTGCTTCAGGACATGGTCGAGCAGTTTCAAGGCCGAAGAGATTACAAGAGAGTTGCAATGGGAGAGAGATTCCCTGAGGTTGGTCCGGAGGGAGGAGGGTAACTTCTTCAGGTTAGGCATCCCTGGAAGAGTCCCCCTACAACCACACATCAACGAATACCAGTCACGGTCGGACATAGAGCAGTTTTTCCGCCGTCTTCGCCTGCATGCCTACTTCTTCAACCGGGAACCCAACCCTCCTTCCACTGACCCCTTCACCCGCTTCCAACACAAGTCCTCCTCCTGGACACCACCCCCAGGCCTCCTACCCTCCCTCGACCTCTTCATCTCCAACTGCCGTCGAGACATTAACCGCCTCAACCTCTCCACCCCTCTCACCCACTCCAACCTCTCCCCCGCAGAACGGGCAGCCCTCCGCTCCCTCCGCTCCAACCCCAACCTCACCATCAAACCCGCAGACAAGGGTGGCGCAGTGGTAGTATGGCGTACTGACCTCTACATCGCCGAGGCCAGACGCCAACTCTCCGACACCACCTCCTACCGCCTCCTCGATCATGACCCCACACCCGAGCACCAAACCATCATCTCCAACACCATTCATGACCTCATCACCTCAGGGGACCTCCCACCCACAGCCTCCAACCTCATTGTTCCCCAACCCCGCACGGCCCGTTTCTATCTCCTTCCCAAAATCCACAAACCTGCCTGCCCTGGTCGACCCATCGTCTCAGCCTGCTCCTGCCCCACCGAACTCATCTCCACCTATCTGGACTCCATTTTCTCCCCTTTGGTCCAGGAACTCCCCACCTATGTCCGTGACACCACCCACGCCCTCCACCTCCTCCAGGACTTCCAATTCCCTGGCCCCCAACACCTCATATTCACCATGGACGTCCAGTCCCTGTACACCTGCATTCCGCATGGAGATGGCCTCAAGGCCCTCCGCTTCTTCCTGTCCCGCAGGCCCGACCAGGCCCCCTCCACCGACACTCTCATCCGCCTAGCGGAACTCGTCCTCACACTCAACAACTTCTCTTTTGACTCCTCCCACTTCCTACAGACTAAGGGGGTGGCCATGGGCACCCGCATGGGCCCCAGCTATGCCTGCCTCTTTGTAGGTTACGTGGAACAGTCCATCTTCCGCACCTACACATGCCCCAAACCCCACCTCTTCCTCCGGTACATTGATGACTGTATCGGCGCCGCCTCTTGCTCCCCAGAGGAGCTCGAACAGTTCATCCACTTCACCAACACCTTCCACCCCAACCTTCAGTTCACCTGGGCCATCTCCAGCACATCCCTCACCTTCCTGGACCTCTCAGTCTCCATCTCAGGCAACCAGCTTGTAACTGATGTCCATTTCAAGCCCACTGACTCCCACAGCTACCTAGAATACACCTCCTCCCACCCACCCTCCTGCAAAAATTCCATCCCCTATTCCCAATTCCTCCGCCTCCGCCGCATCTGCTCCCACGATAAGACATTCCACTCCCGCACATCCCAGATGTCCAAGTTCTTTAAGGACCGCAACTTCCCCCCCACGGTGATTGAGAACGCCCTTGACCGCGTCTCCCGCATTTCCCGCGACACATCCCTCACACCCCGCCCCCGCCACAACCGCCCCAAGAGGATCCCCCTCGTTCTCACACACCACCCTACCAACCTCCGGATACAACGCATTATCCTCCGACACTTCCGCCATTTACAATCCGACCCCACCACCCAAGACATTTTTCCATCCCCACCCCTGTCTGCTTTCCGGAGAGACCACTCTCTCCGTGACTCCCTTGTTCGCTCCACACTGCCCTCCAACCCCACCACACCCGGCACCTTCCCCTGCAACCGCAGGAAATGCTACACTTGTCCCCACACCTCCTCCCTCACCCCCATCCCAGGCCCCAAGATGACATTCCACATTAAGCAGAGGTTCACCTGCACATCTGCCAATGTGGTATACTGCATCCACTGTACCCGGTGCGGCTTTCTCTACATTGGGGAAACCAAGCGGAGGCTTGGGGACCGCTTTGCAGAACACCTCCGCTCAGTTCGCAACAAACAACTGCACCTCCCAGTCGCAAACCATTTCCACTCCCCCTCCCATTCTCTTGATGACATGTCCATCATGGGCCTCCTGCACTGCCACAATGATGCCACCCGAAGGTTGCAGGAACAGCAACTCATATTCCGCCTGGGAACCCTGCAGCCATATGGTATCAATGTGGACTTCACCAGTTTCAAAATCTCCCCTTCCCCCACTGCATCCCTAAACCAGCCCAGTTCGTCCCCTCCCCCCACTGCACCACACAACCAGCCCAGCTCCTCCCCCCCACCCACTGCATCCCAAAACCAGTCCAACCTGTCTCTGCCTCCCTAACCGGTTCTTCCTCTCACCCATCCCTTCCTCCCACCCCAAGCCGCACCCCCAGCTACCTACTAACCTCATCCCACCTCCTTGACCTGTCCGTCTTCCCTGGACTGACCTATCCCCTCCCTACCTCCCCACCTACACCCTCTCCACCTATCTTCTTTACTCTCCATCTTCGGTCCGCCTCCCCCTCTCTCCCTATTTATTCCAGTTCCCTCCCCCCATCCCCCTCTCTGATGAAGGGTCTAGGCCCGAAACGTCAGCTTTTGTGCTCCTGAGATGCTGCTTGGCCTGCTGTGTTCATCCAGCCTCACATTTTATTATCTTGGAATCTCCAGCATCTGCAGTTCCCATTATCTCTGTTTGTAAAGATGATTGTTTTGCAATGTTACCTACTCTTTCTCCATGAAATTTTTAAAACAACAATTATTGCAATTCTAGTGAGCTTGTCAAAAGGAGATATGAAAATGCAATCCCAGAACTAAATTGGAGGTTGGTTTATTGCTTATTATTGTTTATTTTAGTTAGCAGGTTACATGAAAATAATCTGTCATTGAAACCCAACTCCTGGAAGCAGGCCATTCAGCCTGTCAAGTCCACACCAACCCTCAGTAGAGCATCCCACTTGGACCCACTCCCTTACTCTATCTCTGTAATCCTGCATTTCCCATGGCTAATCCACCTAACCTGCACATCCCTGGACACTGAGTAATTTCTCATTGATGATCCACCTAGCCTGCACATCTTTGGATGTGGACAAAAACCAGAGCACCCAGAGGAAACAAACACAGACACGAGAAGCACACGCAAATTCCACACAGACCGTCACACAAGGCTAGAATCGAATCCAGGCCCCTGGCGTTGTAAGACGGCAGTGCAAACCACTGGGTCACCATGCCATACAGGCTAATCGTGATAATTGTTCCAAACTTGTGACGTATGCCAAGTTGATCACTTTTCCCTCCACTTGGAAAGTCTGGGGTTGTGGTCAGGGAGAATTAACAGCTCCATTTGTGTTATCAGGCTGCAATCCACATGCTCTCGTGACACATGGGATGTTCAAGCGTTTACGTGTGCATGCATACAGCGTCAGCTCACCTGCCAGGAAGTGTTAAATGATCAACTTTATGTCCACATCAGTTTCTGTTAAATCCTGAACTAACGGCTAGAGGGAAACATGGTAACTTTCATTATCGATACCCTAACATGAGTTTCTGAGCTTTGTAATTTAGGCAAATCTAGTTTCCACACTTTGCACTGTGGTTAGAGGAAATGGATTAACTGAGGAAAATAGGACCATTCAGGTTCAGTGCTAGTTTGCAGCTTTAGTGCAAATAGAGAATTGGCTTTAAGTTCATGGTGATGTTGACTGCAGAAATCCCAATCACTGACTCGGCACCATATCAGCCAACCACTCTCTCCAGCTGAGATGTCAGTTCAAGTTAAAATCATATCAATGGATCCCAAGCAGCTTTGAACAACGTGACCACACTGCAAAAAGTCTCTAAGTTAAGGAACGAGCAACACAGTGAATCACCTTTGCGTTTTTATTCAGTTTCTGATTCTGATCCAGGTCATATATCATTTAAAAATAACACTGAATATTTATTGCTCACAATCAATCCTAGTTTCATTTATCAGCATTTTAGCATTTTGAGGGCACATATATCTGAATATTGAATACATTGACATTATCAGGAAACCTGGTTTTAGACAGATTTCCAGAGGTCAGCTGTTTTGAGAAGCTGAACTGACATTAAAGAATTAGATAATTTAACTCAGAGTGATTCAGCTTTGATTGTGTTCATTAATTCAGCTTTTCAATGCAATTGTCATTGTTCCGACCCCCTCAGTGCCAGGTCCTCTGATAATTTTGTCAGAGGCAAATATGATAGAAAGAGACGAAGATAGAATGCCAGTCTTTATCAGAGTTATTTGCAATGTGTGATATCCAAAACTGGCTGATTCATTCTGAAATAATAAAATGTGAGGCTGGATGAACACAGCAGGCCAAGCAGCATCTCAGGAGCACAAAAGCTGACGTTTCGGGCCTAGACCCTTCATCAGAGAGGGGGATGGGGGGAGGGAACTGGAATAAATAGGGAGAGAGGGGGAGGCGGACCGAAGATGGAGAGCAAAGAAGATAGGTGGAGAGGGTGTAGGTGGGGAGGTAGGGAGGGGATAGGTCAGTCCAGGGAAGACGGACAGGTCAAGGAGGTGGGATGAGGTTAGTAGGTAGCTGGGGGTGCGGCTGGGGGTGGGAGGAAGGGATGGGTGAGAGGAAGAACCGGTTAGGGAGGCAGAGACAGGTTGGACTGGTTTTGGGATGCAGTGGGTGGGGGGGAAGAGCTGGGCTGGTTGTGTGGTGCAGTGGGGGGAGGGGATGAACTGGGCTGGTTTAGGGATGCAGTGGGGGAAGGGGAGATTTTGAAACTGGTGAAGTCCACATTGATACCACATTCCACATTCCACATTAAGCAGAGGTTCACCTGCACATCTGCCAATGTGGTATACTGCATCCACTGTACCCGGTGCGGCTTTCTCTACATTGGGGAAACCAAGCGGAGGCTTGGGGACCGCTTTGCAGAACACCTCCGCTCAGTTCGCAACAAACAACTGCACCTCCCAGTCGCAAACCATTTCCACTCCCCCTCCCATTCTCTTGATGACATGTCCATCATGGGCCTCCTGCACTGCCACAATGATGCCACCCGAAGGTTGCAGGAACAGCAACTCATATTCCGCCTGGGAACCCTGCAGCCATATGGTATCAATGTGGACTTCACCAGTTTCAAAATCTCCCCTTCCCCCACTGCATCCCTAAACCAGCCCAGTTCATCCCCTCCCCCCACTGCACCACACAACCAGCCCAGCTCTTCCCCCCCACCCACTGCATCCCAAAACCAGTCCAACCTGTCTCTGCCTCCCTAACCGGTTCTTCCTCTCACCCATCCCTTCCTCCCACCCCCAGCCGCACCCCCAGCTACCTACTAACCTCATCCCACCTCCTTGACCTGTCCGTCTTCCCTGGACTGACCTATCCCCTCCCTACCTCCCCACCTACACCCTCTCCACCTATCTTCTTTGCTCTCCATCTTCGGTCCGCCTCCCCCTCTCTCCCTATTTATTCCAGTTCCCTCCCCCCATCCCCCTCTCTGATGAAGGGTCTAGGCCCGAAACGTCAGCTTTTGTGCTCCTGAGATGCTGCTTGGCCTGCTGTGTTCATCCAGCCTCACATTTTATTATCTTGGAATCTCCAGCATCTGCAGTTCCCATTATCTCTGATTCATTCTGAATGCTGTTTCACCCAAATTGCTCATGGTCAATTTTTGTTCCTTTAATTTTGATTCATAGATTTTCATTCATAAATAAAAAAAAACATGCTGTTCACTGACTGTATGTGAGAATATATTGGTGCCTTGTGGCCTCCCTGTATATACTGGAGATAACAAAGTGTTTGCAAGAAGCTTCCAGGTAATTTGGAAGCTGCTTTAATCAGTCCAGCCAATTCATCCAATTGCGTAGTTGAGCCAGCTGAGTACAGGCCAATGACATCCCAGATTTGATCTCTGCATATTGAGTTATGCCTGTGATCAGCTGTGCCTGTGATAGAGATGTTATTCAGTGGCTTGGGCAAGGGAGCAGAAAAACAGCCAGGGTTCTTGTTCTTTCAACAATTATCTGGTTTTCTGCTCGAGATGCAGATACCCTTATGTGTCAATAAAGACAGGAAAGAGATTATTTAGAGGTGCAGTAGTGGCTTAGTGGTTAGGACTGCTGCCACACAGCGCTAGTGACCCAGGTTCAATCCAGCCTTGGGCAACTGTCTGTATGGAGTTTGCACATCGTCTACATGGATTTCCTCTGGATGCCAAGGTTTTCTCCCACAGTCTGAAGGTTAGATGGTTTGGGCATGGGAAATGCAGGGTTACAGAGATAGGGTAGGGCAGTAAGTCTGGGTGAAATGCTCTTCAGAGAGTCAGTGTAGACTTGTGGGCCAAATGGCCTCTTTCCACACTGTGGGGATTCTTCAGACATGGTCTTTGATGACATGCTCTATGAAGTAACCCCCACCTCACCCTCAAGATAATGCTTTGCTATGATTACAGCCAATGGCTGTACTGTGCAAGTCAGATTCCAAAGTGAGTGCATCGATAGACAAAAGATATTATTTTTATACCCTGGCGGTCATTCACCGAATAACTTCACAAGAGACTGTCAATGTACTTTTTAAAAAAACATCAAAGTTAATTACACCAAAAAAAGCACAAATCATTTGGCACTATACAAGAACTATCTTAAATTCTTTGGTGACAAGCATTAGAAAGAGTAATTCAACCTTTCCAATCTCGCAAACGTGTTTACAGAGCTGAATCCTCAGTGAAGGGTCATCCATGTCCTCATTTTCAAGTACACTTCAGTTCACAGAATTGGTTCCTGTTTGAAAAATTTCTGCAATCACTCCATTTATTTAGTTAATTCCTCTTTCTGAGAACTGTCAACAAACTGCAAGTATCGCTCAACAATTTCTTCAAATATAAGATAATAAAATGTGAGGCTGGATGAACACAGCAGGCCAAGCAGCATCTCAGGAGCACAAAAGCTGACGTTTCAGGCCTAGACCCTTCATCAGAGAGGGGGATGGGGAGAGGGAACTGGAATAAATAGGGAGAGAGGGGGAGGCGGACCAAAGATGGAGAGAAAAGAAGATAGGTGGAGAGAGTATAGGTGGGGAGGTAAGGAGGGGATAGGTTAGTCCAGGGAAGACGGACGGGTCAAGGAGGTGGGATGAGGTTAGTAGGTAGATGGGGGTGCAGCTTGGGGTGGGAGGAAGGGCTGGGTGAGAGGAAGAACAGGTTAGGGAGGCAGAGACAGGTTGGACTGGTTTTGGGATGCAGTGGGTGGGGGGGAAGAGCTGGGCTGGTTGTGTGGTGCAGTGGGGGGAGGGGACGAACTGGGCTGGTTTAGGGATACAGTGGGGGAAGGGGAATTTTGAAACTGGTGAAGTCCACATTGATACCATATGGCTGCAGGGTTCCCAGGCAGAATATGAGTTGCTGTTCCTGCAAACTTCGGGTGGCATCGTTGTGGCACTGCAGGAGGCCCATGATGGACATGTCATCTAGAGAACGGGAGGGGGAGTGGAAATGGTTTGCGACTGGGAGGTGCAGTTGTTTGTTGCAAATTTCTTCAAATGGTTCCTTAAACATCCCTTCCATAGTCTTCAGTTCCTGAAGCATTTCTCTAACTGACATTAAGACACTGACTCAAGACTTATTCTATTCTGTTCTGACTAGTTCAGAGATTGCAGTTGTTATAGGCCTTTTCTCTCTGAATGATCTGCTTTTGACAGAGATCAGTGATAGTAGGAACTGCAGATGCGGCAGAATCTGAGATAACAAGGTGTGTGCTCCTGAGATGCTGCTTGGCCTGCTGTGTTCATCCAGCTTCACAGTTTATTATCTTGGATTGTCCAGCATCTGCAGTTCCCATTATCTCTCATAACAAGGTGTGTAGCTGGATGAACACAGCAGGCCAAGCAGCATCTTCTTGGCCTGCTGTGTTCATCCAGCTCTACTCTTTGACAGAGATCAAAATACTTTATCTTTCTATTGTTCTGACTTTCTATCTCTCTGTGTTTTTGGGCACTTTGTTGCTAGATAATGTCAGTGCATTTTTTCATTTCTACACAATGTTCCTAATACATTCAACTTTTCACCTCAATCTCTACTCTAAGGTTGTAAACCCTAAATAAAATTTCAATTCCAGCAGCATACTTTAGAAAGGACGTCAAGGCCTTAGAGACAATGCAGAGGAGCTTTACTGGAATTACCAGGGCTGAGGGGCTTCAGTTAGATTGAGAAACTATGCAAGTGACCTATTCCCCTGACAAAGTCAGAAGTCACATGACACCAGGTTATAGTTCAACAGGTTTATTTGAAATCACAAGCTTTCAGAGAGCTGCTCCCTCGTCAGGGGAAGTGACCACTTTCTCTAACTAACACAGACTATTTTGGAGATTGCAGTTGTTACAGACTTTTTCTCTTTAAAAGATCACCTGAGGAAGGAGCACTGCTCCAAAAGTTTGTGATTCCAAATAAATGTGTTGGACTATAACCTGGTGTTGTGTGACTTCTGACTGTCCAACCCTGTCCAATATTAGCACCTCCACGTCCTGACAGCAGAGAAGATTAATGGAAGACATAGTACAGGTATTCAACATCAGGAACTGCATTGAAGAGTCAACAAGCAGAAGAAACTAGTTATCATGTCAAAAGAGTTGAAAACCATTGGTTTTTGAGCCAGAGTTAACATGAAGAAATAGTTTTATGATGAATGCCCTATCTGAAGGGTGATAGAAACACATACAATAGCAATGTTTGAAAAAGAATTAGATAAATGCTTTGATGGAACATTGAGAAAGAGCAGAAGAATAGAATTAAACAGATTTCCTGAGCAAAGAGCTTGCATGGGCATGATTAGTTAAACGGCCTCCTTCTGCATCATATCATTCCATGATACTCAGTGGCCATTGCTGATCAGGTGACATCAGCAGAGGCTAGTGGTGTGCTTATGAATGATTCTCTTTTGCATTTTGGGAAGTGGGAACCATGGCAGATTCTGATCATTGACACTCTCCCAGACCATTTCATAGTCCAGCTCCACCAGTGATGCTCAGACCAGGGGGCTGACTTGACCTCAATACACAAACTGTTCTTAAGCAATGAGTCACCGGGAGGAATTTCAAATATATCATTTTTCTTAACTGTAACTCTATTCATCTTTGCAACTGACTTCCTGGTTAAGTGTAAGTGACTCATGCAGAGGAGACAAAGTGCAGTTGTATCTGTCCAACATAAAATTTACACAGCATTTCATGTTGCACATTCTAGTTCAGCACACCTACTAGCATCAGATATTGATACATGGGGTGCTGTAAATGACAGCCTTCCAGTCACATGGTATAATGGAATAAATTAATTTACAAGATTGTGTTCAAGTAAATGCCCAGCTGATAATGCCTGAGAACTTTAGAAATATATGTCACCTAAATATTGGCCTTGTAGACTTGACTGAGCACAGTCAAGGATGTGACAATCTCCATGTTCTCTGATAGTGATTCACAACTACCATTTGCTACTCATCTATATCTTTTTTTGTAGCTGCACCAACACACAAAAGCATCTCCCAACCTCAGTACAACAGATCAGGGGAGCTCATGGCTCTCTCGGTCATTCATTTCTTGTCACTTTATATTGTTATGTAAATATATTTAAGTATTATATAATTATATGTATTATATTAATCTGTGATCATATATTTTATAAATATATTTTTGCTCTGAACGATTTAATTTGAAGTTGCATTAAGACCCACCCAAGACGATGATATCATACAGTCTTTAGGAGTAGAATCAGGCAGTCAGGCACTATTCTGAAGAAGTGTTACTGAACCTAAAACTGTTTTCTCTCCACAGTCTTCCCATCAATTTCTGATTTCCAGCCATTCTTTGCTTTTCAGTCCAGATCAAGGTCCTGATGGAGACAGTGTATGCAATACATCTCCTGACGTTCTTCGCTAATTATGCCTAACTTATCAATGTAAGTTGTGTTCATTGCCATCATGCATTTTTTAATTAACCTATATTTTCCTAATCAACCTATTCAGGGATGTTATTGCACACCTCTGGAGCAGGTTGGACTTGAATTCCAGGTTTCCCAGTCCGGGCTTGGAACACTACCAATGCACTACAATACAGCACCATGCTATTAAGCAATAAACTACCCCTCGTAACATAAAACAAGTGCCTCCTCTTTTTAAGACTTGCCAGCAATCTAACCTCTACTATTGATAATTAGACAGGCCCTCGTACTGAATAGAGGATTCTCAACCACAGGTTGCTTACCCAATCCGGTTTTTGTTGCCAGAAAAGTAGATGGGAGGATTGCGAGCAGCACTATACCCCAACTTCAAGCTGTGAATGGTTGACAATCCAGAGCTTAAATGACAGATATTTTCCTATTACTACAGACTAACAGGATATAACTAAACAGTAAGCTCTGTTAGGATCCTTTGAAGATTAGTTTCCTCGCGTATACATTAGCTGCAGAGAAAGGGTAAAGGCCCAATTGGCACGCAGGAAACAGAAGAATATTTACAGCATTTGCAAAACCAAGGAAGAGAAGTAAGTTACATTCATTGAGCCTTGTAATGATTCAGTTTCAGCAATTTTAGCGGATAGGTACAGTCAAATGTTGAACTGTTAAATTACACCCATGGAAAACTGGTGATATGAAATAGTGACACTCTGCAACAGAGAAATAAGGAAAAAATAAAGAGAAAACACTTTGATTAGTAGTAATAGAGAAAATACTTAGTCTCCTGGGGAGAAATAGCTTGTGGTTCACACAATCTTTACCAGCTTCTCACAAATTTGCACCATGTAGCTGAAATTATGGGAAAACAGATGAAATATCTTCTGTCAACACCTCTGTGAAGAACTGACTAGATTTTAAATTCTTAGATTTTGAACAGGACTGATTATCAGACTCAGGGGTCTTGTTCACAGATGTAAACTTCCATGAGGAGGTTAATTCTTCACAGTGGTGAGTTCAGAACAATATGGCTAGCGCTGACTCAGCAAATGTTGTGCTGAAATAGAGACTGAGATATCATTTCAACAGAGGGAGTTCTTCGCTTAACATGAAGTCCCCAACTTCTTTGTAATAATCCTGCATCATGTACTGCTGTCATAAATAAATGACTTGTGATGGCCTAGTTTTTAATGTCTGCTAAACACAATTTCTCTGTCTTTCTCAGCTGTTGACCATTTTGAGCTTATTTCAAAGCTACTGTCAGCTTTTGGTTTTTATTCTGTTGACGATTTCCCAATTTCAAGTTATTTTGTGAATCAACAAATCTTTATTATGGAATAATTAACACCTGACTGATTAATTTGATTCAATCAGCAATCTGAAATAAATTGTGTGCCATTGTATCTGTTTAGTTTATGCGTTGTGTTAAAACAAGTTGTGTTTTGCTTTTCTTTAGTTAAAATTTGTGGAAACTTGACTGTATTTCTTATTTCCATCCCTCAGCAAATGTAGTGAAAGACCAGAAATGATTAAAACTTGTGTCAATAGGCAATGGACTTTAGCTCTGTTTGGGATAATCTGATCATTTTTGCCCTTATGTTATTTATTGGTCAATAGTAGCATGTTCATCCCTGAATCCGACATCTCTAATCAGTGACATTTTGCACTATTGGAGGACCTGTCTGTTGGATGAGGCAACAAACACAGGCCCGGCCAGTCTCTCAGTTTTCTGTCAAATATGCTGTGGCAGTATTTAAAGAAGATTAATGCAGCTTCCCATCAATATTGAGAGTCATAGAATCATAAAGAAGTACAGCATAGAAACAGACCCTTTGGTCCACTTCATCCACGCCAACTAGATATCCTAAGTAAATCTAGTTCTCTTTGCCAGCATTTGGCCCATAAACCTTGCCTATTCATGAGCCCGTCAGATGCCTTTTAAATGTTGTAGTTGTACCAGCCTCCACCGCTTCCTCTGGCAGCTTACTCCTTACAAGCACCAACTTCTGTGTTCAAAAGTTGCACATTAGGTCCCTTTTATATCTTTCCCCTCCTGCCTTAAACCTAAGCCCTCTGGTTTTGGACTCCTATAACCTGAGAAAAAGACCTTGTCTATTCACCTTATCCATGCCCCTCATAATTTTAATAAATCTCGATAAGGTCACGCCTCAGTCTCCAAAGTTCCTGGGAAAACAGCCTATTCTGCCACTCTATATAGCTCAAACCCTCCAAAGCCAGCAACATCCTTGCAAACCTTTTCTGCACCCCTTCAAGCTGATAAACTTCTTTCCGAAAGCAGAGAGACCAGAACTGAATGCAGTATTGCAAAGTAGTCAATACTTGCTAAGGTCATGAAATTTAAAATTATGACCCTCTTTTGTATTTTTCATTTAGAAGTCAATTATGCTGATACGTGCATATTATCTTTCTCTTCAGGATGCATTAGCGTAATGCAAAAGTGAGAACAGAGAAACTTAGCTGTAATGACAGGTCTGCAAAACTGTAACAAATAGTATAACGCAGGGGAGAGAAGGAACTACTTATTATTTTTAACCCATTGATCAGTTTTTTCCTAAAATCTTACCCACCAGTGATGTTAAACTAACGAGCCAACTGTTACCAGGGTTGTCCTTCCACAGTTTCATCACCAAAGTGCTGAGGAAGGGTCACTGCACCTGAAACATTAGCTCTGATTTTTTTTCTTCACAGATGCTGCCAGTCCTGCTGAGCTTTTCCAGCAATTTTTGTTTTTGTTCCTGAAGGGATCACAGTTACTACATCTCAATCCTCTGGTACCTTGCCTGTCTCGAGGAAGATTAAGGCAAATCTTCTAATCTGCATCCTCCTTGTCAAAAAAACACTGGGTGGAAGCCATCCAGATCGGGTTACTTATATCCTATCTATTACTTGCCAATTTCCTCTCCCAACTTCAATCAAGCAAAGTATCAATCAGGGCAATACAGGTATGAGATTGAAAAGATTTAATAAATTCTGATTTCAGCCATGTGGCTTGTCATGAATGCAACAAGAACTGTACATGCAATTAAAGCCTTCACTGACTCAGTGGCACAGCTAGCAAGTTAACTGGAATTAGAGCCATTGATAATATTGGAGATAGTGTTAAATACATTTATGTTGCCATCAAATTCCTCAGTGTAATCACTTTTGACGGGTATGTGACATTCAGTCAAGATCAGCAAATGAGAGAAATGGGTGGCATCATTGTGGCAATGCAGGAGGCCCAGGATGGACATGTCATTTGAGGAATGGGAGGGGGAGTTGAAACGGTCTGCGACTGGAAGGTGCAGTTGTTTATTGCAGACCAAGTGTAGGTGTTCTGCAAAGCAGTCCATAAACTTTGGATTGGTTTCCCTGATGTAGAGGAGGCCACAACGGGAACAGCGGATGCAGTATATGACATTAGCAGATGTGCAGGTGAACATCTGCTTGATTCTGGAAAGTCTTCTTGGGGCCTGGGATGGGGTGAGGCAGGGGACGTGTGGGGGCAAGTGTAGCTCTTCCTGTGGTTGCAGGGAAAAGTGCCGGGTGTGGTGGGGCTGGAGGAGAGTGTGGAGTGGACAAGGAAGTCACGGAGAGAGTGGTCCCTCCAGAAAGCAGGTAAGGGTGGGGAGGGAAAAAATGTCTTGGGTGGTGGGATCAGATTGCAGATGGCGGAAGTGTCGGAGGATGATGCTTTGGATCCGGGGGTTGGTGGGGTGGTACGTAAGGATGAGAGGGATTCTGTTTTGGTTGTTATGGTGGAGAGAGGGTGTGAGGGATGAGTTGCGGGAAATGTGGGAGACCCGCTCGAGGCCGTTCTCGACCCCTGCAGGGGGAATGTTGCGGTCCTTGAAAAATGAGGACATCTGAGATGTACGGGAGTGGAATGCCTCATCCTGGGAGAAGATACGGCCGAGGCAGAGGAATTGGGAATGGGGGATGGCATTTTTGCAGGAGGGTGGGTGGGGGGGAGGTGTATTCTAGGTAGCTGTGGGAGTCGGTGGGCTTGAAATGGATATTGGTTTCTAGTTGGTCGCCAAAGATGGAAACAGCAAGGTCCAGGAAGGTGAGAGAGGGATTATAGATGGTCCAGGTGAACTTAAGGTTGGGGTGGAAGGTGTTGTTGAAATGGATGAACTGTTTGAGGTCTTCGTGGGAGCACGAGGCGGTGCCGATACAGTCATCAATGTAACGGAGGAAGAGATGGGGTTTGGGGCCTGTGGAGGTGCGGAAGAGGGACTGTTCCACGTAACCTACAAAGACGCAGGCATTGCTTGGGCCCATGCAGGTACCCATGGCCACCCGCTTTGTCTGTAGGAAGTGGGAGGAATTGAAAGAGAAGTTGATGAAGGTGAGGATGAGTTTGGATAAGTGGATGAGGGTGTTGGTGGAGGGGGACTGGTCAGGCCTGCAGGACAGGGAGAAACAGAGGGCCTTTAGGCCATCTGCATGGGGAATGCAGGTGTATAGGGACTGGGCATCCATGGTAAAGATGAGGTGTTGGGGGCTGGGGAATTGGAAGTTCTGGAAGATGTGGAGGGTGTGGGTGGTGTCATGGGCATAGGTAGAAAGTTCCTGGACCAATGGGGAGAAAATGGAGTATAGATAGGTGGAGATGAGTTCGGTGGGTCAGGAGCAGGTGGACACAATGGGTCGACCAGGGCAGGCGGGTTTGTGGATTTTGGGAAGGAGATAAAAGCGGGCAGTGCGGGGTTGGGGAACAATGAGGTTGGAGGCTGTGGGTGGGAGGTCACCTGAGGTGATGAGGCTGTGAATGGTTTGGGTGATGATGTTTTGGTGGCTGGGTTGGAGTCATGATCAAGGGGGCGGTAGGAGGAGGTGTCGGAGAGTTGGCATCTGGCCTCAGCAATGTAGAGGTCAGTGTGCCATATTACAACTGTGCCTCCCTAGTCTGCGGGTTTCATGGTGAGGTTGGGGTTGGAGCGGAGGGAGCGGAGGGCTGCATGTTCTGCGGGGGAGAGGTTGGAGTGGGTGAGAGGGGTGGAGAGGTTGAGCCGATCAATGTCGCGATGATAGTTGGAGATGAAGACGTCGAGGGAGGGTAGGAGGCCTGGGGGTGGTGTCTGGGAGGAGGGGGTGTGTTGGAGGTGGGAGAAGGGGTCATTTGAGGGAGGGTTAGGCTCACGATTGAAGAAGCAGGGAGGCGGACGTGGCAGAAAAATTACTCAATGTCCAAACATGGCCGGTATTTGTGGATGTGTGGGTGGAGGGGGACAAAGGTGAGCCCTTTACTGAGGAATGACCGTTCATCCTCAGCAAGGGGGAGGTCTGGGGGGATGGTGAAGGCCTGGCAGCGCTGCATGCTACTGTCTCCTCTGGAGCTGCTGGCTGTGGAGGCCACGAGTGGAGCAACGTTGGCGTCAGTGGTGGGCGGAGTTGTGTCAGCGTCAGCGGTGGGCTGACATGCTACACCTGCCCCGACACCTCGCCCCTAACCCCCAACCCACGCCGCGAGAAGCCCTTCCACATGAAGCAGATGTTCACCTGCACATCTGCCAATGTGGTATACTGCATCCGCTGTACCCGTTGTGGCTTCCTCTACATCGGGGAAACCAAACGGACGCTTGGGGACCGCTTGGCAAAACACCTAGGCTCAGTTCGCAATAAACAACTGCACCTCCCAGTCGCAAACCATTTTAACTCCCCCTCCCATTCCTCAGACGACATGTCCATCCTGGGCCTCCTGCAGTGCCACAACGATGCCACCCAAAAGTTGCAGGAACAGCATCTCATATTTCATTTGGGAACCCTGCAGCCCATTGGTATCAACGTGGACTTCACAAGCTTCAAAATCTCCCCTCCCCCTACCGCATCCCAAAACCAGCCCAGCGTGTTCCCCGCCTCCCTCACCTGTCCTTCCTCACACCTATCCCCTCCTCCCACCTCAAGCTGCACCCCCATCTCCTAACTAATAGCCTCGTCCTGTCCTCTTGACCTGTCCGTCCTTCAAGGACTGACCTATCCCCTCTCTAACTCCCCACCTACACTCACCTTTCCTGGCTCCATCCCTGCTTCTTTGACCTGTCTGTCTCCTCTCCACCTATCTTCTCCTCTATCCATCTTCTATCCACCTCCCCCTCTCTCCCTATTTATTTCAAAATCCCCTTCCCCTCCCCCATTTCGGAAGAAGGATCTCGGCCCGAAACGTCAGTTTTCCTGCTCCTCTGATGCTGCTTGGCCTGCTGTGTTAATCCAGCTCTGCAGCTTGCTGTCTGATGTTTGAAACAGCATCATAACACATTTGAGGATAGCACGATGTACAACACCTGATGGGGGTATATTAGTCTATCTCCTCTAAAATTATGTTTTCTTTTTGCAAAACATGTGAGAGACCTGGGTCATTCATGCTAGATTCTAGCACATCAGCTGGACTCAATACCAATATCTCAACCAAGCAGCAATCGCTCAACAGCCATTTCGGAGAATCAGAATAAAACTTTCCTCTAAAAATTCTATTTCTCACTTTGTGTACTGAATCTGCTTTATTTGTTGTGTGAATATAAGTAAGGCTAGGTAAAGGCCCGTCCCTTCTTTGTTGAAGCCCAAATATTCCTTTCTTGGAGTGTTCTTTACCTTGCATTCTTCCACCCATTCTACAAGCTGCTGGTGGTATGTCAGAATTTCTCAACATGTCTGTTTTTCTCTGACATCATGCACTTTCACATGCGTTTTGTAACCTGGACCTTTGGATAGGGATGGGAGATAGATCCAAAATTCATGACTGACCATGAAGATCTCCTGCTCTTATTTACTCCAATAGCCATGTGTCTTACATTGCTATAAGCTTTTTGTTCTTTCAATGGGATGTAAAAGTCTAACAGTAAACATTAACAGGCTAGGTGAACTAGCCAAGGTAAATTCAGGGGTACAGGGATAGGATGGGGGATTGACTCTGGGTGGGATGCTCTTTGGAGGGTGGAGTGGAATCGATGGGCCAAATGGCTTTTTCCCACACTACCATTCTATATTGATTCTATTAGTTTCAAGTGATTTCAAGGACAGTACTGAAATGCAAAAGATATTTTAAAAGTGTTTTAAACTATTATATTAATATACATTACACTGTAAAAGGAACTTAAAGGCTGCATTTCTCCAATTGATTAGAACAGGATTTCCAATCTGTCATCCTAAACACTCACAATAGTATTCTTGGCCCAACCAGCTTCAACTACTTCATCCTAAAATCAGACATGGATATGTTTGCTGATGATTGTTGAACATTTAGCACGATCCAAAACTCCTCAGGCACTGAAGCGGTTCAAGTCCATATGCAGCAAGATTTGAACAATAGTCAAACTGGAGCCGATAGTGAGAAGTAATCTTTGTGTCGCAGATTGTCAGGCAATTACCGGTGTTGCAATGCTGCGTTAATTACGTGTATATATGTGTGCATGTGATTAAGGACAGCGAATATGAACTGCGGAAATATTAGATTACATTTACAGACTCTCACTTTCCACGTCTCTCCTTCACCTTTGATGGTATGCATTGCACTTAATTGCCACGATGAAAATTGTCTCAGGTTGCCTCACTGGGGTGGCATGGTGTCTCAGTGTATTTTTTTTCCTTTATTCATTCACAGGATGAGGGGTATCGCTGGCCAGGCAGCATTTATTGTCCAGAGGGCAGTTAAGAGTCAAGCATATTGCTATGGGTGTGCAGTCACATGTAGGCCAGACCAGCTAAGAATTGGAGTTTCTTTCCCTAAAAGGCATTAGTGAACCAGATGGGTTTTTCCCAACAACCAGCAATGGATTAAAGGTCATCGCTAGATCCTTAATTCCAGATACTTTTTTGAATGCAATTTCCACCATCTGTTGTGGCAGGATTCGAACCTGGGTGCCCAGAACAGTATCTGCGTCTCTGAATTAACAGTCCAGCGATAATGCCACCTGGCCATCACCTCCACCAGTGTTCCCCTTGCCTCACAGTGCCAGGGACACAGGTTTGATTCTAGCCTTGGGTGACTGTCTGTGTGGAGTTTGCACATTCTTCCTGTGTCTGTGTGGATAACACTTTGTTATCTTGGATTCTCCAGCACCTGCAGTTCCTGTTATCTCTGATACAATTTTAACCACACTGTGAAGCCTCTTCTAAGCTGAAGAAGTTACCTTCCTCCCTCTGGACAAACCTCATGGGATCTCTCTCCCAATGTAACACTCTTGCATCCATCTTCAATCTGCCTCCCTCTCTCTCCCTATTTATTTCAGAACCCTCTCCCCCTCCCCCATTTCTGATGAAGGGTCTTGGCCCGAAACGTCAACTTTTCTGCTTTTAAGATGCTGCTTAGCCTGCTGTGTTCATCCAGCTCCACACATTGTTATCTCGGATTCTCCAGCATCTGCAGTTCCTATTATCACTGTCTATTTATGTTCAATGACATTGCCATTGTTGAATTCCCCACAATCAACATCCTGGGTGATATAATTGAACAGAACAGAAACTGAACAACTATTTAGATTCTGTGGCAACAAAAGCAGGTAAGAGGCTGGGAAGTTAGTAGCAACTACCTCACTTTGTAACTCTGCAAACCTGTCCACCATCTATGAGTCAGGAGTCTGATAGAACAGTCTCCATGCCACTGTATTAATGCAGCTCCAGCAACACATAAGAAGCTCAATGTTAATCAGGATAAAATAGCCCATTTCATTGACACCCCATTTAACACCTTCAACATTCACTCCCTCCATCACTGGGGCACAATGGCTGCTGTCTGAATCATCTACAAGGTGCAGTGCAACAACTTCTGAAGGATCATCCTGCAGCACCTTCCAAATCTGTGATCACTACCACACAGAGGGAAGCAGATGCATGGAAACACCATTGCCTGCTCATTCCCTTCCAAGCCTGACTTGGAACGATTGCCTTTCGTTCAGTGTCGCTCGTCAACATGCTGGATGTCCCTTCCTCACAATACTGGAGGTGCTGAAGGACACAGGCTGTAGCAGTTCAAGAAGTGACTCATCAGCATTTTCTCTAGGGCAGTTAGGAATGGGTATTAAATGCTGGCCCAACGAGCAATGACCACATCACACGGCCAAGCATAAAAACACACACAGCCCCCTAGGCTCTTATCCTGGTCTTCAATGGTCAGACTTCCTGCACTTAATTTTCTTATTTGTTTGTATCACTTGTTTGAATTTTGAAGTTTTGTGACATTTTTGGAAGACGATCTTTTCAATAATCTCTGCAAGATCAGCGTGTCAACTGCAACTTCAGTGATATTCAAAATATTATACATATATTACTGTGTTGCTGAATTGCCGTAGCTTCAATAAATCTTGAAGATTGTGGTGACCGCAAAAGACTAATTTTATTATAATGTGTTTACAGCTATGAGAACAACCCCTAAAATGGCTGCTTTACCTTAGACTCTCAGATCATATGAGTGCATATCACTTCTTCCAATAACATTCATCAGTTATTGCAGTGAATTACATTGTACTGCAATTATATAGCCATAAATGTCCAAAGTATGTACCCAAATATAATCCACAAAGCGAAAAGTTTGGACATGCATAGAAAAGATGTTAAATTATAAAAGATATTTGTGACTTAAGAATGATCAATGTTTTTGTAAAAGACTGTTTAAATCTTGACCAAACCACACAAAAAAGGAGGGGAAAAAAAGAAGGCAATGCTTTGTTTTCCTACAAAATGCTTACAGTTGTCAGAGCTGAAAAATTTAAGTCTGCCACCTATTAGCTTATGAGAAGAGAAGAACACTAAAGAGAGCAGTTAATTGATGACTGCTCCACCTCTGCCACCTCCAGCAAGATGCCACCACCAGACACACAATCCCCTCCCCTTCCATGTCTGCCTTCCGCAGAGACTGTTCCCTCTGGGTCACCCTGGAGCACACTTCCTTCACCCGCAACACCTCCCCACAGCCCTACAGCACCTTCCCCTGTAACCGGTGAAGGTGCAACACCTGCCCATTTATCTCCTCCCTCCCCACTATCCAAGGGCCCAAACATACCTTCCAGGTGAAGCAATACTTCACCAGCGCTTACCAGAATCTAGTCTACTGCATTCGCTATTCACAATGGGGGTCTCCTCTACACTGGCGAAATGAAGTGCAGACTTGGTGGCTGCTTTGCACAACATCTACGTTCTATTCGCAAAAAAGATCCTGAACTACCTGTTGCCTGCCACTTCAATGCACCTCCCTGCTCCCTGGCCAACGTCTCTGTCTCTGGCTTGCTGCAATGTTCCAATGAAGCGCAACGCAAGCTGGAGGAACAACACCTCATTTTCCACTTGAGGGCCCTACAGCCCTCGGATTCAATATTGAGTTCAATAATTTTAGGGCCTAAGCTCTCCCATGTCCCAGCCGCCCACCCCACACACCAGACTTTGTTACCAAGACAGCCTACCATTACACACCCCCTGTTGTGAGTCACTAACAGTCCCCATTAACAACTACTCACCCTCCCAGCCTGATCGTTGGCAACTCCTTTGTCTGTCCAACTGTCTTTCTCTCTCTTTATTCGGGCTCTATCCTATCGTTTACTCCCTACCCCATCCACCTCCCTATTTTCCGCATATAATTTGACCTTTTCCCAGCCACTATCAGTTCTGAGGAAGGGTCACTGGACCCAAAATGTTAACTCTGTTTTCTCCTTCACAGATGCTGCCGGGCTTGCTGAGCTTTTCCAGCAACTTCTGTTTTTGTTGTAATTGACAAGAATTGTTTGCATCTTCACAGAGCCTAGAATGTGCTAAAATATCCAAAGAATGTTTGCAGGAGCATTATGATGTGAAATCTCATGCTGAGCCAAAAAGATGATACTAGAGAACAGTTCAGGCGTTTGGCCACTAATAGATTTAAGTAACATCATTAAAGAAGAAAGAGGGAAAGAAAAGCTAGGCATCAGACCATATGAATATGTAACAGCAGAAGTAGGCCATTCAGCCCATCAAATAGCTCTGCCATTCCACGATAACATGGCTGGTCTGATAAGTCTCAACTTCACTTTCCTGCCTTTTCCCCATAATTCTTGATTCCCTTCCTAATTAAAAATCTGTTTAGTTCAACCTTGAATATACTTAACTCGACAGTCCTCTGCAGTAAAGAATTTCATAGATTCACCAATCTGAGGAAAGCAATTTCTCCTCATTTTTGTCTTCAAAGGGTGATTCCTTATTCTGAGATTATACCCTCCGGTGCCACAAGAGGAAATGGCCTCTCCACACCTATCCTGTCAAGTTCCTTAAGAACCTTGCATGTTTCCATAAGTTCTCTCCTCATTCTCCTATTCTCCAATGAGTGGAAGCCCAATCTATTCAAGCTCTTATTATAAGACTCTTCCTCCAAACCCAGGATCAACCTCAGGAACATTCTCTGGCCTGCCTCCAATGCTAGGATATTTTTCTTGAGGAGAGCCGTTCACAGTACTCTAGCTCTGGTCTGACCACTGCCCTGTTTAATTTCATTAAGATCTTCCTACTTTTATACTCTATTCCCTTTGAAATAAAGGTCAATATTCCATTTGCCTTCCCTATTAATGGGATGCTCACTATTTGTGATCCATGCACAACGATCCCAAAATTGCTGTGAGCTACAGCTTTCTTTGGTCTTCCCCTATGCAAATAATATTCAGCTCTTCTATTCTTCTTGCCAAAGTACATAGTCTTACATTTCCCCATTATATTCCACCTGCCTACTTTCTGCCCACTCAGTGAACCAATCTATATCCCTTTTTGTGTCATCCTCACCACTTTTTTTTGTGTTATCTACAAAACTGGCAAGAGTGCATTCACTTCCATTGTTCAGATCATCAACATAACTTGTAATAATTGCAGCTCCAGTCTGAGCCTTGTGGAACTCCACTAGTTACAGGTCACTATCCAGAAAATACCTCTTTTATCCCAACTCTCTGCCTTCTGTTACTTAGCCAATCGTCTATCCATATACTATCTCCAACACCATAGGTCCTTATTTTATTAAATAACCTCATACGGGTAACGTATCACATACCTTTTGTAAATCCCAATACACTGGATGTACTGGATTTCCTTTAACTATCCTGCTTGTTACCTCCTGAAAGAACTTTATCAAATTGGTCAGACATGATCTCCCCTTCATGAAGCCATGCTTATGTGTTTTAATTAGACTATGTGTTATTTTATACTATGTGTTTTCTAAATGCTCAGCTAAGACATCCTTTATAATCAACTCTAAGAGTTTTCTAACGACAAGTTGATGGATCTATAGTTATCTTTTTTTTGTTTCTCTCCCTTTTGGAATAATGATTTTACACTGTCAGTTTTTCATGTCTCTAAGTGCATCAAACTACCTTTGTAGGTACTTCCTTGAGAGCTAGAATGCAATATGTAATACTATGTAATATGAGGATGCAAACCATCAGGTCTAGGGGCTTATCAACCTTTAGACACATTTCTCGAGTGATACAACACAATCATAGAATCCCTGCAATTCAGTTAGAGGCTATTTATCTCATCAAATCTGTACCAACCCTTTGAACAGCATGCCATCCAGACCCCCTCCCCCACCCTATCACCTGCAACCTAGCATTTGCCATGGCTAATCCTCCTAGTCTACACATCCCTAGGCACTACAGGACAATTTAACTTGGCCACTCTACCTAACCTGCACATCTTTTTGTGGGAGAAAACCAGCGGACCCAGAGGTGCAGGCAATATGCAAACTCAACACAGACATTCATCTGAGGCCGGAAGCGAACCAAGGTCCTTGGAACTGTAAGGCAGCAGTGCCAACCACTATGCCACCGTGACACCCAACAGTTTGTGGTGTTTATTTTCTTTGCCTTTAGCCTCTTCATTATTTACTATGTTTGGATGACAAAGTATCCTCTACTGTGAAGACTGATGCAAAGTATCAGAGATAATGGGAACTGCAGATGCTGGAGAATTCCAAGAAAATAAAATGTGAGGCTGGATGAACACAGCAGGCCAAGCAGCATCTCAGGAGCACAAAAGCTGACGTTTCGGGCCTAGACCCTTCATCAGAGAGGGGGATGGGGAGAGGGAACTGGAATAAATAGGGAGAGAGGGGGAGGCGGACCGAAGATGGAGAGTAAAGAAGATAGGTGGAGAGAGTGTAGGTGGGGAGGTAGGGAGGGGATAGGTCAGTCCAGGGAAGACGGACAGGTCAAGGAGGTGGGATGAGGTTAGTAGGCAGCTGGGGGTGCGGCTTGGGGTGGGAGGAAGGGATGGATGAGAGGAAGAACAGGTTAGGGAGGCAGAGACAGGTTGGACTGGTTTTGGGATGCAGTGGGTGGGGAGGAAGAGCTGGGCTGGTTGTGTGGTGCAGTGGGGGGAGGGGACGAACTGGGTTGGTTTAGGGATGCAGTAGGGGAAGGGGAGATTTTGAAACTGGTGAAGTCCACATTGATACCATATGGCTGCAGGGTTCCCAGGCGGAATATGAGTTGCTGTTCCTGCAACCTTCGGGTGGCATCATTGTGGCACTGCAGGAGGCCCATGATGGACATGTCATCAAGAGAATGGGAGGGGGAGTGGAAATGGTTTGCGACTGGGAGGTGCAGTTGTTTGTTGCGAACTGAGCGGAGGTGTTCTGCAAAGCGGTCCCCAAGCCTCCGCTTGGTTTCCCCAATGTAGAGAAAGCCGCACCGGGTACAGTGGATGCAGTATACCACATTGGCAGATGTGCAGGTGAACCTCTGCTTAATGTGGAATGTCATCTTGGGGCCTGGGATGGGGGTGAGGGAGGAGGTGTGGGGACAGGTGTAGCATTTCCTGCAGTTGCAGGGGAAGGTGCCAGGTGTGGTGGGGTTGGAGGGCAGTGTGGAGCGAACAAGGGAGTCACGGAGAGAGTGGTCTCTCCGGAAAGCAGACAAGGGTGGGGATGGAAAAATGTCTTGGGTGGTGGGGTCGGATTGTAGATGGCGGAAGTGTCGGAGGATAATGCGATGCAAAGTATTTGTTCAACTCTCTCTGTCATTATTATGTCCTCAGCCTTATTTTCTAAGGGCTCAATGTTCACTTTGGTCCCTCTCTTTTGTTGACTTTCAAAACTTCCCTGATCTTCTGATTTATTACTAATCTTTGTCATGTTGTATACTTTCTTGCTTCCAGCACAAAGAGGTTACAGTGAGGATCTCCATAACAACCACGTAAAAGGGCAAAAGAACAATTAGATACATGAACATCAAAACGTGAACCGCAGGCATTGAAGGCAACCAATAATTCCAAACTGACATGAATCATCCATCATGAATCATGCTACCCATCTAAATCCACATGGGCAAATCTACTTTGAATTTAGACTGCACCATTTGCAAACAGTTTGTATAATAAGTTTACAAGTGCACAATTAGTTTGTTAAAGACTGATTCGACATCCATTAAACAAATTAACACCTCTGTTAAAATGATAGATATGAGAAATTCTAAGAAAAGCAGAGTCCAAGATGTTTGTGTCAGTATGATTTTTTTCCTAAAGCATGGCACATACAGATAGAATCTATTGCCGATTGTAACATCGCCCAGCTACGCAGAGCTCACTGCTCCAGAGATCTTCTTCAGAGTAACATTGGCTCTCCTGAACACAGCAAAGAAATATAGTGACTCACCATCATCATTGATCTGACCTTCATTTTTTTTACAAGAGGTGGAGGTGATTACAAACCCATTTGTTGCTCTACTTGAAGCCATAGCAATAGCTCATCATTCCCATTAAGCAATAGCTCATCATTCCCCACAGACATGTTTCCACAACTAAACCATCCACTTTCAGAGAAAATGTTCAACAACCATTTTTTAAATTATATATTGCCAGCATTTTGGTTGTTTGGCAGTGTAAACTTTAAGAAATGACGGAGCATGTAATGCATTATTCCTGTCTAAAATATAACTTACTGGATAAGAAATGATTAGCACACATAAAATATGTTCACCTTTTGAGTACATCTACATTCCCCCCCCCCTCAGCTGAAGAAGAACTTAAGGACTATTGAAACCTTTCTAATGTTAGTGAAAGTAACAACAATTTTTCACATAATGAGCTTTCACAAAAATTAATCTTGGAATGATGATGAGATAATTGATGTTGGCCAGGACACCAAGAGAAGCTCAACGGCTTTTCTGCCATTGTATCTCTTGCATCTTGAGAAGGCAGGCATGGTCTCAGTTGAAAGGTCCGAAGGAAGTACATCTCTGACATTGTGCTGCTCAGCACTGCATTGAAATGTTAGGCTTCACTGCACACTCAGGTCTCTGTAGCGTTCCAGGATAGTGTTTCATGATTTCCCGACTCAGAAACAGACATGCTGCCTCTGCACCAGAACGACCCATTAAGAACCACGCTGCCTAAATATTAGCCTATGGATGCTTACCATCTTCCTCTGCAATGGTTAGGGCAATATTTTAACATATGAAGTTAACAGATTAATGTGTCCATCAAGACACAAGTAAGGCAGCCTCGGGGGGAGGCAATGGCTTGGTGGTATTATCACTAGAGACCAAGGTAATGTTTTGGGACGCAGGTTCAAATCCTGCCATAAAAACAGAAAGAACTGTGGATGCTGTGAATCAGGAACAAAAACAAAGTTGCTGAAGAGCCCTTCTGAGGAAGGGTCACTGGACCCGAAACATTAACTCTGTTTTCTCCTTCACAGATGCTGCCAGGCCTGCTGAGTTTTTCCAGCAACTTTGTTTTCGAATCCTATCATGGCAGATGGTGGAATTTGACATCAACAAAAATTTGGAATTAACAATTGCATGATGACCATAACGCTGTTGGCTTTTGTTTGAAAAAAATGATCTGGTTGACCAGTGTCCTCTAGGGAAGGAAATTTGTCATCCTTACCCAATATTGCCTACATGTTACTGCATACCTATGGTGATATGGTTGGCTCTTAACTTCCCTCTAGTGATAAATGCTGGCCAGGATGCTCATGCCCCATGAATGAATATAAAACACAACTCATAAATACAGCAAATGGCTGCAACGTTTCAGAGTCTGGAGCTTTGACCATTGGAAGCACATTAGGCATTTAGAAAAAAATCATTGAGAGGGTCAAGGTGCCAAGTCATGATTGATATCCCTGAATCACCCCTGAGTTCCTGAGGTGTACTCACAGTAGGCTGTGGATTTGTTTGAAAGCTGGCAGCCTTAGCAAAGTCAGGCATTTATTGTGCCCAGTCATCCTCAAGAAGATGGCCGTTGACATTCTATTTAAACCCACTGGCACTATTCATCTGGTGAAGGCGTACCATGGTCTGGTGAGACTGGAGGTTCCCGGATTTTGACCCATCAAAGATGAAGGGATGGTGAAATGTGCCCATTTGGGTTGGTGTTGGAATTGGCAGTGACTTCATAGAATCTCTAAAGTATGAATGCAGGCCATTTGGCCCATTGGGTCCGCACCAACTCTCCGAAGAGCATTCCACCCAGGTCCACCCCGTCCCTCTAACCCTGCATTTCTCATGGCTAAGCCACCTATCCTGTACATCCCTGGTCACTACAGGCAATTCCCAATGGCCAATCCACCTAATCTGCACATCTTTGGACTGTGGGAGGAAACTGGAGCACCCTGAGGTGATCTGCACAGACGGGGAGAATGTGCAAACTCCACACAGATAGCTGCCCAAAGCTGGGGGCGGGGGCAGGGGTGCTCAAACCTGAGTCCCTGGCACTGTGACACTGTGAGTCAGTAGTGCCAAACACTGAGCCACCATGCCACTCATGGAAGATGGTAGTCCTCTTACTGACTTGTTACCCTTGTTCTGCTAACTAATGGAATCTGCAGGTGCAGGAATACCTTACTGTATTTTAAAATCAATGATTGGACATCTCTGTGTCTGGAGAGTATGAGGCTCCCCCAAAAATGAGTCACAATAAAACAAAAATGCTTGTAAGAGTGGCAACTGGAGATTGAAAACTTCAGACTTCAGGTTAAAACAAAACAATAATTTATTCATTCCAAACTAACCTCGTTCAGCAGGAGGCGTCAGATGAATAAAACTTCTGCATTTTTCTCCTGGAAAGCAACAGGAAACAAGGAGTGGTCAACAACAGACAGACAGACGAAGAACAGCACTTGTTACAAACTGTGGAACAGGTTCTGACAGCTAGCAACGTTTCACCCTACAGAAAGGAGACCACAGCAGAGATTTTTAAGGAACAGTAACCACATCCCAGGACACTGGTTCATCAAAAAAGTGCAAGAGAAAGATCACTGCGAGTTGGACCCGATACTTGAAATTAATGACAGCTTGCAAAGGTAATTTCACCAACACAGCCCACACACGCCTCAATAGCTGTACAAGTAGCTGGTGTGTGAAGGCAGAGAACTTTTCGTTGTCTCAAGAGAAATGCTGTGTCTTTTTTGCTTCGGTATGTTCACTTCCCCCTTCGCCACCCTCCTACTAATGACTAGATCGAGTCAGGATCAGATCAGATCTGATTCCTCCCCTCCTGTTCCGAGTTGGGTGAGGTGTCAGCTCTGAACTGTCCTTCCAATGAATAACGTGGCTGGAGAAATAGTGACAACACTCCAGAAAGGATAAATTCTCTCACCACCCACCTCCCCGAGTATACCCCTTCTCTCTCTCTCTCTCTCTCTCTCTCTCTCTCACACACACACACATTGGCACAGAGACATAAGCATAACACATGCAGGCACAGAGGCACAATCACACACTAAGACAAACACAGCACCCCCATACACACTCTGATACACACATGGACACACAGCCACATATACAAGCAGACATTGAGACACACAGACACAAACACACAGACAAACACACTCATATACAAACACTCAGACATACACAGGCACAGATACATAAACATACACAGACAGAGAGACACACACTCGGACACAGGCAAACACACACTCAGACAGACACAGTCATACTCGCAGACACACACACACACACATGCAGAAGGTTGAACTCCCTCAGAAACCAGTGCCTTTTCTGAGCTTTCAGACTTGGTTATACCCTTCAGGTTAGGAGGTTGGGGTGGTTCACCTCTGGCCCTCTCCAACACAAATGTGCTTATGGTTTACCACCTGCGTTTATTTTCCCTGTCCCCAGCCGTAGGATGATGTAAGTGCGGGCAGGTCAGAAGGTCATTCCTGTGTTTACATATAAATAAGGGGAATTTAAATGCAGAGAGACGGTGAGTAAAATAGCAAGGCGAAAAATAAGAGACAACTTTTCCAGTGACAGTTTGGGTTAGGAGCTTGTGTGTTCGCTAGTTCTGGAAGCCGGGTAAAGTAGCGCTTTCCGGCTGACTCACAGACTTGTCTCCCTGAAGCAAACAGCCAGTTTCTGGGATCCAGAGGACAAAGTGTGGGAGTGGGGTGGGGGACGGGGGTGGGGTTGGAGATTGTAGACCTATTTCAGAGCTGATGAGGAAATAATTACTGTTCACTTTACACGCAGATACAGTTTCCTCATAGTAGAGCTGTATCGAATTTAGTGAACGCGTTTCTTCATTTCTGCCTGCCTGTCCACAGAAATACAGTCATCCGGACAAATCGACTGTAGGGGGGAAAGGGAGACAAATGGATACAGGGATACACAGAGGGAGGAAAACAGCATTCGAGCACATATCAGGCTCTTTAGGTGCCTTAAATATGTGGATATGTTGACCTGTATAAGGAGGAAATGCGGTGGGGGATTTTATTTGCAATTCCAGAAAATGCCAATTTGCAATATTTGTTGGCTCTTCACGTGCAAAGACGGTACAGAACTCCTTCATAACTGTGTTTGTGTACATAAAGTATATTTTTGCAATTAAAAAAATCCATACACAGGTAATATGTACACATCCACACAACGTATACAGACATACAACGTATCTACACAGCTTATATATATATATAATGTATATATTTACAACGCAGGCACTGACACACTGTAAAAATACACATATATACACATAATATATATACATATTGACAAATAGATTTTCGCTTTCTTTGCCTTTAAAAAAGAAAGCTTTAACTATCTAAAGGTTTCCTTACCTTCTCCGCTTATGTTTTCTTCGCAGGAGAACCAGATGCCAGCATGAAAATAGCAAATCACATACTTATCATCGCCCGCCTCCCAGCTATACCGGACCACGTTGCTGTCGTTACTGTCCGAGCTGGTGTACTCGATGCAGTTGCTCTGTTTTTCCTTCACGTTAGTTTTACAGAAAGGTTTCGCCACTTTCCTGGTGCCCTCGCACCAGTAGCTGGTACTGAAGGCGGTGACACAGAAAACCAACGCTATAAAGTTGAGAGTGAGAGCCAGGGACGCCCTGTGTCTTCTGTCGATTCCCATTTTGACAGAGACAGAGAGGGAGATCGAGGAAGATTTCAGAGACCGAGAGGGCACGGGTATCAATCCGTGCCGCGCCCTTTAGATGCCCCGAGCTGGTTTGCCAGTCCTCCTGTGTGCCCGCCTTGGGGTCCGGACGCTGCCAGGTCCATGCTGCCTGTGTGTATGTAGAGAGACAAACAAGCGGGTAATGGAGCTGACTCACAGATAGGAGGCAGCAATCCTCTCGGAACTTCGGCAATGCTCTCGCTCTCTCTCTCTCTCTATCTCATCTTCCCTAGAGCAAGTCAACCACACGTGGTCCATTCATCCCACAGCGAAAGTGAAGCCAGCAAGGACTTTGGGGATCCTGCTCAGTGCATCAGGTCCCCTCCCAAACTCCAGCTGATCGCCTCTGGTCACGGAATCAAACCGCATGGCAGAGGGAATCACACAGATTCCCCTCCACCAGAAAAAAATAAACAATCCCCCTAACGTTAATTGTAAAACACATTTACAAAGGGGGGACCAAGTTTTAGCTGGTGAAAATTGTTGAAGCGATTAGACAATGAGTAGCTCTCAACATATAATGTAACGATGAACAAAAGCAAAGTTGCTGGAAGAGTTCAGCAGGCCTTGGCAGCATGTGTGAAGGAGAAAACAGATTCAATGTTTTGGGTCCGGTGACCCTTACTCAGAATGATTCTTCATTTTTATTTGCCACATATTCAGCATTGCATCAGTAGAGTGGGTCTGGGCTCAACAGTGTGTTCAGTGCAGTGCTCTATCTGCAGGGAGAGTGTACAACCCGGTATTTTGGTGAGCTGAAGATTAAGCAAAGGGTAGTGCCATTCACCAAGATGGAAGATTGCCTTTCAGTCTGTACTGAGGAAATAAAGACAAGATTTACCAGGTCTCCTGTTTTAAAAGTTTCCTGCCAGACGCAGCACATGGAATTGGATGAACACAGCAGGCCAAGCAGCATCTCAGGAGTTTTTGTGCTCCTGAGATGCTGCTTGGCCTGCTGTGTTCATCCAGCTCCACACTTTGTTATCTTGGATTCTCCAGCATCTGCAGTTCCCATTATCACCAGCACATGGAATTTCCTGGAATAAGCCGAACCAGCTTCTGCCCTGTTTGTAATCCCCACACTTCTCCTTACACTCTGCTGTACTTCACTATCTCAGTGTTTGTGCCACACTCCCTCATTTATCCAACTTCTCCTTGACTCTGGAACCCAGGAACAAACCATTCAGTCCATCCAAGCATGAATTCCCGTGTTACTACACTGGTTACATCCTGCCAACCTGAGAATGACCTTTTTCTCTTAGCTGTTTCATTGCTTTTTGATGGGCTCTTCAAATTGCTTTACAGGCAGGAGGATGCCAGCACGTTCTTGCTGAAGCTCACTCATTGATTCTTCCTTGAACTGTATAATCCCAACAACACTGGAAGTGGGCTGTTTGCTCCATCAAATCCACACCAATCCTCCAAAGAGCATCCCACCCAGACTCACCCCATTCCTCTATACCTGCATTTCCCATGGCTAATCCACCTAGCCCGCATATCCCTGAACACTATGGGGTAATTTAACATGGCCAACCCACCCAATCTGCCTATCTTTGGACTGTGGGAGGAAACCAGAGCACCCAGAGGAAACCCATGCAGACACGGGGAGAATGTGCAAACTCCACACAGTCACCTGAGGCTGGAATCAAACCCTGGTCCCCAACACTGAGGCAATAGTGCTAACCACTGAACCACCATGCCATCCCATAATCTCTTGTGTTTTGAAGCAACACAGCTCCTTTTCACCTTTTTAGAATGATCGAAATACATATTCTCTGCTTTTTGCCTGTGAGCCATTCATCAATCTGCCAGTCTAGTGCTTTCAATGGAAGTTATCTGACTCAACAGCTGTAGAGTGAGACGAATAGCATGGATTCAACTCCCACACTGGCCAAGGTTACCAGGTAGAACTGTCCTTTGCAACCTGTCTCCTCACTTGATGTATGGTGACCCTCAGGTTAGACCACCACTGGTCACCTATCTCTCTCTCTGTCTAATGAAAGAGCAGCCAGCAGGACTGTAATGACATTATCCCAGGCACTTTAATTTGATTTACAAACTTCCTGGGAGGGATTTTATCAAAAACATCCTCAAATGCTCTTTAAGATAACGAAGTGTGGAGCTGGATGAACGCAGCAGACCAAGCAGCATCTTAAGAGCACAAAAACTGACGTTTCAGGTCTAGATCATCTCTGATGAAGGATCTAGACCCGAAACGTCAGCTTTTGTGCTCCTAAGATGCTGCTTGGCCTGCTGTGTTCATCTAGCTCCAGACTTTGTTATCTTGGATTCTCCAGCATCTGCAGTTCCCATTATCCCAAACGCTCTCTATCCGGTTTGTCAAATCTGATTTGTCTGACATACACCTATGTATGTTCAACCTGCAAATTATTTCCTTGCTATCCAGTAATCTCAGTTTATAATTTATTCTGGCATTTTCCTGGTATTGATCTCAGGCTAACAGATCTGTAGCATCTCTTTCTCACTTTCCTTAAACAGTGGACATGAGGCATTTGCCTCACCTCTTCCTTCTGGGAGTGAGTTCACAATTCTAAATGTGTCTTTTCTGCCTTCCTCACTTCTGAGGCTGGGCCATAGATTTGCATTGGATTGCTTCCCTCCTATGGGGAAATTACAACAGTGTGGCTTATCATTGCCTTCTTTAAGGTTGCTGATCAGGAGACAGGCCCACCCTTACCACCTTCTAACAGGTAGATTGGGAAAATTTACAGGCTGATAAACAACCTGCTTTGCCATGTTGCAAACACTCAATCAATGGTCCTGATTAGGAATCAAAGCTGGAGCATCTCCTCCAGAGGTATCACCCCAAGACACCCATTGAACCAATATTTAAAGAAATTCCTCCTGGATTCCTTATTGGATTTATTAGTAACATTGGGATAAGAACTGGCTCCAAACGGCTAGGTTGGTCAGGCTGGGCTGCCAAGCGTAATTGGGCATGTGTTGATTAAGAACAAACCTCTAGGCTCGTGACAATAATGGATAAACACTGTATCCTTCCTGTTAGTAGCTCCAACTGCAATTGCTGTCAGCTATTGAGCAGTCTCAACTGGTGATGAGTAGCTGACACAAGTGAAGTTGGAGGTCCCTGGATGATGTAAGAGATGGATTTTTAAAAAATTCATTCACGGGATGAGGGCATCACTGGCCAGGTAGCATTTATTGCCCATCCCTAATAGCCCAGAGGGCAGTTTAGAGTCAACCACATTTGCTGTGGGTCTGGAGTCACGTGTAGGCCAGACAAGGTAAGGCTGACAGAATTCCGTCCCGAAAGTGAACCCGAGTCCGGAGGGCTGCAGGGTCCCCAAGCGGAAAATGAGGCGTTGTTCTTCCAGCTCGCGTTGAGCTTCGCTGGAACACTGCAGCAAGCTAGAGACAGAGATGTTGGTTAGGGAATGGTGTGGTTCATTAAAGTGGCAGTCTTTTTTTCTGCATATAAACTGACATTTTCCCAACCACTGTCAGTCTGAGGAAGGGCCACTGGACCCGAAACATTAACTTTGTTTTTCCCTTCGCAGACCTGTTGAGCTTTTCCAGCAATTTTGTTTTTGCTCCTTATTTACAGCATTCGCAGTTCTTCTGTTTTTTCATCTAGACAGGCTGGGAGTTTTTTCCCTGGAGCATAGGAGATTGGGAGGTGGCCTTATAGACGTTTATGAAATCATGAGGGGCATAGATAAGGTGAATAGCAAATGTCTTTTCCCTCAGGTTGAGGTGTTCAAAACTAAAGGACATAGGTTTGAGGTGTGAGAAAGATTTAAAAGGGACCCAAGGTTTTCACACAGAGGATGGTTCATAGGTGGAATGGACTGTCAGAGGAAGTGGCGGGTGCAGATAGAGTTACAGCATTTAAAAGGCATTTGGTCAGGTACATGAATAGGAAAGGTTTAGCGGGATATGGTTTGAACTCAAGACATATGGGAATTGATCAGTTTGGGAAACCTGGTTGGCGTGTACAAGTTGAACCGAAGGACCTGTTTCCATGCTGTATAACTCTCTGGCTCTATCAGTGCACGATTCTTAGCGCCCAGTCATCAGGTGTTATTTAAATAAAAGACCCATTTGTGGTGTGAGAAATTGAGGCTGATGCAATGCAAGCATATAGTGTGCTGCGACCAGCAAGGGCATGTATAGGCAGAGTAAAAGCAAAAAGGCAATCCCTGGGACTGGAATAAAGCTGGCAGTGTTGTACACTGGGTCCACTTAACTGCTGTGGTTTCTGGTCATTTAGATTGGTGTTGTACACGAGATGATGATGAAGCTAACTATGAATGTGGCCAAACGTGGAAAGTCCAGCAGCCTGAGACAGGTGTCTGAATGGTTTGAGCAGACTAACTCTCCAAACAAAACGGATATGTTTTCAGCCCATTCTTGCTCTCAGTATGTGAAAATAAAACGCATTTGGGAAAGCTTCTGGGAGCTGTACGTCTCTCAATCTTCCAAGGGCTCTAAACCAACCCTATTATTACTTCAGACAGCACAATGATTTCAAATTTCAAGGATGGAACTAAACGACAGAAAAAAAAACATGCGATTGATTCGTCTCCCCGTTATCTGAAAGCTCTGCAAATAGGCAATGATTTAAAGTGTGAACAGCGAGAACAGAATGGAAGAATGTTATTTCACTGAGAGAAAACAAAGACAGTTATGAGAAGAAACCTAGTCTGTTTACATCACTGGAAGATGCCGTTGTCAATAATTGTACTCATTGTGCTGATAGCGCCAACAACTGCTTGCATTCACTTAGCACCTTTAAATCAAAAGTTCATTACAAGGTGTGTATGGGATAAAAAAGATACTGAGCCAAGAGGGGTAAGTTCAAAGAGGTCATGGAAAGGTGGATCAGTGATGTTTTGAGAAGGTTTTAAAAAGGAGGAAAGAGAATTGAGATGTGTGAAAAACTCCTCCAATCACAGATTCTACTCATTCGTACTTCCACAATCCCAGGCTCCCTCTCTCTCTCTCACTGTTGCTGCTCCACAAGAGATAATCTATGATCGAAAGAGCATCAAGAACAGGTGAGAGGGATCTGGTGATTGGAGAGTTATTCTGGCCGGTCACATGTGCCATAACAATCTCTTCTTGAGGGGAAGAAGAAAATGAAAGAAAAAGAGGTCATCACAGCTGGTGAGGAAGGCAAAGCAGGCCAGGATATCAACTGGGATGTGCTGGTTGGATCCGATTCTTCACCAGGATGTTTGGGCTAGGCCTGATACTCAACCAGGATCTGCTGGTGGGGCCTCAACCTCAAGGTGTATGCTAGCCAGGCCTTAATCTTGACTAAGCTAAGAGGATGGTAGTAGCTGCTGCCACATCAATGGTACCATGATTGGCTCTGTTGTACAGTAGGGAGAGTCCAAGTGTAGGTGAGCAGTAGAGGTAGAAGACTCTCTAGTCAGGGACAGAGATAGGCATTGCCATGGCCAGTCGGTGAGATTCCATGGCGCCTGGGTCAAGGATGTCTCTGAGCGGGCGTATGAAATTCTGAAAGGTGAGAGTGAGCAGCCAGGGATCTTCATTCTTATTGGTACTAAAAACATAAGCAGAAAGAGGGATGAGTTCTGGCAAATGAAATTCATGGAGTTCAGTAGGAAGTTGAAAAGCAGAACCTCTAGAATTGCAATCTTGAGATTAGTCCCTGTGCCAAGTATTAGTGAGGCCAGAAATAGCAAGATAATGCCACAGAATGCATAGCTAAAGAGCTGGTGTAAGACCATAAGACCATAAGACATCGGAGTGGAAGTAAGGCCATTCGGCCCATCAAGTCCACTCCGCCATTTAAATCATGGCTGATGGGCATTTCAACACCACTTCCCTGCACTCTCCCTGTAGCCCTTGATTCCTTTTGAGATCAATAATTTGTCGATCTCTGCCTTGAAGGTATCCAACATCCCGGCCTCCACTGCACTCTACGGCAATGAATTCCATAAGTCCACCACTCTCTGGCTGAAGAAATGTCGTCTCATTTCTGTTTTAAATTTATCCCCTCTAATTCTAAGGCTGTGCCCACGGGTCCTAGTCTCCCTGCCTAACGGAAACAACTTCCTAGCATCCACCCCTTCTAAACCATACCATAAGCTTCTATTAGATCTGCCCTCAACCTTCTAAACTCTAATGAGTACAATCCCAGGATCCTTAGCCGTTCATCATACGTTAAACCTACCATTCCAGGGATCATCCATGTGAATCTCCGCTGGACACGCTCCAGGGCTAGTATGTCCTTCCTGAGGTGTGGGGCCCAAAGGTGTAGGAGTGAGGGATTCAGATATCTGAATCATTGGAATCTCTTCCAGGGCAGGACGGGCCTGTACAAGAAGCATATATTGAGCTAAACTGGAGGGGCACCAATATCCTGTCAGGATAGTTCGTCAGTGCCACTTGGGCACGTTTAAACCAGTGTGGTAGGGGAGCGGGAACCAGAGCAGCAGGTCAGGAAGTGGAGTGTTTGAGGAAAAGGTAGAGGTTAAGTAAATCTAATAGGAAGAACCAGCAGGGCCAGGTTAATCAACACTGCAGGACTGGCGGCCTGAAGTGTGTTTATTTCAATGCAAGGATTATAACAGGTAGGAAAAATGAACAGGAACAGGTAGAGAATAGAGCGATATGGACTATATGTAGGCAGATGGGATTAGTGTTGAATGGGATCATGGTTGGTGCAGACACAGTGGACTGAAGGGCCTGTTCCTATGCAGGACTGTCCTATGTTCTATGTGTGCTGGCTGGGCCTCAGTCTTGACCAGGGTGTGCTGACTAAACCCAAATCTCACTGAGCCTGCGTTTGTTGTGCAGATGTGCAGGTCTGACTCTTGATTAAAAGCTGTCATATTTTGAGAAGAAAATTCACGACCTGGAGCCCAGAAAGACCAAAGAGAAGCAAGACTACAATTTGGAGAAGGAACTAAAAACACAAGTGAACAGGTCACAATTAGATTCATCCACTGTTACAATGACTTTATCTCTGATTTCCTCTGACAGTAACAGTCCTCTAACAGATTCTGTGGATAGTTCTGAAAGATGCCTTTAAATTGTTCGATTTACATTTTACTCAATGTGGGCAAAGCTGGCAATGAACCCATTAAGAGACAAAGCTTTGCCTCCTTTGGATTTGGAGTGGAACCATTGTTATCACTCCGACTCTTGATCTATTCCCTCTTCTTCTGGAATAACACAAGATGGGATTTCCTGAGTTCAACTGCGATCCCCTACCCGTATCTAAAATGAATTCTCATTTCTGATTCTTGAGTCCAAAGCAATGGGATTTATAGTGGGAGCAATTGCAACATTTTTGGAAGGGAGTCAAGCACCACAAGCCTCATATTACATGCCAACAACAACTTGAAACCCCAGCAAAACTCTTACTTCTGTTGTTGTACAACTCGATAAATCATGCTCGGACTTAAGTAGAAACTACGAATGTTTACACAAGGAGAGTCAGTTTCAATACTCTAAAACTAAATTCTGACAAAAAGAAAGACACAATTTTCATTTCTTATTACCTTAGATTTCTAATCTGACCATTTACAATTGTCTGTTAAGGAGATGCCATTTCTTTCCCATTGTACATACATCAGGCATTGCCCCTTTCCACCTAAGGCCTCCTATTATCATTGTGATCATACAGCTCGGTCACATCCTGTTTCTATCGCTTATTCCTTGACCTGATTCTTTGCTACCTGGTTTGAATACAATGCTAATCATCTGTACAACTTACATTATTTTACTAACACATTTCTAAATGAAACTGTATGTAACTCTTTCAACTTTAATCCTTTCACTTCTAATAAGTGTGACTGTTATCATTAGTCTTGTTAATGGTTGAGATAAAGTAACACAATTCTTTTTAAGTCACCACCCTTTTACTGGTGCCTATCCAATGGGTAAAATGCACAAAACAAAACATTTCAGCACATTAGAAACTAATTATTTTATTATTACTTTTGAGATTCAAATTATCTAACAGTTCGCTGTCCCTGTATACCTCAGATCAAATTTTGCAATAGTAGATCTTGCTAACTTAGTTAAAAACCAAATTGGCAGAAACAAGATGGTTTACCTCACATTCTGGGATGAGGATGGGAAAGTTATTGAGCGAAGCACACAAGAAATTTATACTAGAGTCTCCTAATTGACATTAATAACCTCCACTAGGTTTTAACGCCATTGAACTAAATTTGAAAATGGGGAAACACAATGAATAAGAAAGCCTTAAAGGCTTAAAGGGTGGAAAACAAAACGGCAATTAGATCTGAGGAAATGAAGACTAATGCAATGATTTAAACTGATATAGCGCCTTCAACATAATGAGCATTCCAAGTTGCTACACGACACATCATAAAATCTCCAGATAAAGCGAGGTAGAATGTGAAAGACCAGACAGGAGTGCATTTGAATAGTTGAGTCTAGGTATGAATGAGGGTTTCAACAGATTCCAGATGAAAAGATTTTATCATATATGTCACCTCATGTATTCTTAGCTAAAAGCTCAGACCGCAGGGGAAGGAAAATCTAGATTAATAGCTCTTGCTATTCTATCATCAATTGCAAAGCATAATATATACATGATAAAGAGGATTCAAGTGCTAATAGTTTTTGCTGTTAATACTTTATAGGGCTGTAGAGAAATGAAATTTTTAATATATTAAACTTATGAACGACAGTTGATTTTATTTATACGTTTAGTATTGTTATTATTGTGTTCGTTGGTTCTGCATAGAATGTACATATGGTGAATGGACAAATGTGTGGTACAGCTTGGCATGAAGTGGAAGAGGCATCATTGGAGTGGGTGAAGTACATGAGGCAGTATTGAGGGTATGGAAGTGCGTGTTGCTGTGTACTGGACATGATTTAGCACGGTTTCACATGAACGGGGCAAGGTAAGTTTGTAGGGGGTGTGAGGGATGATCGCTAGAAAGATGTGCTTTGTTGTTCTGTTATGGTTAAAATCCCAGATCTCTGAGATGAACCTTTTAAGCAGCCCACCTCAGTATATGGCACCAAACATTTAGATAGAGCAGTAAGCCCAACTCAGCCATGAAGCATTCCCTTTCCCCTCTCCAGCCAATGGAATGAAAATCCCATCCCTGTGGACATTTTCTCCTGAGGCAGGTGGGTGGGCTGAGCTGGAAATTTCCTGACTCTACCTGCTTCTAAGATGCACACCCAGGCTGACCTCCAGAACTGTGATTAAATCATGGATCCTGATTGCTAACACCTTTAGCAAATGAAAACCTGACCTGTTCTTGCCCAGGGATGAACAGAATGCCTTCAAGCAGCAGTTGATCTACAGTGGCATTTTGTCATTTTTTTAGCCAATGAGGCCATACTCTTTAAATTATATTAGAGCCATCTAAAATACTTCATTCTCTTCACATGAATGTAGGTAATATTTCCTGTGAAATATGAATCTTCTGTGAGTCATATAACTACAGGATATCATTATTCTTCATCTCAATGTGATACCTGGTGCTTTATAAGCATCCCAGTGACCTGAAATTTTAAATCCATGAAGTACGTTTTCAACACTTTGTAAACTTAGTCTCCAGTACTTCTTGAGAAATTTAACTTATCTTGCATTTTCTCACTGTGGAGCATTTCTAATTTAACTAACACCAGGCAAGTCATCACTTCATCAATATGTACATTAGAGATTATCTAATATCCAGAAGGGAACCATAGAAATTTCCAAAACAAAGCTGGGAAGAGTTACCTTACTGCCTGCCTGACTTTCATATTAAATTATTCAATCATAACCAGCCATCAGCTTTGAGGAAAAATGAGCCAAAATATCTCAAATGATGAAAGATTTAAGATTACAGAAGATACATGTTTCAACTAATACTATTGTCATGTGAGTATACACCCCAACAAAATTCCTTTGGGATTTTCAATGCACATTAACCCATATTAAAAGACAAGGAGGGGATGTGACGGAGGCTAAAGAGCTGGGGAAGCACCTGAGATCTTCTGAGGCAGAAGGTGAGAACATTGATGAGGATGAATATCACCCACAACATGATACAGCATTACAGCATGGGGTTTAACAAATAAGACAGGACCTAAGTAACACCCAGTTCCAACCATCATCATTCATTGCTGGTGTTGGAAAGACAAACAGAAGCAAGTGTAGTTTGTCTGTTTGCTATTTATGTGCTTTTGTTATTGCACAAGTTAGAATTATTAATTGAGAACTTTTCATGGTAAAATTTAACAATTACAAGGCATTTTGCTACACATGTTGTTAGAGAAAGACAGGGTACTGAGATGGTATGGTGTTAAGGACGGATAGCTTCTGTAGCTTCATTTTTGTGGCTGCAGTTACTATGGCAGTGCCAAGTGAAGATGTAAGGAAAGTTCCTTTGTCCTTTGTCATGGGATCTTTCATATCTTCCCGACAATGCAGATTAGGTCTTTTTTTAAACCTTTCAGCCAGAAGTTTATATCCCCGGCGTTGTGGCACTCCCTTTGGCAATAAAATGGCACATGATCCTACAACTTCTGACTCAAGGAGTAAATGTGCAATTTGCAGAATCACAACATACTTGAGCTATAACTGCAGCATTCAATATTTGAAATAAGATGATTATTGCCTCTGTTCAAACTAATGGACAATGAAATTTCCTCTGGGATAACAAAGTGTGGAGCTGAATGAACACAGCAGACCAAGCAGCATCTTAGGAGCACAAAAGCTGATGTTTCGGTCCTGGACCCTTCATCAGAAAAGGGGGATGGGGAGAGGGTTCTGAAATAAATAGGGAGAGGGGGGAGGAACATTGAAGATGGATACAAGAGAGTTGCAGTGGGAGAGAGATCCCCTGAGGTTTGTCCAGAGGGAGGAGGGTAACTTCTTCAGGTTAGGAATCCCTGGAAGAGGCTTCGCAGTGAGGTTAAAATTGTATCAGAGATAATCGAGGGATGTTATCCCTGGCACTGTGGCACTCCCTTAGGCAATGAAGTGGCACATGATCCTACAACATCTGACTCAAGGGGTAAATGTGCAATTTGCAGAATCACAACATACTTGAGCTATAACTGCAGCTTTCAATATTTGAAATAAGATGATTATTGCTTCTGTTCAAACTAATGGACATTGAAATTTACTCTGGCCTGAGATTCTGCTCCACACTTTGTTATCTCAGATTCTCCAGCATCTGCAGTTCCCATTATCTCTGATGAAATTTACTCTGGCCTGAGTTTCTGATACTTGTGATTTTAATGAGATATGGAAGAAAATCAAGAGCTGGATTCATTCAACCAAGTAGTTGTATTGCCACTTTTTCCAATACATAACAGTCCCTTCAACAACACACTTTCTAATTGAATATAATTGAAATTTTGCAGGTAAACATTTTGTAATATATCCTGAGGCATTCAAAACAAATGCTGTGTGAATGGTGTATGTAGGGACATTGTGAACTATGTTCAAGCATAAAAATGAACAAAAAAGTGCATTTGTGTGCTCAATAAATCGTACCTACTTAAACAAGTGAATGTGGCCATAAATATCTAAATTAATCTGGTCCCTCTTTCATCAGCTAAAATTGCGGTTTTATGATAAGCAGCCAGAGGGCACCTATTACCATCTTAACACATCTACTTTCATCTGTGTTTTGAAATTGCATGATGAAGCAGTGTTAATGTAGTTAGCCTGTAATACCAATTTTGTAATGCGGCTCCACCAGGGCAAATTAGATGCCTCGTGTTAACACCAGCTTTAACAGTACAAGCACAGGGCCACAGTTTACTGATTATTACACTCCAGTATGGAGAAATAGCAGAGACCTGCAAATTGTAAAATGTGCAATCCACGACACATGCACCCCACTGAAGGTAGTTGAAATTACTCTTTGCATCAACAGAACAAGTTAAGCAAAAATTAATTTTAATCAAACTGCTGGAAAACGCAACAGCTCTGAACTCAGCAGAATTTCTGAAGAAGGGTCACTGGATCCAAAACAGATCTCTGATGAAGGGTCTAGGCCCGAAACGTCAGCTTTTGTGCTCCTGAGATGCTGCTTGGCCTGCTGTGTTCATCCAGCCTCACATTTTGTTATCTTGGAATTCTCCAGCATCTGCAGTTCCCATTATCTCCGCTGCCAGACCTGCTGAGTTTTTCCAGTAATTTCTGTTTTTCTGTTTTGGATTTCCAGCGCCTGCAGTTCTTTCAGTTTTTTTTGATTAATTTTAATTTCCCTTTAGTTTTAATCTCATGACACTCTCAGATACTTGTGAGAAGCTTGAAATTCCAAGATTTTGACAAGAGTGTGTTATGACAGAGGTTAGAGAGCTGCACAGTCTCCTTTTCCCACTTCTACACTGGTCACAAGATATTTGAAATTTAACCAGGTAGGCCAATTATAGCCAATTATCCAGGCATCAGAATATGTCAAGTTCCCTACAAAGAACAAATCAGCCAGGTTTCTTTATTCAACATCAAATAAATGTTGATTTTAATGAAAAGCAAACAAAAAGGTATTAGTATAATCAACAAACAGTTTAATTATGGAACTACGCATATCTACAATTGAGATCTCATGGCACAGTATAGGTGTGTTCCTACTTCAGGCTCCACTTGCTTACAGGAATGTCATAACACAACTAAAAAAGGTTAATTTAAAAATAAGTATACATAAATTCATTGATAAAAAAATCTTGAATACACACCAAAACAGTAATCCAAGGAGAAACAAATGAATACTTGCAGAGTGGTAACCTTAAAGTACTTCAGCCAATAGTAGCGCTCATGATAAAAGGATAAGTCATAGATTGCCCCAAACAGTATTTTGATTCTGAAGTTATTGCACAAACTGACAAGCTACTGGCACTAGTGTGGCTCCCTGAAACAGCTCAATTTGGCTGAATTCCCATTGCTTTAGACAATGAGGTAGATTCCAATAAAGTCTCTCCAGGAATTCTCCACCAGTAGTAAATAATGCATCTGGTGTGTTTGCAGCACACATATTTTGTTGATGCAAGTTGCACATAACGAGAGAGAGAGAGAGTGCAATGGCTAATGCTACTCAGGCAGGTATTGACTTCTTTCTCTAACAAATTGCATTATCTCACTCACGAACTGGAATGTCCGACTTCTCAATGAATGTTCTCTAGTTTATGTGGCTCCATCTAAGTTCCTTGCAGGTGCAACATAGTTGCTTCTGCTATCAATACTTTTGCCTTAGAGAAGTGTCCTCATTTAAAAGATCTAGATATATTTGTACTGGTCCTCATAATTTACGAAAAAGCAATATTTGGATTCATATCTTTTCAAAACAAAGGGCCAAATAGGTATGTACCTTGAATGATGTGAAAGTGGATCAATGTGAATGTGAGACATTTATATCCTCTTTGTTGGCACTGACAGATTCCTATCCACAGGACAAATGGAATTTGGGGAAATGGGGAACTTAGATCTGCCATTTTCCATTTGGAGCTGTTTCCAGTGGGATGCTAGACTTTGCTATAAAGTTGATCTTGTGCACTAAGGTGTTTTCCAATCTCTTTGATAACTTTTAGTTAGTAGAGTGGCACGGTGGCTCAGTGGTTAGCACTGCTGCCTCACAGCGCAAGGGACCCAGGCTTGATTCCACCCTTGGACGACTGTCTGTGTGGAGTTTGCACTTTCTCCCTGTGTCTGCGTGCGTTTCCTCCGGGTGCTCTGGTTTCCTCCCACAGTCCAAAGATGTGCAAGTTTGGTGGATTGGCCATGCTAAATTGCCAGTAGTGTCCAGGGGTGTGTAAGTTAGGTGGATTAGACATGGGAACTGCTGGGTTACAGGGAGAGGGTAGAGGAATGGGTCTGGGTGGGATGCCTTTGGAAGGGCAGTGTGGACTTGTTGTGCCAAATGACCTGTTTCCACAGTGTGGGGATTCTATGATGACTATCTCACCAGCATAGTCTTGCTCCTCAATCAGCAATCAATCAACTGGATAGTAACAATCTAGGGAATGGCTAAGGCCAATCCTGACATGTTATCTGTTGCACTTCTGACCAAAGTTGCCTTTACCTCCTTGAAGGGAGAAGGAAGGCTAGACTTCCTTTGCAGTGTAGAGTAGGCATTGCTGGTCAATCTTTCATGACACAGGAGCATTTCAGAGGAGGATGCCACTACTCCCCTCACATTTCATTGACAAAAACACAGGGCCCACTTTTCCTGCAAATACTTGAGGCCCAGTGTATATTTCCTCAGAAGGGAGTTTGAAGTGAAGGAAATAAGTGATCATCAAGAAATGTTACAATAGCCCAGATTCAGAGAAATGTAAAGAGCTTCAAGTGACAAAAAATGATGACTCAATAGACAAAAAAATGGTTCCACTCAAATTGAAAATCAATCAGTACCCAAGTCTGTTGCCAAGCCAATTCAAATACCATTCCAATGTATTTACGACCTTAATGAAAGTGCTGGCACCTTAGCAGTGAATATTGCCCATTCCAATGAATATATTTCCCTGTCAGACAGTAAAAATGTTCCATTCCTCTCAAAATATCAGAAAAACACAGCACAAAAGGTAGTCGCTTGCCCCATTGTACTTGTCCAACTTGACGAGAACCATCAAATCAGTCCCATTGATCAGCACGTTCCCTATCGCTCCGTGACTTTATTTCCTCAAGTATTAATCCAATTCTACTTTCAGTATTACCATTAAATTTGCTTCCCCCACTTTCTTGAGTATATGATTGTAAAGATGGTCGTGCACAAGGCAGGCAGGAATGGTAGATAAAACTCAATAGTCATGTCAGGAGATTCACCATGGTCTGTCTGATATCTAAGCTGGAGGAAGTGCCAATTTGAACAACACTGATTCCTGCTATATGCAGGATGTGAAGGAGTGTCATCGATGCTGTGCAGAATTGTGTGTAATTGGTGTGTTGCACTTGGCCTAGAGCATCAGTGAAGCCATTCACATTTCTCAGGCACCAAATTGTCACCTTATCATGCAGTATGGTAAGGAGGTTGCACATGATATTGATGAGCTAAGAGAAGATGCGCCTGTAAGAGGGTCCCTGGACCTGAAAGGTTAACATTGGATGCTCTCCACAGAGGCTGCCGGACCTGCTGAGTTTTTACAGCAATTTCTGTTTTTGTTTCTGATTTTGAGCGTATTCTGTTCTTTCCATCTTTTAACAATAACCAAATGATAAATTGCTCCATTGATCACTTATAATTTGAAATTTGATTGACAGCAAAAACAAAAAAAATGTAGAATTTATAAAGCAGACTTTAGAGGGAACATGCTGTGAATTAAAAAAAAAATTCTGATCTGTATTCCGACAAAACAGCCTCCGTCCATTAACATGGAACAAAAACAAAATTGCTGGAAAAGCTCAGCAAGTCTGGCAGCATCTGTGAAGGAGAAAACAGAGTTAATGTTTCGGGTCCAGTGACCCTTCCTCAGAACTGATAGTGTCTGGGAAAATGTCAGTTTACGTGCAGAAAAAGGGGAGATGGGTGGGGTAGGGAGTAAACGATAGGATAGAGCCCGAATAAAGAGGGAGGAAGACAGTTGGACAGACAAAGGAGTTGCCAACGATCAGGTTGGGAGGGTGAGTAGTTGTTAATGGGGACTGTTAGTGACTAACAACAGAAGATGTGTAGTGGCAGGCTCTGTGGTAACAAGTCCTGGTGTGTGGGGTGGGGGGCTGGGGTATGGGGGTGTTTAGGCCCTAAAATTATTGAACTCAATATTGAGTCCAGAGGGCTGTAGGGTCCTCAAGCAGAAAATGAGGTGTTGTTCCTCCAGCTTGCGCTGGGCTTCACTGGAACACTAGCAAGCCAGAGACAGAGATATTGGCCAGGGAACAAGGTGGTGCATTGAAGTGGCAGGCAACAGGTAGTTCAGGGTCTTTTTTGTCAGCAGAACGTAGATGTTATGCAAAGCGGTCGCCAAGTCTAAGCTTTGTTAACCCAATGTAGAGAAGACCACAGTGTGAGCAGTGAATGCGGTAGACTAGGTTCTTGGAAGTGCAGGTGAAGGGTTGCTTCACCTGGAAGGTATGTTTGGGCCCTTGGATACTGGGGAGGGAGGAGGTAAATGGGCAGGTGTAGCAACTTCGCCGGCTACAGGGGAAGGTGCTGTAGGGCTGTGGGCTGGTGTTGGGGGTGAAGAAAGCATGGGCCACAGTGTCCTGGAGGGAACGGTCCCTCCCTGGGAGGGAAATACGTGTCTGGTGATGACATCTTGCTGGAGGTGGCAGAAATGGCGTCTGATGATCTGGATGTGGATGCTGATGGGATGGTAGGTGAGGATAAGGGGAACCCTATCGCTGTTGTGGGAGGAAAGAGAAGGTGTGAGGGTGGAAGTGTGGGAGATAGGCCAGACCCAATTGGGGGCCTTGTCGACAATGGAGCTGGGGAATCCTCAGTTGAGGAAGAAGGTGGACATTTCAGAGTCTCCCTTGTCGAAGTTGGCCTCATCTGAACATATGCGACGGAGACGGAGGAACTGAGAGAATGGGATGGAGTCTTTACAGGAAGTGGGGTGTGGGGATGTATAGTCCAGGTAGCTGTGGGAGTCAGGGAGTTTGTAATGGATATTAGTGGCCAGTCTATCCCCAGAAATGGAAACAGAAATGTCGAGGAAGGGAAGGGAGGAGTCAGAGATAGACCAGGTGAAAGTGAGGGCAGGGTGGAAATTGGAGGCGAAATTGATGAAGTTTTCCAATTCTCGACAAGAGAGGGAAGCAGCACCGATGATATCATCGATGTATTGGAGAAAGAGCTGTGAGTGGGGGCCGGAATAGGACTGGAACAAGGAATGTTCCAAATACCCCACGAAGGGACAGGTGTAACTAAGGCCTGTGTGAGTACCCATGGCAACCCCTCTTACCTGAACAAAATGAGAGGAGATAACATGTTGTATTCCTCGTGATTATTTCTGTTCTGGTCAGAGTTAAGTTCAGCCATTACTTCAATCTCTGTTCTTGTTTTGCCCTGTACTTGTCATGTACCACTTTAATCTGGCGCATTCTCGCACTAAATCCCATGCCAGTGTGCAGCAGAAAAATCAAGTACAATTTCTCAGTACCAACATAATCTTTCAAAAGGCAGCAGCCTTCCAATGATGTTGACTGGAGCCCATGCTGTGGCAGTTCTTGTGATGACAATTATGTTCACGGCATTTAAATTAGTCGCTGTGATCACATTTAAAACTAGACAGATGTTACCTTTAGAGCAGCAGATGTTACCTTTACACCCAAGAATTTCAGGGAGATGTGCAAAATGTTAAACAAACAGCAAATTTATTAATATGCTGTCTTGCAAAAAGGAAACTCCAAAAATAATGGTAATTGCAAAGTTCACCCCAATGACGGGTCAGTCTCTTGTGAATCTTAGCTCTTTTTTCTCATAAACTCGTATATTACAGCAAAACCTTCCCTCTCTGTTGCAGAGTAAATTACAGTTGTAGCATCAATCAAGGTATGAACTTTTCCAATCCAATTCATTTCCCACCCACAGTGCCAGTTTGACCTAAATTGTGCTGCTAGTTCCACTTCGCTCTATAAGCATAACATTAGCACAACTGTGTTCATTGGCATCCACCACATTTTCATGTAACAATTTCTATCTTAGGAACCGTTAACTCTTTTCAAACTAACTATTTAAAATGTTTCTCATGCTGATATTGACAGCCTCGAGTTCGATTTGCACCCATTGCCGATGTACTGCTGCTGGTGTGCAGTTGAAGCTGATGCCTGAGGCTTATAGAACGGATTCATAGAATCTTACAGCCCGGTTGAAGGCCATTCAGCCCATCATACCTGTACTTGCTCTTTGAATGATCTCTTCAATCAGTCCAACCTTTCTCTTTCCTCATAGCCCCGCAATTTAAAACCCTTCTTAAAGTCACAACTGAACCTGCTTCCACAATTTTATTTTAGGCAATACATTTGAGATCGCCACGATCCAATGGGTAAAAGAAATTCAAACGTATTTGCATGTAAGCATATATCAGTGTCCTTCTGCCTGTTCCTTTTTTATAAACACTATCAAAACCTCTTTAAAACAAAAACTTCTCAAACTTTTCAGTACTGTTCTTGGCTCCACGTAACTGAAGTTATGTCCTTATGATCATATGAAGACCCTCATCCTTGGCACCATTTGTGAAAATGACCTCTGCATCCTATCCAAAGCCTTGGCATCCTTCCTAATGGGTGATACCCAGCATAGGGCATAATGTTGCAGCTGAGAGTGAAACTTAATTTTAGGTAACTTCATTCCTAGGGCCGTGTCCTACTTCAAAGTGTTTCACAAGCTCTGCGTTAAGTGGGTCACTTCTTCTTCAGGTTTTATGTCATTTTAATATCGTGCTGTCTGTGGGATCTTGCTGTGCATTTTAAAAGCATTGGATTGATCCATATTCCTACAAAACAACAACCGTCCATTAATGTGATGTGCTCCTTGTGATTATTTACATTCTGGCCAGAGCTGGGTTCAGCTATTATATGAATCTTGAATCTTTGTTTTGCAGTGTACTTTACATGTGCCACTTTATTTCGACACATCATTGTACTAAGTTCCATGCCAGTCTGCTGTTTATATTGCATTTACGGACCAGTCCTATCTCCCTGATTTTCTAAGCTGATAATGGTTGTTGCTGGTGTTCCCTTTGGCACAAGTTAATTTCGGAATTTTTGATACAGTGATTACGGAGGAACTGCAATATTCAAGTTCATGTTGGGTTGCTGTGTGAGATGATGATAGTAGTTATGTTGATGAATTTGCACTTCTAAGTCACAGCAAGCTTGAGACTGGCAAATTCTGGCAGTATAATCTGCAGCCATAGTACACATCATTGTATGAAGGAAGTGGATTCTGAGATGAAAAATAGTTTCTTGACTGTGCTGTTCTGTACGGCATCAAGCCTTTGCTGTGGTGGGACTGCAACAATTCAACTGCATACCAAATTTGAGTCCTGTGGATGATGGAGAGTTTTAGTTTTATGTCCTACATGTACGAAGCTTGTAGTGAGGTGAGGAACAGAAGTTTTAGCTGAACCTGAACATGACAAGGTAACCATGAAATGGAGGTGCTGGTGCTGGGCTGGAGTGAAAAAAGTCAAAAAATCACACAACACCGGGTTATAGTCCGGGAGATTTATTTGAAAAATCACAAGCTTTTGGAGCGCTGCTCCTTTGTCATGCAACATTCACTTCACCTGATGAAGGAGCAATGTTTCGAAAGCTTGTGATTTCAAATAAACCCGTTGGACTATACTCTGGTGTTATGTGACTTCTGACTTTGACAAGGCAAAGTTGATGAGCAAGGTAAGAATGCATAGATCTGAATGCACTAATTCCACGTTGAACAATGATAGTAATGGATAGGCTACAGGATAAAGGAGACAGGTTAAAATCAATAATAAATGTTTCTGGAACTGACAGCAAGTGATTTTTATTCCCATTATAAGTGAAGTATTTGGTGTCCAGATAAAGTAATGAAGATGAAAACCTTGGAATCTTTGAAGCACAGCTGGAGGCTGCATTGCATGAGCTGCAGGGTCTTAGTGGATAGATAAATATAAATTAGTTGAATGATATTCTTCAGAATAATGCTCTCTGAAGTTTGTGAAGTTAAGTTTTATGAAACTGCTTCAGAGATAATGGGAACTGCAGATGCTGGAGAATACGAGATAACAAAGTGTGGAGCTGGATGAACACAGCTGGCCAGGCAGCATCTTAGAAGCACAAAAGCTGATTTTTCGGGCCTAGACCCTTCATCAGATTAAGGGTCTAGGCCTGAAACGCCAGCTTTTGTGCTCCTAAGATGCTACTTGGCCTGCTGTGTTCATCCAGCTCCACACTTTGTTATCTTTTATGAAACTGCTGTTAGCTTATAATTACCTTTCAGTAGAGGAATCTTCTTTGTGTTTAGACAGAATAGAAAATGAAAAATTCACCTTTATTACCCTACAACATATTTCTGGCCTTTGTTATTTAATTCATGATCTTTCCATTCATTTTTAGTTGTTAGATTTCTGCCTTTCTGTGGGAGACCCATACTCTGCCAGCTTTTCACTACCTTTCCTGTTCTAATTATCAATGGTATCTTTCTTCTTGACTGCATTTCCATGTTTTATCTCGTTTATTCTTTTCTGATGTAGAAGACGGTTTAGACCGATGCCACGTTGCAAACAAACTTGACACTCAAGCGTACTTGTGAATTTGGCCTCACAAGAACACTTGATCCACATAAAAATTGGCTCCTGGCTATTTATTTCCTAACTCTTTACAGATGCTGCAACATATACAATGCTCCTTTTCTTTAAAATTCCATGCAAGAGCTTCAGCATCCTACAGCAACCTTTCAATTCTGTCACTGTGCTTCAAATCGCTGGGTATAAATACCACAAAATGGGTGGAGTTAAAACAATTAAGAACAAGAGTAACTTTTGAGGGCACATGTATACAGAGAGGATAGATGAGCCCTTACCTAATATAAGAGCAGAGCCTGGTTATCTACGATTGCCATGTAGAGCAGTATTTATCATCAATGCGTAATAAATAGTGACAGTTTGAAATTTAATCTTGAAGCAAGTTCTTGTCTTTATCTTCCACTCAAACAGTCTGCCATGCACCCAAACTCATATCGTGGTATCAGACCACATGCTAAAAGATACAATTATTACAGTCATTAACATTTGTATTTAAAGGAAATTATCAGTTGACTCCCAGTTTTTGGAAATAGTTCCTGTTTACATTTATTTGTAGCATGCGTTCTCCAAAATGTATTATTCACTGTACCACTTAGGTGGCAAGATGTTGTTCTTCTGTCAATCTGAAGATTGCTGTTCTCAGCGGTATGCTGGCATACTGCACAGGTGATATTGCACATATTACTCTTGCTATTTCAGCAGTTACGCTTTCTGTTGCTGATGTTGCTTTGCCAAATTGAGTGATGCTCCCAGTTACTGCTGATAATCTTTTCTGGTTTTTCAGCTCTGGTGCGGGTGAAATATGGACTTATCTCTTTGCTGCTGCCAGTTTCTGTATCAAGCATGTATGTTCTGGAGTTATTATTTCAGCAATAACCTCTGCTAGGCCTTAGGTTTACATGTTACTTCCTCTACATGTGCCATTTATTCTTTCAACAGCTCAGGGAAGGATTTGTCATGTTTGTTGAAGTGATGACCTCCTCTTTCCTGGGTTTCAATGAGTTGTTGTCCTCTTGGCCACGTGGTGAAGTTGTTTTGCTTTAAAGATTAGCCTTATATTTTCCACTAATCAATCCCTGTAAGCGATTACATGTTAGCCTTGAGAAATGTGGATCGAAGCGACAATAAGACAGGATCTGGATCTTTATTGTCTCTAGACATTTTGCTAATTTCTTTTATCCATCTGCATGTGTCTTCCTACATGCTGGTTTCTCGAGTGTAAATACAGAGATAATGTTGAGCCCATACAGTTCAGTGAAGTCCTTAAATTCTGCAGAAGTGAACAGAGTGTCATTGTCACATATTAATCTTTCAGGAATCCCTTGTTTAACAGGCAGAACTCATTCTTCTGAGATTATTGTTGTCGTTCTCAAGTCTTTTACATCTGAGATAAAAGGGAATGGTAAGTAATAGTTTGGGAGTGTATTTTCTTTCAAAATTCACAAACCGGATATGGGTGACTCTGGCTAGACCAGCATTTATCGCCCATCCCTAACTACCTAGCATGCAGTTAAGAGTCTGTTGGTTTGGAGTCACATGTAGGCCAGACCAGGGAGGGATGGCAGATTTCCTTTCCTAAAGGACTTTATTGAACCAGATGGTTTCTTCTCCCCCCAATGTTCAACAGTGGCTTCATTAGACTTGTAATTCCAAATTTTTATTGATCTGCTGTGCTGGGATTTGAATTCGGGTCCCCAGATCATTAGAGGAGTTTCTGAATTAATAGTCTAGTGATAATAACACTAGGCTATTGCCTCCATTGAGTATCATTCTTGATGGTGTGTGGATAAATTAGCTGTGATGGTATGCCACAGCCTGAGTTGTACTTTAATAATGATCACTCTCTCTTTCTGTGTTTCATATATTTATTCCACATACTGTATGAGGCACTACGTTTACAATTTCTGTTTGAGTGCTTATCTAGTACACAACTGATCTGGCTCTGAAACTTGCACTTCTCCATTCCCATGTGGCCTTCATCCAACTTCTGGAAAATTCCTCCTGTACCAGTATCTCCTGAAATGTGCTGGTCTCATCTCTAATTTAACTAGTTTTGTTAAGCATTACATTCACATTTAGATCTTCCATCCAATGCGTCCATAGTGCACCACATAAAAAGGTGACACTCCTATGCATCTGTGAACGTGACATCCCACCACCGAGCCCCCCTCCAATCCCCTGGAATATTTTTCCCACATAAAATTGATTTCTAGCTAATTAATTCCTATACCACTTACAAACAAGATAATAATACGTAACAATGCTTCTTAATTCTCCTGAGAGGATGTGGTTGTCAAATAGCAATACTATTGAACTAGTTACCCAGATATTCAGGGGAATACCCTGAGACATGAGATCAAATGTCACAGTGGCTGGTTGGTCAAATTTGAATCCAATGGAACGCTAGCCTAATGGTGACCGTGTTAAAGCTATCTCATTTATTAATGTCCTTGAAGGCAAAAAATCTGCCATCCTGGCCTGGCCTGACCTGAGCCTGTTCTCATGTGACTACAAAGCTGCAGCAACATGGTTCACTGTGAACTGGCCTCTGGGCAATTGGAATAGACAATATATGCTGCCCTAGCCAAGGTAGACCACTTGAAGTAGACAATAAGTGCTGGCCTAGACAGGGAAGACCACCCCCATATTGAAGTAAAATAAAACATAATATCTTAACTAAGCTTTTGACCAAGCCCCTGATAACTACTGTCGTTGGATGTTTACATTTTGTGTGATAACTCTTTTGTGTACTGCCTTTTATGTTAGAAGTATTACATAAAACAAATAGCTTGTCACCACGTCAGGGAAGATATTGCTTATGCCTGATTCTGAGGGAACCCCGAGGGTTTTATTTTTGCACCAGAATGCAGATGCTGCCGCTTGGATTGTACCGTAGAGTCACAGAACCGAGCAGCATGCAAACAGACTTTCCAGTTCTACTCGTCCATGTCAACCAGGTAGTCCCATTTTCCAGCAGTTGGCCCGTACTCCTCTAAATCCATTATATTCATGTACCCATCCAGAAGCCATTTAAATGCTGTATTTGTATCAGCCTCCACGACTTCTTCTGGAAGCTCATTCCATACACGCACCACCCTCTGCATATCAATGAAATGCATTGGCGTTTGGATGAACAGATCGGTGGGAGAGAATAATCAAAGCTGGAGAATACTAAATCTCCTTTGCTGTGACCAAACCATTGGTGATCCGAAGGAGACTGAAGAATGATCTGATCATTTCTGTTTCCCTTGGTGTGTTAGTGGGTGTGCTGTAGTTGACATAATCCTACAATGATTCCTGCGATTATAGAACCTGAAATATTACATTGAGATAAACTTGTTAGTTGTTCTAAATATTTGAGAGCCTGTCAATCAAGCAGGCTTATATAAATCCTCAGCAATGCTTGGTACAGTTTATGGATTTTGGAGTATAAAGGTATCATTTTTATAATGCACTGCAGTTCATTCAGCTGCAGCCGACTACACTGCGTAGAAAAGGTCTGGAAATTCTGCTATATGAATATTAAGATGCTGTCATATCCTAGCATCCTGGAGAGAATGAGCCAAATTCAAGCTGTTATCTACTTTGGACCTTATTCTATTTTACTGCCTACTTCCTGCATTATTCTCAAATGACCAACATGATACATTTTCACATGCATGAGTGAAAGATGCAGTTTTGTTTTCATTCTTTTATCTGTAGGAGGAGATGCTTTCTGTTTATTTTTCTGCTTGCTTTTTCATTTTCAAATTGGCTGTGATGTGCTCCCCCAAATCCCTGCTTGTGAAATCCAATTTAAAGATGAGCCACAGCAAACTCTTTAGGATTAAAGCAGAAGCATGCTTCACTTTTGCATTCACTCTCCTGGGATGACTGTTGCAGCACATACACACACACACACACACACACACATACACACACACACACACACACATATGCAGGTGCACACACACATACATGTACACACACAGGAAATGGAAGAGGTTGCAATTTAAGAGTAATTCAATAATCAAAGGTAAGGACATTGATTCACATTAGTTTTTGTCAGTCCAGGAAGTCAGTCAAGTGGAGGCTCTTTTTCATTAGAACACAGATGCAATAGATTAAAGGCAGGATTCTATGACAAAGTTCTTTATCACAGCTGTTAAAGATGCAACAACATAAGGTTACTCCATTTTTCAGATGAATATAAACTTTAAATCAAAAACCCAGGTTTTGAAGAGTTTTAGAACTCAGGTGAGCTTACTTCAGCCTGGAATGCGTTTTCTCCCTAGAGGCTGAACAGTAGGTAACAATGTTAACAAAAACTAGATCCTGACCGGACTGATACATAATGCAGGTATGATGCGTCACTGGTGGGAGGCAATGAATGCTTTAAGATGATGGATAAGATACTGATCAAGTGGTTTGCTTTGCTCTGGATGGTGTTGAGCTTCTCGAGTTGGAGCTACACTCATCCAGTCAAGCAGAGAGCGTTCCATCAGACTCCTGACTTGTACTTTGCATGTGGTGAGAAGGATTTGAGGTGTCAGGAGATTGGTGACACATCACAAATTACCTGGCTTCTGACTTGCTCTTGTTTCTGGTTAATGGGAAGCCCAGGATGATGCTGGAAAGGCATTCAGTAAAGGTCACATCATTGAGGAGATGGTTAATGTTCAGGCAAAGGAGACTGTGAACATAAGAAATAGGGGAAAGAGTAAACCTTCTGGCCTAGTGAGCTGGCTCCACCACTCAATAAGATCAATTTGTGTACTCAGCTCCACTTACCCACCCGCTCACCATAACTCTTAATTACTTCACAATTCAAAAATCTACCAATCTTTGCTTTTGGATCAGGCAGATAAGGGGACTCAGAGGTTGGGAGCCTCAGTCTTTGCAATTTTCCAACAAGTATGATGTTCTTTCAGCTTCACTAGATAAGAGGGAAACTATTGAGTGAAGGAGTTAATTGAACATGGTGCCATTGGACAGGAAGCCATTCAGGGGAGGGGAAGTAGGGGAGAGTGTAGTGATAATAGGGGACAGTTTAGTCAGGGGGATTGACGTTATTCTGTGCAGCAAAGGCCATGAGTTCAGGTGGTTGTGTTTACTGCCAGTGGCCAAAGTTCAGGGCAACTACTGTGGGCAGGTAACTTGTATTGGGAGGGTGGAGGATTAATTCGTCATGGTCCGTGTAGATACCAAGGACAAAGACCTGTCAAAGAAGGAGGTTGTCGTCAGGGGAGGTGATGGCCTCGTGGTTTTATCACTGGACTGTTAATCTAGAGGCCCAGTTAATACCTTGGGGACCCAGGTTTGAATCCTGCCAAAGCAGATGGTGAAAATTGAATTCAATAAATATCTGGAATTAAGAGTTTTATTGTGACCGTGAATCCATTGTCTATTTTTGGGGAAAAACCCATCTAGTTCACTCTTGTCTTTTTGAGTAGGGTTTATGTGACTGGACCCACAGCAAGGTGGTTGACTCTGAACTGGCCTCTGGGAAATCAGAGATGGGCAATAAATGCTGCCGAACCAGCTACGCGCTCATCCCATGAATGAATAATAAATAAATACATACATAAATAAAAGTCAGTATGAGGAGTTAGGTACCAAATTAAGATGTGGAATTTCAAAGGCCATAATTTCTGGATTATTACCTGAGCCATGTGCAGATTGGCACAGGGCAAACCAGATTAGAATGATGAATGTGTTGCCTAAAGACTGGCGTAGGAGGAGTGTGCTTGGGACACTGGCACTAGTACTGGAGAAGGTTGAATACAAACCAGTGGCACTGTACTGTGCTGCAGCCTTAATTCTTACAAGCTGCATAACTAAAGGAATCGAGAAAAATTTAAACTAAATGATGGGGACAAGGAAAACTTAGGAACATGTAGTAAATAAAAGAGTAGAGGCAGGGCCAAAAAAAAGGCATTAATACTGGAAATGATAAACAGGTCATGACAGGAAGGGACAGAAGGTAGATATCAAAGAATACACCGATGGATAAGACTATAGTTACAATATGATTAAAAGAATAAAACTAATGAATCTGCATCTGAGAGCAGACAGTATTTGAAACAAATTAGACAAACTGAGATTGTAATTAGAAATCAATATGTACAAATGTAGGAGACTGAAATTGAACTTATAGAGGTCTGTAAAATCACAAGAGGCATAGATAAGGTAGATAGTCAACAGTTTTTCCCCATGGTAGGGGAATTTAAAACTATAGGGCAGAGGTTTAAGGTGAGAGGGGAGAGATACAAAAGGGTTCAGAGGGGCAATTTTTTCATACCGAGGGTAGTGAGTGTCTGAAATAGGTAGTGGTGGAGGGGAGTACAATTTCATCATTTAAGAAACATTTGGACAGTGTACATGGATGGGATACATATGGAGGAATAAGGGCCAAATGCAGGCAAATGGGACTAGGTTAATTATGAAGATTGAGTGGCATGGTTAAATTGGGCTGAAAGGCTTGCTTCTATTCTGTAAATCTCTATGACTCTATGACTCCAATCTAGAACCCCTAAAGGGAAATGGTTGTATGATAACATACATTGAGACCTGAATCGTGAAGAGTAGAGACGCTTTGAAAGGACCAGAAGCTGGTTAAGGGTGGTGAAGTGTTAGTTAATGATAATATGAGCACAGTAAAGAGTGATGACCAAAGTTCAGGACATTAGGAGATGGAAATGGTTTGTGTAGAGAAGAGAAATGATAAATATGAAGATGTATGTGTGACAGTGATGTACAGGACCCCTTTCAGAAGGGGAGAAATAATGAGAACTTGTTAAAAAGATACAGCAATAATCATGGGAAATTTTAGTCTGTAAATAAACTGCAAAGGTCAGATGGAAAATGTAGCCTAGATGAGGAGTTTATATTGCTATTTTCAGGATATTTATTCAAAACGTGTATCCTAGAGACAACCAAGAAACAGGCTACACTCGACTTGGTATTGTGCGATATGAAAGGATTAATGAATGATCTCTTAAGCGAGTGTGCCCTTAGGTAGAAGTGCTGTAATATGATCACATTTTATACTCAATGTGAGGGTAAGAAGGGTGAGTCACTGAGTTTTTTTTTAAACTAAGGACAATTGTGAGGGCATAAAAGCAGATATGTCTAAATTACCGTTCAAAGTAAGTTAAAGGATAAGTCAATTGAAATATGGTGGCTGATTTTGAAGAGGCTATTTCAGAATGTACAGAATAGATACATTCCAATGACAAAAAAGTTTCAACCAATGAATCCATCATACATGAGTAAATAGAAAGGGTAAAATATCAAACTTAAAAAAGCAAACAATTGTAAATAGACAAGTGGCAAATCAGAAAATTGAACTGAATGCAAAAAAAGGAAAGAATAACTAAAAAATTAACAAGGAAGGATAAATTAGAGCTTGAGAGAAAGTAAACCAGAAATGTAAAACCAGATGGGAAGAGCTTCTATAATTTTCTAAAAAGAGAAAGAAGTTAACAAAATAAAAATTAGTCTGAAGGAAAGTAGGGTTGGCAAATTAATCAGTCATCACTTTAAATGACGTAAATAATATCACAATATCAGATATACATCAGTAAATATAAGGGAAGGAGGATCACAGGAAAATTACAATTACTAGATAAGTGGTTATGATTTCTGAAGCAGGGTCCCGACCTGAAACGGCAGCTTTCCTGCTCCTCCGATGTTGCCTGGCCTGCTGCATTCCTCCAGTTTCTCACTGTGTTATCTCAGACTCCAGATCGACAATTCCTACTATCTCTGAGTGGTTATGGCTGTTTGACTTGGCTGTGGGGCTGACACTTACATTTAGGTCCAATTGTCAGATTTTAGTCTGGAGAACTTTGCATACTTTGTGTGTGCCTGTAGTTATGCATAGGTCAGTTCAGGAAGGAAAGGACGGTTTCCTTTTCTAACAGGACATTCATAAACCTGGTGGGTTTTTATGATAATGTGAGCTTAATGAACTCTCTTAATGAGCCAGTAAATTGCTGTCCTGAAATTTCTCAGCTTCCATGGTAGGATTGGAACTTATTGGTTAGTTCCTAAACAAAAGTGTGGCAATGGTCAAAATAATTGTTTTGATTTAGGCGCTACACCCTGTCAAAACTATGATTTATTTTTACAATTTAATTTCACAATAACAACTTACGCCTTTCACAATGGTGTTAAAAATGGAAAGAGAAGTATTTGTCTCGTCTTGGGGGTTATTAAGTCCTTAAATTCACAGTAAGTCTATAATGGGTCCATTCCAGCTTATCGAAAAACAAAACAACAAGAGTTTTTTTTATCAATTTTACATTTGCAAAAGCCATTCAGGGCGATGTGGCAATTGTATTCTAATAGGGAAATGAGTTGGTTGAGAGTGATTAATGTGCACTTGTTTGAAATTTATATTTTTGTTGAGAATTAATTTTTTTCTCATCAAAATGAAGGATGGCTGTGTGGGAGAACAAATGTTTTAAGGCAACTTGAATCCTTCTATAGTCCAACAGGCCTTTATGCAGAGAGTGAAGTTATCCATTATGGAATGTGTTCCTTTCTGCCCATTTCAAAATATTCGCCATCAAATTTTTCTGGAGATTGAAATGCAATCTTCTAATTCTGAAATGAACCATTGTGTACAATTTTGCAATTTTAAATCTAGTGTTTATTAGATATTGATAACCATTATAAGTAGAGACCTATAGCTCTCAAGGATTGGTGCATTCATGTAGGTTTGATTTTAACACAGGCCACAGATGAGACATCTGTCATTGCACCTCTTTCTGTTTGCATTTAATTGAAGTTAAAAAATCTTCTGAACAAATTTGAGGAGAAATTGGATTATATAATACCTGTTTGAAACACATTAGTTCTTGAAAACTGAGTTTAAGATTTGTGGACTCATTTCTGAAGCTGTATACCGTTGATTGCAATGTCGGTTGTTGCATCCTGTTGACTTGATGCCAAGACAGCGATTTTGAAACTCAGGTGTCCCAGTCTCAACTTTCACTTTGCCTTGCCCAGTTCAAAACAGGCTAACTGAAATGAAGCCTGTACGTCAGCACCACTTCACAAAGTAATGGTTCCCAAGCTCAACTGCATCTTATGGTGTTGGTTGCCAGCAATCCCAAAGTATTGTGAGTAGGTTTGCTACCGCCAAACCTTCAGTTTGATATTGGTTGAATAACTGATACTAGGTGGGAAGGATGCCCACATGCTTTTCTGTAGAACAGAAAGCAAGTTTGACTGAAGTTTGCCACTTAATAGTTAATTATTTTATATCTAAGATATTGATGGTCTCTTGTGAGACTTCATACTCAACTGAAGAGTTAGTTTACATTATTACTTTAATTGCATATTATTTCACTGGGGAATGTAGAAACCTCAGTCACCAGTTGCCCCTTGTGTTCTAACCCAATTCAGAAGCACTTCACTTTGCATTTTGCCCAGCTTCAGAGGTATGTGCACCTTGCAAGATATTGGACATTGACCACTGAGAAATCTTTGTGATTGAGTCAATCCTGAATGGCTGTCTGTTGAACTAAACACTTTCAAATGAAAAGATAAATGTTGAAAACAGTCTTTTAATGAACACTTGCCAGAACTCATGCATGTTTTGCCAGACAGTCAGATAGGTTATTTTTCTTGTGGATTGAATTAATTTTAATTTATTGCTACAGTCTGTGTAGCAAATTCTGCAGCGAGAATGTTGATTATTTAATTTTATTTCATTTGGTGCCCTCATTCTGCAAACAAAGGCTTATTTGACTTTTCTCACATCGTGTCAAGATGGCCATTAAGTGATGTTACTATGGATCAGTAATGTGAATGAAAATGTTAATGGCAAGAAATTCTTTTGGAAAAGAGAAAGGTTCTGAAGGTATCAATGTGGGCAAGTACAGTAAGCTCTGTTCAGTTCAACAATTTCATCACCACCCTCCACATGAAAAAGTTGCCTCTTAGGTCTCTTTTACATCCTTCCCTTCTCACCTTAAGCCGATGACCCAGTTTTGGACTCCCTCGCCCGAGAAAAAAGACTTTGGCTATTCACCCTATCCATGTGCATCATGATTTCATGAACTTCTATAAGCCTGTTGATATGTCCGACACTCCAGGGAAAAAAGCCCCAGCCTATTCAACCTCTCCCAACAATTCAAACCCTTCAGTCCCGGCAGCATCTTTGTAATTATTTCTCAATTTTAACAACCTCCTTCCTATAGAAGGGTGACACATCTTTTTCAAGACAAAAACTCTTCTTGTTAAGACTCATTAGTGACTGCTGTCTACATTAATGAAAGGTTAGCCAAATTGCTTAAAAGCAGAGTTTTAAAACTGTACCAGTTACCCACATTGCGTTCTGGCAAGTGTCCATTAGATGGCCAAAAAGGACTATTTTCAACATTTATCTTTTCATCCGGGAGCATTAACTTCAACAGACAGCCATTCAAGATTGGTTCAACTACAGAGGTTTCTCAATGATCTATGTCCAATATCATTCAGAAGGTGATGTACTCCAAATGGATTACACATTCCTACATGAGGAGATGGTCAAGGAGCACAAACAGAAGGCCCATGAAGTTCTAACATATCAACAGGCTAAAGGACTCATCCTCAACAAGTACAAGCTTTACAATGATACACATTACTTCTTGATATACATTTTTGACAAGGATGTACTAATGTTGAACCCACAGGAAATGAAGCTTCTCAGGAATTTTTCACTCTAAAATCTGGTGATGACTTGCAAACATTTGCCACATTTGTTGATTACAACTGAACCTTTGAGGCAAATCCTCTAAAAAAAATTGCAAGGAATATGTTGCATCAGGAGTTGGCTTCTGAAAGATCAAGCCCTGCTGACATCACAAGAGTCTATCTTTTCTGACTATCATAGCCACAGATGCTTCAGCTTCAGGTATAAGAGCGGCCGTCTTTCAGGAGCAACTAGGTGGATGTCAGAAACTGATGTGTGATGTCAGATATAGAAACACCTCTTTTAGTCCTGTGTGTGAGAGATTTTAAGACTTTATTTGCTTAACAGTCCTCAAAGATAGACCATAAATCATTAACCTCCTTAATAGATGAGAAAAAGTTAGCAAGGATACCTCCACAAATACAAAGATTGCAACTCTGCCATAAGTTTAGCTATGAGACAAAATATGCTCTGAAAAAAATAATGGTGATTGTCCAAAATGACAAATAATAGCCATAAACTGAACAACAAGATATTTGTTGGTGAGATTGAAGTGCGCAGCCTTCACAGTGATACACTAGTCAGTGACCCAAAACGAATTTTTCAAGTATGACAAAAATGAAAGAAAGGTCAAGAATGTGTTGCTGGTATTTTGTTGAAGTATAGCCAGACCAATGGCCCAGTGGGTTGCCATAATGACTTATTTTGAATGGCATGTCACAATTGCAGGTCATTGAAAAACTGGTTGCTCCAGCTTTGCTGTTTGAAGATAATTTAGACATGTTACACCAGGGGCTGTTAGGATTATCAAGTGCAGTGTCATGGCTTGGCCATCTGTGTGGTGGCCAGGCATCTCGAAGAAGATTGAAGACCTCTCAGCTGACTATAATTTTTGCTACACACAGGTCTTAGAGGCAAGAGCCCTGATCACCAATGCATTCTCCAAGAGTCTGTGGAAATAAATGGGAATGGACCTATTTATTTTGGATAAATGATCTTATGTTATTGCTTGGTGGCTTGAGGTAATACGGCTGCATACCACCAGTACAGACACAGTTATCAGTGTTTTGCACAAAACTTTTGCCACACATGGGATCTCCAATATAATCATGTCTGACAATAGTCCACAGTTTGCAAACCAGCCTCTCAGTCAGTTCCAGATTTGAGCATGTAACAAGCTCAATGAAATACCCATTATTAAACAGGGAACCTGAGAATGGGTTTCAGGCAGTGAAGTCTGTTTTGAAAAAAAAATTACTGACTTTTGTACAGACTTGTTCAACTAACAGCCCACTTTATCCCAGTGTGGTTTTCCACCATGAAAATTATAGACTGCGAGAAGACTGAAGACTTAATTCTCTATCCTGCCAAATAGGCTGACTCTACAGTTAACTGCATGGAATGATAAGAATATTTTGAAGAAGGAATAATACTTGCTGAAGCAGCATATAATAGACATCATTGTGTATGACTATTATCACAATTGGATCAAGCATCCAATAAGTTGGTAGGGGTGTAGGTTGTCCTAGCCAGATTTCATCCACTCTGCCCATTCTTCTTCTTTTGTCTCATCCCTCTTTTCCTCCCTTCCGTCCGAAGCAGAGTCGGTGGCCTGGAGCAGGAATTCCAGCTACCAGTTGCCTTGTTGTGGAGTGTGGCGGTAGCAGACCAGTGCTGAGAATGACAGCAACCAGTGGTCAGACTACATGGAAGACCTTCTGCATTGGTCTGCTGTGGGGAGCCTTTAGAGAGAGACTATGATGTTTGTCTTTTTAACTTTGCTTCTTGTTTTTCTAACCTAAAGTTACACTGTGTATACCTGTAATGTAACTTCTGTTTCCTTTATTTCTCTATTCTGTAACAAAGGATTGTACCAATGTGCGCTGTATCGAAGATGACTCCATGTGTGGATGACATTAGTTACACTGCAACAAATCTGAGACTGAAGAAGGTGTACCAAGGTACCTTTATACTTGAGATGGTGCTGTGAGCGGTGACTTATAAACTTGTCACTGTACCCATTTGAGCACATGTGACAATAAAGCTAATTCAATTCAATTCAGGATGAAAGGTACAGATAACGGCCTTGAATAGAAAAATAAAGTTGTTCAATAATCAGTGAACAGGCCAAGAGAAACCAAATTTTGTCATGACTAGCCAAGAAAAATCTATTGTTATCCAAATATTCAAGGGCTAACAAGTAGAAGATTTAATTGAGCTTCCCAACCTCATGTTAGAATTCAGAAAGCAGAAACAATCTATTGATATTACCAATGTTAGCATTGGAGAACTATTTATTGTCAACATGGAGGAAATTTGTGCCCGTACAGGTCTCATGGAAATGATTTCCGTTCTTATCACTCCCGAAGGCACAAATTCTTTATCTGTCTGGGTTCTAATGTTTAACTGATTAATTATCAATTCATTCAATAATTATGGTATTTCTAAATGTTTTTAATCAACCTTTCTGTACATCTTATGACATACCATCTGGGCGAGCGCGACTTGAACCTAGACTTCTGGCAAAGAAGTAGAAAAATCAAACCATACCATAAAATCCACACATTTCCTGTGTCCTACATGCACATCTAATTAGCAAGGGCTATAAGTTATCAGCCAGGTCCTGATAATTACAAACTCTCTACTCCTGCCCTCAAATTATCTTCTTTCCAGCAAAACAAAAATACAAACGTATTACAGAAATAGGAACAAAACATGTAGCTGTTGGAAATCTGAAATAAAAACTGAAAAATTATGGAGATAATTGACAGGTCTGGCAGCACCTGTGTTGAGAGAAATAGTGTTAACTGGCTGAAAGATTCGCTTGCAAACTGCGGTCCATTGTCAGACACAACCATAAAAGAGATCCCATGAGTAGCAAACGTTTTGTTCAAGCCCCTGATATATATAAATCAAGGAACTTTCAGCACAATGTGAAGGTTAGGTAAACCATATGAGTTTTAGTGGTGGACCACTGATTAGTGGAGATTTCAGGTTGGTGGTTAATGGGGGTATAATGAATTGATCACCCTGACAACTCATATTAGATTGTTTAATCTTTCCGGTGCTGAATTCGTCTACTTGGATTATGCTCCTGCCACCAAATCTCACTGTTATTTTGACTGTTTGCAGATTTTGAACAAAAAAATCCTGCATCTATATATCTCCCCCACCCCCCGCCAACTTTTAAGGATGTAGTTTGCTATTAAATAGTACTAGCCACTCAAAAAGAAATCAGATTCTCTGTTGCTGCTTCTGACAATCGTATAAAATAGCTACAGACATGGGTGATTTAACCTACTGGTTGTTGCCAATTTCTCCTCCATCAGTTTAGAAATCATGTTTGTTTAGAACCCACCAGTGTTTCGCCTGCCCTCACTCTCTCCCTCTTCATCAATGTCCATCCATTCCTTATCGAGGGACCAGTGCCTTAGCTGTCCGAGTTCTGAGGAAGGGTCACCGGACCCAAAACATTAACTCTGATATTTTCTTCACAGATGCTGACAGACCTGCTGAGCTTTTCCTGCAACTTCTGTTTTTGCAACCAGTAACTTACCCCATCTTATTCTTTACACTTATTGTTATATCAACAGTTTTATTAACTGTAATTAGGTCACTTCCATAATTAAATGCAGTTTTTAAAAAAAATTCAGCAGTTTGACTGCAATGATCTGAAAAGGACCTATTGGCCAATTAACAGTTGGAAACAGACTAACTGGTTATGATACTAAATTGTGTGCAGCTCTTTTTTTTGCTCAGTTATACATAAGAACTGCTAAGGCATAATTTCTGGCTAAGTGTACAAACTTGCCCAGCATCATGGCCAGCACTTATCCCTGAAATGACCAGTGTCAAATGATGATACCCTGGCTAGCTATTTCATACATTCATGGAACCTCTACAGTGTGGAAGCAGGCCATTTTACCATCAAATCCATACTGGGCATCCAAACCAGAACTATCCCTATCCCTCTAATGTTGCATTTCTAATGGCTGACCCATCTAGCTTGCATTTCTCTGTACATAATGGTCCATTTAGCATGGCCAACCCACCTAGCCTGCACAACTTTGGAATGTGGGAGGAAACTGAAGCTCTCGGGAGGAAACCCATGCAGACACAGGGGAATGTACAGACTCCCCACAATCATGCGAAGGTGGAGCTGGACCTGGTTGCCTGGTATGGTGAGTCAGCAGTGCGAACCTGCTTGTGGAGGCCTGTGAAGCACTAATTGGCTGCAGTGTTTCGTTGGTTATGCCAATGACTTCGCTTGACTGTAAAAGGGTGTCCCGAGCTTGTAGAAGGTGCTATGCAACAAGATTTTTGTTAACATTTATAACACAAGAAAATAGGTGACAAAACAAAGGCAATAACCTTAGAGTTTTTTTCTCCTGTTTGGAGTACATGCCTACTTCAATATCATGCTGTAGCAGGACCTCCAACATCGGGGGTATGGCAAGGGAGGACAGCAGGAGCAGTTAAACAGATTTTTGTCAAAAAAAATGAAATCTTTCACAGAAGGAAGGCTGAAAAGAAGGGGAGAAGATATACAAAGATTTCTTCAGTCCGTTGTAATCCTTTCCTGCCTCTTCCCCACGCTTGGTTTCCTGAGAGATCAAAATTCTATCGATCTTAACCTTGAGCATAATTACTGATGAAGCATTCAGAATTATTTGACGTAGAGAATTCCAAGGATCCAAAGACTTCTGATTTAAGAAATATCTCCTCTTTACAGGTCTCTATTATTATCACCGTATCCTTGGATCCTGTCCACATTTTTTGATCCAGCATTCCAGGGAAAACAACATTTCAGTGTCTCCACTATCAAGGCCATTCAGAATCTTGTACGCTATAAACTGGCCACCCTGAATTCTTCCATTGCTCCACAGTGTGCAGGACCAATTTACTTATCATCTCTTCATAAGACAACCCATTCATCCCAGGAGCCAAACTAGCGACCCTCCCCTGTATGGCCCAGGGCAGGTATGTCCTTCTTTAACAAAAACAGAAATTGCTGGAAAATCTCAGCAAATCCGGAAACATCTATGGAGGGAAGTTGGTGTGAGATTTCCAGTTAAGTGATCCACCCTCAAACCTGCTGAGCATTTCTGTTTTTTGTTTCTGATTTACAGCATCCACAGTTCTTTCAGTTTTTATGTCCTTCTTTAAGTTTTGAAATCAAAAATCCAAGCACTGATCCAAGTGTGATTGCATCAAATTCCTGAACCATTGCAAGAAGGCTTTTATTGTTCTTTCTAATAAGGTAATTGTCCTTGCATATTCATCAAGGCTTCTTTACAGCACCCTTAGAGTCATGACCTCTCTCACATAAAGGAACACATGAAGCAGATGCATGGCAACAGCATCACTCAACTGCCTGACCAGGAACTATTTCACTGTGTCGCTGGATCAAATTCCTGGAGCTGCTTTCCTTCGAGCACTGTGGTTCCATGTTATATGCTGTAGACTGCAAATATTCAAGAAGGCTTCTTATTACCATCCTCAAGAGTGCAATTGGGGATGGGAAATATTTGCCGGCACAGCCACCGACAAACCAAACAAGCAAATTTGGAATCAAATAAATAGGTCATAAAATCTTCCAATTAGCCAATGGGATGATCAAAATTCTGCCAAAGGAGATAAGGCACTGGGTTGAGGCTATCTTCAGGACAGAGAACAACAGGGAGCAAAGTAAGCTGCCCATTAAGAATGCAAAGAGATAAATCTGAATGACAGGACACTCGGCAATGAGCCCTGACATACTGAAATAAGTCATGTGTCTCCTTGGTCTAAACATCCTCATTTGGTGGATGAATCTATGCACATGATAATACTGGGGAGTATGGAGGAATGTGCGGGGAAAAAGCAGGAGATTATTGCTTGGGAATAGAACTGGTGCCAGACCATTGGCTGAATGGTTTCCTTTTGCACTGTAATAATTCTGAGACTAAGCCTTCGACTAAAAACGCAATTGACTTTGTACTTTCCCACTCCAGAGCTTTGAGCACATTGCTCACTTTGTAGTAAGATCAAGTGAACACTCTTGTTTGTGAATATTAAGAGGTTTCGTTAACATTAAGTATATGACATTGGGAACCCTACGGATTCAGGATCCAGTTCTGTGTGATCTGATCACTATGTCATTTGCTCTCATGCACATGCTCAGTAGCTATTCTTAGAGTAAAGGAATAATTAACCCTTTGTTTGACATACTTCTCAGTGCACTGCAATACTGAGGTTGAGCCACACTCTCAGACATGCTATCTTTCAGTTGAATTTAAATGGTAAAAAATGGCCCTGACTGCTCCCTCTGATAGATAGGATAGATTCCATGAAATTGTTTTGAAAATAAGCAGGAAAGTTTTCTGTGCGGGTTTCCTCTGCGTGCTCCGGTTTCCTCCTACAGTTAATGTTGTCCAAAAACCAGCACCTAAAGCAGGCGATGTGCCTACTCGCTTCCTTGTTGATGGTGGAATGCTGCTTTATGCAGTTCTCCTCTGCTCCCATCTAACTGTATCTGTGCTATTTTTGACAACTTTTGCTCTAACAGCATGTTCCATCATCTTACAACTTGGCTGGAGAGATTTCTCCTGAATTCTTGATCAAATTTATTGATGGCTATTGGTCACCCAGTTGAAGAAGGTTGAGAGGCAACCTGATAGAAGTATGTAAAGTAGTAAGAGGTATCGATCGAATTAATGGTAGTTGTCTTTTCCCTATGATAAGGGGATTTCAAGACTAGGGGGCTATGTCTAAGGTGAAAGAAGACAGGTTTAAAAAAGACATGAGGGACAAATGTTTTACACAGAGGGTGGTTCACATGTGAAATGAACTCCCTGAGGAAGAGGTGGTTGTGGGTACAATTACAATGTTTAAAATACATTTAGATAGACATATGAATAGGAAAGGTTTGGAGGGACATAGACCAGGAGCAGACACATGGGACTAGTTTAGTTTTGGATTGTGCTTCACATAATCTGGTTGGACCGAAGAGTTTGTTTCCATGCTGCATGTCTCTGTGACTCTATATCAATAGCTATTAGTTTTAACTCATTTTGGTCTCACCACGAGCGGGAATATCTTAACACTTACTTTATTAAACCCTTACTTAATCTCGACCTTATCAGTTCACTCTTCAGCCATCTTTTTTTTATAAAGATCTTTTATAAAGATAAGCACAGATTTCACCTTTGTGCAATTTTTTTGCACTTTCTCCTTCATCTAGTTCATGGGGCTGAGTGGTTAGGACTGCTACCTCATAGCGCCCAGGACATGGGTTTGGTTCCACCCTCAGGTGGCTGTCTGTGTGGAGTTTGTGCATTCTCTCCGTTACTGAGTGGGTTTTCTCCAGGAGTTCTGGTTTCCTTCCACGGTCCAAAGATGTGCAGTTTAGATGGATTGGCTATGCAAAATTGCCCAAAGTGTTCAGGGATGTGCAGGCTTGTTGAAGTAGCCATGAGAGATGCAGGGTCACAGTGATAGGGTAGGGGTGTGGGTCTGGTGTAATGCTCTTCAGAGACTCAGTGTGGACTCAATCGGCCAAATGGCCTGCTTGCATACTGTAGGGATTCTCAATAAAACAAATTCGAAAGTGAATATCAGAACTGGGTACATTACTCCAAACATCAAAGTGAGCCACTATTTTAATTAATTTGCGCCTCTAAATCCTTTTCTTTCTCAAACTCATTTTTATCATTCAACTGGCACAAGACCTCTTTCCTCTTCTGATAGAACACTTCATTCTTGTACACCTGGATATTAATTTAACAAGTACGTGGCCCTTCCACAAGTTAATTAAGAAAGGTTATTCATTTTCCCCAAGGTCTTTATATTTAAAGGTTAGTTTCTCTCTCATGTTCTTCAGTTACTGCCGCTATGAAAAATATATGTGAATGAAGGAGGTCATCTATTTCATTGCTCTTTCTAAAGATCACTGGCACGCGACTGCCTTCTGAATGGTTCTACATATTCAGCCTCAGCCACCCTACTTAACAGGAATGAAGGGCCAGCTATGATCTGAGGGAATGATGGCAGCTTTCCAGTAATATTACTAGCCTAATGTTCTGCAGACATGAGTTCAAATTCCATTGTTAACAAGTGGAATTTGAGTTTAATTTATAATTCTGGGTCCAAAAGTTACTCCAATGATAACAACTCTCAATTAACTGGCAAAACTTTTATACCACAAGTACCACAAAGTTTACTATGTAGTTCTGTCCAATTATTACAGTTCTTTAAAAGTTTGTTTGCCTCAATGTAAATATGCTTGTTGTTCAATCGAACAGCTAGATGGAATATCAACAGTTGATTCTATTTTGAGTTAATTTCTCCTCAAATACTACAATATCTGAATAGTTAGTTGAGAGCATGAGTGAAAAGTCTCTCTGCTTGTGAGTTTTATATAAGGCAAAGTTACATTAATATTAAAGTGAGTTATGCTGTAAATAAAGTCTAACAGCAATGTGTATACCCCCTGCTTTACATTTCTATTACTTAGTATGTGTTTTTACATGGATTATGTGGTCCTCTTGGTTATCCAGAATATTCGATCAACCAGCACACTCCTGGTCCATAGGTGACAGTGAATGAAATGTTTGCAGTGTTAATTAACTAATGTTCTTTTGAGAAGGAAGTGTTTACCTGCTTACATGTGAGACCAAATGATACGTTTGACTTTTACCAATCCTTTGAAAAGGTAGCGGGTTACTCAGGGGCAGCTGAGGATGGGCAAAAATTGCTAGCCTTGCCAGCAACACCCTCATGGGGTGAAGTGGAGGCTCAGTGGTCAGCACTGATGTGCAGGTTAGTTGGACTGGTCATGTTAAATGGCCCATATTGTCCAGAGATGTACAGGCTGGATGCATTAGCCATGGGAAATATAGGGTTACAGGGTATGTCGGATGTGGGTCTGTGTGGAATGCACTTTGGAAGGTTGTGTGAACTCAATCAGCTGAATGGTCTGTTTCCACACTGTAAAGATGCTATGATTCTATGGTGGTAGGAACTGCAGATGCTGGAGAATCTGAGATTACAAGCCGAATGAACAAAGCAGGCCAAGCAGCGTCAGAGGAGCAGGAAGGCTGAGGTTTCAGACCTAGACCATTTCTGAAGAAGGGTCTAGGCCTGAAACGTCAGCCTTCCTTCTCCTCTGATGCTGCTTAGCCTGCTACGTTCATCAGCTCTACACCTCGTTATCTTTGATTCTATATCCCAGGATGGGATAAATCAAATTGCCATCTAGCAGCTTGTGTTGAATAATTCTTGTGATTTACTTAGTCACTTAATATCTTTTATAATGTTACAAAAGTCCCCTTTCATTTGCTTCCTTTTACTCAACTTCACTGCTCAAAGCTCCTTGCTGGACCAGCAGTCCAAAAATATTTTCCCCCATTGCATCATCCATGTGGGATTCACTGCCACCGTGATTTCTACAACATTGGGATATTCTTCTTATAGAAAAGGAGGTTAAGAGGAGATAAGTAGAGGAGGTGCTCAAGATGATGAAGAGTTTTGCCAGAATAGCTGGAGAGATACTGTTTCCACAGGTAAATGCGTGAGTAACAAGAGGAACAGATGTAAAATAAATGACGATAGAAGTAACGGAAGTTAAGGAGAAATTATTCTACACAGAAAAATTGCAATGATTTGGATTGCACTGGTCAAAAGGGTAGTGAAAGTAAATTTCATAATCTTTTAAAAGGAAATTGGATAAATGATTGAAAATCAAAAAAGTAATCCATAGTCATAGGCAAAGATGGCAGAGTAAACTGTCTGTTTACACAAAGATAGTCAAGAAACTAATTTGTGATGAGGATGTTGGGAGTTTTGTGAACATAGGTACGATAAATGAGTAGGCAAACATTTGGCAGATGCGTGATAAAGGGAAAATGTTGTCATATTAATGATAATGGCCTAATCATCCATCGTTCATCAAAATTGATTAACCACATGGGTCAGTTTATTCAAAACATTAAAATGCGCTGAACAGCATCTCTTTCAAAGGGATGGCATGAGTGTCATGGACTGGATAGCCTGCTCCCAGCCCTAAATAACTGTGCAGTTTTGCAGGCAGCTGACAAATGCTATAGGTATTACGTTAGTATCTTGCACAGCAAGATATTTCCCCTCCACCCGAACCTTAAACCTATCCCTAACCCTAGCCATGAAATCTCTACAGTGTGGAAACAGGCCATTTGGCCCAACAAGTCCACACTTACCTTCCAAAAAACACACATCCAGACCCATTCCCCCTTCCCTATCCCTGTAATCCTGCATATCCCATGGCTACTGCACCTAACTTACACATCCCTGATCACCGTGCGTAATTTAGCCTGGCCAATCCATCCAACTTGCACATGTTTGGACTGTGGGAGGAAACCGGAACACCTGGAAGAAATATATGCTGACATGGGGAGAATTTGCAAACTCCACATAGACAATCACCAGAAGGTGGAATCAAACTCTGTCCCTGGTGTTGTGAGGCAGCAGTGCTAACCACTGAGCCACTGCGCTACCAATAACCCTAATCCTAACCGTAACCCTAACCCTAGAGCTAACTCTAACATTAACACTAGCACTTACCCTAACCTTAACCCTAAATCTTACCCTAGCCCTTTCCCTAACCGTAAAGCTATTGCACTTGGGACAGATCCCTATGGCATGGATCTTCTCTGTGTGTCTATGCTGAAGAATTCATAAATAGCACTGATGGCACTGAGGCCCTAAAGCCCCAATGCACTAGAAATGACAAGGTATGGATGCCTTGAGAACGTAGACAGGCACAAGGTGAGCAAACACTGCAAGTTGAAGCGAACAGCCCTGAAATGTAACTTGTTAAAATCCATGTCTGTCACTTCATGCACAGTTTTCTTGCAGCAGCTAATCAATGCTAGTTGCTGGTGCACCCTGAAATAGAAATCCCAACAGGGGATTTCCCAACCTGGTGGTATTGTTGCTGGACCATTAATCTAGAGACTCAGGTAATGTTTTGGGGACCTGAGATCAAATCTCACCATGGCAGATGAATTCAATCAAAAAAAGTCAGGATTTAAGAGTCTGATGACAACCACAAATCTACTATTGATTGTCGGGAAAAACCCATCCTGTTCACTCATGTCATTAAGGGAAGGAAACTGCCATCCAGACCTGACCTAATATTACTTTAGACACACAACAATGTGGTTGACTCTAAACTACAGTTTGTGAAATTAGGGATTGCAATAAACGCTAGTCTAGCCAGTGATGCCGTCATCTCATGAGTGATTAAAAAAATCTTTGGTGCTGTATGAATGGATTGGAGAGGTACCATAAAGATCCTGAAAGATTGGTAATTATTGAATGCCAGTGTTGGTGGGAGAAGATTGTATGCAGCCTGGTGCCCATGGGTCATGCTTTGAGATGCTGGCTGTGTGGTGACCAACCTGGAAGCTCTTTGCAGCCAATGGCTGGCTGGAGTTGCCAGGTGTCCACTCTGGTATTCGTGTAAAGAATTACAATTACCACTAGCCCATCTACATCAAAACCTCTGACTTGACAAATTGAGAGAGTTTGGACGTTTCACAAATTCAGCAGATTTTGTAAATTTTTATGCAGTCTCCAGCACTAACTCTTTCAAAATCATTACTGTATACAGCAATAGCTTTGTCCACAGTGTAAAATCAGGCAGTGGGTCAGCAGTTTTTGCAATCTACATGTTCGTACAACAACAGAATGCAGCCTCATCAATGTAGTATCATTTGCACTTCAAAGTACCTACCCTTGGCAACTGAAGTGGGAATAACCAATGACGTCCCCTCTGACAAAGGTGAAACATTTTTGCTCATTACATATATTATTAGGTTGTCAGTCATTTGAAGTTGGCACACCATGATTTAGCAAAAAAATACCCTTGTACATTAACCCTGGCCAAAAGCTTCAACCTAGTGCAAAAGCAAAATACTTCAGAACATAGCAAAACACACCCAAAAATGCTGCAAATACTCAACAGGCCTGGAAGCATCTGCAAAAGAGAAAGGGAGTCAATGTTTCAGAATGCTGACCTTTCATCAATTTTGATGTAGGATTAACATTCTTTTATTTAAATACCACTTACAGAAGCGAACAACAATGCTTAGTATGAGGTTTGGCCTTAATATTCATATTTCGAACAGAGTTTGAAAAGATATTACAAACTAAAATAGCTTTAACTTACCTTGCTGGATAAATATTGAAGGAAGAAATAGATATGACATAACAATGCTACTTTTGCAGTGCCGCATCTCTTTTCAGTAAGATTTACAAAATCTTTGCCAACAATCTGTGAGCTGACCCAGAAAAAGAAATGGATGGTTTATGCATTAATCCAAGAGAAATACACATAAAAGAATTCAACCCCATTAATCCAAAAATTCACCAGCGTAACCAATACAAAATGCAGAAGGATGGGGAATAAGTAAACCAGAGCAATTAGCTTGTGAGAGGAACTATAAGTTGTGGAATAATTAGTTATATGATTAAAAATGCAAAACACATTTAAAATAAAGTGGAGCAGTTTACAATCTTGGAATCATTGTGATATATGATTCCATTTTAGGCTTGGAATTAACTAAATTGTATGTGCAAGAAAAGTCCCATAACCACCAAGCACCATCTTTCACTCCTCTGCAGACAAGTGGCTGACCTGACAGAACAATCTGAGAGTAGTAATTCTGCAGACATGTGTGGCATGTCAAGATTGAGTCTTCTGAGTGACTGCACACATATGTTTGATTTATTATAATCACTTTTCCTGAGATATAGTGAAAAGTATTGTATTGTGTGCTAAACTGACAAATCGTACCTTACATGAATACATCAGGATTTATATAGAATATATAGTAGAACCGAATGCAGAATAGTGTTATAGCTACAGAGAAGGCACAGAGAAAGATCATCTCTACTATAAAAAGTGTCCAGCAGGGAAGAAGATGTTCTTGAATCTGTTGGTATGTATTTCAAAACTTTTGTATCCTCTGCCTGGTGGGAGAGAGCAAAACCAGGTTAGAAGAGGTCTTTGAATATTTCATAGGATCCCTACAGTATGGAAACAGGCCCTTCAGCCCAACAAATCCACACTGACCCTCAGAACATCCAACCCAGAACCATCCCCCTATAATCCATCTAACCTAAACATCTCTGAAAACTATGGGCAATTTAGCATGGCTAATTCACCTGGCCTGCACATCTTTGGACTGTGGGAGGAAACCGGAGAATCAGAGTAAACCCACGCAGACACGGGGAGAACGTGCAAACTCTGCACAGTCAGTCACCCGAGGGTGGAATCAAACCCGGGTCCTTGGCACTGAGAGCCAGCAATGCTAACCACTGAGCCACTGTGCTACCCAATGTTGGTTACTTTCCTGAGGCAGCAGTTGATCTAAACATTACTGTCAAAATCTTCCAATTTTACTGTACAAATTTTGCAATGAAAATCAAACATTCTAAATTACATCTGACATGACCCCTGTGACTATGTCAGATTATTTTACTTTTGTCACACTTGTCAGTAGTTTGATGGTTAGATATTCTGCATATGACTGTTTCTTCTGTATTGAGGAGTTGACGTTGATGAAAATGCAATAAGAGGGTCAGGAAGTTACTAGTGATCATCCGTCTCACTGTTAAAGCTTGTCTTTTGGTTCACCTATTCGAACAGGTCTGTGCCAATTTCAACATCTTTATTTGGTGATTGAAGTGGGTTTTTGCTTTTTTCTCTGTGAAAGAACACAACAAATTGTTCTTGAAGATTGCCCTTCAGATGTCGTGCGTCACACCTCGTTATGAATCTTTGGTGAGAGTGTTGTCAAACCCAGATTAGTCCACATTCACTAATGCCTCTGTGGATTAACACCATGACAAAATGATTGTGTAGGCGGATCAAACACTTTCATTTATAGGTTTGTTTCTTTTCAGTTTATTTGTTGAGCAGCTCTAGTTGAAACAATGCCATCTGAGTACTTTGGAAATTGAATGTGAAGCATGGCATTACAGAGCAAGAACACCTTCAGAATGAACTGTAAGTGAAACAGCTGCTATGACAGGCACTGGCTAAGGTACATTTGTTCAGTCTGTGAAAGGGTCTGACAAGTGTACCTACACAATCTAGGAATGAAATCTGAATCTTAACAACTCTCACACATTCTTCCTGTGCCTTTTTATTTGCAGAGAGGGAAAGGTAACCAGGAAGAGGTGAGACACTATTTGTAGATGGTATCACTGAGACTCAAACAGTTTGACTGGCATCAGTGGGTTTGAGAAAACTAGGATGCCAGTCACAGGTCAGTGAGTGAAGGGGAACTTGACGTTACTGAGCTCATGTACAGTCTGATATCTTCTTAAGTAGCTCTTGTGGTTACACCAGCCAGCTTCTAATTTCATTTGATGTCCAACCTTCCCTGTCCTCTTCATCAGCATGGCTGTCAACTCGGGATTCACAGAAAGCAATAGAAAATTCATGTTTTTTTTAAAAATCAGTGATTGAAAAGGTCGTTCCCTCAGATGCAGTACGTATCCCAACTTACTAGGACTAATACAGTTTAGGCAAGAATGTACCTCGAGAATGACCATTGTCAAACCAGAACTGAAAGGGAGTTGTCAACATTAGAATACTTTTGGAACATTCTGTTTTTTGAATTAGACACTGCAGTGAGTATAAATGGACCATGTTCAGCATTTTAATCAACACAATTTAAAATAACAGTGTGCTGATCCTTTTAACAACTGTTTTAAGACACTGTTGCTTTGTATTCTGTTTCAATACCAGTCACAATAGGATGATGTGGACATTGAAATGATCTTCTGCCCAATGCTCATGTAAGAAAGCTGAAAAACAACTTACATTTATACAGAGATAGTAAGAACTGCCGATGCTGGAGCTAGAGATGACAATGTGGAGCTGGAGGAACACAGCAGGCCAGGCAGCATCAGAGGAGTAGGAAAGCTGACATTTCAGGCATTTATATAGCCCCTTTCACATCCTGAACAGGTACACTAAATTGCAGGACTGTGCATCTACCAGAATCATTTTAACCAGTAATTCTCATGATACAGAAGTCAGAAAGAAAAGCTTATGTCTATGCACTGCCTTTCCTAACTTCATAATGTGCCTCTGCACTTTGGTTTGAATGAAGAGGAGGTGATTACCCCCAGAGATATTATTGCTCAATTATTAATTCAGAGGCCAAGGTAGTGTTTTGGAGATTGACGTTTGAATCCCACTAATAGCAGGTGGTGAATTTTAAATCTGGAATTTAGGGTCTAGTGATGACTGTGAAATGATTGTTGGAAAAACCCATCTGGCTCACTTGAGGGAAGGAAATCTGTATTCCTTACCTAGTCAGGCTTGTATGTCACCTTAAATATTTTGCAATGGTCTAGCGAACTGTTCAGATGTAACAAACATTCCAAAGTCTGGGAAAAAAAATGAAACTGGACGACCACCCACAATAACTTTGTCCCTCAGGGCATTGTGGGTCTACTGACAGCACATGTCCTACAGTGGTTCAAGCAGGCAGCTCAAGGTCAATGAGTGATGAGCAATAAATGTAGCTCCAGACAATGTTGCTGACACCCAAGAATAAATTTTAAAATAACTTTTGTGGTTTAGTCACTGTTGCAATGTGGCACAGCGTGATGCCTCAAAGAGCAAAGAGTTAATAACCAGTTAATTGTTTCTGGTTATGTTAGCCAAGCTACTTGAGAGGCTATATCTATGTATAGGCACCTGGTTGAGATGGGTCATGCAAGAACAGCCCGGAATGGAAAACTAGCAAAATGGCACGTACTGATCTGATTCATCTTGAATATTTCAAAACAATGTGTCCAGCACATTTATTTCCAATTATTACTGTTTGTTTAAAGCAGGTTTTATCCCTCTGGGAGTTGTCTGATTTGTGAATGCAAATTCATGAGGATAAAGGATGAGGATGAAACAAACCAAATTATTCGGCCATATTATCATCATCATCATCATCATCATCATCATCATCACCATCACCATCATGTAACAGAATCATAGAGTCATACAGCACAGAAGCAGGGACCCTTCGATGGGTGCATGTAACTCAAGCAGCCTGATGCAGCTCATCTGCTTAGATCTAAACAATTGCAGTTGGCACTGAGGTTGAAGGATGTAACTGGTTTGGCCTTATCTGGATTGCTGCACCAACGTAAAACTATACCAAAATTGTACTAATTAATTTATTTCCAATAAGTCTTCGCACATTATGTTAATTATCAAATACTGTGGATCTAGTAACATCAATCTTTTTGATCATGTATCTTGTGAATTGTATTATATATCATGAGCACAATAATGCTGTTATTCAGGCTAGAACGTGACTTCAGAAAATTATCATTATACTTTCGGTTTATGACATAGTGGATTTACATTTTTTTGTATAAAATTTGAACACTTTGAAACTTATTTTGAAAATAAACTTAATCTGCCATCATCATTGAAACTGATGAGTATGGACATTGCCAGTACTTATGCGTCAGGACAATTGAAAGAGATAATCATATTGCCACTTTATATTTTCCATCTTTATAAGACACAGTCCCATCAAGTATTTCATTTAGAATCATAGAATCCCTACAGTGTGGAAGCAAGCTATTCAGCCCATTCAGTCCATGCTGACATTCTGAAGAGCATCCCACTGATGGTCAATGCTAGATAAAGCATTATCTTTCGGATGTAACACTGCATTGCCTCTAAATTTGCCAATAGAATGCAACCAGTCAGGTTAAGAACCAGTTCGTGAATTTGATCTTTGGTTCTGGAGTTATCATTTTAGTTGCATCACGGATCAAACTGAAACATAAATTGGTGCATGCCAGTAGTGCTATGATAGAAAGACCCACTGTGTCGACAATTTCAGTCCAGAGTTTTGAGGTGTCCATTCTGAGGAGTTGTATGGTTGTTTTAAGATGGACAATACCATTGCAAGGGATGTCAGACTCATCATAAATAGCTAGCTTACCATGTATGGACGATATCATACTGTTACAGTTTCCAGAGTACATCTCCAGTAACATGCATAAAGCGTTGATATTTGCACTGGCACCATGCCAATCTTGACATATTACCCATTCCTTTTTAGCTATATCACTTGGATAGCAGTGAATCTTCAGATTTTTTGAAGGTATCTGTGTGGTGGGTCAAATTGAGCATATGTTTTCTGACTGGAGCCTGCAGTGATCTTTGCACTTTGCTGACATCAGTGTGAGTGGGAATTTGGAAACTATATTAATTTTGTTGCTTTGTTGGCTTTTCCTCACATGCTGCTGGGCAACATACTGTTGCATTATGTGTTTCTCAAGTACTTGAATTTCCTGCTCATTTTTGTCCAATACTCATTGTCAAAAATAGGTTTCACTTGTCACGAAACACTTGACACATCTCATACGCAGTTTGTATACTTTGTTGTTTTTGTTGAAGTCAGCAATTACAGTTTAACAATTAAGAACTCCTCTTTTTTATGTTAGAAATGCTGTACGTATTCAGATTTTAAAAAAGCCTAAGCCTTGGTTCTGCTTTTTAATGTGGCCCTGAGTTGCTTATACTCCCTCAGTAGAACCTCTTCCTTCTTGCCTGTGTTGTCATTACCCACTTAGACCATAACAACTAGATCCCTTCTTTCCCACACAGAGTTCTTCTCTATGCACAGTTGTTTGCTATCCACTGCTTTTGTGTTACTTTGTGCTCTTTTAAATAGCTAATCAAAATCTGTGTTGCAGTGTAAAGCTCTATTATCTATGCCTTTGTTGGCTTCTCTTTTTTTTGTTTGTCTTCTTGCTTTACAGAGTTAGAGCATTGGTGTTGCAAGCTAGTGCCTGTAGGTGGCATTTGCATCTAAAAAGAGTGAGCAGCTGACTATGCAAAGACAAAATGGCAGAATTGATTGACCTCTGAACACAGGTAAGATTGTTTTAATAGCAGTGTTATTTCTTTCAGTATATTCTTCCCTTATTTTTATGTATTTTGTTGCCAGATTCCCTCAGCCATTTAGAGCTGTTTTGTTCACAAACTTTTAGAAATTGCAATTATAAAATTGTGTTTTTTTAATTGAATCAGTTGTAACCTTTGTTTTTAATGAGAGAGTTTGTTTTTATTTGTTCATGGATGTGAACTATGCTGACAGACCAACAATTATTACTTATCCCAATCACCTAGGGGGAGCAGTCTCTTGAACTGCTGTATTCTCTTGGGGTGTAGATATACCCATAGAGCGCTTCGGAAGAGAGTTCCGGAAATTTGACCCAGCAATAGTGAAAGAACAATCATATGTTTACAAGTTAGTGTGATGAGTGGCATGGCAGGGAGTTTACAAGTGGTTTGGGTCTACCTGCGAGCAGGGAATTAGCTCAAACTGTTGAGCGCTTGCTTCGCATGTGAGAGATAGCGGGATTGATGCCCGCATTCTCCACTCCCTTTGGGGTGGCACAGTGGCTCAGTGGTAGGGGCTCGGGTTGGATTCTACCCTCGGGTGATTGTCTGTGTGGAGTTTGCACGTTCTCCCTGTGTCTGTGTGGGTTTCCTCCGGGTGCTCCGGTTTCCTCCCACAGTCCAAAGATGTGCAGGCTAGGTGGATTGGCTGTGCTAAATTGCCCATAATGTTCAGCAATAAGTAGATTAGAGGGGCTATGGGGGATGGGTCTGGGTGGGACGCTCTGAGGGTTGGTGTGGATTTGTTGGGCCGAAGGGCCTGTTTCCACACTGTAGGGATTCTGTGATTCTATGGTGGAGCCATGCATTTCCTGTCCTTGTCCTCCTTGATGGTAGGTGCTACAGCTTTTGAAGGAGCAGGAGCCTTGGTGAGGTATTGTAGTGCATTTTGTAAATGGTATACACTGCTTCCACTGCACGGGTGAAGTGAGGGCGTGTTAAAGTCGATACCAATCAATCGGGCTGCTTTGTCCTGGATGGCGTCAAGCTTCTTGAGTGTTGTGGGAGCTACTATTATCTGGGCAAGTGAGGAGTATTCCATAAGACAACTGACTTGTGCCTTGTAGATTGTAGATATACTTTGGGGAGACAGGGAATAGCTTCACACTGAGCTTTTTGCATCTGACTTGCTCGTGTAACTGTAATATTTCTATATTGACCCAGTTTTGTTTCTGTTCAGTAGTAATCGCAGGATGTTGATTAATGTGTGATTCAGTGGTAATGCTATTTGACATCGCAAGATGTTCATACTGTTTCTTCCTTCAGTACAACTGTAGTCTTCAGTCTTGGTTATAGTTGCAATATCTGTGAACTCAGACAAGTGATGAGTCACTGTTAAGAAAGTTGATCTTCACAACCGTCACTTTAGTACCACTTTGTTGGAGCTGGTTTTCTTTATTAACTTACTGCCACCGACTTGCAATGTCTCCTTGCCTCCATCATGATATATTCAGTACCGGCATGAATTGCTTCATGTTCCTCTACATGTTAGCCTATGCAACACATATCATGAAGAGCTGGGTATTGAGCCATATTTCTGGAAGTTAATTAACAGCTGATTATTTTCAAAAGTTTTATATTCCAGACTTACATAGGCAAAGCTAGATTATATTACATTACATATTGTTGACTGATTGATTGTTAACTGATCAACTGCCAACTAATGGAATAGAGAGAGTAAGATGGAGAGCTTTTCTGCTAGACTGCCACACATTCCAATGCGATCTAGCTGTTTTAAAGGCATGGCACCTTTCTGAGATCTTGGCAATTATACAATAGTCACGGCTTCAGTTGGCTTCGAAAGTACCACTTAACCAGAGCTGGTCATTTTCTGAAGACAGGGCCTTTGGTGTTTGGGTTGAATGTGGGGTAGCTGTCAGAGCAAAACCGATGGCTAAGTTCCTTGTGAAGACAGATGAAACTTTACCTTTGGGTGGTTGGAATTGGCACCATCACTGCTAAGTCTATTTTTCATTAACTCCGTGAGATATGTCTTTGACTCTGTTATGTATGATAAAATTTATCATAAATAGGCTGAAATTTGTTTGTTATTAAGCTCTAATTAAGTTACATTAGTCTTTGATTGTGAGGGTCAAAGGAGCAGAATCTTGGCCACTATTTTCTTGTTTTGGGATCTTGTATTAAATGTTGTAGTTAGCTTGTTTGATGGTTTTGATAATGATATCAGATACTTTTGGTTAAGTGGCCTCCTTCTATATTAGTGTGATAATGTAGTATATCAATATTTCGGCTGTACACTATACTAAACAGTCTTGTGTGTAATTTGAGCTACAACTCCATTATCATCTCTTCCCATGATCAGACTTTTTAGAAAATCGAGCACAGTTTGGGAGAATAAACGTCACCTCTCCCAGCTCCTCGAAAACAGCCAAAGTTCTGTCATCATCATTATTGGGATAATAATTGGAAAGACATTGCTAAAGATTTAATTTTTATGCTCCGCACTAGTTCTTCATTATGATGTTCACAACAATGCATTTGTGTGAAACATATGCATGGTGACATTCCAGAGCATCATACATTTGTGAAATGCAGTTTGTGCTCATGTATTGCCATTTTTGCCTTCATTCAATGGTCCCTCGCGTCAAAATAAAAACACTTTTCTGTATTGGAGGTTGTCTACATTCTCTTTAGTTTAACATATCAGAAGATTTTTAGTAATTCTAAAATGAGAAACAAGAGTGAGAATAGGCCATTGAATCCTTCTTTATGCCACTCTTTAGTAAAACTGTGGTTGAACTGTTATGTTGGCCCTGCCATTCTGCGCTATCCACATACCTGCCAATTCCCTGAATATTCAAAAATCTATTAGCTCCTGCTTGAATATATTCAATGAGTTGAGAAAAGTAAAAGCTTCAGAAATGTGGGCAACTGTTACAATAACATAAAATTTTCTTAACTGGTGAAGACAGAATAGCTCAGGCAACTGATTTCACTATACTAAGGCAGTTTAAAAAGTACTGATGTGTTCAGCATTTCACACAATTGCGCAATTCTTATGTTGAATCTGTAGTCTGTTCTTATCTGGTTGATCTTGACCACACCAGTGGTCTTGACATAATTGGCCCGAGTGCCAAAATGAAAGCGAATGTCATTCTCACTCAACTGTCGAAGAACCAAATTCTCATCATAAAATGTAGGTATCTGACTGCATAGATCAAAATCTTGTTGATTTTAATCATAGAGGTTCACATGTGAAGAATAGTCAATTCATCAAGGTGTCAGAGGGGATATATTCCAAAAAGAGACACTGCTTCCAGGAGTTGAAGAGCAAGAATGAGAAGAAATAGGGACTTTAAACCAATTTTCTCATCACTACCCGATTGATTCCTTGCCTGGGGTTCTGAAATGTACCTTGAAATTGTACTGAAGTCCTTCAGCAGCGTTAGCAGAGAATAATTCAATGAACATGCAGGCACAATGTTCTTTACGTTCTGTAATGAGGCCATAAGGCCTCCATTTGTAAAGCTGAGTAAAACACTGCTGTTCAGACCAATCTATCAACCTATTTACTGCATATAGATTGTTTGAAGAAGAATGATCTCCTTCATTTTTCTGTTTCCATAATGGGGATCTGCTTGCAATGAAAAACTTCAGAGATAGTTGAGATTTATAAGTTTTACTGTAATTAGTTTTGATTCAAATTACAGTTAATCACAACACAAATAATCTGCTAGTGCTTCTTAATAGAACTATAAATTATTGGTTTTGATGCCAAGCATGTTAAGACTTTATATACTATAAGCAGCGATGACCTGATATGACTCATGTCCTACGTATAAACAAAGTAATTGTGTGTCTGTGATAATCTCTTAGAACAAGGATGATACTTGCTCATATCAAGGACCCACATATGGAGTCTTTTATTGTACTGCAGTCACCATTTGGCTTTGTCTGGCCAGGGTATCCATCCCACTCTTACTGCCAGCTACAGCTGTATTGATTATCAACCTGCAAACCCTTCCAATCGGTTCGGCTGCATTGTCACATACTCTCTGTGCCTTTAAGTCCTGACATGGAACTCCAATCTGAAGTTTCTGACCCAGAACTAGGGATGCTACCAAAACACCTCCCATCCGAAAAAGCAAAAATGCCAATGTTAGTGCCATGAAAATACTGCAGTACCAGGTAATGTATCAACTAGGGGAGCTTGTGATAAATATGAGAGCTTCAATGTTGTGAGTGAACAGCAAGAGGACTTAGTGATTTTATACACAGATGATGGTCGGAGAGGACATTTTACTTGAAGCCCTATAGACCCAAGCTGCAGTTCAATGTCATCTGATATATCTATTGACCTTTTGCACATGCTAAGCAGCAATATTTCAAGGATAAGTAAAATGCCCGTTACTCTACAGGGCTAGACAGCTGTACACAAGGATTTCATGGTATTTGCTCTTACATGTCTTGAACTCATCATTATAATAAACCTGGAGTTGCTAGATTCAGCTGTATTTTATATAAAACACATGTACCAAGTGCCAAAACTAACTAAAACTTATACTAAATATAATTAGGAATAACTCTAAAGATCCCTTTGGCACTGACATATCAGAGAATTTTGATTTAGATTGAATCACAAGATTGATCACTAGTCAAAGTGTTAGATTTTGGAGTTCATGGCCTCACTTACCAAGTGTAGGCAGTTGACCATTCATAAGGATTTTTTAGATGGTTCCTTCAGAAGCAGCAGTTCACATATGCTTTTTTGGGCAAAAAAACATTGCAACCCCTGGTAATTGAGGATTGAGGTTCACTGATAACAAAGGATAAACAACTAGTTGGCACTGAATGTGTTAACTTCATTGTATTTGTGAAGGCAGCATCTTGTTATTTTTGCAGAGGTGTTAGGGAACTCTTCTCTGAGGCTTCCTGCTGTACTTCTGTTCCATCTTCCCTCCGAAGTAGACAGCTGCCTGGCGAGTACTGTCATGAGATAAAGACTGCCCTCTGAATGTTTGTCACATTCCTTATTATTGAAATTTGCAATCTAAGCTGTATCAATTCCTTGTTTTGAATCCTTCTTAAGCAATGAGCAGGAGTCAACTGTTGTCAATCAGTCAGAATAAGTAATATTTCTCCTTTCCCACCTCCATCATAAGGTCAGGTTTAATAGTTCCTAAGGGCAGACCCTCCTGATTTTCTGAAGTAACTTGGGGTACCAGGCAGATGTGACCTGTTAGCCTTCGTAACCATTATATTCAACTTGGTTTTTGAACTTGTTTAAGGGGTTGTTTGTGTTTGGGCAAAGCAAGTAACTCAGTGGCAGCATTTAAATGAGATTGTGTGTCATGCAGGACGTACGAGAAAACAAAACCAGTTTAAACTTTTTAAAGAATTTACTTTTTACTTTGTTTTTTTTGTAACTGTCCAATAATAATGATGGGCATGTGACAGCATTCTCCCTCAATACGTTATAATACCATTTGCTCTTCTGCTTCATGCTTTCCTGCTTTCACAAATCTCAGCTTGACCATGCTTCCTAGTGTCTTTCTATACTTTGTTAACAGGAGAGATTGTTCTGAGGTGAGAGATTAGATAGTGCCCAATTTAAAATGATGTTGGTTTGTCTTAATTGCAAATCCTTTGAGTACATGAGTTGAGAGGTCTTGTTGAGGTTGTACAGTACATTGGTGATGCCTCTTCTTGAGTACTGTGTGCAGTTCTGGTCACCCTGTTATGGAAAGGGTATTATTAACCTTGAGAGAGTTCAGGAGAGATTTACCAGGATGTTGCAGGGTACAGAAGATTTGAGTTATAAAGAAGGGCTGGATAGGCTGGCACTTTTTCACTGGAGCATTGGAGGTTGAGAAGTTGCCCTTATAGAGGTTGAGGGGTGTTGATGTGGTAAATGATAGGTTTTTTTTCTCTAGGATGGTGAATTTCAAGACTTGGGGATATATTTTTAAGGTGAGTGGAGAGAGATTTAAAAAAGATACGAGGGACAAGTTTGTTTCACAGAGGGTGAAATAAACTTCCCGAGGAAGTGGTGGATGTGGGCACAGTTACAAAATTTAGAAGAAGCTAATCTAAGTGCATGAACAGGACAGGTTTAGAGGGATACAGGCCAGGAGCACACAGGTTGGACTAGATTAGTTTGAGATTATGTTTGGCATAATGTTTCTATGCTATACGACTCTGTGACTCTATGCTGGTTTGCAAGGCTTCTAGTTGACATCCTGGTCTCTATCTTGCCAGGCATCAAGCATGTGGTGTTTTCTCAAGTTTAGTGAAGGAAAGCATGAGAACAGCCCAATCACAAATTAATACAATGGTTCATATTACTTGTGAGTCTTGTCTGAGGAAGGAAGTATGAAAATGCAGCATACTGTACAGGCTGTGGATACAGCAGCTAGACAGCCTCCAATCCTTAAGGACAAAAGTCAACCACTTAACTAATTTGATGTCTTCTGTTTGCCGTAAAGAGTCCAGTTCTGCTCACCACAATCTTATTGAAATGCAACTAGAAATAGTCATAGCCCTGGTAATATCCTTTCTCTCACCTCATTATCGTATTCCTATTGCAAGCCTAGGCCCAAGTCCTGTGCTAAACCTAGGTGGGACACCTGATGACAGAGGTCAGGGTGAGAATACCAGTGAGAATCAGATTCAATACAGAAATTTCAAGATGAAAAGAAAACAGAGAGAGAAACAGAGTATGGGAAGAGAATGGCAACTATGATGAAATGGAAAATAAAGGTTTACAATAGACATATAAGTAGGAAATGGATTGCGGGAGAAATAATAGGGTTAATTTGGGACCAAAAAGCAGATGTGAACATGTAGGCAGAGGGCATGGATGAGGTGCTGAATGAGCGCTGTGCAACCCAAGACATAGTAAAAGAGGACATAGATGAGGTAGTTAGTAAGCTTAACATTGATTTGATTTAATTTGATTTATTGTTGCCACGTGTACCTAAGTACAGTGAAAACTATTGTTTTACAAATAGTATAGGCAGATCGTAACAAACAAGGATACACAGGCCGTAGGGTGCTTAGACAGAACAAAGCATACGAGGTTACACTGCACAAGAAGTGCACAAAAGCAAGGTCAACATGAGATTTGAAATTAGAGAGGTCCATTCAGCAATCTGGTAATAGGGAAGAAGCTGTTCTTGAACCTGCTGGTGCATGCATTCAAGCTTCTGTATCTTCTGCCTGACATGAAATATTAGAAGAGAGCCTTACCAGGGTGGGAGGGGTCTTTGATGTTGGCTGTCTTTCAGCAGCAATGAAAAGTGTAAATGAAGTCCATAGTGGAAGGCTGGCTTCCGTGACGATCTGCGTTGTGTGTACAACCTGTTGTAGTTTCTGCAAATCATGGACAAGACAGTTGCCATACCAGGTCACTATGCACCTGGATAATATGCTCTCTATGGTGCACCTGTAAAGGTGACAGTGGTAAAGCTTATAATTCACCAGGATTCAAGAATGCTAAGAGAACTAAGGGTAGAAACTGCAGAGGTGCTGGTCGTAGTTTTCCAATCCTCCCTCTATCGGTTTTGTGTATTAAAACTGGAAAACGGCAACTGTTACACTCTTGTTCATGAGAAGATGCCAAGATATTTCCAACAAGTGCAGGCCAGTTCATTTGACCTTAGTGAGGAGAAAGCTTTTAAAATTATATTGTTAGACAAACTAAAGTGAACTGAACAAATGTGCATTAAATTAAAGCCAAATCCATGTATTAAAGGCAAACCAAGTTTAATGGCCCTTATTGAGTTTTTTGATTAGGCTAATGGAGAAGATTAATATTGGTAACAAAGTTAATGTGTTCTAAATAATTATGAATCAACCTGTTCAAACCTACCTTTGCAAATCTCTGGCGCAGGTCAGACTTGAACCTGGACCAACTGGCTCAGAGAGGAGCATGGAATGGTTTTTCAGTTAAGAGGAAGTTTTACAGTGAATCCTCCAGGACCTAGTAAGGGATGGTGGGAAGAATTTATTGTTGGCTGAATTGAAATGGGTCTGGGAATTTTATTTTTTTATTCATTTGTGGTTGTCGCTGGCTGGTCAGGATTTCTTACCCATCCCTAGTTGCCCTTGAGAAGGTGGTGCTGAGCTGCCTTCTTGAACTGCTGCCATTCTCTTGCTGTGGTTTGACCCACAATGCTATTAGGAAGGGAATTCCAGAACTGTGGCCCAAAGACAATGGTGATATTTTTCCAAGTCAGGATGGTGAGTGGCTTGGAGGGGAATTTGGAGGTGGTGGTGTTCCCATATGTCTACTGCCCTGGTCCTTCTGGATGTAAGTGGTCTTGGGTTTGGAAGGTGCTGTCTGAGGATCTTTGGTGAATTTCTGCAGTGCATCTTGTGGATAGTACATACTGCTACTACTGAGCATTGGTGGTGGAGGGAGTGAATACTTGTGGATGTAGTACTAATCAAGAGGTCAGCTTTTTCTTGGATGGTATCAGGCTTCTTGAGTGTTGTTGGGGCTACACTCACACAGGCAAGTGGGGAGTATTCCATCACACTCCTGACTTGTGCCTTGCAGATGGTGGACAGGGTTTGACAAGTCAGGAGGTGAGCTACTCGCCACAGTATTCCTAGCCTCTGACCTGCTCTTGTAGCCACTGTGTTAATGTGGTGAGTCCATTTGAGCTTATGGTCAATGATAACCTCCAGGATGATGACAATGAGGGATTCAGTGATGATAACACAATAGAATGTCAACGGGTGGTGGTTAGATTGCCTCTTTCTGGGTGATGGTCATAGCCTGGCATTTGTGTGGGGCGAATGTCACTTGCCACTTGTCAGCCCAAGCCTGGATATTGTCCAGATCTTGTTGCATTTGGACATGGACTGCTTCAGTATCTGAGGAGTCACGAGTGGTGCTGAACATTATGCAACCATGGGTGAACATCCCCACTTCTGACCTAATGATGGAGGGAACGTCATTGATGAAGCAGCTGAAGATGGTTGGGCCGAGGGCACAACACCGAGGAGCTCCTGCAGAGATGTCCTGGAGCTGAGATGATTGACCTCCATCAACGACAACCATCTTCCAATATGTCAGGTATGATTCCAACCACCGGAACGTTTGCCCTCTGATACCCATTGATTCCAGTTTTGCCAGAGCTCCTTGATGCCACACTCAGTTGAATGCAGCCTTGATGTCAAGGGCTGTCACTCTCACCTCACCTCTGGAATTCAGCTCTTTTGTCCATGTTTGAACCAAGGCTGTAATGAGGTCAGGAGCTGAGTGGCCCTGGTGGAACACAAACTGGGCGTCGCTGAGCAGGTGCTGCTTGATAGCACTGTTACCGATGCCTTCCATCACTTTACTGATCCTCAAGAGTAGGCTGATGGGGTGATAATTGGCCAGGTTGGATTTGTCTTGCTTCTTGTGTACAGGCCATACTTGGGCAATTTTCCACATTGCGGAAAGATACTAGTGTTGTAACTGTACTGAAATAGCTTGGCTGGGGGAGTGGCAAGTTCTGGAGCACATGTCTTCAGTCCTATTGCTGGAATGTAATCAGGGCCCGTAGCCTTTGCAGTTTCCAGTGTCTCCAACTGTTTCGTGATATCACTTGGAGTGAATCGAATTGGCTGAAGACTGATATCTGTGATGCTGGGAACCACTGGAGGAGGCCGAGATGGTTCATCCACTCAGTACTTCTGGCTAGAGATGGCATTAAAAACTTTAGCCTTATCTTTTGCACTGATGTGCTGGGCTCTTCCAGCATTGAGGGTGGGAATATTTGTGGAGTCTCCTCTTCCAGTGAGATGTTTAATTGTCCACCACCATTCACAACTGGATGTGGCAGGACTACGGAGCTTAGATCTGATCCGTCGGTTGTAGGATTACATAACTCTTGTCTGTCACTTGCTGCTTTCACTGTTTGGTGTGCAAGTAGTCCTGTTTGGCTTCATCAGGTTGATACCTCATCTTCAGGTATGCCTGGTGCTGGTCCTGGTATGCCCTTGTGTACGCTCCATTGAACCAGGGCTGATCCCTGGCTTGATGGTAATGGTTGAGTGGGGGATATGCCGGGCCATAAGGTTACAGATAGCTCTGGAGTCCAATTCTGCTGCTGTTGATGGCCCACAGTGCCTGATGGATGCCCAGTCTTGAGTTGCTGGATCTGTGTGAAGTCTGTCCCATTTAGCATGGTGACTCTACCACACAACATGATGGAGGTTATTCTCAATGTGAAAGCCAGACTTCATCTCTACAAGGACTGTGCGCTGGTCACTCTTATCGATACTGTCATGGACAGATGCAACTGCAGCTGGCAGATTGGTAAGGGCGAGGTCAAGTTTGCTTTTCCCTCATGTTCTTAAACTGGATTAAGGTGAGCAGAGAGAGCTATCATCCCATGTGGGAGATAAAATATCATTGTGGAGGAGAACCTTTTTGGTTGGATACAGTTTGTCACAACCACTAGGCATGTCCAACATATAGACAAATTCTTAAAACTCATATACCTTCCTTTTAATTTCTACTGATTCAAGTTAAACTAGACTAGCAATAAAATTTTTATTTAAATAGATTATAGGATCATCTGTTTCAAATTATGTCTTAAGTTTCCTTTGCAAGTTACTAAGAATATAGACATCAAGATTGCAACAAGTATAGATAAATCAAAAGAATACTGATTGGGGAAAAAGTCTGTGATATCCCATTGGGTCCCATTGCTTGAGTTCCCCGTTGCTGTCGTGAACAAGTTAGCACTTGAAATCTGATCCAACAGCTGCTATGTTTGTGTCGCTGAATATGTTTTTCAGTGTACAAATAAGTTCCTTGAACAACAGAGGAAGCACAGTGACTCAGTGGTTAGCAAAGCTGCCTCGTAGCGCCAGGGATGCAGGTTTCGTTCCAGCCTCGGGAGACTGTCTGTGTGGAGTTTACACATTCTCCCCGTGTCTGTGTAGGTTTCCTCTGGATGCTCCGGTTTCCTCACACAGTCCAAAGATGTGTGCCTCAGGTGGATTGGTTATGCTAAATTGCCCCATAATGTCCAGGGATGTGTAAATTAGGCAGATTAGCCATTGGAAATGCAGGGATTGGGTAGGTGGGTGAGTTCTTTGGCGAGTCGATATGGATTTGTTGGGCTGAATGGCCTGTTTCCACACTGTAGGGATTCTATGATTCTATGAACAGATTTTGGGGTTGAATCTCAGGCTTGTATTGAAATGTAATAAACAGAGTTCGACGGAAGTCTAAGCGAGAGGATTTCAGTACATGTAGGAGGGATGTGTCGCTACAATTGAATAGGGCTTTAGTAACACCATACCTGGAGTATTTTGTGTTATTTTGGTCTCCTAGTCTGAGGAAGGTTGTTCTGTTGATGAAAGGAGTGCAATGAATATTTACCAGACTGATTCCTGCAATGGTAAGACTGACACATGCAGAGGGATTGGATTGACTAGAATGATTAGAATGATATTCACTGGAGTTTAAAAGAATAAGAGGTGATCTCCTGGAAAACATTTACAATTCCATCAGGAGTAGACAGAGTAAACTCAGGAGGGATGTCCTCGACTGAGGAGTCCAGAACCAGGCTTAACTGTCTGAAGATATGGGGTTAGCCGTTTAGGTCTGAGATGTGTGTGCAATTTAATTTCTGACTTAATGGTACTTATTTTGCATGAATAATGACATGTGGCTACTATGAGATGTGGTTTATCACCGTTGAAACACAAAATAAATACGTGCAATTCTATGAAATCCATCCTTCCCTCTAATTTCCTGGGTAAGCTTACAGTTCTGAAATGAGTATGCTGTCACACTGGGTTAAAGTCTGCTTTGGAAGTAGAAGTTGGTTTAAAAGAAAGTTTATACTACCCTGATTACAACTAGCTCTACTGAAATTGAAGATAATAAAATGTGAGGCTGGATGAACGCAGCAGGCCAAGCAGCATCTCAGGAGCACAAAAGCTGATGTTTCGGGCCTAGGCCCTTCATCGCTAAGAGGCTATTTTTCTTGCTCCCAAGGTTCGTGTTACTTGGTGCTGGTGTGATTTGATTTATTAGTGTCACATGTACCGAGATACAGTGAAAAGTATTGTTTTACATGCTAACTAAACACATCACATCTTAATTATATGACTGCAATTGATGGAATGCAGAACAGTGTTACAGCTGTGGAGAAGAAGCAGAGAAAAATGATCTCTAATATGGGATATCCATTCATAAACCTGATGTCAGTGGGGAAGAAGCTGTTTTTAAATCTGTTGGCATGTGTTTTCAAACTTTTGTATCTTCTGCCTGATGGAACAGGGTGAAAGAGCATATGAACAGCTTGATTATGCTGGCTGCTTTCCCGAGGCAGTGGGAAGTGTCGACAGTCAGTGGATAGAAGGCTGGTTTTGTGACTGGGTTGCATTCACAACTCTCTGTAATGCCTTACGCAGTGCAGAGCCATTGCCATACCAAGCTGATGCATCCAGACAGGATGCTTTCTTTGCTGCAACTATAAAAATTGGTAAGAGTCCTTGTGGGCATGCTGAATTTACTTAGCCTCCTGAAGAAGTCAAGGCATTGCTGTGCTTTCTTGAGTGTAGCGTCAACGGGGGTGGACCAGGAGAGATTGTTGGTAAAATTTACTCTTAGGAACTTGAAGCTGTTGACCATTTCCACCACAGCATTGTCGATACAGACAGAAACGCATCCTCCATTCCACTTGCTGAAGTTGATGACCAGTTCCATCAATGTTGTCTTTGGAAATCCAGACCCCTCTGATTTGAGTCACCTCTTTTAAACCAAATACTGTGGCTTACTACCATTTAGCAACAGCTATTAATATAACAATGTAATTAACATCATTTAGTTACTCCAAATAAATTGGGTTTCTGCCCAGGAAGTGTGTTACAAAAGAAGCATTAATTATTGTAAATTTCCTATTGATTGAGCTGACGTTAGGAGACAGGCCGTTTCCGAACAGTTCCACTGAAACTCTGATCCCGAAGCCTTGCATCATTGTCTCATCAGCAGCTATCCAGTACAGTCAATCAAGGTAAATGGCTTGTGTATCCGTCTGGCCTGATCCAATTCCCAACATGCTGTTCAGTTTGCCAGGTTTCCAAGCATGCCTTTTAGTTGGCTCATGTTGCTTCTAGTGTCCCTCAGAGCTTTAATTTTATTTGAAAAGGACTTTCCACTACCTACAAAGAAGCCAAATTTCTTAACCCCGTGGAATTCTCTGTCACAAAAAGTGGTTGAGGCCAAGACACTGAATATTTTTAAACAGGAGTTTGATATAGTTCTTATGGCTAACCAAATCAAAGGGTATGAGAACAAAATCTGAACAGGGCACTGAATTCAATAACCAGCCATGATCATTGATAGGACAGTAGACTCAAAGAGCTGAATGGCTGACACTGGCCCCTATTTTCTATGTTTCTAGCATTGAAGGCAAGTTCTTTTGCTTTTTCTTGACCAGTTTGTCTTGGACTCAAACTCTGCAGTGTATCTCTAGAAACCAGGCGACACAAAGAACGGCTACAGTGCAGAAAGGCCAGTCAGGCCATCGAATCTGCACCAATCCTACAAAAAGCATCCCACCCCAACCCAGCCCCCTACTCTATCCCGATAACCCCGCATTTATCATGGCCAATAATTTGCACATCTTTGGACTGTGGGAGGAAACTGGAGCACCTGATACAGGGAGAATTTGCAAACTCCACACAGACAGACAGTCAGCCAAGGCTGGTACTGAACTGGGCCCCTGGCACTGTGAGGCAGCAGTGTTAACCTCTAACCCGTCGTGGCACTTTTCCCTCCATTGAACCAACATTGGTTTTGACCTGGGACTGCTTCATGGTATCGGTAACGTACGGGCAGAACAGTGTGGAATTTCCAAGTATGGATACTGTTCAGCAGGAGGAAGGGTGAGTTTGGGGGAATGTCAAAAAGTGGACAGGCCAAGAGCATGTGTTAGTATTATCTGACATTTAAGACCATTAAATGCAACAGTGAAAAACAATACATGGGGTTTTTATATGTCATGTTGTAAGCTAGATTTATGTGGAAGAGTTTTTCCTCCCCTATTATTACTAAAGCAGCTGCAAGCAAAATAACAGTCATCAGAAGAGTGCTTGAAACATTGAGTGAGCTATGTGAACATTCAGTCTCCTGTGCTTGCATTGTGTGGGAAATTTCAAGATAACATGCAGCATTCACAGTCAGGTATTGGACATACTAATACCACTGATCAGTTCCAACTACTGTATTGAATAGGAACAGAAAGTGCTGGATAACTCACCACCTGGACAGGAGCTGAAAGGGGTTTTAAGGAAGGGAAATGGATGAAAAGGGTTGTTTTGTGGAGTGCTGAGGAAGAAACTGTAGAGAAAGTTTGTGTTGGTGGAAGGTAGCATGACTGAAATTCAAGGGATGATCAGCTGTGTTCTCCTAGAATGTCTGAGGCTGAATGACTCAGTTTTGCTCCTACATCTTTTGGCCATAAAACGGTGCAAGACAAATGTGGCATGGTAATGAAAAAACTAGAGAAAGGACTTTGAGTCTAGAGGAGGTGTGAATGGCAACGGTAGACCACATCTCCAGTCCAAAAACAATCAAAGCTTTGGTTGTGGTCTGAAACTATTGAGCTGATTGTTGACCCTGAAAGGCTGTATTGTGTTTCATTGAACAATCAGTGACTGTGTCAGGCTTCATTGGAATACAGCAACAAGTTAAAGATGGTCAGAGTGGGAATGGGATGAAGAATTAAAATGGAAGTTGTTGGCCAAACTTGTGCAGTATAAACAGTTAATAAAAACTGAAATTGGTGGGAAAATTCAGCAGGCCTGGCTGTGCCTCTGGAGAGAAATCAGAGTTAACGTTTCGGGATGAGTAACCCTTCCACACATTCTGATTCTGTTTCTGATTTACAGCGTCCGCAGATCTTTCAATTCTTAAACGGTTTATAATTGCATTTGTCAATGATAAGCTGCATTTGTAGTGATGTAGGAGATCACATAATGAAGAGTCTGTAGGAAGAGATTCTATTTTGTAGGCCTCCTGGTAAGTCTAAGACTACATGTCGTTCACAGGAAATTTTATGAACTCTTTCCTTCACAAGATTTTAGGTTCCAGAAACCTCTTTCCAATATTGAAGGTCATCGAACCCCCTCCAAGTTTACCTTCACAACATTCTGTCATTTTAACTGTTCTACAACACAATCAGCAAACTGGGATTTATTCTTTGTTAGGTTTTTAAAAGATAACTTAAAAAAGACAGTCTTTCCCAGCACCTGGAGTCATACTCATAGATGTAAAGATACATAATGTGGAAATAGAGCCCTTGGTCAGCATGGACGAGTTGGATCAGATATCCTAGTCAAATCTAGTTCCCATTTACCAGCATTTGGCCCGTATACCTGTAAACCCTTCCTATTCATGTATCCATCCAGATGCCTTTGAGATGTTGTAACTGTACCAGCCTCCACCACTTCCTCTGGCAGCTCATTCCATGCACACGCCATTGTCTATGTGAAAATGTTGCTCTTCGGTCCCTTTTATATCTTTCCCCTCTCACCTTAAACCTATGTTGTCTAGGTTTGGACTCTCCCACCCCAGGGAAAAGACCTTGCCTTTTTATCCTATCCATGCTCCTTATGATTTTATAAACCTTTTTAAGGTCACCCCTCAGCCTCTGACGCTACAGGGAAAATAGCCCCAGTCTATTCAGCATCTCCCAACAACTCAAACCCTCCAACCCTGGCAACATCCTTGTAAATCTATTCTGAACCATTTCAAATTCCACAACATCCTTCCTATAGCAGGGAGACCATAATTGCATATTCCAAATGTGGCTTAACCAATGAATTGTACAGCCGCAACATGACCTCCCAACTCCTAAACTCAATGCACTGACCAATAAAGGCAAGCGTATCAAACACCACCTTCTCTATCCTATCTACCTGTGACTAAACTTTTAAAGAACTATGAGCCTGCACTCCAACGTCTCTTTGTTCAACAACACTCCCCATAAAGGATCATAAGCACAATAGTCACTTTAAAAAAAAAGCTTGTTGTATTTAAAAAAAACATGAATCAAAGTTAAAGTTACTGTGTCAGACTAGCACCTTTTATTTTGTAATAGCGACTTGCAAGAAATGTGCTAACAACTTCCTCAATGCACTGGACACACACCATGTGCAGTGAAGTGGTACTAAAATGATAGAAGTGCAAATGAATGTCTGTTTCATTAAGAAGGAGCATGATAGAAATCATGAGTTATCGGAAAAGGGTTGTGGAAAGGGGTGAAGATGTTGGCGAAAGGACCATATTACTAAGAGAACTATCTGTGACGCTGAGGGAACAGTACGATGAATATTAAACAATGAGTCAGAATACAGGAAGGAGATAGAGGGATTGGCAATGTGGTGCAAAGATAACAACCTCTGTCTCAGCCTCATCATTGACTTCATTAGGAAAGGAAGAGTACATCAACGGAGCTGAGGCTGACCGGGGGTGAGAGCGTCAAGTTCCTAGAAGTGATGATAACTGACAATCTGTCCTGAACTTTCCACACAGGCACAATGGTCAAGAAGGCACAATAATGCCTTTTCTTCTGGAGGGTCAGGAAATTTGGCTTGTCCACAGGGACCCTCACCAACCTTTCAGATGCACCACAGAAAGCATGCTGTGCAGGTGTATAATGGCCTGGTACAGCAACTGGTCTGCCCAGGACCATTTTAAAAAAAAAACTACAGAAGGTTTTGTGCACAGTCCAAACCATCACGGAAGCCAACCTTCCATTAATGGACTCCACTTCTTGTTGCTGTGGAAGGCTGCCAGCATCATCAAAGACCAATCCCACCTCAGTAATGCTCTCCTACAATCTTTTCTGATAGGCAGAAGATACAGACGCTTCAACACATGCACGAGCAGGTTCAAGAACAGCTTCTTCCCTGCCATTCTTAGATGGATGAATCGACTCTCTAACTTCAAATAATATTGATCTTGTTAATCTTGATCTTGCCTCGCACACATCCTGTGCGGCATAACCTGTATGCTTCACTCTGTTCAAGATTTTTTTCTTCACCCTAAGATCGGAATGTACTTGCTTACTACGATCTGCCTGTACAGTTCAAAAACAAAGCTTCTCACTGTACTTAGGTACATGCGACAATAAACCAAATCAAATCCAATCAATATTTGATGGTGGCATCGAGAGGGGTAGAAATGGAGACACATGATTGTTGACAGTGAAGGCTGGTGAACTGAACAGTGAGGATAAGGATAATCTATTTTCTATAAACATATGCTGCTGAATCAGGAGCAGGGGAAGGCCAAACGGTCCCTTGAGGCTTTGCAATTCATTAAGAAAATGGGTTAAACCGAAGGGTCTATTTCCATGCTGTATGACTCTATGACTGTTCAGATTGCAACCTCAAGTCTACGTTTCCAGGTACCCCCCAAAAAACTTGATTAACAAGAATCTATCGACCTCAGCATTAAAAATATTCAAGGGCTCTGGTTCCATCACCTTTTCTGGGAGATAGTGCCAAAGATTTGTGGTCGTCTGAGAGAAAGATTTTGCTTAATCTGTTTTCGAAAAGAGAGCCATGGTTTTTAAGCAGTGACCTGCTTCTGGGAGGGAGAAGGGATGAGAATAGGAATGTGGGACTAACAGTCAAGGATGGTAATAATTATGATGCATGATAATCCTTGGTTGAAGAAAAAAAATGAGAAGAACTGCAGTGGAAGACATGATGGAGAAGGACAGCACCTTCCAGGAAGTGGAATGGAGAATCATGGTTACTTTGGAATTCGGTTGGCTTAAATAGTGGATATCAGCTGATATCTGGGAATTCAAGTAGTAAAATAAAGGACTGGAAGGAAAGCTCATAAAACAATGAAAGCAGATGCTGGAAATCTGAAACAAACAGAAGGAATGCTGGAGAAACTCAGCAGATCTGGCAGCGTTCATGGAGAGAGAAACAGTGTTTATGTTTCGTGCCCAGCGACCCTTCATCAGAATAAAAAGGAAAGGAAGAGTTAGGGATAGACCTTGTGAAGAGGAGAAACGGGAGGAAACTTGAAACAAGTTTGTTGAAGTTTCCTGGATCAGGGCACAAACAGTGTTGTGTAAGGCAATAGCGCTGAAAGAGTTATGTTGATAACTGCGTTAGATTCCACACAATCTGATGATGTCACATACCAACTTGATTGGGAGCAACACAGAACAGCTTAGGGTTTTGTTGATGGACAGATATTCACAAGTCTCCCAACTGTGCTGGTAGTAACATTTAACTAACTTGTTAAACAAACTTCTGCCTGAATGCTGTTGTGAAATAAAATATCAGTGATAATGAGAACTGCAGATGCTGGAGAATCCAAGATAATAAAGTGTGAAGCTGGATGAACACAGCAGGCCAAACAGCATCTCAGGAGCACAAAAGCTGACGTTTCGGGCCTAGACCCTTCATCAGAGAGGGGGATGGAGTGAGGGTTCTGGAATAAATAGGGAGAGGGGGGAAGTATATCTTGTTTAAGGCAAGAGCCTCTTCTCATTAAGACTCACTTGGTGGCAGCAAGCTCTTCCAAATACAAACTGGTAGTAGAACACAGAACACAGAACATAGAACATAGAACAGTATAGCACAGGAACAGCTCCTTCAGTCCACGATGTTGAACTAATCCCTTCTGCTTGCCCATTGTCCATATGTCTCTGTGCTTATTCATGTGCTAATTGATAAAGACTTTTAAATGCCCCTATCAGATCTGCCTCCACCACTACCCCGGCAGTGTATTCCAAGCACCTATCACTCTGTGTTTAAAAAAAAAACATGCCCTTCACATCTCCTTTGAACTTCCCCCCTCTTATCTTAAATGCATGCCCTCTAGTATTAGAAATTTCAACTCTTGGAAAAAAGATCCTGACTGTCAACCCTATCTACGCATCTCATAATTTTATAAACTTCTATCAGGTCACCCCTCAGCATCACTGGCTCCAAAAAAAAATCAATCCTAGTTTGTGTAGCCTCTCCTTTATGGCTCATACTCTCTAATCCAGACAACATTGTGGTAAACCTGATAGCATATGAAAGGGAAAAAAAACAGAGTTAACGTTTTGGGTTCGGTGACCTTTCCTTACCAGACCCGAAATTTTAACTCTGTTTTCTCCTTCGCAGATGCTGCCAGACCTGCTGAGCTTTTCTAGCAGCATTTTGTTTGTTCTTGATTTATGGTATCCATAGTTCTTTCAGTGTTTATTCTGGTAAACCTCTTCTATACCCTCTCCAAAGCCTCCACATCCTTCCTGCAATGTGGCAATCAGAATTGGATGCAATACTCTAAGTGTGGCCTAAACAAACTTTTATAAAGCAGCAACATAACCTCCTGAGTCTTGTACTGACTGCCCTCACCAATAAAGTCAAACATGCCATATGCCTTTTTCACTTATCTATTTGTGTGGCCACTTTCAGAGAGTTATAGACTAGGACCCCAAGATCCCACTGTACATCAATGCTTTTCAGGGTTGTGCCATTTACTGTATACTGTCCTTCAATATTTGATCTTCCAAAGTGCAGCACTTCACTTTTGCCCAGATTAACTTCCATCTGTCATTTCTCCACCCAAATCTGCAACTAATCTCTTTCCCAAGGTATTCTTTGACAACTTTCTGTATTATCCCCAACTGCACCGATCTTTGTCCGTCTGCAAACTTAGTAACCCACCCATCTACATAATGTTTGGAATTGTGGAAGGTTATACAATAACGGTGGACAATATTGCTTAATACCACGAGGTAACAATGCTGAGAATTCCAATTTATGCAACAGCACAGAATTCCAGTGAATCCAGGAGAAGTACTGGAAATTTATAGCTTTAAAAACTTTACGCATTTCAGAACTATCCATATTATCAAGCATCAGCAGTGACATAGTCTGCAGAGAAACTCACCAAAAGGTTGGCAAGAGAGAAAAAGCATTTAATGATGAAGTCTTTCACTTTGGATCCACTAAGAGAAGTGCAGGAACATGTATGAGCTAATATCTGGTCACACCTGGCAGTTAGAGATTCTGCCAGAAAGTGATCTTTGTGTGTATGGTATGCTTGACTTTATTGGTCAGGGCAGTCAGTACAGACGTGTTGCAGCTTTATGAAAGTTTGGTTAATGGGAAACCTTCACAGCAATAACGTAGAACAGCCTGAAAAAGCTTGAAGTTGTAAAGGAGTACTTGCAAGCAACAGAATTGATTCAGTTCACAGAGTATCAACAGTGTGAAGACACATGACAGCTGACACAAACCGTGGGCTGGACAGCAGAAACCAAGTCAGGAACAAAAACAGAAGTTGCTGGAAAAGCTCGGCAGGTCTGGCAGCATCTGTGAAGAAAAATCAGAGTTAATGTTTTGGCTCCGGTGACCCTTGTCCTCAGATACAAAGTGTCAGCATTTGTGCTTTAGAATAAGGAGGTTTCACTTGCATGCACAGTGCTCAACCATTTTAAAAAAAATGCCACATCTATAGCATAAAACTATAGGTCACATCCAGATGATGTGCAGAACTCGGGCATAGCTACAGAGCTACTAAAATTCAAATAATTTTAAATGAAATACTGAGAGTATTTCCAGAGGTGTAAAGATGGTGAAGGAGCTATTTAACAGCTGTATTCAAATACATTATAATAGATTGTGATGTAAAGGATATTGAAAATCACTTTCTTTGATTTGAGGAGTCAGTGATGCATGATCATCAATTCAATTTTTCACCAGGAGAGAAATTAGCAGAAATTTATTTCAATGCAACATTTTGTGGCAGTGAATTCTTTGACACAGGAAGTAGTTAATGCAGAAACCATTGCCTCATTAAATGGAAAATTGAGTGAACATTTAATTAGAGAACTGGGAGATGGATGGAAAATAAGGTGTGTGTTATATATGATACAACCAATATTTGGATGATTTATTATGTATTGCTGAACAGGTTAGTGAAAGCAGAATCATAGTGACCTCCAAATAGGAACTGGATATATATTTGAAATGGAGTAAGGATCTGGGGAACAGTAGGCTGTGAAACTGACTGGATAGCTCTTACAAAGAGATGACAAGGGCCTCATTCTTTGCTGCTTCTAGGATGATACAGAGGTTTTAAAGAGAGCAGCAGCAGCAGAGCCATTAGCTGTCTCTTTTTCATATCTGCTCCATACAAGTATTACATATTTATATATTGTCGCACATACACTGTCCCTCGGTTTTTAAAAAGATACGTGACTTGCTGTCCAACGCTGACTCGTTATAATCTTACTATATCGCATTGTGCTGTTATTACCTTATGAATTTTGTACCAGCTGATAAATTTGAAATGTTACAATAGAGGATAACCGACTGGCTTTACTGTTTTATGCTGAGTGAGGTAAATACTGATGTCGTGGTACTGCCTTGAGACTAGCAACACCAAGACCTAATTTAATTCTCTGGGAACATACCATTGAAGTCCCATTATGGCAGCTGTTAGAATTTAATTTCAATTCATCTAACTTGAATTTGAAAGCAAAGGCTGAACTTTGTCAGAAATTGACTGTGTGTTAGATTTGTGAAGGGTTCTTTTTTGCTAAACTTGGGTTGGAGGTGGGGTGGTGGTGCTTCCTCATGCTATTGTCCCTAACTTACCTCCTTATCTGTGCATCATACACCTATGGCACCCCACTTGTTATATTATCAGACTTGCTGAAGCCAGAGATATTGGCAATTGCCAGACCTCTTAGAATCCCTGGTGCTGGCATTGTTTTCAAAGGCCTGCCATGCACCCAGTCAAGTACTGGCAGTTTGCAGCTGCTCTGCACAGTTCCAGTCGATTGCCCCAGAAATAGTGGGTCGAGGCAAACTAGCAGCTCACTTTTCCTACAGGTACATGATGGTCCTGATGGATGGAGGGTACAAGCTGTCGCAGCCCTGAGATGTTGGTGACTAATGGAAAGTCAGAGGTGTAAAGGGTGAGTTGGAGTCACCTGGTATCCCAGTGACTTTCACCCTGGGAATTGATGCCATCTCATATCTATCCAGCAGTGGGAGAATGGGAAACTGCATAACATTGAGGTGAAATGGCATCGTAATGAGCATTTTAATACGCCTCACAACTCACTAATGAGAATCCTGTTTTGCCATTTGGATGTAAAATAGAACATTTCATCATTGATGTCAGAAGGCTCCTCAATGGCCATCTCATGTGATTCTCTGACTTTCTCACCATTGCCTGTGCCTTTCAGTCTGTGGGAAGATACTGCTCCTTGCCTCGATACAAGTGGCCATGAAACCATCGCCGATTGTCTTACAAATGCATATGGTTCTCTACTGTCTTTTAGCAAAGGCAATCTGCCATTCCTGCCTGCGTCTGCCTCCAGACCCTCAGCAGTGTGTTGGTTCTTACCTATCATCTGAAATGGCTGAGGAAACCATTTATTTGATGGACAACAAATGTTGGCCTTTCCAGTGACACATCATGCTGAGCAAAAGTAAATTTAAAATTACGCAAATGACATAGGATTGGACAAATTATTAGACAACTAAGACTGGGGTCCATCTAATTTGTGTATGAAAATATGGCAAATGGGAGTAGGAGTAGCCCATATTGAGCCCTAATCTTGATTTGCCTCCCTCAGCTCCATTTTCCCAACTACAATCCATACCCTTGGTTTCTTTAAGAGACCAAAAGTCTATCTATCCCACCCGCAAATGTATTCAATGATGGAGCCTCCACAACTCACTTCTGAATCTTCCAAAGATGTAACATTGTGAGTGAAGAAATGAAGAAGCTCAGGCCTAAATGATCAACCTCCTTCTATATGCCCATGGTTTGGGTTCCCCAGCCAGAAGATCAAACCTCTCACTGTTTATACCTTGGCAAACCCCTTTAGAATCTGGAATGTTTCTACTGGATCACCTCTTGTACTTTTCTGAGAGAGAGAGAGACTCGCTTTATGTAACGTCTCATCTTATAACGTTCCGGGAGCAGATCTAGTGAACCATTAATGTCCCACCTCTTTCTTTGATATAAAAATCGAAACCCCACAAAGTATGTGATCTTACCAAAACTCCATTCCATTATTGCAAGATTTCCTTGTTCCTGTTTTCCAAGTCTTCTTTGCAGTAAAATCCAATGTGTTGTTTGTCTTTTTAATTGCTTGCTCGAACTGCGTGCTAACTTTGTGTTCCTTCTATAAATACGCCCACGTATTTCAACTTCAACATTCAAATGCTTCCCAGCTTTTTAAAAAAGACGTTCTGTTTTTCCATTCTTACCACCAAATTGGATATGCTCAAGTTTCTACAAATTCATTTGCCATCCTGTTGCCTACTCACATAATCTCTATATTCAGTAAAATCTCAATGAGCTAAATCCCAAGGGAAACCCCTTCAAATGTGTGTTCAGTGAAGCATTGTCATCACTGATCTACTTCATATTGTTTTGAATGCATTCCCATTTGGAGTTAGCCCAGTTGACCACACAATGCTTTTAAATGTCTGATTAAAAATGGGACTTTTAACCTAAAAGTAAGGTAAGGACATTATGGAGAATAAGGATTCATAAGGACGATGTGCTCAAATAATTTGTATTACTACTTAAATAAAATTTAATACGGAGTTGTCCTCCTGGTCATGTGTGCAGACTTGGGGAAAGTGCTTGGCTACTCTTATGATTAGTCTGGGAACATGGTGAACTGGAATGGAAGTCAGACCAGGAAACCCGTGAAAAGTCTCATTGGCTTCCCACTCCCTAGGCAAATTGAGTGGAGAACCTGCCGCATGGCTCTAGCAATGTGTCCAAAGTTTAAAAATAAACATTAAAATAGAAAACATACCCTCTGTTCTCCTCACTCTCCACTCTATGCCCTTGCTCCCACAGCCAATGGCCTTGTATGCCTCTTGGGCGAACCTATACACATCTGTCCATTCCTCATGGCCTCTACACTCCCTAAGCTCTTATAGCCATCTACAATGTCTCTTCATGTGTTGTTTGCCCTCAGTTACAGCCCTAATGCCATTTCATATTCACAAGCACTACACCTTGTCCCTTTCCTTTCCATGCCAGCACACTTCCTATTCAGCCAATTGAAAATGTCAATATTGAAGAAAAATTATTCATTGAATGGAAGTAAATGCCCAATACATTGAGCGTACTTCAGCAAGTTCTTCATGAAACCAAACACTTCACTTTTGTGAGATAACAAGGTGTGGAGCTGGATGAACACAGCAGGCCAAGCAACATCTTAGGAGCTGTGTTCATCCAGCTCCACACCTTGTTATCTCGGATTCTCCAGCATCTGCAGTTCCTGTTATCTCTGATACAATTTCACTTTTGTGCTCAATTTCCTGTGTGAACAAACATCTCACTTAAGAGCTTAATCCCTTGTCAACAAACATGGATCAGAAGGTTGTAGGTTTAAACCCTCCCTCACATTTCTGGGGCTTTTGCAATGCAGTGATGGTGTTACCTAACATGTTGATTTCAAAACAAAAGCCATTTCCATTCATTTCCCAACTGGAGTTCCCAACAACAGACATATCAATGTAAAAATTGAACAGGCATTGTGACATATTGATCATTGTTTTTAAACCTCATACTTTTTTGGATGACTTTACCGGGGCTAGTAATATTACGCATTTTTCATGTATTAGCATGTCCTTACACCATTCTAAAGGATGACTTACCTCCACAAAAGCTGTCCTGGGTTCAGATTCAAAGGCCTATCTTACCACTTCAAAAGGAACTTGTCACCTGGGTCTGCAGAACACTGTACCGGGCCAGGCCTGCCCAAGCACAACAGGAATAATGGCTCTATTTTGGTATCCAACAATAAATGGTGCTTCTTTCCTGTCAGGCTTTCTGAGCCACTACATTTTCTTCATTTTTTACAGTGCAGACTACACTGTATTGAGAAAAACACTTATTTATGATTATACATTTTGATACTTGTTCACATATTTTGTAACAGGTTGATACTTCTTGACATTACTCGGCAGATCACTACTTGTCGACCCAGTTCACATATTTTGACAGGTCTTGACAAGTTGATCAGTTCTAAGAGGTTTGCATTCCATTTATGTACAATCAACCATCTCAAAAGACTTCGATGCCCCCATGCTACCATTCAAATGCCAGATTACAGGGATAAGGTACGGAGGTGGGATGATCTTCAGAGGCCCAATGGACTGAATGGCCTGTTTTCACACTGCTGGGATTCTACAACAAAGCAAATTTTAAAGCATCGACCAAAAACTTATAATATGACTTGCCTATATTGAGCATGATGTCTCTATCCTTAAGTTCTCCAGTCAGTCACAGGTGGAGCTTTCTAAGTAAACATTGCTTTCAATAATTCCCACTGCTTCTGAAGCATCATATCTTTTAGCCTAGTTATTCAAACAAACTTAATCGTTGATCCCCAAATACACAAGGGAACATTTTTATATCTATGTTACATTTTTCCCAGACTGTCCCCAGCATTGAGCACAAACCTCAAGGCTGACTCTCCAGTGCAGTAGTAAAGGAGTGCTTCATTATCAGAATGCTGCCTCTCTGGAGATGCATTAAACCAAAGTCCCATTTGTCTATTCAATTAGACATAAGATCCCATGCATTATTTCAAAAAAGATGAGGGGACCTGTTAGCAGTGTCCTGGCCAATGTTTACCCCAGAATCAACATCACAAAGCTTGATTATCTAACCTTTATCATTTTATCATTATCACTTTGCTGTTTGGGAGAGATTCCCCCTTCGTTCCTACACTACAGCAGTGATTACTCCCTCTGATGCAAAGCGCATTGAAATGTCAAGTGATCATAACTGCTATATAAACGAAAGGCTTTCATTTATCTTATCATGCAATTAAGAATAATACAGTTGGATCATATACTGAGATGACAACCCCCATCTTAAGTTTCACATTTCATCTCTGTGAAGGCACCTTTTGACAGTGCAACCTTCCCTCAGTGCATAAAGAATGGTAACAGCTGTTAAAAAAAATCATAACAGTTAATCTCGAACAATTAGCCTACAATTGGCCACAGTATCAACTTACAATAAATGTAGCAACAGTGACTGAAGTTATTATACTGTTAGCTTAGGATGATGAAGCTCTCCTGATAAAGATCACCACTTACATGGGATGAAAATTTGCCTTGTGCACTGCTTTTAAGCATAATTCTGATATCCATGTTTGCACATTAGTCAGTGAATTTATCCTCAACAATATGTTTGCAAAGAATCTAGATTGTATAGCACTTTAATTGTACAATATTTCACATACTAAAATGAGAGACAAGAGTGTGAAAAAGTGCTTTATGATGTATTTATTAATAACATCAAATATTTTCAGGCACATGGCAACTTGTTTAATTCAGAGCTCTCTCAAAACATGTCAATTATCAATGTTTTGCTCCAAGTAGCGACATGTTTGGCAATCTACCTACTTCTGAAGTAGTAATTTGATATGTAAAATGGGTTGTACCAAAAGCAAAGTGTTATCTCAGGCTGAGATATGATCTGACACACATTGTTCCAGATGGTGATGTAAAGTGATGTATCAATTTCTTTCAGAGATTCAAGATGGACACTATGACCACATGTCCTCCTTAGCTATCTACCTTATCTATGTTTCTCTTTATTTTAAAGACCTCTGTACAGTTACCCCTCAGCCTCCTATGCTCCAGGGAATGTGCTGCTTAAGGGAGATGGAAAGGAATAGGAAATAGGATGACCGTGTTGAAAGGGGTAGATGATATGAATTAGACTGGTGCGAGAAAGGGTGGAAATCAGTGACAATCATGAGGAGAAGGAAAGGGTAGTGATAGTCGGCTGTGAAGATGGAAAAAGAACAGGAAAGTAGGGGAGAAATAGTTGACCCTGAAGGAAGGAGGGAAAGGACATCAAAGGATGAAGAAAGAGGACAGAAACTGGGACCAGTGCATTCTGGTGTAAGAGGAAAGACCATAATAAATGGTAGGGAGAGTGGCAACATTAACCATGAGTTGGCAGAATTAGTACCCAATTTAAGTAAGAGGATGTGGGGTGAAATCGTATTTGTGTAAACTGAAAGGAAATTAGGGTTAGGGAGAGTAAGTGCTTTAATTGAGAAAAGCAGTAGGGGTGAGAGAAGATAAATGTGAGTCTAATTCCTGAGAATGGCAGCTTCGATTTGAAACAATATTAATTATAATTATGATTGGGTGGGAAATGGAAGCTAACTCAAACTTGGGAGAGACATGGATTGTAAAATGATTAGCATATTGATGGAGGGAAAGGTAGGGAGCCAAAGTGAATGGAAAAAGTCAGATTGAACAGGGTTGAAGGGAGAATGTAATAACAATTTGCATTGAAGTGGGACAAGTGTGGACGTTGGTTAATCATGCTAAGAGATAAGAAAGAATTAGTGGAAGAACTGAAACCAGAAGCTAAGTGAAGCAGGAAAGAACAGCTGTGAAAGAGTGGATAGCTGGCCGTGGATTTGTCAGTGGAATCTGTGAATGCTGGGGATATAATGGTCTGGTTGGATCATAAAAAAATGCAAATTTCCCTTCGTTTTCCATTTTTGTTTGTTAAACATATTTCAACAGTGAAGTGTGAAGGCGCTTAAAATAAATCAGAAGACACCATTTTTAATGTGAAAATGCAAAATGTACCAAAGCATATCCTTCGGGGCACGTGTGAAAAATACAGTTTTGTTTTTTCAGCATCTAATGCACATGTATTTATACTTTCCCAACCCTAACCACCCATCCTATTCTCCCTGGCTCAGATACATGAGCAAGAAAGTAAAGCCTGTAGTCTCCTGTTATACTTCCATGTAGTTACTTACCTTTTACATGCACCAGTTTTTAATGAGGTCATTTTTATCTTGTAGATTTATGTGCATTCTCTGTGGACTTGAAAATTCGTTTCACTCTCCTTAATGGCAATTAGAGTTGAGAAGTTTACGAGCCATCCATTCAAAACTGCAATCAGATCCTGGGAATTGATGTGATCCTTTTTTTTTATAGAACATTACTGTGCTCAGCCATTGAGGAACGAGAAAAGCTTACAGTTGGGGACGTGCAAATCAGCGAACTAAATGTTCAATGCAATTCCAGTTCTCATGGAATATGCCTGAGCTGCACAAGCTGAGCAAATGCCAACATTGTATTGTTAGAGATTTAGGGAGGGATTTTCAGGAAAATGCAAAAAAATGGTGTGAGCCTGCAGCAGCCAGTCATGGAACATAATTGTACAACAATTGCTAATATGCTGGAACATCAATACCAACATTAATGGAGGAAGAAAGTGCTTCACACTTGAAAATGCTGTCAGGGGTTGTTATTCTCATCTGAGGGGTGATATTATAATCTCAGCTGAGACTAGTAACTTGTTTCATGGAATATAAGGAAGAAACCCAGAGCCCAGTTATCTACTGAGAGGACAAAGCCAGCGACTTTCACTGTTTAAATAAAAGATAACTTTGCAAAAATTTCAAACAGAGCAAACGCTAACATTTTATTCATTCATTCACTGGAGGTGGGCATCACTTGTCGGGGGTGGGGTGCGCGTGGAGGCAGGTGATGGGCAGCATTTATTGTGCATCCCTGGTTGCCCTTGAAAAGTTGGCCACAGGATGGGTTCTTGAACTGCTGCCGTCTTTTCGGTGTAGATAGACCCACAATGCCATTAGGGAGGGAGTTCCAGGAATTGGATCCAGTGACACTGAAGAATCAGCAATAAATTTCCAAGTCAGGATGGTGAGTAGCTTGGAGAGGAGCTTGCAGGGAGTGGTGTTCCCATGTATTTGTTGCCCTTATCTTTCTGTTGGTAGAGGTCATGAATTTGGATGGTGTTGTCTAAGGAACCTTGGTGAATTTCTGTAGTACCTCTTGTAGATGGTACACCCTGCTGCTACTAAGTGTCAGTGGTGGAGCGACCATGTGGTGAATATTTGAAATATTGTATTCCCCAACCCTTTATGCTGATTCTGAGTTTTAGAGAATAATTTAAACATGAATTTACAGGCAAATTGTGATTGATTGTAAGCTACAAATTAAGTGACAGATATAACTGTGTGTAGGTTGCATCTTACAAACTGACACATCAATGTGGGGGAGAAGCAATGGCCTTGTGATATTATTGCTGAACTGTTCATCCAGAGACCTGGGTAATGTTCTAGAGATAACAAGGTGTAGAGCTGAATGAACACAGCAGGCCAAGTAGCAGAGGAGCAGGAAGTCTGATGTTTCGGGCCTAGACCCTACTTCAGAAATATTTCTGAGATAGGGTCTAGGCCTGAAACATCAGCCTTCCTGCTCCTCTGATGCTGCTTGGCTTGCTGTGTTCATCCAGCTCTACACCTTGTTATCTCAGATTCTCCAGCATCTGCAGTACCTACTATCTCTGAAATCATGTTCAAGAGAGCTGGATTAGATTCTTGCAATGGCAGATGGTGGAATTTGGATTCAATAAATATCTGGAATTAAAAGTCTAGTGGTAACCATGAATTTACTATGGATTGTAGGAAAAGCCTATTTGGTTCATTAATGTCCTTCATGGAAGAAACTTCCATCCTTACCTGGTCTGGCCTACATTGACTCCAGACCCACAGCAATGTAGTTGACTCATTACTGTCTGCTGGGCAATTACAGATGGGCAATAAATGCCAGCCATGCACTCATCCTGTAAAAGTATACAGAAATAAAAATGTGTTCGGCCACTTTACGAATACTGCGTTCCGTTCTGATCTCCCTGCTAAAGGAAGGATGTTGTGAAACTTGAAAGGGTTCAGAAAAGATTTACAAGGATGTTACCGGGGTTGGAGGGTTTGAGCTACAGGGAGGGTTGAATAGACTGGGGCTAATTTCCCTGGAGCGTCAGAGGCTGAGGGGTGACCTGATAAATGTTTTTAAAATCTTGACGGGCATAGATAAGGTAAATAGCCAAGGTCTTTCCCCTGGGATGAGCGAGTCCAAAACTAGAGGGCATAGATTTAAAGTGAGAGGGGGAAAAGATTTAAATGGGACTTAAAGGGCGACTTTTTCACATTGAGGGTGGTGCATGTATGGAATAAGCTACCACAGGAAGTAATGGAGGCTGGTAAAATTAGAACATTTAAAAGGCATCTGGATGGGTTTATGAATAGGAAGACTTTAAAAGGATATGGGCCAAATGCTGGCAAATGGAACTGGATCAATTTAGGATATCTGGTCTGCATGGATAAGTTGGACTGAAGGATCTGTTTCCATGCTGTACAGCTCTGTGACTCTATGACTGGCAATCCATTTTGTATATACGTTATCAATGCCATGGTGCAAAGTCCTCAAAACTCTATCTTTCTCATTAAATAGTTCAGCTTCTCTTGTTCTAGTATTTAATCTGATTCTCAGCGAACAGCAGGGTACAACCAACCCATGTTGCACATACAAGGCTTTTATCAAAATAATAGATGTGCAGCATCTCCTTAATTCAGCTTACAATGGTCTGGATGGTGTACATCCAGCAATATTGTCTTCAAGTCACTGAAACAGCTCTAGCAACTGTAGCGTTGCTAATTCTCAGCTTCGGGATCTAGCCTCTCTTCTTCAGCCATCTTGCATTACAACAGTGGGCAATGATGACTTTTGTCACTTTTATGTGATTTCTGTTACAGTCTCCCCAGAAGTTTTGATTTCCAATCTCTGTTTTAGTCTGCATTCCCTCAGAAGCTGGTATGGGTCAATTTCCCTTTCAGTTAGAGTCTATCTCAAAAAATACAAGCTTGGGATCCATGACTTCCTTCACAATGTTTTAACAGAAAAAAATACCTGGCATCATAGCACTCCGAAGGGGATTAGACAATTTATGTCAGTGTGGGGAAGACCTGAATTGGAGTGCAGTCACAGAATCAGCTTTTAGATAAACAACCATTGACGCACAATTCTGAGTTTGCAGATAGCAAATAAGTTATTTGTGTGAATAATCACAGTAGTAGCAGAGAAACAATAGACAAAATAACCCTTTTCACTATTAAAATGTTGGTTGTTTTGTTAGTTCGCTCATTACAACTCATAGAGGGTCATGATTAAACACATTTCTCTGTGATGCCGTGGGTTTAAGTACAGTCCAGGAGGGAGATGATGGTATAGCAATGATATGCCATGACTCACTGGGATAATGTGCGATGGAGGCGATGATCTAGTGGTGCTGTCACCAGACTAGTAAGCCCAGGTAATGGGTTTCCTGAGGTCCATGCTCCAATCCCACTATTTGAACTTAAATTCATATAAACATCTAGATATAGAATTTTAGCAATGAAACCACTATCATTTGCTGTAAGAATACAGCTTGTTCACTACTGCCCCTGAGTGAAGGAAAAACAGCTACCCTTACCTGGCCTACATGTGACTCCAGACCCACAGAAATATAGTGGCCCTTCACTGCCCCCTGAAATGGACTTGTAAGCCATTTGGTTTGTATCAACCTCTGAGATGTCTCAACAAAGGAATGAAACTGGGTGGACCTGCTGGGATTGACCAAGGCACTGGAAATAAAAATGTCAAAGATAGCTCTGATGACTGTGACAAGCCCCCTTTATTAACATCTGGGGTTTAGAGCCAAAATTGGGTGCACCGTCTAACAGATTAGTCAGACAACTGCCTGACATTGTCTGTAAGGTATTATTCTGTGATTATGACCAGGTCCCAGACATAACCATCATCATCCCTGGGAATGTCCTGTTACACTGACAGGATAAGTCCAGCAGCAGTATTGGCATAAGACCTCATGAAGTCTCATGGCAATAGGTCAAATACTGGCAAGGAAATCTCCTGCTGATTACTATATACAGCCTTCCCTTGACTAATTAAACAACACCACTTTGAGGAATCAGTGGGGTTGGCAATGGTACAGAACAGACTCTAGGTGAGAGACTTCAATGTCCATCACCAAGAATTAATCAGCAGCACTATGACTGATCATATAGGTAGAGTCTTAAAGAACGTAGTTGTTAGATTGAGTCTGTGGCAGGTGGCAAGGGGGGGAGAAAAGGAACATACACAAGCTCATCTTCACCAGTCTGTCTACTGCAGATACATCTGCCTGTTACTGGCTCACTAAGGGTTACCAGTGTGCAGTCCTTGTGGAGACAAAGTCCTATATTCACATCAGTAAGACATTTTTGTGTTGCATGGCGTTATCTTCATGCTAAATGGGATAGATGTCTGAAAATATATCTGATTCAAGATTGGATATCTACAAGGTGCTGTGGGCCATCAGCAACAGAAAAATATTGTACTATAACACTCTCTGCGACCTTATAGCCCAGCATATCCTCCACTCAACCATTATCATCAAATCAGGGATTCAGCTATGCTCTGATAGAGGAGGACATGCCAGGAACAGCACCAGGCATACCTAAAAATGAGGTGTCAACCTGGTAACGGTACCAAGCAGAACTGCTTGTGTTCCAAACAGCACATTTCAAAAAGCAAATGATACGCAGAGCTCAGTGATCCATTGTCAGTTGTTGCAAAATGAAACACCTTGCTGGAAGAGAATGAGGCTCCACAACTATCCCCATCCTCAACAATGGGGGAACCAAGCAAAAGAATGAGCATTTGCAACAACCTTCAGCCAGAAGTGCCAAGTGGATGATCCATTTCAGCCTCCTTTAGAAGTCCCAGACATCAGAGATGTGAGACTTCAGCAAATTTGACTCACTCTACGATATTCCGACAATTGTATTAAAGATTTGTGCTCCAGAACTTTTCTTTGCCTCGCTGTGGTCAGCACAACGATGCTGTCATTCATTCACAATTGATAACCCATATTTACACTACCTTCAAAGTTGTTTCATTCCACCTTACATAGGGGATTTGCATAGAAAGATCAAGATAACTCGTTATTACCAGAGACTTTCTAGTACCTCCACTAGCAACAGAGAGAGAGAGATTTTCTGATGATTGCTCTTGGCAGGCCGAGTGGTTCTCTGTGGCTCAGGCCCCTGCACAAGCCATTGGTCACCTAGCCAGGACCCAATCCGAGCATTGTTGCTAAGCAGTTGTTACTAAGCTCCGAACCCATAGGTTCCATGCTTATCTTTCACAGTTCGAGGGAGAAAGCAACTTTATTTACAACAAACACTGAGTTGTCTGGTAAATATTTCTAGACACCCAACATTGGATCTTACATTTTATTTGCTTAGTTTGAATAATGCTGAATTTTTTGGAGGGATGGTTGTCTCACACATATTACCATGTGCTGTTCCTGGAACAATTCGCTGCTTTGCCAATTATGCTGAAAAAGGCACGCTTTGTGGCCATGCCATCTTTGAGGCCCAATGGTGCTCATTCACACTGTCAATCTGGAACTGACCTGCACAGTTCCTGATATTTACCCAGACACACGAGACTCTGAAATAATCTAGATCAGTTCAAGGGCAATAAAGGATGAGTAACAACTGCTGATCTCACCAATAATATGTACATCCCATGAAAGGGTAAAATAAAAAGTATTCATTATTTACACCACATGATTATTTTAGCACTACCATTGTTGGGCAAACAGCATTAACATTTAGAACATAGAACATAGAACATAGAACAATACAGCACAGAACAGGCCCTTCAGCCCACGATGTTGTGCCGACCATTGATCCTCATGTATGCACCCTCAAATTTCTGTGACCATATGCATGTCCAGCAGTCTCTTAAATGACCCCAATGACCTTGCTTCCACAACTGCTGCTGGCAACGCATTCCATGCTCTCACAACTCTCTGTGTAAAGAACCTGCCTCTGACATCCCCTCTATACTTTCCACCAACCAGCTTAAAACTATGACCCCTCGTGTTAGCCATTTCTGCCCTGGGAAATAGTCTCTGGCTATCAACTCTATCTGTGCCTCTCATTATCTTGTATACCTCAATTAGGTCCCCTCTCCTCCTCCTTTTCTCCAATGAAAAAAGTCCGAGCTCAGTCAACCTCTCTTCATAAGATAAGCCCTCCAGTCCAGGCAGCATCCTGGTAAACCTCCTCTGAACCCTCTCCAAAGCATCCACATCTTTCCTATAATAGGGTGACCAGAACTGGACGCAGTGTTCCAAGTGCGGTCTAACCAAAGTTTTATAGAGCTGCAACAAGATCTCACGACTCTTAAACTCAATCCCCCTGTTAATGAAAGCCAAAACACCATATGCTTTCTTAACAACCCTGTCCACTTGGGTGGCCATTTTAAGGGATCTATGTATCTGCACACCAAGATCCCTCTGTTCCTCCACACTGCCAAGAATCCTATCCTTAATCCTGTACTCAGCTTTTAAATTCGCCCTTCCAAAATACATCACCTCGCATTTGTCCAGGTTGAACTCCATCTGCCACCTCTCAGCCCATCTCTGCATCCTGTCAATGTCCCGCTGCAGCCTACAACAGCCCTCTATACTGTCAACGACACCTCCAACCTTTGTGTCGTCTGCAAACTTGCTGACCCATCCTTCAATCCCCTCACCCAAGTCATTAATAAAAATTATAAACAGTAGAGGCCCAAGGACAGAGCCCTGTGGAACACCACTCACCACTGACTTCCAGGTAGAATATTTTCCTTCTACTACCACTCGCTGCCTTCTGTTGGCCAGCCAATTCTGTATCCAGGCAGCTAAGTCCCCCTGTATCCCATTCCTCCTGATCTTCTGAATGAGCCTACCATGGGGAACTTTATCAAATGCCTTACTGAAGTCCATATACACCACATCCACAGCTCGACCCTCATCAAGTTTTCTAGTCACATCCTCAAAGAACTCGATAAGGTTTGTGAGGCATGACCTGCCCCTCACAAAGCCGTGTTGACTGCATTTGATCAAGCCATGCTCTTCCAAATGGTCATAAATCCTATCCCTCAGAATCCTTTCTAACACCTTGCAGACGACAGACGTGAGACTTACTGGTCTGTAATTGCCGGCGATTTCCCTATTTCCTTTCTTGAAGAGAGGAATTACATTTGCCTCTCTCCAGTCCTTAGGTACGACTCCAGTGGAGAGCGAGGATGCAAAGATCCTCGCAAGTGGCGAAGCAATTGCATTTCTCGCTTCCCAAAGCAGCCGAGGACAAATCTGGTCCGGGCCTGGCGACTTGTCAATCTTAATGTTTGACAAAATTTTCAGCACATCAGCTTCCTCTATCTCTATCCATTCCAGCATGCACACCTGCTCTTCAAAGGTTTTATTCACTACAAAGTTTGTTTCTTTCATAAAGACAGAAGCAAAAAACTCATTAAGGGCTTCCCCTACCTCCTCAGACTCCACACACAAGTTCCCTATGCTATCCCTGATCGGCCCTACTCTTTTTCTTTGAACATTCTCTTATTCCTCACATAAGTGTAAAATGCCTTTGTGTTTTCCCTGATTCCTTCTGCCAAGCCTTTCTCGTGCCCCCTCCTGGCTCTCCTCAGCCCATTTTTGAGCTCCTTCCTTGCCTGCATGGAATCCTCTCTAGCTGAACTTGACCTAGCTTCCTCCACCTTATGTGAGCTGCCTTCTTCCTTTTCACAAGAAGCTCCACCGCTCTCGTCATCCAAGGTTCCTTTATCTTACCCCTTCTTGCCTGTCTCAGAGGGACATGTTTACTCATCACTCGCAACAACTGTTCCTTAAACAGTCTCCACATGTCTATAGTGCCCTTACCATGGAACAATTGCTCCCAGTCCATGCTTCCGAACTCATGTCTAATCGCGTCATAGTTTCCTCTTCCCCAATTAAATATCCTCCCATTTGCCTAATCCTCTCCTTCTCCATAGCTATGTAGAATGTGAGGCAGTTATGGTCACTAACACCAAAATGCTCTCCCACCACAAGATCTGATACCTGCCCCGGCTCATTTCCGAGCACCAAGTCTAGAATGGCCTCTCCCCTCGTCAGCCTGTCAACGTACTGCGTTAGGAAACCCTCCTGAACACACCTTACAAAAACAGCTCCATTCAAATCTTCTGCTCGAAGGAGGTTCCAATCAATGTTAGGAAAGTTAAAGCCACCCATTACAACAACCCTACTACGTCCACACTTTTCCAAAATCTGCTGACCTATGCTTTCTTCAATCTCCCTGCTGCTATTGGGGGGCCTGTAGTAAACCCCTAACGAGGTGACTACTCCCTTGCTGTTCCTAATTTCCACCCATACTGACTCAGTAGGCAGATCTTCCTCGACAATGGAAGCTTCTGTAGCTGTGATACCCTCTCTGATTAGTAGTGCTACACCCCCTCCTCTTTTTCCCCCCCCCTCCCTATTCTTTTTAAATGCTCTAAACCCTGGAACATCCAGCAACCATTCCTGCCCATGAGAAACCCATGTCTCTGTTATGGCCACAACATCATGACACCAGGTACTGATCCATGCTCTAAGTTCATCACTTTTATTCCTGATACTCCTTGCATTAAAGCTAACACACTTTAACCGATCCCTTGGTTCCTTCCCAGGAAAGTCCTTCCCACTAGCTGGTCTACCTCTTGCTACTGCCTCACCTGCATCAACTCTCACCTCCGATATACAGCTCAGGTTCCCACCCCCCGCCATACTAGTTTAAACCCTCTCGAACTACTCGAGCAAACCTTCCACCCAGGACATTGGTCCCCTTCCAGTTCAGATGCAACCCGTCCTTCTTGTACAGGTCCCACCTTCCCCAGAAGGCATCCCAATTATCTACACATCTGAAGCCCTCCCTCCTACACCAGCTGCGTAGCCACGTGTTAAGCTGCACCCGCTCCCTGTTCCTCGCCTCGCTATCTTGTGGCACCGGTACTAAACTAGAGAACACTACTCTGTTCGTCCTGCTCTGCAGCTTCCATCCTAACTCCCTGAAATCACTTTTTATATCCTCAATCCTATTTCTGGCCATATCATTAGTGCCAATATGTAACACGATTTCTGGCTGTTCGCCCTCCCCTTTTAGAACCTTGGTCACACCCGATCGGAGACGTCCCGGACCCTGGCACCAGGGAGGCAACATACCTTCCGGGAATCCCGATCCTGACCACAAAATCTCCTGTTGATTCCCCTAACTATCGAGTCCCCTACCACAAGTACTTTTCTATTTTGCCACAGTGTCCGGCTCAGTGCCAGAGAACTGACTACTATGGCTTTCCTCTGGTAGGTCATCCCCCCTCCAGCAGTATCCAAAACGGTATACTTATTGCTGAGGGGAATGCCCACAGGGGATCTCTGCACTGTCTGTCTGTCCCCTTTCCTCCCCCTAACTGTAACCCATCTATCCTTGTCCTGAGCCTTAGGAATGACCAACTCCCGGTAACTCCTCTCAATTACCCCCTCTGCCTCCCGAATGATCTGTAGTTCATCCAGCTCCAGCTCCATTTCCCTAACACGGTTTTCAAGGAGCTGTAGTTGGGTGCACTTCCCGCAGATGTAGCCAGCGGAGACGTGTGCCACATCTCCCAACTGCCACATTCTGCAGGAGGAGCAAGCAACTGCCCTAGCATCCATACCCCCACTTATCTGAACACCCACTCAGTACTAAAGTAGAAAGCTTACTTGACGTAATAATAACAAATTAATAACAAACTTATGTTCAATAGAGAAAGTTTAGAATGAACCTTACCTTATTAACTAGGTTAGAGGAGGAGGGTGGGTGGGAGACACTACAATTGTAGAGTCTCGGGTTTAGCCGCCTTGCTGATATATATACTCACTGCTTTCCTTCCCGGCTGCCCCTCTGGTCCTCGTCACTTCCTCCACTGCTCCCACTCCTTCTGTGAAAGAGAAAAACACCGCTGCCCGCTACCGGTAAGTAATTTTAAAAATAAACTGCTTTACCTTAGCTGCAGTCTTCCGGGTCCGTCTTACCTCCGCTGCTGCTCGCACTCAAAAAAAAGAACGCTTGCCGCAGACAATCACACTGTGACTTTACAAAGCTGCACGTGGAAATGGTATGGGTAAAGATTCCAAGAGTTTTTTTAAAATAATCTTTTGGTTACATCAAATGGCTTTTATTTTATTTACTCACTGCACGTGAGCATGACGTTCGGCTAGCATTGATTACCCATCCCTAGTTGCTGTTGGGAAGGTGGTGGTGAGCTGCCTTCCTGACCTGCTGCAGTCCATGTGCTGTCACAGTAAAGTGTAGCAGGTAAAGTGCTTTTGACATCACATGCTCACTATTAGTATTGAAGATAGAATGATAGTGCTCTGAATGTGTACCATGTGTAATGACTATTGATCTTCTATTTTGTTACTTATTCCAGTGTTCATTGATATTGATACCTTCCTTCTATTAAAAACAAGTGCCTCTCACCTTATAGCAAGAAAGACTTGTACATGCTTTGAACAAACGTTCACAGAATCACAAGGGTGACAAAACATTATGTACCATTTGTACAGCAGTGAGTTTGAACTAAGTTCAGAGAGTCTAATGAATGTTAAGTTTGGCCACGGCTGACAGTGTTGGTGTGCAGAATGTTGATGGTTGTACTGATATGAGACAGATTTAACGATCTCTTATCTTCAAAGAACAGCATCCAAAGCCATGTTGTCATATGCCATTAGTAGCTAGTGGGGATTTGAGTTGAGAGGTGTTTCGTCGTGAAGCTGGTAATAATGTTGTCAATTTATTGCACATGCCCCACTTTGTGCGTCTGTGTGTTTCTGTACTTGTGTGTCCAAAAAGTAGCATTACATTTGAAAGTTCCCCTCCAAGCTATTCATCGTCTTGGCTTGGAAATATATTGCTATTCCTTCAGTATCATGAGGTGAAGATCTTCCGCCCCTCAAAAGCATTGTGGGTCTACTTTTTTTTATTAATTTGCAGAAAGAGGGTGTCCCTGGCGAGGCCAGCACTCATTGCCAATCATAGAGAGTCAACCACTTTGCTGTGGGTCTGGAGTCACATGAAGGACAGACCAGGCAGTTTCCTTCTGTATAGGATATTAGAGAGCTAGATGGGTTTTTTTTCTGAAAATTGATAATGATTTCATGGTCATTATTCGGCTTTTAATTTCAGATTTTTCATTAAATTCAATTTCCAACACCTGCGACAGTGGGATTTTTCCCCAATTCCCACCACATTACCTGGGTTTCCAGATTAATAGCCTAGTGACAATACCACTAAGAATTGCCTCCGATAAAATGAAATTTTGTTTTGAACGTTTTGCTATATGGTGGTAATTTGTCTTGCAAATGTCATTTGTCAAGCAATAAATTGATCCATTCAGTTAGTTAAACTCTAAACCTCTGAAGATCCTTCGGAAATGATCTCAGGGATTACTTTAGCTTCATACCCACAAATAGCTTCGGGAGAAACTTGTCAAGTTGTTCCCCAGTGCCAGAACATCTTCCCTCACCCATATTTCCCATGTCACATTGATACTACAATGATCCTACTTGGAATCCAGTATGTCCCACCTCGTTTGGAAATACAGTGGAACCCAAATGAAATAGAAAAATGGGAATCACGAGACTCCACTTTAAGGTCTGCCTCTGACATAAAATGATCTGCAAAAGAAGCTAGGATGAAATGAAGACAAACTTTCTCACACAGCAAGTAGGCAGTGTTTGGGCTACCCTGGTGTGTGGTGTTAGTGGATGCAATTGAGGCATTCAAAAGGCTATTGGATAGTTAGTTGGATTAAAAGTAGTGAGCACTGATTTAGGGCAAAAGCAGAACATTGGCACTGGCTAATAATACTCATTTAATGATGGGCCAAATGGCCTACTTCCGCATGGTAAGCTTCTGTGATTCTGTCATCTGCCTTGTTCAAAGTAACACAATTTTCTTTCCTTTGTAGATGTCGTAGAAAATTACAGAAACAGCAACAATCTGTTGTTGGGCTTCAGTTAGACAATAGGTACAGGAGTAGGCCATTCGGCCTTCGAGTTGATTTGCATTGGTTTTCACTGGGGTTCGGACAGAGGACCATGGGAATGTTCACAGCCTAGTTCCTCTTCAAATCTTTGCAGCATCAACTGAGCATGAATAAAATCTTGACAGTGGTGATTAAGATTATCAGCACTTCCATTACAGTTTGTTATGCTGTTAACCAAAGTAGAACTGAGCAACGTCTACTTGTTAAACCGAGAGAAATTTTGACTCCCTACTTACACTTGGATCACTGATTAAACTCAAAAGTACAAATTATTGCTAAAAGTATTCTTATCAACTATCAACTATCGACTCATGCATTAACGAGCATTATTTGTTAAAACTGGCAGCAGCAGATCAAACACATTTTATACCTAAATATTCTTTAATTATTTGAAAGGCATTTTTGCACTTGGAGACATCGTTGGCAAGGCAACACTAGCAAATATCAACAGTGAATATGTTGTTCAGTTATTGTTCAAATCAGGGATACAAATGATGAAAGGCATATATGGTGTTAATTAATTAATATGAAAGTTAAACTTTAAGACCCTTAAAAGTATTCCTGAAAAGTAGGTTGTCCTGTTTCTATTACTTACAGTCATAGAGTCATATAGCGTGGAAACAGACCCTTTGGTCCAACTAGTCCATGCCAAACGTAATCCCAAACTAAAGTATTCCCACCTGCCCGCTCCTGGCTCATGCCCCTCCAAACCTTTGCTATTTATGTATTTATACAAATGTCTTTTAAATGTTGTAATTGTGCCCACATGCAACACTGCCTCAAAAATTTATTCCACATGCAAACTGCCATCTGTGTGTAACAAAAAATGTCCCCATGTCTTTCGTAAAATTTCTCTCCTGTCATCCAAACATGTGAAATTCCCCATCCTAGGGAAAAGACAACTATCATTAACTCTATCTTATACCCCTCATTATTTTTATAAACTTCTATAAGGTCTCCTCTCAACCTCCTATACTTCAGGGAAAAAAAGTATGAGTCCTTATGCTCTTTTCTCCTGCAGACTGATTTGCTGATATCATTTGAAATGATTGTGTTTGCCCTGATGAAAAAGATCAGCAACATATCTCTTTCGGCCTTTGGCTGCCCCCCACCCCCCCAAAAAAAATCCTTAGATACAACCATAGTAATTACAGCCGTGTTATACATGCTGATACAACAGCTTGAGTCATGATGCTGGAGGTTGTGTGTTCAAATCCCGTTGTGGTTAATTGTGGAGTTGGATTCAATAAATCTACGGCCTACAAACAACCCCTCGTGTTTCTGATTTTTTTTTGTAAAGGCTCACCTGCTTCACTAATGCTCCTTCAATTCTGTGTCGTATGGTTGATACTTAACATGCTGGAGATAACTAGGCACAGGCAATAAACATAGCAGCTATAAAATCTCCTGTAATTTCTTGCATTTCAGCAAAAAAACCAGAGTGAAACAAAGGTGGAGCACCTCAACGGTGCATTTGTGTAACCGTCCCAGTAATTTAAGAATGAAGGACGACCACTGACATGGTGATTTATCATATGTTGTTATATTCTCTCCATCCATTCCATAAGACAGAGGAGCAGAAATTAGGCCATTTGGCCCATCGAGTCTGCTCCATCATTCAATCATGGCTGATAAGTTCCTCAACCCCATTCACCTGCTTTCTCCCAGTAACCCTTGATAATCAAGAACCTATCTATCTCAGTCTTCAATGTACTCAATGACCTGGCCTCCACAGCCTTCTGTGGTAGTGAATTCCATAGATTCACCACTTTCTAGCTGAAGAGGTTTCTCCTTATTTACATTCTAATAAGTCTTCCCTTTACTCTAAGGCTGTGCTCTCAGGTCCTAATCTCTCTTACAAATGAAACATCTTCTCACCATCCACTCTGCCCAGGTCATTCAGTTTCAATTAGATACCCCCTGATCGTATTAAACTCCAATGAGTATAGTCCCACAGTCCTCAAACATTCTTCATATTGTTAAGCTTTCCATTCCTGGGACCATTCTGGTGAACCTCCTCTGAACCCGCTCCAGGTACAGTACATTCTTCCTGAGATGTAAGGCCCAGAACTGTACACAGTACTCTATATGTGACCAGACCCTTATAAAGCCTCAGCAGTACATCCCGGCTTTTATATTCAAGTTCTGTAAAAATAAATGCCAACATTGCATTTGACTACTGACTCAACCTGCAAGTTTACCTTGAGAGAATCCTGGACTAGAACTCCCAAGTCTCTTTGCACTTCAGACTTAGGAATTTTCTCCCTATTTAGAAAATAGTCCATGCTTTTCCTCTTCTTACCAAAGTGCATGACCCTACACTTTCCCACGTTGTACTCCAGCTCATACATGGGTTTTCTTTTCTGGCACTTGCTGCTAAAAAGAATCACTTTACCTCCTCTGTACAGCTAGTTTCAATGTAAAGAGCACAAAGCACCTATTTAAAATTTAACAGTTTATCATTATTCATGTTACTACTGTAACCAAAATACATGCATGCTCACTCATTGAAACTGGATACCTTTCTACAGTGAACAGAATGGAACAGTTTATTGTCACTTGTACTTTTTCCAAAATGTATAGTGGAACGTGTTTAAGTCGCCATACCATGGTGCCTTACTTAAAAAAAAGCATGGACAAAAACAAAATTCAGACAAAATCCACTTTAGTTCAATTTTTGGCTCCTGGTTTTGGGGAAAGACAGTACCCCTCGAAGATGACCATGCCAGGCCAAAATCTCCTGCCGAAGTAGGCCCTTCATGCCAAGCTGCTGTAATACCGGGCTGCAAAACTCCACAGAATCTGCCCCAGGACCAATCTCGTCACTGGAAGGGAGGCGTTGTTAAAAGCTGCCCAAAAGAATCCCCGGCCGCCAAATACTGCTCCAAAACCGCCTCACTGCCAAAGCCGCCACTGGCCTCTGCCAATACAGCACCCCGCTGCCAGTCACCAGCTCAGTGCCACTTACAGAGGACTCACCAGCTGCCACTGTGCTCCCACACCACCTACACCCCCCATGAAGATCTCTTCATGCTGCCTTCCACAAACAAAAACAATGAAAGAAGAGGGTTATTTAACATTAATTGGGAATTCAAATATCGAGAGAGACCAAACATTCAGTGCAAATCTCCTTCACCAAAAGCTCTGTAAATTTCTGCATTTTTGTAAGATTTTTGTAGTTATTATAGGATCATACAGCATGGGAACAGGCCCTTCAGCCTAACTCATCTGTGCCGACAAGTTGTTCCAATCTGACATAATCCCATTTGCCAGTGTTTGGGACGTATCCCCCTCAAGCATTCTTATGCATGTACCTATCCAGATGCCTTTTAAATGTTGTAATTGTATCAACCTTCACCACTTCCTCTGGCAGTTCATTCCACACATGCACCACCCTCTGCATGAAATATTTAACCCCTGGGACCTTTTTAAATCTCTCCAGTCTCACTTTAAACCTATGCCCTCTAGCCTTGGACTCCTCTAGCCTTGGAAAAAGACCTTGTCTTTTTACCCTATCCATGTCTGTCATGATTTTGTAAACCTTTATAAGTTCACCTCTCAGCCTGCAATGCTCCACAGAAAAATGTTCCAGCTTATTGAGCCTCTCTCTATATAGTTCAAACTCTCTAACCCCAGCAACATCCTTGTAAATCCTTTCTGCACCCTTTCAAGTTTAACAACATCCTCCCTATAGACCAAAATTGAATGCAGCCTTTTAAAAGGGGCCACACCAATGTCTTGGACAACCACAACATGACATCTTAACTCCTATACTTGATATACTGACCAATGAAGGCAAGCATGCCAAACACCACCTTCACCACCCTGTTTCCCTGTACTTTACTTCCAAGGAACTATGAACCTGCATCCTAACTTCTGTTTGTTCATCAACATTTCGCAGAGCTCGAGAATTAAATGTCTAAGTCTTGCCCTGATTTCCTTTACCAAAACACCTCTCATTTATCTAAAATGAATTCCATCTACCACTCCTCGACCCATTGGTCCATCTGACCAAGATTCCATTGTATTCTGATTGGATTGAGAAAAGTCCTAAAGGCCATCGTCTTTTATTTTTAGCATCCTGTAAACATCATGTTGAATTCAGAGGAATTATGATTCAGGATTCTGATACAGGACATGCTGGAAAATTCTTGCTAAAGGACAAATATGAACACCCTGTGATTAATGTAATACTATGGAACTGTCAGTATGCTCTATCAACATTTTGTACTGAACTATCTGTCCCTAGGTAACTCAGGCAGTTTAAACTACCTATCAGGCATCAAGAACTTTCCTACAATTAATTCATGAGTGTAATGAGTGGCCCCTCCATATCAGCCCATTCCTGCTGCCTACTGTTTATTTTCCTGCCAGTGAGACTAGAACATATAGCCTCCCATGATTATGCGGACCCACCCACCCACCATATAGCCTGCTGGAATCCATTAAGTCTAACTGTCAACTACCCAGTCAGTAGCAGATATAATAAAGACGGGTCTACTGTATTTACCCAGCAACCACTGGGTATATATGGCACCAATTGCAGCTATACAGTTGCCCTCAGAGCTCTGAAAATCCTGAGTTAAAATCTCAGCTCCTTTCTTCAAGGTATTACCCAACAATTCTCATTTGACAATTACACCCTATTAGCATGAATTCATGAAAATGGCCTTCAGTAAAAGATGAATTTCTCTTGAATCACCTCAGTTCTGCAAGATAGTGTGGATTGCACATCTCCACCAGGATCATAGAGCCATTTAACGTGGAAACAGATCTTCTGGTTCAACCGGTCCATGTCGAACATTATTCCAACCAGTCCCACCTGCCTGCTCCTGGCCCAAATACCTCCTAATCTTTCCTATTCACGTATTTATCTAAGTGTCTTTTAAGTGTTGTAACTGTACCCTCCACCACTTTCTCAGGAAGTTCATTCCACTTGTGAGCCATCCTCTACATATCTTGATAAAAGCTTCAGTAATTGGCCCGCATATGATATAGTTGGCTGGCAGAGCTGTGATAACCTTATGTTCCACTTTCTTCACTCTCTGATTTGGCCTTTCTTATACAACTGCAGTATTCAGTGATCGGCGTTTGGGTACCTGTGTGTCATTTCATCTGTTTTCAATTAGTTTCAGTTTCCCAAGAACCCTGAAGTTTCAGTTTCATTTTATTGTTTCGGTTTTAGTTTCACGAGAGACGTAAGGGTTTAGTTTGCCTTTAAGTTAGGGTCTGACCAAACAAATATCAAATTTGTAGCCAGAGATTCCATTCCTCCAGGATACACATGAAAAGTAACTGCACCTGGCTTAGCTTCCTTGTAGTTTAAAAAAAAGAGAAATTCTGACATCAGCAATTAATAGCAGATTTTGTCAGTTTTTTTTTGCAGTTGCCAAGCAAATTTCACAGTATTTAACTTGGCTAAATATCTGTAATTTTGTTTTACAATCCCCAAATAGGTTTTATGCTCTTTATTTGCGGTTTCATGTCTTGCCAGACTTATGCAAAGCGTAACATTTTTTCAAAGCTTTAACTTTGTGCTGAAACAAATAACAGCTTTGATGTTTGGCTGAAAGGTTCCAAATCTATTTCGCAACCTTCTGCCTCTTGCAATATATTCCATGGATTTGAAGATGTCGCTTTTCATCAGATTACTAACTTTCCTTGTCTGAGGAAATGAACAGTCTGACAGCTGGATAAATCAAAAAGCTTGGTGCGGTTTCTCAGAGCAGTCAATGCCAGACCCCAACATGAATACCTTGTAAATCTTCATGCACAAATTTAACTTGCAACACTATCAAGTCAGTCAAAAATTGCACATATTTTTGCAGGTTTATTTCATTAAATCTGAATTGGTTTGTACACAAGGCACTGAATTAACTCCTTTTTCTCAAATCAGCAAAAAAAACAACGTAGAAGACGTGCACTGACAAATGTTTATGCAATGATTATGAGGGACTTTAATTTTCATATGGACTTTGCCTGTCCAATTGGCGTGGGTGGACTAGAAGATAATTTGTTGAATGTTTTTGACACAGTTTCTTGGATCATGACATTGTGGAACTGATTAAGAATTAACCTTTTTAATTTGTTATTCTTCTGTAGAATATGGGGGTCATTGCAGTGCTACCTACCCCAATTGGCTTTGACCTGAGTGGCTTAGCTGATCATTTTGGAGGACATTTAAGAGTCAAGAACATTTCAGTGGTCCTGATATTGTCTGGCCTGTGAAAGATGGCAGAATTTCTTCCCAAAAGGATATTAGTGAGGCAGATGGATTTTCACTTCAATTGCTGCAAGTTTCATGCTCACCTTTATGGAGATTAGTTTCTAATTCCAGATTTAATTACATTTAAATTCAACTAACGTAGATTTAGAATTGTGCAATGAAATAAGGTTGATTAGTAATGACACAGTTAGAAGATCTGCCAGGCAATAGTGATCATAACATGATTGAATTCTGTTAAGTTTGAAAGTGCTTACTTGAATCTTAAATTTACACAGAGCTAATTGAAGAGGCATGAGGTTTAAGGTTAATGGGGTCAATACATTAAAATTTATGACGGTAAATAAACAGTTGGAAGCAGTTGAAGAAGAAGCATTTCAAATATTCAATAAAGTTATATTGCATTAAAAGATGCACAGCAAGAAAGATCCATTTAAAACACACTTCTACACTTCAATGTTGATCCTTGTGTTCCACAGGTAACTCTCATTGTAATGCTGCTGCCCACGGGCACAGGGGCATGCACCTAGCTCATCAGCTGGACCAGGCTGCATCTCTGGGCTCTTCACTTGTCGCCTTCATGCTCACTTACCCTGAGTATACTTAGATGCTCGCAGAATCCCAGCTGTGCATTGCCTTGCCTTGCTTTTGTGTGCTCTGCTCCCTCAGTCAGAGATACTGGGCCCATATTCATAGAACATAGAACATAGAACAGTACAGCACAGAACAGGCCCTTCAGCCCACAATGTTGTGCCAACCATTGATCCTCATGTATGCACCCTCAAATTTCTGTGACCATATACATGTCCAGCAGTCTCTTAAATGACCCCAATGACCTTGCTTCCACAACTGCTGCTGGCAACGCATTCCATGCTCTCACAACTCTCTGCGTTAAGAACCTGCCTCTGACATCCCCTCTATACTTTCCACCAACCAGCTTAAAACTATGACCCCTTGTGCTAGCCATTTCTGCCCTGGGAAATAGTCTCTGGCTATCAACTCTATCTATGCCTCTCATTATCTTGTATACCTCAATTAGGCCCCCTCTCCTCCTCCTTTTCTCCAATGAAAAGAGACCGAGCTCAGTCAACCTCTCTTCATAAGATAAGCCCTCCAGTCCAGGCAGCATCCTGGTAAACCTCCTCTGAACCCTCTCCAAAGCATCCACATCTTTCCTATAATAGGGCGCCCAGAACTGGACGCAGTATTCCAAGTGCGGTCTAACCAAAGTTTTATAGAGCTGCAACAAGATCTCACGACTCTTAAACTCAATCCCCCTGTTAATGAAAGCCAAAACACCATATGCTTTCTTAACAACCCTGTCCACTTGGGTGGCCATTTTAAGGGATCTATGTATCTGCACACCAAGATCCCTCTGTTCCTCCACGCTGCCAAGAATCCTATCCTTAATCCTGTACTCAGCTTTCAAATTCGACCTTCCAAAATGCATCACCTCGCATTTATCCAGGTTGAACTCCATCTGCCACCTCTCAGCCCATCTCTGCATCCTGTCAATGTCCCGCTGCAGCCTACAACAGCCCTCTACACTGTCAACGACACCTCCGACCTTTGTGTCGTCTGCAAACTTGCTGACCCATCCTTCAATTCCCTCGTCCAAGTCATTAATAAAAATTACAAACGGTAGAGGCCCAAGGACAGAGCCCTGTGGAACTCCACTCACCACTGACTTCCAGGCAGAATATTTTCCTTCTACTACCACTCGCTGTCTTCTGTTGGCCAGCCATTTCTGTATCCAAGCAGCTAAGTTCCCCTGTATCCCATTCCTCCTGACCTTCTGAATGAGCCTACCATGGGGAACCTTATCAAATGCCTTACTGAAGTCCATATACACCACATCCACAGCTCGACCCTCATCAACCTTTCTAGTCACATCCTCAAAAAACTCGATAAGGTTTGTAAGGCATGACCTACCCCTCACAAAGCCGTGTTGACTGTATTTGATCAAGCCATGCTCTTCCAGATGGTCATAAATCTTATCCCTCAGAATCCTTTCTAACACCTTGCAGACGACAGACGTGAGACTTACCGGTCTATAATTGCCGGGGATTTCCCTATTTCCTTTCTTGAAGAGAGGAATTACATTTGCCTCTCTCCAGTCCTTAGGTACGACTCCAGTGGAGAGCGAGGATGCAAAGATCCTCGCAAGTGGCGAAGCAATTGCATTTCTCGCTTCCCAAAGCAGCCGAGGACAAATCTGATCCGGGCCTGGCGACTTGTCAATCTTAATGTTTGACAAAATTTTCAGCACATCAGCTTCGCCTATCTCTATCCATTCCAGCATGCACATCTGCTCTTCAAAGGTTTCATTCACTACAAAGTTCGTTTCTTTCATAAAGACAGAAGCAAAAAACTCATTTAGGGCTTCCCCTACCTCCTCAGCCTCCACACACAAGTTCCCTATGCTATCCCTGATCGGCCCTACTCTTTCTTTGACCATTCTCTTATTCCTCACGTAAGTGTAAAATGCCTTTGTGTTTTCCCTGATTCGTTCTGCCAAGCCTTTCTCGTGCCCCCTCCTGGCTCTCCTCAGACCATTTTTGAGCTCCTTCCTTGCCTGCATGTAATCCTCTCTAGCTGAACTTGACCCTAGCTTCCTCCACCTTATGTAAGCTACCGTCTTCCTTTTCACTAGAAGCTCCACCGCTCTCGTCATCCAAGGTTCCTTAATCTTACCCCTTCTTGCCTGTCTCAGAGGGACATATTTACTCATCACTCCCAACAACTGTTCCTTAAACCGTCTCCACATGTCACTCCCAACAACTGTTCCTTAAACCGTCTCCTTCTGCCTTACCTTGTTGCACTGTACAGACGCACTGTTAAGATTGTCAGCAGGCCTCAGGCAACACCCCTCTGGTGTGCCTGGCACAGTCAATCAAGGGCAGCCTTGATACCAGTCCAGGGGCTCAGTCATCCGTCTGCTGGGGACGGTCAGAGTCAGGGTCATGAGGAGCCAAATGTTGGGTAGTCCACCACTTTCTCTTCAATGTTTCTGTCCTACTGTGGGTAGGTTTTTCTCTCCTGAAATCTGAGAGAGGCCAGTATTTCAGGAGATGAAAGTGGATGGCCTAGCTGTTACCTCTGCTGCAAGTTGGGAGGTGCCCTGAATGAGTGAGTAGACAGCTCAGAGGGGTGTAGGGTTCTTGTTCAGGATGGCAGTGGGTGTGAGCGAGTGGGGAAATTATCATAGGTGGTAATGAGAGCGGTAAAGCATGAACCTTGATGGGAGGTGGGTACAGCAGCAGAGATAGAGTGAGTGTAACCAGGCTGGCATCATCTAGTGTCATAGACTCCACTGCCGGCCCTGGGGGCAAAGGACATGTGCATCACCCATTCAGCAGGACCTTTGGGTACTTGGCTGCATAAAGAGGTGCCAGTTCACCCTGTCTGCCATGTCTGGGACAAAGATCCATGTTGTGCAGCTCCAGACTGATAAGAACAAACAACGAGGTTGCTGGAAAAGCTCAGCAGGTCCGGCAGCATCTGCGAACAAAATATCAGAATTAATATTTCTGGTCCAGTGACCTCCTTCAGAACTGATAGTGCTTGTCTGAGTGCACAACAGGAGCTTAATGATGGAACAAGTCCAAAAGGATGGTTGTATCAGAGATAATGGGAACTGCAGATGCAGGAGAATCCAAGATAACAAAGTGTGGAGCTGGATGAACACAGCAGGCCAAGCAGCATTTCAGGAGCACAAAAGCTGACGTTTCGGGCCTCAACCCTTCTTCAGAGAGGGGGATGGGGTGAGGGTTCTGGAATAAATAGGGAGAGAGGGGGAGGCGGACCGAAGATGGAGAGAAAAGAAGGTAGGTGGAGAGGAGAGTATAGGTGGGGAGGTAGAGAGGGGGATAGGTCTGTCCAGGGAAGACGGACAGGCCAAGGAGGTGGGATGAGGTTAGTAGGTAGGAAATGGAGGTGTGGCTTGGGGTGGGAGGAAGGGATGGGTCAGAGGAAGAAACACTTCTGAAGGGTCTGAATTTTCTGGGTGTAGAGGTGGTCACAGTTGGGGCAAAATTGGGAAGGCTTGAATGTAGGCTGTAGTCCAATGAGGATGATCCAGTTCTGTAGGCAGGTGCTGAGGAAGGTGATGTGACTGTGGTACCTGGTTTGCTTCAGGACATGGTCAAGCAGTTTCAAAGCTGAAGAGATTACAAGAGAGTTGCAGTGGGAGAGAGATTCCCTGAGGTTGGTCCGGAGGGAGATGGTGATCTTTTTCACCCATATATCTAGTGAGTTGCTCGTTGTTCTGGGAATTGCACATGGTAAGATAGCGCAATAATCTGATAGGAAGAACACCAGGGATGTGTGGGAGGTCGTAAATGAAGTGCATTTGGTAAAGTACAGTGAGAATTCTTGCCGAATCTCTCAGAAAATAACCAATCCAAAAAAACTCATCACAACTCACATTTAGCTACAAAATCCTAAAATCCAGCCCAGGACTAATGCTGTGGATGAACAAACAGAGTAATGTAGCTATGTTTGCTGATGTGAAAAAGCCACATGGAAAGGTAAGTTGTGGGTTTGACACAGAGATCCTGCAAAGAAATAAGGACAGGAGAACTGAATGGGTAATGGACTGAAATGTAACCAAGTGTGAAGTTCGTCACTTTGGTCATTAGAATTATAAGAACAGATTTTTTAAAAACATGGGATAACAAGGTGTTGAGCTGGATGAACACAGCAGAACAGGCAACATCAGAGGAGCAGGAAAGCTGATGTTTTAGGTCTGGACCCTTCTGTGAAAATGAAAAATGTTAATGTTTGAAGAAACTTGGGAATGCCTTCACATGAACTGTGAAAAGCATTCGGGTGCGGCAATGGAATTCAGAAGGCAAAAAACATGTCCGCCTTTTTTGCTAGAGGATTAGGGTTGAGGAATATAGATGTCATGCTATAATTGTATAGGGTTTTAATGAGACCATATCTGGAGTCCTGGATGCAGTTTTGGTCTCCACATTTACAGAAAGATATACTTGCATAGATATTGAGTGACCATTCACTTTTAGTCAATGGGATGAGCGAATGGTATCCCACTAAGAAGCTAAGTAAATTGGGCCAATCATCTCGAGAGTTTATATGATTGAGGTGATCTCCTGAGACATAAGATTATGAAAGGGCTTGACAGTGTAGACATTGAAACACACTAATGGCTAGCAGACATAGTCTTTATTATGATCGCCTCGGATTGAGATAAGGTGAAATGACCTTTTGAAAGGGTAATTCTGAATGCGTGGCATTGTCTATCCGGGAGGGTCGTGACTGCAGCCACATTGAGCATATTTAAAGGCTGGAGCAGACAGATATTTGGCCTTTCAGGGAAATGAATGATATTGAGAGGAGGAAGAAAGCCGAAGATCAGCAATTGTCATGTAAGCTTGACAAGCCTTACGATTTATTCTTGACCATATTTCATGTGTTCTTGAGTACTTTGTAACAATCAAATGTGATGAGGTAAGCTGGATCTCCTCTGGCCAACTTCCTTAATTGGCCAAAACAAATGGTTGTTATTTCAGGAATGACAAATTTCTGTATTTCACCTGGTGTACATTGGACAAAATCATGATGTGAAACCTACCAATGAGCTGTACAGCAGCCATAATATATTGATCAGGAATGTGAACACAAAGTCAGAAAATTTTTTGTAGTAGGTATAAAGAGGCATTGATGAAAGGATAAATAAATTAAGCCTTCTCTGTGTGGTAAAGTATACTTTGTGCAATCTACCTGTCTCAATATATATGGCAATTATAGACCCATTAGGAGAATACAATTTCCAGAAATTATGTTTTGATGTAATTTTGGCTAAGACGCCCAACATTTCATATCCAAAAGTTTCTACACCTGAATTCAACCCACAGTCAATCTACGTGTCCATGAATTACAAGATATTTCCAGGGTGCCTGCCTTTCTACTAAGTTAACCAAACCTTAAATTCCATTCCTTTCACTCATGCAAATTAGCTTCACCACTGATAGACTACAGCAGTTACATTTTTACTCCGATACCATAGACCATGAAATGTGAATATCAAAGTGACATTTTGACATTCGATAGATCTAGTGATATGTAAGCTGGCAGTTGTAGCATACAGCTAGTTCTCTCACCTCTCTGCCAGAAGAAAACCAGCTCTCATTTTCCCATGTGGCTATTGTGTGACTCCAGACCCAGACAACACACTTGACTGTCAATGCCCTCTGAAACGGGTTATTGAGCTTCTCAGCTGAACAAACGGTTGTTACTACCTCAGGGCAACACAGATGTTGCGGAATAAAGTTTTGTTTTTTAAAGTGATGGAAACTTAAAGGTGGGCAAGTGGACAAAAGTCACCCTGACATGAGTAGCTGCTCATGGTTATTGGCTGAGAGGGTTTAGACAAGTGATTGACACAGCAGAATTGACTAGCCCCTAATGTATATCAATAGGGGTAGGTGGGGAGAAGGAGTATGAACACGAACAGGAGCTGCCCCACATCAACTCTAAGGATGAACAAGGGCAGTTATCACCAAAGATTACCGTGAACGATCGTAAGAAATCTGGGATGTTGGACTGCGCTGCCTCTATTCTTTCATCCTACAGAATGCCTCCAGGATCGGGATCTCATCTGTCTCAGGCTGTATAATTTTTTCATTTGCCTAATAACCTAATGAGCCATATCTATACTGCAGTTTCTAATAAACTGTCAGAAAATTGCTGCAGATTGTCGACTGCCTGTGTTAGGTAATTATGATCATGATCCCCCCCCCCCCGCATCCCCATATCCACATATTCTATACACTCGGAGCCATACAAACCCTAAAGTGTTCATGGTCTCCCATGTTGCCCTGTACTGCCTTTCCCCAGAGCAAACCCTCCCAGGAGAACAAATGGATCCAGTAAAGATCACATTCCACTCTGTGGAACGTAAATGCTAGGATGATGGCCACCAGTCAGATGATTTGGATCCTTTTTCAATGTAGAAGTTACACTGAAGTAAAGGGAATCAATCATTTCATCAAATGATTGAATCCATTCCAACTGCCATAAAAATGAGTTTAATCATAGTCTATAAGACATCTACCACTATTCACTAGTTTAAACATTCCGTCCTTCCATTGCTGGTATAAAGAAATACTGTTGAAACTTGCCAAGGCTCATTCAACAGTTCTTCCTAAATCCCTGAGCCCTGGATGAAGAAAGGCAGCACGTCTATAGGAGCTCTACTACCTGCAAAATCCCCTCCAAGTTTCAAACTATGCTGACTCTGAACTATATTGTTGTTTCTTCATTGTTGCTGGGTCAAAATCCTGTAACTCTCTAAGTAAAGCATTGCTTGTACAGCTACAGTGGACTGCAGGGATTTAAGAACGTGTTGAGACATTGACTGATAGACAATACATGCTGACCTTATCAGTGACACTTGCCATGAATGGAAAAAAATTGAATTCTATCTACACATTTTTCAACAGCTGCAATGTAATCATTGCATCAAGCCCTACACTTAGTTGTTACTGTAATTCCATCGTACTGATGCCATAAGAAAAATATGAAAGGTTATTTAGTGGCTAGAATTTGTTACACTATGAGATACATGTTATCAATGTCAAGTTTCCAAAGTTTGTTCTAAATCTATTTTTAACATGGATATTTCACTAACATGCCTTAACTTGGCAATATGAGCATCAATGAGGATGAGTCAGTCTGTAAATGCAGCCAGCCATCTAACAAGACTGGATTTGTGCATTTCAGAAGGTAAAGTACTTATAATTCTGTGTGAATCCATTCCACAACCCCCAAAAATAACACTAACTAACTCTGGAACACTTATAATCATTACTGCATCTATTGAACTACGGAATACTGTAGATTGTAGCATAGGATTTGGAGAAATTATTGACAATGCCCTGTTATCCTTATCCATATAAAGGCAACAGATGTGTCCTAAAGGTAAACACTACAGGTGAAGATTCGGTGCTGCCTACTGTGTGACAAAACGTCTGCATTTTACGTGCCCCTTTTTACAAAATGCTACATGCCAGGGCAGTGCTATTACATGTTGTACCAAATTCTCCAAAAGGAAGCAACAAATGCTCTTCAATTCTATCAGAGCAGGGAAATTAATAGATTCAGTTGATGTGACCATTAAGTTGGCTTTTAAGAAAAAACCCTGACTACAATCAGTTCAATTCCAATTTTATGAAATGCTAATACATTTAGCAAACATTTAATTGAGAGCACTGGCATAACGCTGGTTATACGCTTAAGTCATAGAGTCATAGAATTCTATAGCACAGGAAAAAAGGCACTTCACCCCGTCGAGTCTGCACGGGTCAAAAACAACTACCTAACGGTTCTAATCCCATTTTACAGCACGTGGCCTGTAGCCTTGTAAGCCTGGGCACCACAAGTGCACATCTAGATATTTTTTATGTGTTATGGAGTTCCTACTTCTGCCACCCTTACAGGCAGTGAGCTCCAGATACTGAGCATAGTCAGGGTGAAAAAAATTCCACTCAACCCTCTAAATCTCCTGCCCTTTACCTTAAATCATTGATCCCTCCATCAAAGAGAAACGTTTCTTCCTGTCTGCCTTATCAATGCTCCACATAATTTTATGCATCTTGATTATGCCACCCGTCCCACCTCAGTCTCCTCTGCTTTAAAGAAAGTAGCCCAAGTCTATCCAGTTCCCCTTCACAACTAAAACTCTTCAGTCTGGGCAGCAGCCTGGTAAATCTTGTCCGCACCCTCTCCGGTGCAATCACATCCCTCCTGCAATTCCAGAACTGCAATCAATACTGTAGCTGTGACCTAACTAACATTTTATGCAATTCTAGCATAACCTCCCTGCTCTTAAACTGTGTGCCTCAGCTAATAAAGATAGGATTCGGATATGGCTTCTTAACCATAGTGTAATGTAAGTGTAATTTAAAATAGCTGCAATAAAGTTGGCTGGATTGTTCTGTTGTTTCATGTCTTCCAATTGTCTATTTTACACTCAGTTTCCACTTAAACAATGTGTATTTGGAGATTAGACATCCTCTTACTAGCTAGTAGATGGTTAGGATGAATTTGGAAACTTCTATTGTAGTTCAGCAGAGATGGTTCCCAATAATTTCAACCGATAAAGCTTGGCTATGGTTCTTGAGCTGCACTACAAAGTTACATAAATAGTTCATGCAAAGTGGAAATAATATTGAACTGTATCAGATTCTCTTCCACTAGATTATTAGCAATCAAATTAGGTTCATTAAGGCAGACGGTGAACAGTCTCTTCCTTGCATCATTTGTACAAGCTCACGACAAGTACAGAACTTTTATTGGATGTGATAAAGGGAAATGCTTATAGAGGATAATGCATTTTGAATTTTTTTTGCGTTAGTGACTGGAAGTCAGTGCTGTTAATCTGTATTAAATAGTTCTCCAAATTTAATTAACAGAAATGAGTGGATATTTACAGCTGCAGAATGGTGGTAGACAATGAACTGGGATGAGATAAAATCCTGAGGGCTCATCCTTTTAGACAAAATAAGGAGAAATCATCTTCTCGCAGAGCATCTTGTGACCTCGGGACTTTCTTCATTAAAAATCGATCAAAACCAAGGATGGAATGTTATCAGGGTCTGAGGGATGTGGCTATAGTGAGATTTGTGGCAGAATAGAATGAGGAATTTGGTGAGCCTATCTCAATGCCAAAAGCATGCTGCATTGTCCTTCCTGTTTTTGCCAAGTGATGTGCCAGGTTTCTCACTGGACACCATCAAGTTGCCGATTAAGTTGGTTAACAGTTTGGTAAACTCTTTAATAAAGGCCCACCCCTTCTTGTTACATTCAGCTTCATGCCTGACCAAACATTCCGTAACAATTTAAAATCATAGAAATTGGAGCGAGTAACTGGTAAATTCAGCTCATCACTTGCTTTGAAGGATCTCTTTCCTCGGAGTTCAGCATCTCAGGGCATACTTGATAGACATGCACCCCACGCCCATGGGCATCAGCTTCCAATAAATGCCAGCCTCTAATAACCCCTATGTCATATCACTGATCCACTTAGAGCACACTTCTGCACTTCTGTGCTGCAACTTGGCCTGCAGTAGCACCTATTATTATAACATTGCAACAAGGGCATTGTGCATTCGGGGATACATACCCAGCTTATGGTCTGGACAAGGTTGTATCACTGGGCACTCTACTCACGAGCATTATGCTCGCTTACTCTTAGCCTACCTGGATTCACCCAGGATCCGTGCGTTTGCACACTTTGTGCCTCCAGCCAGGGCTACCTGGCTCAAATTACTTCCATCATGCTGTACTGCTTAGCAGATGCACAAAGGCAGAGAGCTTGTTGTGGGTGGCAGCAGGACTTCGTTCAAGGGTCCAAGTACAGCAAGTCTAAGGGCAGGCTCTGATACTAGCCCAGGGCTTGGACTCAGTCAGTCACTCAGGGTGGTAAGAGTAAGGATTCATTCCAGACAAGGGGTGAGGAGCTGAATGTCAGGCAGCTCGCCCCTTGTTCTGATGCCTACTGTCTTACTGAGGGCTGTTTTCCTCTTGGGAGGAGGCAGAGACAAGTATGAAAGTGGGTAGCTTGGTTGTTACTTTTGCTGCAGGCTGTCTTGAGTAAGCAGCACAGAGGACATGCAGGGATTGTGGTGCCAGGGAGTGAAGGAAGATGTCGTAGGCAACAAGGAGAGTGGTAGAGCATGAGCCTTGGAGGGAGGTGGGTAACATAGCAGACACGGAGTGAGTGTGAGAAGAGGGTGGTACTTACTCTGGCATTGACCATCTTACATTGCTGGGCATTACTCCAAACTGCTGAGACTGCTTTAACCTGGGTGGTAACCTCAGACCAGGCTGGTAAGTTCTGTCATCATGGCCTCCACTCTTGGGGAGAAGTAAGTCCCCCATTTGCATCATTCCATCCAGGAGATCCTCCAGGTTCCTATCAGCAAAATGGGGTTCCAATTCCTCCCTAACTGCCACCTTCAGGGGCAGACATCAGGAACCATGCAGGGCAGCTCCGGACTGACAGTGCTTGTCCAGGTGCACAATGGTCTTTTAAAAGTGATGCATCATCAGGGATATTGGTGAATTGCAGTCAGTGACAGGTACCTGAGGGACCAGCTCATGGTGAGATGAAGATAGAATCAAATGTGAAGGGTCCCTTGGGGTGAGGAAAAGTGAGCAACTCGCTCCTCATGGCAGGAATCCCACCAAAAACCTGATCCAACTCACTGAATCAAAAATATGGATAATTCAGCCCAGAGCTTTTGTATAGTTTTGAGTCCGATTTGGATCATTTCTTGATAAGCAAGGGTAGATGGGAATTTGAAGCAATTCCTGTTTCAATCAACTATTAATCATTTGAAGCCCAGATCCTAATGGATAATGAAACAAACTCGAGAGGCCTATAGATCTACTCCTGCTCCATGTTTATGTGTGTGCTATTGAGAGAAAAAAAATGTTTGTGGTTTTACCTTCCTGTGTCAGGGTCTAGGTTAAATAGTAACTGTCGTGTCTCTGCATTGTAAAGAAATCTTCTCAGCAGCTGTAACATTCTCTGACACACTTGTACAGTAAAAACTGCCTCCAAGTATATGAGCCACCACTTTTCACTGCACCCTGATACATGTGACAGTAATAAATCAAATCAAACCAAATGTCCCTGCTTAATTTCAAGACTTGAGTGCATATTGTCAGCCAATACTGTACTGGTGAAGTGCTGCCCTATAGGACCTCAGAGATAGTAAGAACTGCGGATGCTGGAGTCAGAGGTAACACAGTGTGGAGCTGGAGGAACACAGCAGGCAAGGAGCTCCTCTGATGCTGCCTGGCCTGCTGTGTTCCCACAGCTCTACCCTCTATAGGAGCTGATGTCTTTAGGCAGAGACATTAATCCAATTTATGCTCTGGTCCTTCAAATCTATGCAAAAACTTTTGCTGCACTCTGTGCATTTTTATCCCCCTAATGCCCTGGCCTATAATGTCCAATCACTAAAACAGTGACTCTATCTGCTGACTGCCCCATTATTCCCAGGCAATTTGTTGACTGTTGCTGTACACATATTGGCTGCTGTGTAGTCCTACATGACATTAGTGACAAACTGAAGTGGAATTAATTGAGTGTGAAGCAATTTATAAAGACATAACCTTCTTCTGATGGTCATTCTTTAGTTTTTGCTTAATGTATGGATTTAGTTTAACATTTGGGCTGAAAGTTTTACAACATCAATATCATGTCTACAAGACTAGTGGCTAGGAGGACCTGGGCTGTTTTATAGAGCCCACACTTCTGAAGTTGATGGTGAAGCTTCAGTTTAGGACTTGAGTGTAGAACGGAGAGAAGCATTTCGGTCCAGTATTGAGAGGGTGCTGCATTGGGAGAAGCTATTCAGATGGACCGTTAAACTGAGTTATTTGACACCTATGACTGGCCACATGACGTGGCAGCAATTCAAAGAAGAAGATGAGGTAGCTCTCTTTTCTCCATCATCCAACATTCATCAAAAACAGACTGATAATCCATCTCCTTGTTACCTACCGAATGCGCTATGAAGAAATGGTTGAAACATTTATAATAAATGAGGGATTATCCTTCAAAAAAATTAATTAGGTGTGAGGCATTTTATGATGTGTTGAAAGAAGTTTAGTCAAGAGAAGATGGAATCTTATAGCCCATTAGAAAGTCTTTTATCCCATCATGTATGCTATCTTCATCCAGTTCAATCCAATTCTAACCTCATTATTAAGTGCTTCCATAATAGCTCTGCATCCTCTTTGCTTCAAGTATCTGTTCAGTTTTCCTTTTAAGACCTCCGCTGAACTCAGCCTCAAACTCTATTGGTAAAATCCCTTCTTTAGCGAATCTGTGAGCAAATAGTTTGTTCCTAACCACAGTTGAATCTCTAAGAAGAAGATTTAAAAGCTTATAATGTGAAGTACTAGGAAGAAAACTACTGCCTTCTTTTGGGAAATTAGTGATCATAAGTCCATAAGAATAGGAACAGGAATAGGCCAAACGGCCCTTCAAGCCTGCTCCCCTATTCAACAAGATCATGTGTTTTCCCAATAACCTTTGATTCCCTGACAGATCATTAATCTATCTGTATCAGCCTTAAACATACACCAGGTCTCTGCCCCCACAGCTCTCTGCGGCAAGGAGTTCCAAAAACTCTCAGCCCTCAGAGAAGAAATTCTGCCTCATTTATGTCTTAAATTGGCCCCCTTTATTTGGAGATTATGCCTTCTGGCATTGGACCTTCCCAAGAAGGGAAACATTCTCTCAGCATTCACCTTCTGCAGTTCCTTAAGAATCCTATATGTTTCAATGAGATTACCCTTCATTCTTCTAAATTCAAGTGTGTAGAGACCTTACCTAGTCTTTGCTGTAAGACAATCTTGCCATTCCAAAGCTCATCTTAATGAATTTTCTCAGAATTGCCCACAAAGAAATGATTTTTTAAAAATTGGTTGTGGGTGGGTGGGGGGGTGGGGGGGGGGCGAAAAATTTAATCTTTCTGGATGTGAGTTTGCTCGCTGAGGTGGAAGGTTAGTTTTCAGATGTTTCGTCACCATTCTAGGTAACATCATCAGTGAGCCTCCGACGAAGCGCTGGTGTTATGTCCCGCTTTCTATTTATCTGTTTAGGTTTCCTTGGGTTGGTGATGTCATTTCCTCTGTTGGTGATGTCATTTCCTGTTCTTTTTCTCAGAGGATGGTAGATTGATTTGGAGCCAATGTGTTTGTTGATGGAGTTCCGGTTGGAATGCCATGCTTCTAAGAATTCTCGTGCATGTCTCTGTTTGGCTTGTCCTCAGATGGATGTGTTGTCCCAATCAAAGTGGTGTCCTTCCTTATCTGTATGTAAGGATACGAGTGCTAGTGGGTCATGTCGTTTTGTGGCTAGTTGATGTTCATGTATCCTGGTGGCTAGCTTTCTGCCAGTTTGTCCAATGTAGTGTTTGTCACAGTTCTTGCAACGTACTTTGTAGATGACGTTTGTTTTGTTTGTTATCTGTATAGGGTCTTTTAAGTTCATTAGCTGCTGTTTTAGTGTGTTGGTGGGTTTGTGGGCTACCCTGATGCCAAGAGGTCCGAGTAGTCTGGCAGTCATTTCGGAAATGTCTTTGATGTATGGGAGAGTGGTTATGGTTTCTGAGCCCGTTTTGTCTGTTTGTTTGGCTTTATTCCTGAGGAATTGGCGGACTGTGTTCATAGGGTACCCATTCTTTTGCAACAAACACTTTGATTTGGAGCCAATCTACCATCCCCTGAGAAAAAGAACAGGAAATGACATCACCAACACAGGAAATGACATCACTAACCCAAGGAAACCTACCCAGATAAATAGAAAGCGGGACATAGCACTAGCGCTTCGTCAGAGGCTCATTGATGATGTTACTTAAAATGGTGACGAAACGTCTGAAAACTAACCTTCCAGCTCTCAAAACTCACTAACTTTAATCTTTACTCATAAAACAGATCAGCTATGATTTTATTGAATTAAGGAGCAGTCTCAAGATGTCGAATTACATATTTCTGATCCAATTTCATATGTTTGTTAGTGTCCTCCTGAATGATCAGGAAAAAATAATCCTATTACTCCAAGCATATCTTTGCTACTCTGTCTCTGTAATCTGCAGTGAACACCCACCATAAATTTAATATCCTAAATTTTGTTGATTGGGCAGACAGTCTGATATTCGGAGGAAATGTATTTTGCTGGCAAGCATTACTGCACGGTGAGCTTCCCCTCTTAATTTTACGGGTGGCACTAATTTGATCATTGCTGCTTCCATTAATTTGTCCCTCCACTCGTTCCCCCACGGGCCGACCCAATCAGAGGGCCTGTCACTCAGAAGTGGCACTGGGAGTGTTGGCTGTAGTCATGGCAACCGCGTGCCATGGAGCCTCAAGCAAGTTAAACAAATAAATGTTTTCGAAAAAAAACGTCCAGCACTGAGTATCGGACAGATCATCAGGGATCCTGGGTGCTGTTTTCGATGCCCACGGACCCCTCTTCATTTTAAAATAAATCCTGCCCCCTCTCCTAGATGGCACTAGGAAGCCTCCTCCATTTTGCTGGTGGACTTTGCGTGAGGCGGGAAGTGGGGACTGTTGTGTTTTTTTATTTAACCTGCTTTTCTAATTAACCTGTTCAGAGGTTTTATCACACATTTCTGGTGCAGGTGGGACTAAGAACCAGGCCTCCTGGTTCAGGGGTAGATATGCTACCACTACTTGTGGTGAGATATCAACAGCTTAGTTAAACAAAAAAAGCCTTTAATAGGACTTTGGCATATTTTAAACTTGATGTCTGCCTCCTAGCAGTGGCTGATTTTGATTTTGCTATCAGTAATGGTCCCTGATAGTTGGCCATGGTTGGGATGTTGACATGTCACAGGCCTCTCAGCCTGCAATATTGCCACCTCTTGGGAACCATTAAAATACTTTTCATGTCTGTGCTATAATAGAATTCTTCTGACTGCTGAAAATATGCACACAGAATCTATCATGTGTCCTTTGATCTTATTTATTTTGTGCCCCCATCTCTGCAACCCAAAATGCTACTGAGACTCTTTTCACAGTTGGTAAGGTGATTTTTAAATGCAAATTTATTCTTTCTGTCTTGTTTGCATTAAATTTAACATCTGAGCTACTTTGTTAACTAAAACAAAGGTGTATTAAATAGAGCGCGTGAAATGACAATGTTTGCAAAAACACAGCTGGAGATGGTTTTTAATCAATTCTTTTAAGGATGAGAGTGTTACGCTAGTCAGGAAGGAAGCTGGGGAATTAGGGTTTGGGGTCCAAGAATAGTGGATGTAGGTATTCAGGGGAATGGACTGTGTGGTGTGGACAGGAGTTGTGATAGTGGGGAGTGGGGGAGGATGAGCAGCTGTGTGGATGGATGGGGTGGGAAGTAGGGTGCAGGAGCTGTCTTAAAAATAAAAGGCAATTCCCAACGAATTTTATATGAGCATACGTGATGATGGAAAGTGTGTGGGGATTATCATCTGAGTCTCTGCTGAAAAAGGCATGAAGATTACTGCTGCCAGATTTCGCCCCAACAGATTTACCAGTGTTGAGGTACTTCCTGATTGAATGCAGATCTGGGGAGGCGATGGCCTAGAGGTGTTATCACTGGACTGTTAATTCCGAGACCCATGTAACATTCTGGGGACCCAGGTTTGAATCCTGCTATGGCAGACGGTGGAATTTTAATTCAATAAAATATCTGAAATTAAGAATCAAAAGATGACCATGAATCCATTGTAGGGGAAAAACCCATCTGGTTCACTAATGTCTTTTAGGAAGGGAAACCGCCAACTTAACCAGGTCTGGATTACATGTGACTCTCAACTGCCTTCTGGGCAGCTAGGGATGGGAATAAATGCTGCCTAGCCAGCGATGCCCTTATCCCGTGAATGAATAAAAGGAATAAACTAACGTAATCAAAAGCACTGTATATTAGAATATGCAACAAGATTGCGATCAGGCTTCATATTGTCCATACAAGGTTTCCCTCTAGTTGGTGAGGCCATCATGAGTTGGCCATCTCTAGTTGTCCTTGAGACAGTGTTGGTGAGCCACGTCCTTGAATTTTTATCAGCTGTAGGTGCAACCCACTGTGCTATTAGGAAGGGAGCTGCTGATAGTAATTTGAGAGACCTTGTTCTGTGACACAGATTGGTGCTGGATTCTTTGAGAAATGCGGGTCATTTTGGCTTCATTGAGATTTAAAAAAATGTATTTACATGAATGGAGTCTGAACTACCTAACTGATTTTGACTATGATTGCATTCTACTATGTTCTATGAAACATCTATTGGTCTGCTGGTATGACCCACTTAGAGAAAGACTGATTTGTGGTCCAGATTTTATGGGGCCAGGACAAAGCTTGCTGCAGTCATATACACAGTGGCTCTCCTCAGCAATTACTACCTTTCCTGACATTGTCTCTCCTCCCAGCCCGCCCATTGTCTGCCTACCCTATGCCACTAACAGGTCAAGACAAGTTAGATGCAATAAGGCTGTTCCCGATGGTGCTGGAATCCAGAATCAGGGCATTATAATTTAAGGATGAGGAGTAAACATTTTAGGACTAAGATGAGGAGAAATTTCTTCACTTGAGAGTGGTGAGCCTATGGAATTCACTACCAGTGGAAGTGGCTGAGGGAAAACATTGTTTTGAGAAGATTCGTAGCACAGGTTGAGGTTCTGGATATGAGTTTGCTCGCTGAGCTGGAAGGTTAGTTTTCAGACGTTTCGTCACCATTCTAGGTAACATCATCAGTGAGCCTCCGATGAAGCGCTGGTGTTATGTCCCGCTTTCTATTTATCTGTTTAGGTTTCCTTGGGTTGGTGATGTCATTTCCTGCATTGGCGATATCATTTCCTGTTCTTTTTCTCAGGGAATGGTAGATTGGCTCCAAATCAATGTGTTTGTTGATGGAGTTCCGGTTGGAATGCTATGCTTCTAAGAATTCTCGTGCATGTCTCTGTTTGGCTTGTCCTCGGATGGATGTGTTGTCCCAATCAAAGTGGTGTCCTTCCTTATCTGTATGTAAGGATACGAGTGCTAGTGGGTCATGTCGTTTTGTGGCTAGTTGATGTTCATGTATCCTGGTGGCTAGCTTTCTGCCAGTTTGTCCAATGTAGTGTTTGTCACAGTTCTTGCAACGTACTTTGTAGATGACGTTTGTTTTGTTTGTTATCTGTATAGGGTCTTTTAAGTTCATTAGCTGCTGTTTTAGTGTGTTGGTGGGTTTGTGGGCTACCCTGATGCCAAGAGGTCCGAGTAGTCTAGCAGTCTTTTCAGAAATGTCTTTGATATAGGGGAGAGTGGTGATGGTTTCTGAGCCTGTTTGTCTGTTTGTTTGGCTTTGTTGCTGAGGAATCGGCGGACTGTGTTCATAGGGTACCCATTCTTTTTCAACAAACACTTTGATTTGGAGCCAATCTACCATCCCCTGAGAAAAAGAACAGGAAATGACATCACCAACACAGGAAATGACATCACTAACCCAAGGAAACCTACCCAGATAAATAGAAAGCGGGACACAACACCAGCGCTTCATCGGAGGCTCACTGATGATGTTACCTAGAATGGTGACGAAACGTCTGAAAACTAACCTTTCAGCTCAGTGAGCAAACTCACATCCGGAAAACGTTGTGTGTTTTCAAGAGGAGGTAGATAGGTCCTGTGGCTAAAGGGATCCAGGGCTAGCCGGGAGGACAGGATTACAACTTTGAGCTCGATGATCAACCAGGACCAGAATAAATGGTGGGGCAGGTTTGAAGAGTCAAGTGGCCCTACTCCTGCTCCATGTGTTTGTGTGATTGAGGAACATCTCTTCAACTCAACACAGAAATGGAATTTCCAGAATTTTTGTTTCCTTTCCCAGCTGGCAAGCTGTTAACAGCACCTGAACTGATCTCACGTGGATTGTGGAATGAGGCTCAGCTCTCAATGTGGCTGGAAGGGACTTCAGTGAGATAACTCCCTCATTGTATAGGGACTGGTTTGTATTGTAATTGTAACTGGCACTTATAATTAAGCCCAGATTCTGTAAATCCAGTGGTGTTGATGGCATTAACTGTTGTTCAGTTTGAACAGTACTTTCCTTTTCCTCTGAGGCAGGAGATCATCAGTTTGAATCCCTCTCCAGGGACATGAGAACAAAATTGAAACCGATATGTACCCCTAAGAGAGGGCCGCACGGTCTCTTGGATGAGCTGTTAACAGTCAGAATAGGCGTAAAGTACCCATGGCACTGTGTTGAGTTGTTCTCTCATTATCCTGACTCTTACTCAAAATAGCTTATCTGGTCATCATCTCACTGCCTGTAAATTGATCACCATATATCTGATACTATTGCAATGAAATTCTTCAAAATCACTCCATGTTAGAACACTCTGAGATGTACCAAGGCTGAGAAAATTTTTTAATTAGTTGAAAATCTTTATTTTGTTGGTGTCATTCATCCATTGGAAAATTAAATGTTTTGTATTGTGTTGAATAAGTCTTGATCCAGTTTCTATTGATTTTCCTTCCAAAGATTGCATGAAAGTGTTTGATACAACCACAGCCCAAAAGCACTAAGAGTGCTTGATTGTGAGAAACCTTAGCTAATTAAAAGGCTGTTGACCAGTTAGAGATATCCTTTGATGTTTTGTAAGTAGGAGCTTACCATTGGAGCCATCAGAAACACCAAACTGGAAACTCAACATAACAGCTCTCTCTAAATTAGGATGGAGAAACAATAAGCAACCATTTCTTTCCAGTTCTACATCCGAAAAAAATCAAAACCTGGGCTGCTGGTTGTAACCAAGATGCACTGCAGTAGCTATCACTAAGTCTAATCGAGGGGAAAATTGAAGTACTCTGCAAGAGTAGGTAGATGTTAAAGATTGTTTCATTTTCTTGCAGCAGCATTAGGCATTCCTGCCAGGCTGCTTGTGAATGGTGATTATTTCCTCTTTGCAACACTATGAAGATGATGGTTATTCTTAGTATAATGCTTTTCTAATCTCAGTATACAGCATGACGGATCTGAACTTCCTGCTTTCAGTCACGTATATTTATGTGTGCATCACTACATGATGCATCATTTCTCCTCTTCAGAATTCTCTTTACAATAACACAATAGCCTCCTGTCAAATGAATGATGGTAAAGACTTTGATCTAAGTTCTGATTATGACCCTCATAATGGTATGTTCTAATTACATCATTTGGCAAGAGATGCTGCCTATGCTTTTGCAAGGCTAATCAATTTTAGCTATCTGGAGTGCAGGCAATTTGAAGCCAGGCTCTATTCCACTGTGATTATTTAAGACACATCTAAAGCTTTTGATGGCACCAGTTTATATTTGGCTGTGAGCAAACTGCACTTGAATTAATGTTCGCTCCAATGTCAGATTGCACTGCTCTCCACTTTCAGCTGTAGAAATGCACATCCGTGGGGGAAGTGTCTGAGTGGACAATGGCTGTCACCTCCTGCTGCTATGTCTACTGTCCAATAAATGTACATCAATCCATCTGCTGGGCTTGTGACTGAGTGAGAGGCATGGCAAACTCCCATGAAGAACCCAGCCAAGATTGTTTATATCGACTTGTGCCTACCCAAATATTAAACATACTGGAATAACTTGGTTTTCTAAAGTTACCCTTACTCAGGCACTGTAGATTGAATTCCAATTGTGCCTAATTATATTCCTGAGGGGTTTACGGTATTGTTAATTCATGCTTAATTTGAACTTCTTTTTGTATTGTTTGTTCTTGAGAAGTAAGAGCAATTGCCAAAGCCTGCATTTACTGCTCCTCGGTAATTGTCCTTGAGTCAGGCTGCTCTAACTGCATGGAGAGCAGAGTGTAGTTAAGCATTGATATAGACCTGGAGTCACATTTTTGTTAGACCAGGCAAAAGGGCTAGATTACCTTAGGTTTTGCAACAGTTGGTGTTATTTGAACAGTTAGGAGAGGTAAATGAGAACATGAGGATGGGGGTAACCCATTGTATCTGCTTGCTATATAATGCAATCATGGCTGGTCAAGCCATTCACCTTCCACTCTCACTTTCCCCATAGCTCTTTACATTGTTGGTGATTTAAAACAAAACATTTCTACTTTAACTATATTCAAAGACTGAGCCTCCACAAGCCTCTCGGGTGGATAACTCCAAAGATTCACAAACCCTCTGAGTAAAAAGAAACTCTTCTCAAGTCGATCCTTGTTGAGATTCCCTTTATTTTTTTCCATTGTTCCTCCAGTTCTAGACTCTTCCAACCGGGAGAAGCATCTTACCTTTTACCACCCTGTTTATCCTTTTAAATATTTTGCAAGCTTCAATGAAGTCGCCTCTCATTTTCCAAAACTCTAGAGAATCCCAGTTTGCCCAATCACGTGTTATGTGACAGTCCTGCAATCCCAGGTACAAGTCTGGTGAACCTTGGCTGCTGCACTGTTTGAATTTAAAAGGGAGCTGATAATGCCAAACATATTTACATGAATATTTCAGCTGCAGAGCAAAATTTGAAGAACCTACAAATTGTTTCCCCCAAATTTGATTGTTACTTGGCCGAAACGTGGAAGATAGCCGGGTTCCTCAAGGAACAAGAGATAACAGTGTGGAGCTGGAGGAAGGCAGCAGACCAGGGAGCATCAGAGGAGCAGGAAAGTTGATGTTTCGTTTCAGGACCCTTCGTCAGAAATCCCCCAGCTCCACACTATTATCTCTGACTCCAGCGTTGGCAGTTCTTACTATCTCCTCAAGTAACAATTTCAAACAAGATTGTTGAACAAAGTTCATTTGGATATGGGAGTCAGTTTTGCTCTTTTGGCTGGATGACTGATTTGCAATGTAGAGTGATGGTTTGTTCAATTCCCACACGAGCAGGGATTACCATGAAGGACCTTCCTTTACAGCATCACTCCTTGCCGTGTGGTGACCCATAGGCTAAACCACCCTCAGCCGTCTCTCTCTAATAAGAGAGTAGGCTAATGGTTGGGTAAGATGATGATAATGACTTGACTTACAGAGAACTATTCTTTTTTGAAAATGTACATACATGTCAAATAGAGATGGTTCGATTCTGTCTTGTTTTCATGAGTCTATCGATTTACCCTCTACAGAATCAGTCATTGCCACTGAAAATAACAGAATATCAATGGGTGAGTGAAGTCCTCCTTTGTATCCTTCTACTCTCTTCCTCTTAAAGCACACCCACATTGGGAAAGACTTAATGAGAAGCTTGTTATCCAAGTATTTATGGACATAGCAAACTATCAGTAACCTCTGGCACAAAGCCTCTTCATTAATTAAATGCAAACAGGCAAATAAAATGTTTGGAATACTGAATGGAAATTTAGATGGAATTCTTGCCTCAATTATAGTATTCTCACACTTGAATGAGAAGGATGTTAATTCAAGATGCATATCCGAGCTTTAAGCAGATGATTTGAGTTGACACTTCAGTGCTGTACTGTTGGAGAGGATTATTTTTCATTTGAGACACTAATACAAAGGCCCACTCTATCCTGTCAGATCCCATGGTCACATTGATGAGGATGTACTGATATGACGTACAGATGAAGTTATCTCCAAATAATACCTATAAACAGGTATTCTGGTCATTTGTGTGAAAATTGTTGTTTTTCTGTCCTTACTGTAATTATTATGTTTATCAATGCTTCAGTGTCTTTGAAATGTTTTGAGATGACCTGAGATCATGAACAGTGTGATATGAAAGCACATTCTTCCTTTAATCAAAATGATAAAAATCCGGTTTGTGTGTATTTTTCCTGGTGAGTTACACTCATTCTATGGTATTAAAAATAAGTTACAAAGATGGAAAAGAACAAAAAGATTTACTGTGTTACTAGTGGGAGCCACATGGTTCAGTCCTCAGGTCCCAGCTATTTACAGTCTGTATTGGTAACATGGATGCAGGGATGGACAGTACAAGTTTGCATCTGACACTAAAATGAAAGTAAGTTGCAATAAACAAATTTAAAAATTGATGAATGGACGTCAAAAGGTTAGGTGAATGACCAAAATTTGGCAGATGAAGTTCAACATGGATAAGTATAAGGTTATCTATTTTGGTTAGAGGAACAGAGAGGCAACGTATTATTCAAATGGGGAGAAACTTCAGAGTGCATCAGTGCAGAAGGATCTGGGTATCTTTGTCCGTAAATCACAGAAAGTTGATTTGCAGGGACAGCAGGTAATAAGGCAAAAGGAATTTTGGCATTAATTTCTCAAGGAATGGAGTATAAAAGTAAGTAAGTGTTGCTGCAAGTGTACAAGGCCATTAGTAAGACCTCCCTTGGAGTTTTGGTCCCCTTACTTGAGGAAGGATGTAATTACATTGAGGCACATCAGAGGATCTTCACTAGATTGATTTCAGAGATGAGGGTTTTGTCTTAGAAAGAAAGATTGAGCAATTTAACCCAACGCTCTCAACAGTTTAGAAGGATGAGAGGAAATCTAATTGAGATACACGATGCTAAAGTGGATTGACAATTTAGATGTAAAGAGGATGTTTCCTTTTGTGGGGTAATGTAGAACAAAAGACATCATTTTAGGACAAGGTGTAATAGGTTTAAAACAGAGATAGGGGGAAATTATTTCTCTCAAAGTGTTGTGAATCTGTGGAATTCACTGTCTCCACATTCCAGGATGTTGAGTAAATGTAAGGAAGAACAAGCAGACTTTTAATTAGTAATGAGTTGAGGGGTTATGAGAAACATATGGCAGATTGGACGTCAAGATGACATTAGCAATGATCAAATTAAATGGCAAAGCAGGCTTAAGGGCCTGAATGTCCCACTTCTGCCGAAATTTCTTATGTTCTTATATAACTTCTGGTAAGATGGTGGTAGAGTAAGGATTCTGAACCCGGGACTTGTTTGTCCTGTTTGCTTTACTTGTTGCATCTTTTCTTTTTTCTCTCTTTTCTTTTTTTTTCCTTCATTTTTTATCTTACTTACCATTTGTTGATGAGCTCCTGGCAAGGGCATTGGAAGTGCCAATTAGACCAACACAGATTGGTGACAGTTAGCAGTAGGCCCAATATGGACTCATGGCATTTGGCAAGTAGGCCCAGCACAGCCTCATGGCAGTGGTGTCAGGGAGAGTTTGGGTGCATTGACAGGGCTGCATCCGAGCACAGTGGAGGCCACGATGGAGGCGAGTTTGGACCTAATACGAGACCCGGCTGCATCAGAGAATTGGATCCAAAACAGACTCGTGACAAGTTGAGTTTGGGCAGCATCGGCAAGGATTCGTCGTGGCGAGGGTGTCGGTGGAGATGAGTTGATGCTGAAGAGTGGCAACTTTCATCGTTGCAGCAGTGCGACAATGGAGATTCATGCCTTGTCACCAGGTCCTTGGTGGGGCACTTAGCAAAAAGGACTGCGATGGTGAACGCTTTTTGTAATTTCTTTATTCTTCTGCCTTTAATACTCCATGTCTAGGTTTCTTCTATTGTGTCTTAAGATGGTGCCTGAGAGTGTTGACAGTATTCAACACTTTTCACTGTATTTTGTAACAAAATACACAGGACAGTAAATAAATCAAATCAAATCAAACTTGCTAATTTTCACAAGGCAGGTATTAAAATAATTGAGCATTCAGGGTTGAGATTTAACATTGATGTACCTTCTCAAACTTTCTGGTCTCGCTGGTACAATTTTTCGTGAGAGTGCCTCTGAGGCAAATGTGCCTGTTTCGGTTACCTCCTCTATTCACAGCCAATGTGACAGTGCCAGCTGCCACCTGCAGCAACCATCAGGAAAAAATGAATTCCTGTGTGTCTCAAAGATAAACCTTGACTGTTTGAAGTCATGTCAAACTAATGAGAATTGTTTTCCATATCTGACTCCCCCTTGGCTTCAGGCAAGAAGGATTTAAAATGTGCTGAAGGCTTCCCATTTGCTATCTGAGCTATGCAAACAGGCAACAATGTTTCCATGGATAGTAGGAACTGCAGATGTTGGAGAATCTGAGATAACAAGGTGTTGAGCTGGATGAACGCAGCAGGCCAAGGAGCATCAGAGGAGCAGGAAGGCTGATGTTTCGGGCCTAGTCCCCCCTTCAGATTTCTGAAGAAGGGTCTAGGCCCGAATCGTCAGCCTTCCTGCTCCACTGGTGCTGCTTGGCCTGCTGTGTTCATCCAGCTCTACACTTTGTTATCAACAATGTTTCCGTTATGGGTTTGGAGTGATGGAACAATATGGAGAGATGAAACTGAGGGGCCAATGCAATGGGAGGGAAGAAAATCTGCACTTTTTGATAGCAGACACACAAAAAAAAGGATTTATCTCACCTGAATCAAATCTACCATGTGGAATAGTAAGCCTACATGTACAGGAAGTGATTTGTAGGGTTTTATTAGCTATCAGGGTCGTTGGCTGTTAAACAGATCCTAAAAATGTTCGAAGATATTTTCACAAGTTTTGGATGCCTTTTTAGTCTCCAAAGCCTGGAGGTAGATGAAGTTGGGGGACCAACTCAGCATTTACAATATTTTCCAACTTCCCTCAATTGCAGTCTGTAATCAAGGAAGTGATAACTCCTATAGACTGAATTAGCAAACCTGGAACGCTGAAGGTATACATAGATTTATAGGATTTCACTAAAGGCTTGACATGATCTCACCCAAATTCCAGATGCTACCTTAAAGATACAAATGGTCATGTATTTTCCCTGCTGTGGTAGGCTATTGATGCAATTGCCATGAGATGGTCAATAATTTTCCTGGTGTGAAGGTAATTATGGATGATCTCCTATTCCATTAAGGTGAACCTCTGAAGAAAGAAAGTACTGCATCCCACAATTAGAACCTAATGCGACCACCAGAGAGAGTTACCCACATGAACCTGAAGTTGAACAATAACAAGACGTAATTGAAGATGCCCGAAGTTAAGTAGATAAAGCAAGTACTGACAACAATAGCACTTCACTCCAATCCTGACAAGGCAAGTGCTGTCATGATCATCAGCTATGAAAACAGTGCAATGATCTGTTAGAATTAAGGACTAACCAACAAAGCTTTTCCTCAGTTTGTTAATAGAGTGTGAAACTCTATATAAGCACACAGCTAAGGAAGTGCATTAACATTAATACACATAATAAAAAGCAGCTTTCACTCACATCAAGCAACTCCATGGTGAAAACTCCAGTGCTGAGGTACCACTTTGTCACTGATGGAGGACCCTGCAGTGTGATGCCAGCGAGTGAGGAGTTGGAGCAACATTCATGAAAAAGAGGACAGTCAGTGTGTTTCCATTCAGAACGGTAACACAAACTGACATCTTCAAGGATGAGCAGATAAACAATGACCAGTTCACACACATACTATTCAAAGACCTGAACATTGTAAACATTAGAGATGAAATGTATGCATAGGGATGGATGAAAGTGGGCAGATGGAATGTCCATAAGACCACAAGACATAGGAACAAAAGTGGGCCGTTCAGCCCATCCAGGCTGCTCTGCAATTCAGAGATCATAGCTGATCAGATAATCCTCAACTCCACTTTTCTTGCCTTTTCCCCATAAATCCTGATTCACTTACTGCTTACACATCTGCGTATCTCAGCCCTGAATAAACTTAATGACTCAACCTCAACAGCCCGCTGCTGTAAAGAATTTGACAGATTCACTACCATCTGAAAGAAAAAAGATCTTCTCATTTCTGCCTGAAAAGAATGATCCCTTATTATAACTTCTCATTCTTGACTCACCTACCGTGGGAAACAATCTTTCAGCATCCAACTCGTTGGTTTAAGAATGTTGTATGCGATTTTCTTTAACGTTCATTATGTTAGGTAATTTGCAATTGCGGTGCATTTAACGCTGCATACAGAATTACTTTTGGCGGTTTTGATGGAAACCATGAAGATTGGAGAAATGCATTTGTATGTACACTGTACACTGAAACTTACCATAGCCAAGTAACCTCCAGGGTAGATTGAAGTGTTCAGAGAGAGAGCTATTGAAACTTACACATGGCAAAACAGTCTTTCGGTAACCATTCCTACAATGGGTTTCAACTTCTTTATTAAATTGCCATTTGGTTGTAAAAGAGGGTTAAACTGGAATTGTTTCTCAAAGGCTAATCTTGGCTGTCTCTATTTGGCCACATTCACCCTCTTGGATTTACATAGTGGCAGCAGGATTTCAGGTAAGTGATTTAGCTGAGACACCATCAGGAGCTTTGAGTGTCACTTGACAAGATCAATTGAAGCATTCAGAAGTGAATTGCATCAAAAGTGGGGAACAAAGGAGAGCCACACAAGTTTGCAGAGAAGAGATAAGGAACTAGCAGCAGGTGAGCCAGTGTAGATGTGATTGCCTGAGTGGCCTCCTTCTGCTCTGTAACCATTCTGTCATTATATGAGACCCCAAACAAAAAGGCTAAGTTAGTGTTGCCTGATCTTCTCAATGTCCAGCTATGTCCAATTTAATCCAGTTTGTCAGGTGTAATCATTTGGAAAATTTATCCTACAAGGATTGAATTCATTTCTCATAGGATCCAAAAAGAAGGCAGCAATAAAACTTTAATCTTGTCTTGGCTGGATTCCACAGCAGGCTGCAAAAACATGTCGACTACCTTTAACACTTTCATTTGTTTCTTTTTCTGTTGGTATCACTTTGTCCTTTTTGTATTTTGTCTTTTTTTAAAAATATGTCAGCCTCCCAGAAAGGATCTTAAAACCTGGAGACTTTGATGTAAAAAATGACAGTGACACAGTGACAGAGCAGAGAAACTAGAAGCAAAGCCTTCAATAATGTGCAAATTTTAATTGACTTACAAAGCATTTACCAATCTCGGAGCATTTGATTTGTATTTTTTAAATATTTTGACTTGTGTTGCATCTAATTTGTGAATACCTTCAACTGTTTATGAATGTAATTGAAATCAAATCTTGATGTTAAATGTATTTAAACTGTGTCCCAATAAACCAAGGTTAGTTACTGAATATTATCAGACTTGGACATCTTATTAAAAGCTGACAAATCTTCAGATTTGTTATGAACACTCAGATATGTTTCTTATTCAGTGTGAAGTCAGAATCATGTCGAATTTACAGCTCAGACAGTCAAAATCATATAATGCCACCTTTGATATACTTGAAAGATGCTGGCAACATGCCAGACCCATTGATTGTTTTATTCCATATCAATATGCTCATGAAGTATTTTCCATTGTACAGACCACCCTCTAACTGCTAGCTTCACTTGTTAGCTGTTGTAGCTAATTATAGAACATCACAGCACAGTAGAGGCCCTTTGGCCCTCGATGTTGTGCCGACCTGTCAAAATGATCTGAAGCCCATCTAACCTACACTATTCCATGTACATCCATATGCTTGTCCAATGATGACTTAATATACTTAAAGTTGGCGAATCTACTACCGTTGCAGGCAAAGCGTTCCATTCCCTTACTACTGTCTGAGTAAAGAAACAACCTCTGACATCTGTCCTATATCTTTCACCCCGCAATTTAAAGCTATGCCCCCTCATGCTCGCCGTCACCATCCGAGGAAAAAGGCTCTCCCTATCCACCCTATCTAACCCTCTGATTATTTTATATGTTTCAATTAAGTCACCTTTCAGCCTTCTTCTCTCTAACAAAAATGGCTTCAAGTCCCTCAGTCTTTCCTTGCAAAACCTTCCCTCCATACCAGGCAACATCCCAGTAAATCTCCTCTGCACCCTTTCCAAAGCTTCCACATCCTCCTTATAATGCGGTGACCCTCTATTAATAAAAGCTAAAACACTGTATGCCTTCTTAACAGCCCTGTCAAACAGGGTGGCAACTTTCAAGGATCTGTGTACATGGACACCGAGATCTCTCTGCTCATCTACACTACCAAGAATCTTACCATTAGCCCAGTACTTTGCCTTCCAGTTACTCCTACCAAAGTGCATCACATCACACTTGTCCGTATTAAACTCCATTTGCCACCTCTCAGCCCAGCTCTGCAGCTTATCTATGTCTCTCTGCAACCTACAGCATCCTTCGTCACTATCCACAACTCCACCGACCTTAGTGTCGTCTGCAAATTTACTAACCCATCCTTGTACGCCCTCATCCAGGTCATTTATAAAATGGATGAACATTTCCCATGAATTACCACCCTCTGTCTTCTTTCAGCAAGCCAATTTCCGATCCAAACTGATATATCTCCCACAATCCCATTCCTCCGCATTTTGTACAATAGCCTACTGGGGGAACCTAATCGAACGCCTTGCTGAAATCCATAAACACCACATCAACCGGTTTACTCTCATCTACCTGTTTGGTCACCTTCTCAAAGAACTCAATAAGGTTTATGAGGCACAACCTACCCTTCACAAAACCATGCTGACTATCCCTAATCAATTTATTCTTTTCGAGATGATTATAAATCCTAACTCTTATAACCTTTTACAACACTTTACCAACAACTGAGGTAAAGCTCGCTGGTCTATAATTACCAGGGTTGTCTCTACTCCCCTTCTTGAACAGGGGAACCACATTTGCTATCCTCCTGTCGTCTGGCACTATTCCTGTAGACAATGACAAGTTAAAGATCAATGCCAAAGGCTTGGCAATCTCCTCCCTGGCTTCCCAGAGGATCCTAGGATAAATCCCATCCGGCCCAGGGGACTTATCTATCTTCATACTTTGTTGGATTTTTAATACCTCTTCCTTGTGAACCTCAATCCCACCGAGTCTAGTAGCCTGTATCTCAGTATTCTCCTCGACAACATTGTCGTTTTCGAGAGTGTATACTGTCGAAAAATATTCACTTAGCGCTTCCCCTATCTCCTCTGACTCCACACACAACTTCCCACTATCCTTGATTGGCCCTAATCTTACTCTCATCATTCTTTTATTCCTTAAATACTTATAGAAAGCCTTAGGGTTTACCCTGATCCTATCCGCTAACAACTTCTCATGTCTCCTCCTGGCTCTTCTGAGCTCTCTCTTTAGGTCTTTCCTGGCTACCTCGTAGCCCTCAAGCACCCTAACTGAGCCTTCACATCGCATCCTAACATAAGCTGCCTTCTTCCTCTTGACCAGAGATTTCACTTCCTTTGTAAACCACGGCTCCCTCGCTCTACAGCTTTCTCCCTGCCTGACAGGTACATACTTATCTAGGACACACAGGAGCTTTTCCTTGAATAAGCTCCACATTTCTAATGTGCCCATCCCCTGCAGTTTCTTTCCCCATCCTATGCTCCCTAAATCTTGCCTAACCTCATCGTAATTTCCTTTCCCCCAGCTATAACTCTTGCCCAGTGGTATATACCTATCCCTTTCCATCACTGAAGTAAACAGAACAGAATTGTGATCGCTATCACCAAAGTGCTCACCTACTTCCAAACCTAACACCTGGCCAGGCTCATTAGCCAGTACCAAATCTAATGTGGCTTTGCCCCTTGTTGGCCTATCTACATACTGTGTCAGGAAGCCCTCCTGCACACATTGGACAAAAACTGACCCATCTACAGTACTCGAACTACAGTGTTCCCAGTCAATATTTGGAAAGTTGAAGTCCCCCATGACAACTACCCTGTCTCTCTCACACCTATGGAGAATCACCTTTGCTATCCTTTCCTCTGCATATCTGGAACTATTCGGAGTCCTGTGGAAAACTCCCAACAGGGTGACCTCTCCTTTCCTGTTTCTAACCTTAGCCCATCCTGCCTCAGTTGACGAGTCCCCAAACATCCTTTCTGCAACTGTAATACTGCCCTTGACCAACAATGCCACACCTCCGCCCCTTTTACCATCTTCTCTGTTCTAACTGAAACATCTAAATCCCAGAACCTGCAACAACCATTCCTGTCCCTCCTTTATCCATGTCTCCGAAATGGCCACAACATCGAAGTCCCAGGTACTAACCCATGCTGCAATTTCACCCACCTTATTCCGGACGCTCCTGGCATTGAAGTAGACACACTGCAAACCAACTTCTTGCTTGCCGGTGCCATCTTGCGTCCCTGAAACTTGATTTCGGACCTCCCTACTCTCAACCTTTTCTATAGTCGAACTACAATTTTGGTGCCCACCCCCCTGCTGAATTAGTTTAAACCCACCCGAATAGCCTAAGCAAATTCCTCCCCCCCACCCCCCAACCGATTATCGGTATGCCTCTGGTTCAGGTGAAGACCATCTTGCTTGTAGAGGTCCCACCTACCCCAGAAAGAGCCCCAATTATCCAAGAATCCAAAACCCTCCCTCCTGCACCATCCCTGTAGCCATGTGTTCAACTCCTCTCTCTCCCTATTCCTCGCCTCACTAGCACGTGGCACGGGCAACAAACCAGAGACAACAACTCTGTTTGTCCTAGCTCTAAGCTTCCATCCTAGCTCCCTGAATTTCTGCCTTACATCCCCATCTCTCTTCCTACCTATGTCATTGGTGCCAATGTGGACCACGACTTGGGGCTGGTCCCCCTCCCTCTTTTTTAAGGACCCCAAAAACACTATCAGAGTCATCACCCACCCTGGCACCTGGGACGCAACACACCAACCGTGAGCCTGTCTCATCCCCACAGAACCTCCTATCTGTGCCCTTAACTATGGAGTCTCCAATGACTACTGCTCTGCTCCTTTTCCCCCTTCCCTTCTGAGCAGCAGGGACAGATTCTGTGCCAGAGATCTGTGCCCCACTGCTTTCTCCTGGTAAGTCCCCCCCCCCCCCCCCAACAGTATCCAAAACAATATACTTATTGTTGAGGGGAATGGCCACAGGGGATCCCTGCACTGCCTGCCGGTTCCCTTTCCGTCCCCTGACCGTAACCCATCTGCCTTTTTCCTGTACTTGAGGAGTGACTACCTCCCTGTAACTCCTCTCAATAACCCCCTCAGCCTCCCAAATGATCCGAAGTTCATCTAGCTCCATCTCCAGTCCCCTAACGAGGTTTTCGAGGAGCTGGAGTTGGATGCATTTCCCACAGATGTAGTCAGCAGGGACACTAGTGGTGACCCTTACCTCCCACGTTCTGCAGGAGGAACATTCAACTGCCCTGACCTCCGTTTCCATTATTCTAAATTCCCAAAGAGAATGTTAAAAAATAAAGAATAAAAAATAAACTTGTTAACTTACCAATCAAGCGCACAGAATCTTTTGTTTTTGGTTATAGGAGGAGGATGGGTGGGAGACACTACCCGGGTAGTGTTTGGGGTAACACAACCACACAAATATATTACCTCACTCACTCACCAGTCCTGTGTCGGCTCCTGCGCAGCGTACCTCTGCCTATTCATGAGGTAAGCTTTTTATAGATTCAAGAACAATGACTCACCGGCTTCCCGACGGACCCCTGGTCCAAGATCCCGCTCACACTGCTGCTCAACTCATTCCAGCTTAATATTATTAAGGATATTTTTCTTTTTAATACGCCACCAATGCTATGACATATACTATGGACAAAAAATGTGTATTTATTGCACTCTTGTCAAAGGCAGGTTCTAAGGACAAAATTTTACTTGCTAGTGGTTTTTCTTTTTGTTTTGTCAGCTGCAGTTCGTTTTTGATTCAGAGTCAGAAAGTTATGGGCTCAAGGCACAAGCCAGATCTTGCACACAAAATCCAAACTGACCGTCCTCTGCAGTACTGAGGGAGTTCTGAAGTGCCAGACATGCTGCCTTTCGAATGGCACAGTGAAGGACAGGGTGTTAAAACAACAGAAGCTTTCTTCCTCCTTTTTATTTGAACAATGTACAGAGTTATCAAATATATTTCACAAGACACAATGGACTTTCACCTGGCATTCGATCAGCACATGAAGCTCTGAGTTTAGAGGCAAAATGCTGGCAAATGGGACTAGATTTATTTCGGAAATATTGGTCCGCATGGATAGTTTGGACCGAAGGGTCTGTTTCAGTGCAGTCTATCTCTATGACTCTAGGAATGTTCCTCATCGGCTTGTTTCTCTACTTTATGCAATTTCCTGGCATGGTTTTGTTCCTTTAGAGATTACCTCTCATGCTTTTTCATCCCTAGGCATCAAGGACAGATGGTTCCATCAAGCCTGTGTGCCTTACCCACTTACCTATAATCTCAAATTCATGGGCATTACTTCTGTGCCAACCTTTATTGCCCATCCCCAGTTGCCGTTAATGGGGTGGAGGTAAGGTTTACTTGGCTGACTTCTGAGATGGCAGGATGTTGTATGAAAAGAGATTGGATTGGTTAGGACCAATTTCACTCAAGTTTAAAAGAACAGAGGGATCTATCTCGTAGAAACTGAAAATATGTAATGGGGTTAGACAGGATAAATGCAGGAAGGATATTGCAGATGATCAGGCAGTTCAGAATTAGAGGTCTAATTACATAATAAAGGCTTAATAACTTGGGTAGGCTATTTAGGACTGAGATGAGGAGGATCTTTTTTCACTCAGAGAGTGGTGAGCCTGTGGAATTCTCTGCTACAAGAAGCGGTTGAAGCCAAAGCATTGAATGTTTTCCTGAAGGAGTTAGGTTCAGTTCTTGGACCTAAAAGGATCAAAGAATATGGGGAGAAAACTGGAACAGGAACAGGGATCTGAGTTGGATGGTCAGCCGTGATCATTTTGAATGGCAGAGTCAGCTCAAAAGGCCCAATAACTTACTCCCGCTCCTAATTTCTGTGTCCTGTACTGACGCGATCAATTTGGTGGAGGCAGACACGCAATGACATTGAGAAGATCTTTCAGAAATTTGTTCCAAATCTAGATAAATGTCATTGCCTGGCTTTAAAATTTCATTGATCAACAATTTGCATCCTATGCAGTATTTCCTTCTCTGGTTCAGTGTGATAGCGGGCCTTATAGTCTCCGCCCTGACTCAGCAGCAGTCTGTGTACATTTTAACATTATTCACAGACCAACAGTGCATACAGTCACATGCTTACATGAGTTCAGAGCGTCTCATCCATGAGAGCTCTATGCAGCTCCCTCCCTTTACCATGTGATGGTGGATCCCTATCATATCTTGATCCATTAGGATAATGCTGTTCCACCATTACTCAATATGTTACACCAGACAGTTAAAATTAAAGATCACAGCGAAATGCAAATTAGTTTGGGATTAAATGAAGATGTTCGCCCCAAATGAAATTATGAGTTAAAGACTGAATAAACTCACATTGAAGTGTACCTCGGAAGCTGAGGTGCACCTCAAGACAGTGCCTTCTGAATTTTGTTCCTTTGTTTAATACGAAAAATCTGAAGTTTTAAACTTATAAAATGTTGAGATCGCATCTAAAGGTAATCAGTTGCAACTATATCCCAGTGTTGGAGATGATGTTTATCAGACTGATTCCTCAGATGGCAGGATGGCATATGAAAAGAGACTGAATTGGTTAGGACTTTACTCACTCAAGTTTAAAACAATGAGGGGGCCTCATAGATCCCTGTAAAATATAGCTTCCATGAGTACAGTGTTATAGCCAAAGTTAGAGGAATGTTTCTTGTTGTTCTAGTCCCTCAGCTCTACAGGTTGCAACATAAAATAAAAAAACACTTTCCCTAGTTACCAAAATGACCAGTCTAATACCTTAGCTGGGATCAGAGATAATGGGAACTGCAGATGCTGGAGAATCCAAGATAACAAAGTATGAAGCTGGATGAACACAGCAGGCCAAGCAGCATCTCAGGAGCACAAAAGCTGACGTTTCGAGCCTAGACCCTTCTCTGATGAAGGGTCTAGGCCCAAAACGTCAGCTTTTGTGCTCCTGAGATGCTGCTTAGATGGCTCTGTTCATCCAGCTTCACACTTTGTTATCTCTAATACCTTAGCTGTATTAGAATGTAAACAAAAGACCTGTTAACCAGGTTTCTGAATGACTCAATTATGATTTTATTGTCAAAACAAAATTCATTCCATAAAGATGTCACATAATACAGTTAGTTCTATATTATTATATAGAAATATAATGCTTATCCCTGCAAATATTTTCAAAATGTGCACATATACTCTTCAGGACAACGAAAAAAAACTTTTATTTGTAAACAAAGTTTTTCAAAGAAAAACACTTTGGCCAATGGCTTATTTTTGAAGACAAAGGGATGTTCTGGAGTATGTTGCTGTAACGTTTTGGCATGTGTGGTCAAGCCTTTGATCATACATGGATATCTCTGAATGCTTGCAGAAACAGCCTGCTGAGGAAAACAATGTTGATATACTTTTTCAATCATTTTTCCAAATGAACAAATAGGTTTCACCCCGAACTGCTGTAGATAGTTTTCTTTCTGAGAAATGAAAAAAGATCTGCTGGACAGCTTGTTTACAGCCAGCTTTTGTTTCAAAGCAAGGAGTTATCACCCACCTGTTTTTTTTTTAGGGAAAACTTGCTCAAAAAATCTAAAATGTTGATAGTCAATTCCTTCAATGACCTCTTTAAAACTAATAATTCCAGTTATGTCCACCAAACTTGAAATAAATCCACTTTATACAGTACATCAAAATGTTGCCCCTCAAGAAATGTTATATTAAAAGTATCTTTATAATATCATTTTTGTTCTAGTGGTATTGTTGCTAGACCATTCATCCAGAGATCCAGGTAGTGTTCTGTGAACTGGTTTCGGATCCCCCCAATGGCAAATGGTGGATATTCAATTCAATAAAATTCTGGAATTGGCATTAAATTCATGACCATGAAGTCATTGTTGATTGCCAGGTAAAACCCATCTGATTCTCTGATGTCCTTTAGGAGGAAAACCTGTTGTCCTTATCTGGTCTGCCTTACCTGTGACTCCAGACCAACAAGAATGTGGTTGAATCTTAGCTGCTTCTGTACAGTTAGGGATGGGCAATGCTGACCCAGGCAGCAATGCCCACAGCCTCCTATAAATGAATAACACAGAATAATGTGAAGCAAGCTTTGACAATCTATCTCTGGCAGAAATTTGGGGCACTAGAGTTTATATCAAAGTCGTAGACAGTGTTATTGTTGCTCAGCACCAATTTTATTGTTCCATTTCTGCTTATATCAGAACTCTGCACTCTGTGTTTTAATTCTGACTGAAACTCTTGATGGAATTTAATATCTCCCTGCCTGCCATGATTGGTTTGTTGGAAGAGAAGCATTGAATCAGACAGAATGATTGCTGTTGGGGACTCTGCCATATTCATGCTTCCACCCCAGTGAAGTCCATTACAAGAAGGCCCATGGATGGTATGCTGTGGATCTATCCTCAGTAATGCTCCTGTTCAATACAGCATCCCGCCTCTGATTGGACATATGTCTCTATTACTGGGTGGTATTCCACCCTATAGCTCTTCAATCAGTGCACATGATCACATTGCCTCTAGCATGTCCAGTCTTTTACTCTTTCGTGTCTGGGGCCCCAGACCAGGAATGGGGTAGCCAATTTCAGATAAAACCTGACATTGCCCCAATTGTACATACAGTATCTACTCCTTCGGCCATGGATACAAGGCACCAAAATGTTTCCTTGTAGAAATGTTGCAACCAAAAGCTCTTATGATTGGAGTATAGATTTGGATGTAGATCTTTCTGCTGTTAAATGTTTTTCCTCTCTCTGTCAGTTACCAGGCTACAGTTCACGTCACACAGCATAACATGAGTAGGCAAATGCAGGCTAAACTCTCAGTGCAATTGCAAGCAAACTCTGTTCTGTCTGTTGACATGGAGTCATCGAGTCAAACAGCATGTAAACAGACCCTTCAGCCCAACATGTCCATGCTGACTAGTTTTCCTAATCTGAACTAGACCCATGTTAGGATAAAATGTTGTTGGACCCCTCCTGTGGATGTAAATGATCCTATGACTATTCTGAGGGAGAGCATGGGAGATATCCCTGGTACCTTGGACAATGCTTATCCAACAATCATCATAAAACACTGATTTTCTGCTCACTATCATGTTGTTATTCGTGCTGAGCACACATTGCTTTCCTACATTACAATTGCTATACTTTTAAAAACTGTTGCATTAGTTATAAAATACTTACTGACATTCTGAGGTTGTGAAAGGTGCTGTATGAATGCAAGATTTTCTCTGTATTGGAGTTGAGAACTGTTGCGTACTGCATGTCCATCGAAAGGCCCATATCTGCAATTTTGAGATCAGACAACAGACAGGAATGGTAATGAATACATTCACATTCAGTGAATTCACAAATCATAAAATCCTGCACTTAAATGTGTTTTATACTTCTGGGACTGATTTCACCGCACACCTGCTACTACAACAGAAGTACAGCTCTTTGAGATTCTGTCTCTTTAGCACAATAAGATGACCTTTGTTTATGTTGTGAGGTCATACAGTTGAATTGTATTGATGTATATGAACTATGTCGGTGACATTGGCAAGTCTTAATGGGCTACTGCTTACATTAACACGGTACTGTGAGTGAATAGCCAAAGTGGCTGCAGCAAGAACATGCAATAAAATGCAACTCAGGAAGTCCTGGGGAGAGGGATGATTCATAGAATGCAGGACCTGAGGGGGTTACCTTTTGATGATGATTGTGCCAGTACAATAGCTTTAAGAGGTCCTTTTTCTTTACGAAGAAAGGTTGAGAGGGAAGTGTGCAGCTGTCTGCTCCAAAGCCAATAAAGTAAATACCTTGTGAACCCTTGGGTTTTTCTTTAAATTTGGAACAATAGAAGCGGCCTGAATGGGTGGGGCCAAGTTCCCGCAGAATTGAGATTTTTATTTAGAGATTTCTGCAGTTGCTGGAGCCTTGAAGCTGGTTGTGGAAGCTATTTTTCCTCTCTCTGTTACAGCTAAAGGCTGGGGGCTGTCTTCCTGCTGCTTGAAATATATGTGAGACAATCCATTTTACTGAATTTGCCTTTGCCAAAGGTGTGTTTATGCAATGTTACGATATGAAACAGCTAATTATTGATATAAAAAATAAATATATTATTTTGTTAAGTATTTTGATATAGAGTTACAGTTAAACAAATTCTTTTATTTTTATTTTCTCTGTATTCTACTTATTGTGGATAAATTAAATGTGTCTTGTTTCAAGCCTGGTGATTTGACCAATCGAATTACATCTGGAACACAACACTTTACATTTATCTTCAAAATAAGAAAAAGATAGGGTCTAGACAATCTTAATATACTTTGAGGGGATTTAATCTGGTCCATAACACAATTAGCAAACCATTTGAGATGGTAGTGGAAAGACTTGATGCTGAGGTCAAACCCTGGCAGCAAGTGAAAATAGAATTTGCTTCTTTCAGAAAGATTGTCAAAGGTCTTTGCGCTGCAGTTGTCCTCCAGGCTATAGGCCAAAAATAATCACAGGCTGACTGGCAGATGTTAATGTTGTACTATTACCAAGTTACAAGCGCATGCAAAACAAAATTGTTAAACCGAGCCAGGGTGTCTCAAGAATTCTCAATGGGACTCGAGCTAGTTTGTATGAACATACACCCGGGAGGATGCAACAAGTATACTGAGTCTGACCTCATGCAGGCTTCTGAGTCCCAAATGTATCACTGATATCCAGCTGTTGCTTTTTTTCCCTCTGTAATACTGAGGGTATTTATGGAATTCAACAATCTGTTGTAAATTTAACATAATTACATTCAGTTACTTACCTGTTCATATCCTTCCCTGTTAGGTTTGACCCCAAAATCGCTGAGTTGGGAGAAGATGTGAACCCTATATCATCTGAGGGATGAGAAAATGGGTTGAATTTTAGCCAATTTGGACCTGTCAGGGAGGTCTATTCAACAACCCTACCCCCTAACTCCTGCCATCCCATCACAGGGGTGTGCTGTTTAAGAATGAGGGTTTCCCTCTAAAATTCCTGCCATTATGTTCTTCAGTGAGATTCTTTAGGTGTGAGACTGTTGAGGCTTTCTTGAAGACCTCAAAACCTGATGAGGTAATCAGTTCCAGAGGTGCTGCATTACCCTCTTCAGTCAGAATGGTTTGAACAGGAACTGAAAATCTCTTTAAAAAAAAAATCATTTGGGCCTCAAAGGGACTTGAGTCATTTGGTAAAGTGTCACTCTGTCTTAGGAAGATGAATGAAATGAAGTTCTAGAATACAGAACATGGAACATAGAACAGTACAGCGTTGTACAGGCCCTTCAGCCCATGATATTGTGCCAACCTAATATCCTACTAAGATCAAACTAACCTGCATGCCCTACATTATACTATCATCCACGTACCTATCCAAGAGTCGCTTACAGTCTCTCAAGATAGAGTCCTAGAGATGTATTGCACAGAAACAAACCCTTTGGTCCAACTCCTCCATACTGACCAGATATCCGAAACTAATCTCGTCTCGTTTGTCAGCATTTGGCCTATGCCCCTTCCTATTCATGTACGAATCTAAATGCTTTTTAAATGCTGTATTACCAGCCTCTACCACTTCCTCTGGTAGCTCATTCCATGCACACACCACCCTCTGTGAGAAAAAGTTGCCTCTTAGGTTTCGTTTATATTTTTCCCTTCTCATCTTAAATCCATGCCTTTTAGTTTTAGACTCCCCTACCTCTGGAAAAAGGCCACAGCCCTCAGAATTTTAGAAACCACTCTAAGGTCACCCTTCAGCCTCTGATTCTCCAGGAAAGAAATAGCCCCAGTCTATTCAGCCTCTTCTTATAGCCCAAATACTCCGACCCTGGCAACATCCTTGTAAATATTTTCTGTACCCTTTTCAGGTTTTACAACATCTTTCCTGTAGCAGTATAATGTCATATTATTAGATATTGAATGCACTTCCCGTTACAAGCAGCTCAATTCTCTTCTTTAGGACTTAAAGTAGAATCTTTAGCTTGAATTCACATTCACTGCATCATTGTTATATTAGCACAATGAGATTCAATGATTATCAGGCTTTCCTCCATCCTTTTGTTTCTCTCACTTCAAAGAGCAGAGGTAAAGTTTGTACGTGTTCCTCATTCTATAGATAACTAACAGGATCTTACAACACATCAATGACACAGTGAATGCAATCTATAAATGTAACCTTGCGATGCCACGCATTAATCATTGAGTCAGTCCTCAAAGCCCACTAAAGTTGTGAAATTAGTATGTACCAAATAGTGCCTATGATCTAGACTCAAGTTGATTACAAATATATGACACAAGATAATTCACCATAATGCTTGCCTCTCATATGGGAATCATAGAGTCATACAGCATGGAAATAGACATTTGGGTCCAACTCATCCATGATGACCAGATATCCAAAATTAATCTAGATCCATTTACCAGTATTTGGCCCATATCTCTCTCAACCCTTCCTTTTCATATATCCATCCAGATACCTTTTAAATATTGCTGTTATTCCAGCCTCCACCACTTCCACTCGCACCTCATTCCATACACCCTCTGTGTGAAAAAGTTACCATTTTGATCCCCTTCAAATCTTTCCCCTGTCACCTTTAAACCTATGCCCTGTAGTTTTGTGCCCCTGCCACCCACCTCCAGGGGAAAAGACCTTGACTATCCACGACCCTCATTGTTTTATAAACCTCTATAAGGTCACCCCTCAGCCTCCAACCCTCTGAGGAAAATAGCCCCAGCCTATGCAGCCTCTCCCTATAGCTCAAACCCTCCAAACCTGGCACCATCCTTGTAAATCTTTTCTGAGCCCTTTTCAAATTTAACAACATCTTTTCTACAGCAGGGGCACCTGAATTGCATGCAATATTCCAAGAGTGACCTAACCAATGTCCTGTACACCTGCAACATGACCACTGAACTCCTACAGTCAATGTGCTGACCAATAAAGGCAAGCGTACCAAACGCCTTCTTTGCTATCCTGTCTACCTGGGTCTCCACTTTCAAAGAAATATGACCCTGCGCTCCAAGGTCTTTTTGTTCAGCAACTCTTTCCAGGAACTTGACATTAAATGTATAAGTCTTGCCTTTTCAAAATGCAGCACTTCACATTTATCTAAATTAAACTCCATTTGCCATACCTTAGCCTATTGGCCCATCTGATCAACAGACTCTGAGGTAACCTTCTTCACCGGCCCATTACACCTACAATTTTGATACGATATGGTGTTTAGTTCTATTATTGCATATCTAAAAGAAAGTAGGGTTTGGTCATGTTTAACTAACTGTAATAATTCTACTAGTTAAGATATATTTGTAGGCGGCTCACTGGTATACTGCATTCTAGTAATTCATCAGTTGGTTTGCATTGATAAAAACTACATGTGCCAGTGCATAGGAAAGATATTTCAGGCTTCATTATCGATGTTCATCTTGAATGGGAGGGTAGAGTAATAGATTTAATGGTTATGAACATGAGATGGTGATTTGAATGATGATGCAGCAGTGATATCAGCAGTCATCTGTCAGCATCCTGGAACAGTTTGTACAAAACACTCATGTACTTTTCTCGAAGTGTAGAGTGTACTGTAAGGCAATGAAGAAAATCACCACAGTCAGACGTAAGTCATTAATGGGTTGAAGGAAAACTTCCCATTCCTGAACTGACCTCGTTATCAGAAGACAGATCCGAGTAATATTAAAAATGGAACCAGACCACAAACCAGAAGCTGCCAATATAGATTCCTTGTTTAGGCATTAGAAAGGGTGGAAAGTATTTATCAGATATTTCATGACTCATTTTGACTAGTTAGCATATTGACAAGGAAAAGTTTGAGATAGTGTTCAGCTATTCTATGGTAGTTCTTCTTAACTGCTTGAAAGGTTGATGCATTGTGCTTCATGTTGCCATCTTTGGTAACTTAACAAAGGAAAGTGTGTGAAACAAGCCAGGGGGCTGCTCTCTATGGACCACAGCAAGATACTGGCCATGATCTCATTGCTAATTGTATGATATCATCGAGCATCACTTGGCAGTATTGTGTATCATGTCAGACCCTAGATTTCAAAAGTAGTTTGTTAGCTACAGTCAGATTTGGGATATCCTAAAATCATGATAAGTGCTAGATAAATGCAAGTTTTCTCTTTTGTAGTAATGGTTAATTAAGGCGCACACTCAAGAAAACATCTCCCAGGATGAAGGAGAGCCATGAGAAGAAGAGAAATATTGACTGAAACATGACAGGACAACATCTGGATCAAGATCAAAAAGCACCATTCTAACATTTCTAAACATAAGGCTATCAAATTCATTTATGCTAATTCAATGATTATGTACTTACATATGTCATTGTTGAGGCTCTTTGTTGTCAATGGAATTGAAATTGTAGCCTTCAATGGATTGCAGATGCTGGATGTGAGTTTGCTCGCTGAGCTGGAAGGTTCGTTTTCAGACGTTTTGTCACCATTCTAGGTAACATCATCAGTGAGCCTCCGGTGAAGTGCTGGTGTTAAACAGATAAATAGAAAGCAGGACATAACAACAGCGCTTCACCGGAGGCTCACTGATGATGTTACCTAGAATGGTGGTGAAACGTCTGAAAACGAACCTTCCAGCTCAGCGAGCAAACTCACATCCAGAACCTCAACCTGAGCTACAAATCTTCTCAAAACTTGCTGGATTGCAGATGATTCGTATAAAGGACTGTGGCAACCCAGACTCAGTAAGCTTTCCCAGATCCAATTAAATTAGTGAATTGCTAGAATAATTCTTTCATAAATAACATAGAAATTTCCTTTACAAAAGTGAGTGTGGAAGGCAAAGGAGTGGATGGTTTTGACTTCCCTGCTTGTGAAGTTGGGCAAGGTCAGCATTAGAGATTTTAGAACCTCCTCATTTTAATGCCACCCCCTTAATGGTTGTGCTGGTGAGAGGGAGGGCCTAGCATTTAATTAGAGAATGCTATCACACATAGATCCAAGTGTCAGACATGACATTTCACAAAAACTGGTTTTATTTCCAGATAGTCCAACCCTCCTCATAAAAGTAGAAAGTGTCAGGAATTTGCTGTAAGTCAGACAGCATTTTTGTCCAATCTCCTAAAAGAGAGACGAGTTTTAAACAAAAAGATGAGCTTCTCAATTACTAGCTGACAGAAGGACAAGTCAAGAATTCATGTTGTTAAAACTTTTGCTGAATCGAATAACTTTTTTTTATTAATTAACAAAAACTCCTGAATCTTCCGGTATCTGGAGCAACAAAATCTGGATGCAAGTGTTATAGGGGGTTATGACACAGGTGAAAGTTCAGATGTGCAGAGACAGGTCCTATAAATGTGTCACAAATTGGTGCTGCACTTCTCAGATGGGACCGTTCTGCTATCGTTTTCAAGAAAGTACCTACCTTTGGAGATTTGGAATCAATATCTAGAAGTTGGCCAGCAGATTCACACCCCGTTCCAGCAATAACCGCCAAAAAAGAATCCCCCTCGTCCTCACGTACCAACCACCAACCTCTGGATACAACGCATCATCCTGCCCCCTTGACCTGTCCGTCCTCCCTGGACTGACCTATCCCCTCCCTTCCTCCTCACCCATACTCTCCTCTCTACCTATCTTCTCCTCTATCCATCTTCGATTCGTCTCCTCCCTCTCCTTTTTTTAATTTCAGAACCCTCTCCCCATCCCCCTTTTCCGATGAAGGGTCTAGGCCCGAAACATCAGCTTTTGTGCTCCTAAGATGCTGCTTGACCTGCTGTGTTCATCCAGCTCCACGCTTTGTTATCTTAAATAGCTCTGATGTACCTGGACAGTTCTATTGTTGGTGTAGGAACAGAGAAACTAATTTGGAAAGTGAGAGGGGCCCTGCAGCAGCTACAGCACAGAACTCCAGAATATCTGTGAAAATGATTTTAATATTTAATTAGATGCTCATGTCATCTAAATCTGTTCAGAATGTTCTATAAAATAAAATGGATGTGTGAAAGTTTGGAAATTTTTCATTCAATCTTGCTGTTAGAGTGTTTATCAAAGGAGCTATAGACATGCAGTGTGACAGATTTAATATTTGCAAGTCTCTGATGAAATGTGGACTTTTAGAAATAAAACAGAACTCTGTGATGGATGTATTCTATAGTTGCACCATGGTGGAATTAACTATTACATGTACTTTACTCTTCTATAAGCATTCTCAAAGAAGCAATGCATTATCTACAACATATAACAAGACATCTGTAAGCTGATATTAAAGTAATATGAGCTATTACTTTACCATGCATGCATTGTGGATGTAAATGGTGAGGTGGTGACATGTTTATCTATTGAACTTCAAGAATCTTACTGTCTGTTAATAAACATTGTCAGATAGAGACAGGGCGTGACACATATGCAGAGATCTCCAAACAAGTGTCATTCTCCATGCTAGATTGACGACCAGAAAGATAAACTCCTGCACTCTTAGAAAATAAAGAACAAAGAACAGTACTGCACAGGAACACCAATACTGTACTGACATATGATATCTTTCTCAACTAAAAACCTTTCGCCTCTACATGGTCTGTTTCCCACTGTTCCTTGCCTATTTATATATTTGTCCAGGTGCCTCTTTAGCATTGCTGTTGTATCTGCCTCCACCACCTCCTGTGGCACTGCATTCCAGACACTCGCCATCTTCTATATGAAAACCTTCCTTTCACATCTGCTTTCAACTTACACCCTTTAACATTAAACCTATGCCCTCTAGTAAGTGATATTTCTACCCTGGGGAAAAGTCCCCGGCTCTCCATTCTATCCATGCCTCTCATGACTTGGCAAATTTCTATCAGGTTGTCAAATCATCCTTTGACGTTCACGTGAAAACAAATCAAATTTGTCCGAATTCTTCCCATAGCTAATACCCTCCAAAACAGGTGACATCTTAGTAAACTGTTTCTGTACCCTCTTCAAAGTCTCCAGTAGAATGGCAACCAGAGCTGTACACAATATTCCAGATGTGGCCTTACTATACTTCTACACAACTGCAACATGGTTTGCCATTATTTATACTCTATGCCCCAGACCAATGAAGGCAAATATGCCATACACCTTCTTGACCACCTTTTCCACTTCTGTTGCTACTTTCGGGAAATTGTGAACCGTGCATCCCTCTGTAGGTTCATGTCTCTAAGGATGCTGCCATTTACTCTGTATTTACCTCCTGCATTTGATCTTTCAAAATGCATCACCTGGCATTTGTCTAGATTAAACTCCATCTGCCATTTCTCTGCCCAAGTCTCCAGTCCAGCTATATCCTGCTATATCCTCTGGTGATCCTCCTTAATATTCACAGCCTCCCCCCAATCCTTGTGACATCTGCAATTTTACTAATCAGGCCACCTATCTTCTCCTCCAAATCTGAAGACATATTACAAACAACACGAGTGCCAGCACTGACTCCTGTGTGAACACAACTTGCCACAGAACTCCAATCTGAAAAAATGCCTTTCCACCGCTACTCTATGTCTTCTGTGACTACACCAGTTCTATATCTATCTTACCAACTCACCACAGATTCCCTGTGACTTCACCTTTTATATCAGCCTGCCATGAAAGATTTTGTCAAAGGCCTTGCTAAAGTCCATATCGACAACATCTGCCACCCTGGCCTCATCAATCATCTTTGTCACTTCCTCAAAAAACTTAATCAAGTTTGTGAGACACAAAGCCTCACACAAAGCCATGCTGCCTATTGCTAATGAGACAATATTTTTCCAAATGTGAGTAATTCCTATGCTCAAGAACCTTCGCCAACAATTTCCCAACCATTGAAATAAAGCTAAATAGCAAACTTTGAAAGTAGTTGTGATGAAGTCTGATGAAGGACCTAGGCCCGAAATGTCAGCTTTTGTGCTCCTGAGATGCTGCTGGGCCTGCTGTGTTCATCCAGCCTCACATTTTATTATCTTGAAAGTACTTACTTGTGAAGAGGGTGAACTGCAACTGTTCAAGTAAAAGATTATATTATACAACGTTCCTGCTCTATCTTTTCAAACATTTAACATCTTAATTAGTGTCATGTGAATAAAACTTTCAAAACATCAAACAGAGCTGAATGCAACTGCATGACAGGAATATCAAAAACAGTGAATGTTTGAATATAATTGTAAACAGATCTACTAATGAATGACAGATCAATCAAATCAACAAGAATGATTTGCAATTTTTTAAATAAAGACATGTATAAACAAGGAATACCAAGAACAAAACATTGTAATGACTATTATCCATGTACTGGTAAGATGGTAGCTTTATAGTCTCTGAATATTTCTGAATTACTCCTACAATAGCAGCCAAAATATCACAAGCCTCTTCCTCCTCAACTGCTAACAGGTTTAATGTTAAGACTGAAGTCTCAGTGCATTTACATCTGTCCTCGAATTCTGAGATCATGCCTACCTGCCCATTGTTTAGCATAACTTGTTAGAACAATCCCAAACCAGTTATCAAAATATTATACTTGACACCAATATTATTCCTGATACAGGCATATTTAGAGAGTACAGCATTACATGTGTCTGCTTCCTACACCAGCAGTGTGTCTTTATGAAAGCTCTAGTTACTTAGTTATACAATGTCCTTCATCTGTATCTTAATACATTTTGCATTCCTCTTCTTTGTCTCCAGTTCCAGTGAAGCAGTCAGCTTTGTCCTTCAACATTCCTGCCTCTCCTCCCTCCTGAGGAACCTTGGCGGGCAGCTATTGACCTCCATTAGAAAGTGATGTGTCCAGGGACAAGTATTGATTTGTCAGAAAAAAGAATTTACGGTTATTTTTTGCCGGATAAATTAATTCTCCTCAAAGTTTTATGTGTTCAGATGATGACACCGTATCTGCTGATTCCACACTCACCCACAACTGGTTACCATGAGGTTGGAAATAGTAGATACCTCATGAAAGTTTTAAGTCCAGTCTTTCATAGACCTGTGTTACCTGTCAACAATGTGCTCCTGCATATTTTCTGTCAGCTTGCCTTAAAGGAAGAAATGAAATTTCAACTATCACTCTCTTGTCCTTGTTGTTTTGTCTTGTGGCATATTTTACGACCACTGGAGACAGAAAGCAATAATGTGTGTGTGGGGACCATTGTTGCGATTACAGATCGCACTCAATGTCAAAGCCAGGACCACCTCTAGGCCGGCAAAACCAGAAATTGCTGGAAAAACACAGCAGGTCTGAGGCGCTGTTCTTCCATTCCGCTGGAGCACTGCAGCGACTTTAATGACATAATATCTCCTTTTTTATATTTCCAATTTACAACTAGGATTTAATATTTAACTAAACAGTTTCTATATGTATACAATTGGGAAGAATACATCCAACCATTAAGTATTCCAGACATTATTCCAATTTTAAAGCTGTGCTATTTTTGCCCACTGTCTGCTCCACTTCACTCAAAGTTAAGGTGATCACTTCCCTGGGCGGTTCTGCTTTTCCATTTATTAAAATGTGTTCGCTTCTCACTTAGTCCTCAATGAGAAGGATATTCAGCTCTTCATCTGTGGTATTCTGATGCCTTTTGTCCTGGATTATGACCTTCTACATTGACAACTTGGGAGTTCTAGTCTAAGATTGTCTCTCTCAAGGTAAACTTGCAGATTGATTCAGTAGTTAGGAAGGCAAATGCAACTTTGATATTTATTTTAAAAAGTACTTGGATATAAAAGCAGGGATGTACTTCTGAGGCCCTATCAGGCTCTGGGCTCAGGCCACATTTGGAGTATTGCGTGCAGTTTTGGGCCCCATATCTCAAGAAAGATGTAGTGTCCCTGGCGTGGGTTCAGAGGAGGTTCACAAGAGTGAAAAGCTCAACATTTGAGGAATGTTTAAGATCTCTGGATCTATACTTGATGGAGTTCAGAAGGATGAGGGAGAATCTAATTGAAACTTTCAGAGTTTGTGATATACATAAATGATTTAGAGGAAAGTATAGATGGTCTGATTAGCAAGTTTGTAGATGACACGAAGATTGGTGGAGTAGCAGGCAGTGAAGGGAACAGTCAGAGATTACAGCAGAATATGGATAGATTGGAGAGTTGGGCAGATAAATGAGATGGAGTTCAATCCAGGCAAATGCAAGGTGATATGTTTTGGAAGATCTAATTCATGAGCAAACTATACAGTAAATGGAAAAGTCCTGTGTAAAATTGATGAACAGAGAGATCTGGGTGTTCAGGGCCATTATTCCCTGAAGGTGGCAACGCAGGTCAATAGGGTGGTCAAGAAGGCATATGGCTTGCTTTCCTTCATTGGGCGGGGTATTGAGTACAAGAGTTGGCAGGTCATGTTGCAGTTGTATAGGACTTTGGTTCGGCCACATTTGGAGTACTGTGTGCAGCTCTGGTCGCCACGTTACCAAAAGGATGTGGATGCTTTGGAGAGGGTGCAGAGGAGGTTCACCAGGATGTTGCCCGGTATGGAGGGTGTTAGCTATGAAGAAAGTTGAGTAGCTTAGGATTATTTTCATCAGAAAGTCGGAGATTGAGGGGGGACCTGATTGAGGTCTACAAAATCTTGCGGGGTATAGACAAGGTGGATAGCAAGAAGGTTTTTCTCAGAGTTGGGGACTCAATTACTAAGGGTTATGAGTTCAAAGTGAGAGGAGGAAAGTTTAGGGGAGATATGCATGGAAAGTTCTTTATGCAGAGGGTGGTGGGTGCCTGGAACGCGTTGCTAGCGGAGGTGGTAGACGCAGACACGATAGTGTCTTTTAAGATGTATCTGGACAAGTACATGGATGGGCAGGGAGCAAAGGGACACAGGCTGTTAGAAAATAGATGACAGATTAGACAGAGGATCTTGATCGGCGCAGGTTTGGAGGGCCGAAGGGCCTGTTCTTGTGCTGTAATTTTCTTTGTTCTTTGAATGCTGAATGGTCTGGACAGAATGGATGTTGGGAAGATGTTCTATTGGTAGGACAGACTAAGGTCAGAAGCACAGCCTTAGAATAAAGGGAAGACCTTTTAGAACGGAGGTAACAAGTAAAGTCTTCAGCCAGAGTGTAGTGAATCTATGGAATTCATTGCCACAGAAGGCTGTGGAGGCCAGGTCATTGAATATATTTAGGACAGAGATTGGTTCTTGATTGTCAATGGAATCAAGGGTTACAGGGAGAAAGTGGGAGAACGGGGTTGAGAAACGTATCAGCCATGATTGAATGGCCTAATTTCTGCTCCTATATCTTATGGTCTTATGGTGTTATCTTCTTCTTAGAGTTGCATAACTGCATTTCAGTGGGCTAGGCCAAGAATCAAAACTCACAAATTTGTGGAATTATTACTGTGTAGAAGAAAGCTATTTAACCCAGCATCCCTGTGTCAGTTCTATTACCTCCTGCCAAGCTCCCAAGCTTTCTCCATATTCCTGCACGCCATTTCTATCCAAATAACCATTCAATGATCCTCTTGAACATCTCAGTTAAAACCAGTCTCCGCCACATTTCCAGGCTGTGCTTTCCAGGCCCTAGTTACATGCTGTATGGGAGAGGTTTGTTTTTCCATCGTATCACCCTTGCTTTGTGCGCACACAGCTTTAAATCAACACTCTCTTGTCTCTTGTCTTTTTGCTATTAGCAAGAACAGCTTCTCCCTATATTCTATCCTGCCTGCTCTTGATTTTGAAAACATCTAATACATCTTCTCTCAGCCGCCTTCTCTCCAAGGAGAACAATCCTAACTTCTTCAACCTGTCCTCATAACTGAAGATTTTCATTCCATTGCAGTAAGTAAGATAGTGCTGGAGTAGGGCTTCTGAGCCAGGAGTTCGTCTGCCCTGTCTGACTTCCTTTTAGGTTTTGTTTTCTCTCTCTCTTTTCCTGTGTTTTTCTCTTTTTGTTTTCCACTTTTATTTTACTTACCACTTGTTGAAAGGTTCAGTAGCTCATGGTGAAAGCATTGACAGCCTGTAAATAGGCCCAGCACAGACTCATGGTGGCAGCGTCAGAGAGAGTTTGGGTGCATTGGTGAGGCAGTCCTTGTGCTGACTCATGGCTGCTGCAGTGGAGGTGAGTTTGGGTTCCCAGCGCTGTCGGCGTCCGGCACAGATTCATAGCGGTGTCGCCGAGGTGGGTCCGAAACGGTGTCATAGTGGCTGTGGAGTTGAGTTTGGGCTGGTGCAGTACCCTGTGTCGGTGACATCTCCATGTGGTGAGGTCATTGTTGGAGTCAAAATGGCGCTGAAGGATGGTGACTCTTGTTCTAGTGGTGATGATGCATTGATACCTGGCCACAAGGCCCCGGCCCATGATGGAACACTTAATAAGGAGGAGTGTAAAATTGAATAGTTTTTTTCTTTATTTCTTTTCTCTTCTGCCTTTATATTTCTATGTTTTGGTTTATTTTTCTGTGTTCTAAGATGGCACCAGAGAGCGGTAACACTATGCAACACTTTTTGCTGTATTTTGTAACAATATACACATGACAATAAATAAATCAAATCAAATAAAACCCAATGCATTCACATTTCTTCTGCAATTCATAACTGTACACAACACTGCAGCTGAGGCCTAACAAGTGTCTTGTGTAAGTTCAACATCATCTCTTTGCTCTTTGCCCCTATTATTAAAACCAAGAACATTGTATACTTTATTAACTGGTTTCTCCAATTGTCCTGCCATCTTCAATAATATGTGCACATATACAACTAGACCCCTTAATGCTATGGATAGAAAATGCTGGAGAATCTTAAATCACTCATTCCACTGCCTGAACTCTAAAGAGGAATCAGTTATTAAAGAAGTTATAGGAGAATATTTGGAAAATCGCAATCTAATCTAGCAGAGCCAGCTTGGCTTCATGAAAAAGAAATTTTATCTGACCAACTAATTGCAGTTTTTCAGCAAAGCTGCAACTCGAGTGTAAGGGGAACCAGTGGATGTGTTGTATTTGGACTTCCAGAAGGCATTTGACAAGGTACCTCATAAAAGGTTAAGTCATAATAAACAATCCCTTGGTGTTGGAGGCAGTATATTGGTGTGGTAGAGAATGGCTCATGGGCAGGAAACAGTGAGTGGAGATAAGGGGTTCTTTTTTCAGATAGGTGATACATGTCCACTGGTGTTCCACAGGGATCTGTCCTGGGATTGTAACTGCTTACAATATATATTCATGATTTGAAGGAAGAAGCAAATATACTCTAGCCAGATTTGCGCACAGCACAAAACTAGGTGGAAACTCAGTTTGTGAGAGGGATACAAACAGATTTCAGAGAAATATTGAAAGGGAGTAACTGGAAACAATGTTGGCATATGAAGCATAATGTGGGAAAATATGAAGCTGTTCATTTTGGAGGGGAGAACGACAGAACGGATATTAATTAAATGGAGAAAACTGCAGAAAGCTGGAACACAAAGGGACCTGGAAATGACTTATGCGCATAGGTGCTTCAGGTAATCAAGAAGGCTAATGGAATGTTGGCCTTTATTTCAAGGACGTTGGAGTGTAAGAGTAGGGAAGCCTTACTGCAACTGTACAAGGTGCTGGTGAGACCACATCTTGAATACTGTGAGCAGTTTTGGTCCCCTTGTTTAAGGAAAGATACCATTTCATTGGAGACAGTTCAGAAAATGTTTGCTAGGATGATCCCTGGTATTGCTAAACAAATTGGGACTGTACTCACCGAAGGTTACAGGAGTAAGAGGTGATTTCATTGAAACATAGATGATTCTTTAAGGGGCTTGACAAAGTAAATGCTGAAAGGATGTTTCCCCTCATGAGACCATCGTCTGTGAACAGATTTAGAATCATAAAAGCCCCACAGTGCAGAAGTAGGCCATTTGGCCCATCAAGTCCACACTGATGCTCCAAAGAGCGTCGCACCCAGATCCACCCCACTACATTATTCCTCTAACCCTGCATTTCCCATGACTAACCCATCTAGCCTGCACATCCCTGGACACTATGGACAATTTAGCATGGCCAATACATGTAACCTGCACATCTGCTGGTGCACATGAAGGAAACCCAAGCAGACACGAGGAGAATGTGCAATTGCCACAAAGAGTGTGAGGCAGAGTCCTTGCCTATTTTTAAAGCTGAGATAGATAGATTCTTGATCAGTTGGGGAATCAAAGATTATGAGAAAAATGGAGGAAAGTGAATGTGAGGAATGTCAGATCAGCTATGATTCTATTCAGCGGTGGAGCAGGATTGAGGGGCCGAATGGCCTACTCCTGTTTCAATCTCTTTTGTCTCGGCTGCTGACTGACCTCATTGCTCACTGTCAGCTCTCCTGCCCCACAGGATGTATCACCTGAGCTGTTAGACTGCACTGGACGGCACTGCCTAGCTAGTTGTATTGTTGCTCCAGGCAATGGGAAGTGCGGAATGAGAAAATGTATCAACCTAAGTTGGCAATTTAATCACCTACATCCGACGACCTTCCCACCCCAGGCTTAAATGGAGTGAAGGTGTGAAGATGGCAGACTCTCCACCATCATACCCTTACAAGATTCTGCCTAACATTCCAGCGTAAAATTCTGAAAGTTCACCAGCTAAAATTTTAACTTTGTTTTTGCTCTTTACAGACGCTGACAGACCTCCTACAAATTGTTAGTATTTTCTGTTTTTATTACAAATCTCCAGCATCAGCAGTGTTTTACTTTCATGTGTATGTTGCAGACCATGTTTTATGTGTTTATTCTAACATTGATCATTGAGTATGCAGTTGTCCAATGAGATCTCCCCATTGCTACAGGTAACTCATACATTATGACTTGCATCATCATGATGTGTTTATGTGGAGCAATGCAGCAAATAGAGGAGGCAGAAGCATTTAAATAAAACAAAGAACTGTGGGTGCAGGAAATCTGAAACAAAACCAGAAGTTGCTGGAGAAACTCAGCAGCGTCTATAGAAAGAAAGCAGAGTTAACATTTCAAGTCTGGTGACCCTTCTTCAGTACCTCTGAACAAACTCTTCTGACAAAAGAATATGAGAGAGGACATTCTTTCCTTTGAGTTCTGAGGATCACTGGAATGCTCATTCTGATTTCTCTCCACAGATGCTGCCAGATCTGCTGAGGTTTTCCAGCAATTTTGTTTCTGTTCTTTCTTTCTGAAAGTGTATGTTTCAATTCTGGACATATTGTGTACTTCCTTTAAATGCAGTCAGCTAGAAAGCAGGTTAATAGTAAAGTTGCTGGGAGAAAAAATGTCTTCGGTTAAGGTGTTAACTGTGATAATGTACGTAAAAAGCTGCTAATCTTGCCTAATGATATAATTATTGGTTTGTTTGTAGTAAATGGAGAAAACATTCACAGATAAATAACTGATGAGTAGCACGTTGCCAAAATTAGTTCTGACTCCATTTATCCTCATCTTTCTTGGCAATTTCCCCAACTCTGCCAACCTCCCTGCAAACCTTCGTGGTCAACACTGGCAAAGTGAAGACAGGAAGACACTGTAATAACATGTTCTTGTTTGAAATGGCATGGTTTGATGAACTTCACAGGGGTTTCCAATCCTGTCTGAGCATGTTTCCAAAGATTTCAACACTTGACTTTTGTTTCCAACCACAGGTCCTGCGATCATTTTCAATATTTTTAAAAACAAACAATAAAAGTGTAAATGAGGAACAGAAAACAAAATAGCAATGTTTTCTAACAGCCTTACAATTTTTCTCTTGTGTTCAGTGCATTCTTAGCAAGAGATTAACCATTAATTCCCGGAGCTTCCTGAACAATCCTCCATGGTGACAATTCTGGCAGTACCATCTGCTTTTATTTTCAAACACAACTTTTAGTAAAGATGGAACACAAAGGAAACCAATAGCTTAGTTTTTGTACTGGCAATCACTCACAAACAAGAATGATTGTCCACCCAGGAAATTCCCTGTCACTGATCATTTGCTCCGGGTCTCCTGCCACACCTTTGGCAGGTGTTTCCAGGGGTTGGAAATGGTCCTTGACCTTGAGATTGCTGACATTCCTTTCTCTGGCTCCATTTCCATACTTCATGTTGCCAACAGGCATTCTTAAAGAATCATGTCCCTTCATACAGGAGCTTGCTACAAATTGGTTTCTTTTGCATGACGGTCCCCCACCTGTTGACAAATCCGTGTTGTATTTCTTGAGCGAAGCCTTTAGGGAGCCTTTGAAATTTTTCCTTTCTCCTTCTCCCATTTGAGGGCCTTCCTTGAGTTTGGGTGAAGATGTGTTTTGGTAGTTGGCACTCGGGCACCCTAAACAGATGGTTGAACCAGCAGCGGTGGTTTCAGATGATCAAGACCTTGAGGTTGGTGCTATTAACTGCTTCAAGTAGACCTACCCTCCAGTTGACACTGAGAATCAGTCTCAAACAGCATTGGTGATACTTCTCAAGGTCTTTGAGGTGATGTCTACATGTAGTCCAAACTTCAGAGCTGTATAAAAGATTCCAACGGATGATTGCCTGATACACAGCTATCAAAGACTCTCATCCTTAGCTATCTGAAGACAATGTTTGCAGATTGATGCAGAGATTCACCATTGCACCCAATGTCGCCTTCGATGAAGGTTATCTCATCAGCTAAAGGAAGCATAGTGTACTTGGGAGGGTTTCTCCATTGATCTTAATAGAGGAATGGACAAGAACCTTCCGCCGGACAGGTTCGTAAAGGATTTGAGTCTCTGTTAGGTTGAAGCTGAGTGTGGTGCTAAAATTCTCTCTGTAGATGCCTTGTGCGGGGCATTTTTTCAAGTGGCAATACTGTTGCATATCAGCAAACACACAGTCCTTGACTGAAGGCAGATCCGGTTCCAGTGGCCAGAAAACCTTGACAATCTGGGATCTCCCTACTGCTGCAGCCTCCATCCACCAAATTTTAGCGCTATATTCCTTCCTCTTATGCAACATTTGACGGGAGGGAGGGACATGATCTTCAATCCTCATTTAAATCACCTTTTAACAAGAGGCACTATCAATAAAATGTCATTGAAAGTCACAGAAATATCTACGAGGAGCAGGAGTGATGTGAACCTCCATTGTAGCTGAGTCCTCAGAAAATTGATAAACATAAAAAGGTGGAAAACATGCATGCATGAGCAACAGATTACTAATAAATCAGCATGAAATTGGATTTTAAAAACTCTGTGCACAAAGGAAGAGGACAGAAAATATATGGATGTTGTTAATATTTCTTTGGTAATTTAATGAATACAATTATAAAACTAGTCTGCAAGGAAGGAGACAAGCCTTGAATGAATTCAGCACCAACTAAAGCCAGAAAATGGCAGAAATACTTTTCAGGACCGACAACATCAGTGAAGAGTGAAACAGAATCAATGCTTCAGACTGATGATCAAACTAAAATGTTAAATCTCTTTCTCTCTCCATAGATGCTGCCAGTCTTGCTGAGTATTTCCAGAACTATTTGTTTTTATGTCAAATCAAGCATCTGTGGTATCTTTTGCTTTAGTCTCGTTGGTGCCTGATGTTGCAGATTATTTCCCTAGAATGGCTGTGCCTGATGAGGGCTGCTGATCCTGAATGATTGGCATCCAGTTTTATAGTATGATTTGTGAAACCACAGCAGAAACAAAGGTAAATGAGAAATCTATAAATGGCTGTAATTGTGCATGGTGTATTATCTGGAGAAATTGTTATGTTTCAGCAAGCATTACATTAGGAAAAGAGCAGAAGATGTACCTTTTAGTTTGTAATGTGACGTATGAGTGAGAGGAGATGTGAATTAACAGCCTACCTTGTCATACTGTGTCATGCATCAGAGAATATAAGCTCTTAAATCTATTACGCTGCATCAGATACAATGTAAAGGAAGAATTACGCCAAGTACCTTTCATAACCTCAAGGCATTGCAAAAAGCTTAAAAGCTGAAGTATGTTTGAAGTTAATAGTCTATGTTGTTCTGGTCAGAAAATAAATAACTTACTTGTGGACATACAAAATCCACAGCAGAACTGAGGTAAATGGCTAGGTAATTTGTTTCAACTTCAGCCTATAGATATGTTCCAATTTTGATATGTGATTGTTTGGAAAAATAAATAAGGGAAGCTATTCTTCAATTTAATTTAAGCGATTCGACCATCAGGTTAAAAAGCTCATTCCTCAAAATGTTTGTTCAGTTCTGGAGCACAGGTTTTCTTACTGATGTTGGCGTTGCTGGACATTTCTGTCCAGTCTCGAACATCTCATCATTTCCCATTTTAGCCGTTTATATCATTTGCCCTCTGACATTTTTTGACTCCGGCTTCCTTGCTGTTCCACTGACATTCTGCAGTAAATGGAGGAATAGTACTTTTTGTGACAATATGCAAAGCAGAGAAAACCTCCTGGACCTTAGGGAGGGTCACCGGACCCTATACGTTAACTCTGACTTTTGTTCATAGATGCTGCCAGACCTGCCGTACTTTACCAGTAACTTATGTTTTGTTAGCACTTGTAGCAATGATTTTGTTTCAAAAATGTACTTTGATTATAAAAAAAACTTTGTGTTTGTGACTATGTATCTGTACGATAGCATATCAAGGAAACAAACATCGGCATTTGACTCTATTCAAACGCAACAAAGACATCTACACAGTACAAGGCTATATATCCATGCATTTGTAGCAAATACCAAGCTGAAGAGCTGGTTATTAGACATGACATCTCAGACAGACCACAGTTGAAGCTTGAGGTAGACGTCTTCTCTATCAGAGGAACTGATTACTCCCTTGCTGTCAACATCTGCGCTGATTTCTCGGAGTTAAACCAATGATATCGGTGACTGAAAGTGAGACTATAGAAAGCCCAAAAGCACACTTTAGTTATTATTATGTCCCAGACATTGTGATAAGCAGCAATGGCCTTTAATTCAGAAGTGAAGAATTCAGCCATTTTGTAAAGAATTAGGACATTCAACACCACACATCATCCCCACACTATCCAGAGTCTCATAGGAAGGCTGACGGGACAGTGAAAATGTGAAAACTTCATACTGAAATTATATAAATCCAGCATTGACTTGTGCAAGGCAATCCTTGAGCGGAGGATAGCACAGTTCAATAATTAGTGCTGCACTGCATCCAAGCTGCTCTTTTGAGTCCAAAAGCATTAACAGTTGTGACAGACACAATCGAAGTGAAACAATAGGAAGCTAACTTGACTGATAAAGCTGCCAGAGGGATACATTGAAGAGCCAGTTGGAACGGAGTGTAAACAGAGAGCAACATCATTACTTCCAACAGAAGTCAGTTCATGTGTCAACTTTGTAGCTGTGTAGACCAGTTGTCAGTTGTACACAATAAACGTGAATGAAGAGATATATAATTGCAAACATAGACATTTACAGACACCTAGAGAGGCTGTGCTGTCACAGCAAGCATCTGAACAGAAAGATACGATCTCATAATCTGCACAGTGGAGTACAGAACGGCCATCAGTCCCAGAGGTCTACAATTGCCAAAGGATAGAAAAAGATCAACAACTGGAGTTATCACTGCAACGGGTCTCACTTCAAGAATGGCACATAAAAACCGAAAGAATTGTGTACGCTGTAAATCAGAAACTAAAATAGAGACCCCTTCTTGACCTGAAACATTAACTCTGGTTTCTCTCTGCAGATGCTGCCAGACCTACTAAACTTTTCCATCAATCTCTATTTTTGTTACAGGAATAACATATCCTGGAGAATGAACAGATATTAGATAAAACATGTTTGTCTACCCTCAGAAAACCTATGCAAATTAAAAATTATATGACCAACATGTGCAGAGATGGATAATAGTAGGTAGGCCACGTTAGAAATAACATGCAGTTTTGATGTGCAATAATAATTTTTCTTTGTATATCATGTAACTTGTAATTGCAAATGATAGTTCATGCTTTTTTTCTAGTTTTAATTTGAAAAAGGAGATGTTGAAGACGTGCTGTCTAGCTTGTTGCAGACAAATGACCTGTACCTCTGTACAAGTGCTTTCACTTTAGTTTATCGCAGCAATCAACAACCTGATCCTTTCAGCTAGATTTCTTAATTTTACTTTTAATTTCTTTAGGGGAATATAAGTTGTATTGAAGAGTAATGAATGAATCTCTTTCACCTCCTTGATCTGAGCAATGATTGAGCAATAGCCACATTTATGAATAATATTCTGTGGACACACCAGCAATTATGTCAACAGCTCACCATTGAATGCTAAATTATTGATGTCCCATTGTATTATAAGAAGAATAGATGCAATGAACACCCTGCGATAGGCAGCCTGGCATCCCATGGAGGATTGAGTGTGGAGAGACATTGATCCTGCAATGGAGTGGCTTAGAGCAGGAGGCTATAAGTGGGTGAGTGTCAAGCTTGCTCCATTTACCTAGGAGGGGAAGAGACAGACTATCTGACTGTTTGGAACCAGCCCTAGATGAGTTCTAAAGGAGAGTGAAGAAACAATGGTGCTATCACAGGAACTCTGTAAAGTCATTGGTTGGTAAAAAACTACAACAATGAACTGCCTTTAACTCACTGTACATTAGAAAAACATTATTTTCAATGTAGTAGCTATATTTCAATTTGACTGAGAAACACAAGGAATAAGGAAAGGTCAAGGCCAACATAAGAAAATGGTATAACACAGTGTGAAGCTGGAGGAGCACAGCATCTGATGCTTTTTGACCTGCTGTGCTCCTCCAGCTCCACACCGTGTTATCTCTGACTCCAGCATTGGCAGTTCTTACTATCTCAATGTGAAAAAATAAAATTTTCAATCCAAAGTAGACTGAAGGTAATGTAAAGGAAATAACTTTTGATATGGTAGCTCAGCACAGTTGAATGGAATACGTGACCTGTCATATGTGAGAATTCATGAGCTCTAATGTTGTCCTCTATTCCTGACGTGCAGGAGGTGTTTTTTGCTGTAGAAACTGAGCTCTGCGTTTCAGAGCTTGACCAGCATTTGGAATCGCTGTGTCATATCTGTGAAGCTGGGAGTTACTTGGATTCAGAAAAGTGGTCATACCATAGCGTAAGAGCTGGGACACCACTGCCAGGCAGTCCAAAAGAAATAGGCAACTAGTGCAGGAGTCCCTTAGGGTCCTGGTCACAGATTGGTTTTTCCATTTTTGGAAGCTGGTGAGGGCCTTGGTTCCTCAAATGAGTGCAGTCCAAGCCAGGTTTGTGACACCACAAAGAGCTTTTTGTGAGGGGAGGAGGAGGAAAGGCAGAAAAACTAAATTCTGCACTGGTTCCCCTGATGCCAGGATATCACAGAGTAACTATAGGACATTCTTCTGCAAGAGAGTGGACAGCCAAATATTGTGATCCATACTGGAACCAATGACTTGGGCAGGAAGGGAGATGTGATCCTGCATTCAGAATTAAGGGATCTTGTAGAGGATCATCATGCAGGACCTCAGACATTGTAATCTTCAAATTGTTTCTTGTGCCGCATAGTGTGAGGACAGAAATCCAAGTTAAGGCAGGTGAATGAGTAGCTGGAAAGATGGTGCAGAAGGAAGCTTCTTGGAACACAAGGACAGGCTCTGGTGAAGGTGATTCCTGTACAAGCCAGATGAGTTTGCAACTGAACAAAGCTGGCGTTGAGTTCCTTGTGGACATTTTAGTGGGGCTGTTGGAAGAGCTTTAAATTCACTCGATGGGATGTAAGAACCAAGAGAGAGCATAGGTGAGGAATACTAGGCTGCACGGAATGCTTGAAGAGATGGGTAGCAATCCTAAGGGTAAAATAAATTCCATAGATGGAGTGAGGTTATTATGAGAAGGCTATAAACTCTTAATCAGGGTTCCTGTGCATACATGTGAATATACAGAGTACAGTTTATTATGTTGGGGAATTATAGATGCAAGTTACCATATGGAAATATGATGCTGCAGTGATAACAGAGACCTAGCTCGAGGAAGTACAGATCTACATGTTAAATATTGCGGGTTACAAGGTGCTCAGAGCAAATACGAAAGGAAGTAAAAGGAGGAGCGGTGGCAGTATTGGTTAAGGAGGACATTACACTGCTGGAGAAAGAGGATGTCGTAGAAGGTTACAGGACAGAATCATTCTGATTACAACTAAGGAACAAAAAGGGTTCATTTGTTCAGCAAAGACAACTAACTAAGGAAGGAGAACAAATTTACATGAAAATTGCAAAGAGATGCCAAAATTACAGGATGATTATCATTAGTGATTTTAACAATCTAAATACGGAGCTGTACAATGGTTATGGACAGGGAAGAGAGGGGAGAGCATTCCTAGATTATGTTTAAAACAAAAATCTACAGTGGTAACTGTCTACTTGACCTTTTAAATGGGGTGGCATGGTGGCTTAGTGATTAGCACTGCTGCCTCAGAGCACCAGGAGTTTGGGTTCGATTCCACCTTCAGGTGACTGTCTGTGTGGTGTGTGCACGTTCTCTTTTAAATAAGATGCATTGTTGGTCCTGATTCATGGAAATGAGGAAGGCCAAGTAGATCAAGTGTCTGTGAGGAACATTTCGGAGATAGTGATCATTGTATTGTGAGGTTTTTAAAAAAAAGAGCAATAGGCAATCCAGATTAAGAATAATTCAAGGGAAGTGAGTTCATATAAAGAACAAGGTAAGCAGATAGACTAGACCTCCTCCTGGAGGGGCCCCTCGGCCTGGTGCAGTGACCTCCCGGTGTGGCACGTTGCTGGTGTGATGTGGAGCCAGGTCTTGACGCAGACTGGAAATTGTGTGCCTAAATGGTTTGCTGTACTGACCCTTTATTTCTGTAATGCTGAATATTTTATTTCTCTATCGTTTAAGATCTTGTAATTAAACAAGCTGTGCCTCGGTACTTTTGTATCTAAGTCAATGTAGTAATTGGCAACATATAAGCTTTTCACTGTACTCATTGAGTGTATGTGACGATAAAGGCTGTTCTGTTCTATTCCATTTTATTCAATGAACCATAATATGTGACGCAAATGTGTAAAAGTTTCATATTCCATCATTCCCGCAAACACTTGAAGCATGACATGCTGCTGGAAGCATGCGGCACTCCATTGTCATCGGATAGTTTAATAGCCCAGACACTATTTCCTTGAGAAATGCAATGTATCTACTTAACAGTAACCTGTAATAAATGACTGTTGTGCTATTTAATAGCACCACACCCACATCCAGTTTCTTGTGTTATGAGGGATAACATAAACAATGCTGCATTGGATAAAATATCTTGTTGGAGGGAAATAGGCATCATAGTTAGCAGCACTGGTAGTCCCATAACTGATCTGAGTGACAGGAGAGCAAACTGGACAACATCTTTGTCCAAATAATCTAATGTCCAATCAGCCGCATCAGTTTCTGGGTGCAGATAGCAGTACAGATCTGAAAATAGAATGTTAATCAGCATGTAGTAAAGCGTCTTCTGTTTCATTTCAGTTTTACAACATCCACAATATTTGCTTTTACCCAGAAATCTCTTGACCAGTTTATTAGATGGTGCTACAGCAAAAGTTATGTATTGTAGTTACGATATTTAACCATGGCAAGGTTATCACTGACGAACCATCACAGGTATATCTGTGATTTTACTAAAGTAGGCCTGTCACAGCGATTTATTGAGTTAGCCATTGCCCTCATACCAATTCAAGTCTTCAGGAAGGATCCTTTTGACAAGATAAAAAGCCATACCACTGACATTTTATTTGAGGATGGACACAAGTATTAAGTCATAGTGACAGGCCAACATTTAAATGTTTTAGTACAGCCAATACTATTGCAATGATCCGCAAAGTGCAGCAAACCAGTAAAATCAACAGCAGATGCACTTTCTGCTTGGGAACCCTGCAGCCTTCTGGACTCAATGTTCAAATTCAAAACTTTAGGGCTTGAGCTCTCCTGTGTCCTTAAGCCTACTCCCACACACCCAGGCCTTGTTATCACCAAGTCTGCTGTTACACACAACCCATTGTTAGCCACCAACAGTCCCCATTGACCCTCCTAGCCAGATCATTATCCTCCCCTATGTCTGTCCAACTGTTCTTCTCTCAATTTGGGCTCCATCTTCACCTATCGTTTACTCCTTAACATCTCCCCCCACCATATTTTCTGCATGTAAACTAACATTTTGCTAGATACCACCAGTTCCGAGGAAGGGTCATTTGATTCTGCCAGGCCTACTGAACTTTTCCAGCAATTTCTGTTTTTGGACAAATGCACTTTGTCGCACCTACTGAAAGGATGTCTGAATTTTCTTGATATCTGTAAAGCATGTCGCACCAAAGGACACTGGGCACACAAGTACAGGAAATCTGCCTCCAAAAGCCAAGCCTTATCCTGAAATGAAACAGGTGATTAATAAAAATGTAAAATACCAGAGCACTGCTAAGAAGTTACACAATTCAAATGCATCAATGATGCTCAGAATCGATGAAACAAAAGGTAAACTTCAGAAGTTGACCAATTTTAGACCACGCTGATGGTATGACACAATCAGAAGTCTTTATGACCATTAACATCATAGCTCCTGAAAAATTAGATGACACGTCCTAGTAGCTAAAGCTTACAGGAGTTAGTGTCTGTGTTATTACTATTCATCCTGAAGACCTTTATAATACGACCTACCAGAGAATGCCTCAGAGTGTATACCAGCTCACCAGTTCTGTGTATCAATAGAATGACACAGTACTGCCAGTGTGCAAGCATATCTTAGGTTCCTGACTCCTGTAACTGGTGGATACCAATGGTCTAGCAGTTTCAGGACTAACAGTACACACAGACTTCAGTATAGTCACAATTCATGAGATTCGAAATACACTCACTGTGGCAGATCATGCCACAGACCATAGGCCATTAGTCTCATTGAGTCTGCTTCACACTTGATTATGGCTGGTACATTTCTCAACTCTGTTCTCCTGCTTTCTCCCTGTAACCCTTGATCCGCTTACTAATCAAGAGCCTATCTATCTGGGTTCAATATACCCAATGACCTGGCTCCCACAGCTGTCTGTGGCAATAGGTTCCACAGGTTAATCACCTTCTGGCTGAAGAAATTACTCATCTCAGTTCTAAATGGTTGTCAATTCACTCTGAGGCTATGCCCTCGGACCTAGTCCCTCCTACCTGTGAAAACATCTTCTCCACATCCACTCTATCCAGGCCCCTTAGTACTCTGTAAGTTTCAGTCAGATGCCCCTCATCTCCCTGAAATCGATCGAGTACAGACCCAGAGTCCTCAACCACTCCTCATATGACAAGCCCTTCATTGCCAGGAACATTCTTATTAACATCCTCTGGACCCCCTCCAAGGTCCACACATTCTTCCTTAGATGTCAAACTCAGAAATGTTCACAATATTCCAAATATAGTCAGAATAGAGCCTTATACAGCATCATCAGTAGATCCCTGCTTTTGTATCCTAGACCTCTTTACACAAATGCTAATACTGCATTTGACTTCCTAACCATCAACTGAACCTCCATGTTAATATTAAGAAAATCCTAAACGAGGTCATCTAAGTCCCTTTGAGCTTCAGATTTCTCAAGCCTTCGTCTGTTTAGAAAATAGTCAACACCTTTGCTCTTCCTACCAAAGTGCACAACCTCGCACTTTCCAATATTGAATTCCATCTGCCACTTCTTTGTCCACTTACCTAGCCTGCCCAAGTACTTTTGTAGTCTCCGCTCTTCCTCAAAACTACCGATCCCTCCATCTATCTTTGTGTCATCTGTAAACTTAGCAGCGATGGTCTCAGTTCTTTCATCCAGAAGGTTAATGTATAACGTGAGTGCATATGGTCCTAACAATGATCCCTATGGAACTCCACTTGTCACCAGCTGCCTCACTGAAAAAGACCCCTTTATTCCCACTTTCTGCCTTCTGCCAGTCAGCCAATCCTCTATCTACGCCAGTACCATGCCCATGACACCACTTGTCTTATTTAGCAGCCAGTTTTGGGAGACGATAACCCAGTGGTATTACCATTGGACTGTTAGCCCAGAGACCCAGGTAATGTTCTGGAGATGCAGGCTCAAATCCTGCCACAGTAAAAGGTGGAATATGAACTCAGTAAAAATATGGAATTAAGAGTCTACTGATGATCATGAATCCATTGCTGCTTGTCAGAAAAAAAGAACACCTGGCTCACTAATTTGTTTTAGGGAAGGAAACTGCCATCCTTACCTTGTCTGGCCTACATGTGATCACAGATCCACAGCAATGTAATTGACTCTTAACTGCCCTCTGGAAAATTAGGGATGTACAATAAATGCTGGCCTAGCCAAACACACCTTCATTCTAGAAAAGATTTTTTTAAAAAATGCTTCTGCGCAGCTCATTGTCAAAGCCTTCTGTTGCCTGACCCAGTTAACGTTCCACAAAGACATGACTTTAAAGAGTGAATAAAGCCAGGTATCATTGTAATTACACTTGAAGTGTTAGTGGATTAACTAACCCACACAAATCCTATTATGTATGTTTTGATCTACACAAAGGCACTTTAGAATGTGAAGCTGAAGACATCTCATGTATGCTCTGTTACAGTATAGCCAGAGCATGTCTCTTGCAAACAGCAACTGTTGAAGATAAGCAACTACAAGAATTCTATGTCAACTACATTGTCATCCCACAATCCATGTTCAAGTGGTCTAGCAAAACAATAGTAATTCTAGCAAATGAGTGATCATTGACAACAAAGAGAAAATTCACATTTGCAAGAAAGTGCAATAATGCGCACCATTGGAGTAGAGATAACTGTCTCGAATTTCTGCTTGGAAGGCAAGTGTGAATAATTTTGTCCACCAACCAATTGTCTACCTATTTTGAGATTGGGGCATTCTTCTTTGAGGCAGAGAAGAATGAAAGAGATATTCAGTGGCTGAACAGATACAGGACCAGTAAAGCTACGCACTGGGCAGAGAGTGCTAGTTAAATTTATAAATACAAAACTTAGCAACCTGCTATGGTTTCTACACTATACAACCAGAAAAGTCATGACTGACCATGCAGCAACATTGCAGAGAAACAGAAGCCAACTCCGGCCAAAATCTGGTGCACCAACCAAACAAGGGGAAATGATGCTCTGATGCTGATGGTTGAGCAGTGGTTTTGAGTGACAGCAGCTAGCAGCAAAACAAACAAATTTACAAACAAACATTGTTATGTGCCTCTCTAGACAGGCACAACATAGCAGGTCAGAATATATTGTTAACCCTCCAATGCGTAACATTGAAATTGAAGGTATTAATCCTGTAAAGTCTTCTCTGATCAGTTTGTATGATTATTGAAATGACAACACGTGCTCATGTATAACTACATGTATCTGTTTGGGACAACTTTTTAATCCTGATTTGATCGAATTTTGATTTTATGATTATGTACATTTTGAGTAAGAATACAATAAAATGCAGCTTTGATTTGTTGCCATAATACAGGACCATTTTGAATAATTTCAGAATTAAGGGAAAGCCAGCTCTTTACCATCATCTACACCAGACCCAACTAATGTTGAAATTGCTGAGCCTTAGGTTCCATTGTTGCTGGCAGGCCAATGCTACTCAGTTACCCCTATGCCAGACCAACCAACGTCAGACCTGCGTGTCTCACCACTGGGTCCACCTCGTCGATGTTGCTGTGGTGCCCATCTGCCACTGCTTCATCATCACCAGTGCATGACCCAACCAACACCACAGCCAGTCCTCAGACGCCGTCTTATGCACTGAGCTATCCTCGCCCACGTCACTGTTACTGATGTAGCAGTGCTGATTTCAGGTCTGGTGGCTGCCCTGGCAATGTAATTTGGGGCCCGCTCGAGGTCTGTGTTCTTGGCCCACTCAAAAAAAATCTTTCTAAAAAGGGAGATGTTATGTTATGTCCCATAATCGGTACGCAGTGTTTGGACAAGAAATAGCCATGATAGCAGGGGGAGGCAATGGCCTAGTTGTGTTATCACTAGATTGTTAATCCAGTGACCCAGATAACGTTCTGGGGACCCAGGTTCAAATCTCGCCTTGGCAGATGGTGGAACTTGAATTCAATAAAATTGCTGGAATTAAGGATCTATAGATGACGATGAATTTGTTCCAATTGTTGGGAAAAACCCATCTGATTCACCTAAGGTCCTCTAAGGAAGGAGACTGCCATCCTTAATAAAATGTGAGGCTGGATGAACACAGCAGGCCAAGCAGCATCTCAGGAGCACAAAAGCTGACGTTTCCGGCCGAGACCCTTCATCAGAGAGGGGGATGGGGAGAGGGAACTGGAATAAATAGGGAGAGAGGGGGAGGCGGACCGAAGATGGAGAGTAAAGAAGATAGGTGGAGAGAGTATAGGTGGGGAGGTAGGGAGGGGATAGGTCAGTCCAGGGAAGACGGACAGGTCAAGGAGGTGGGATGAGGTTAGTAGGTAGATGGGGGTGCGGCTTGGGGTGGGAGGAAGGGATGGGTGAGAGGAAGAACCGGTTAGGGAGGCAGAGACAGGTTGGACTGTTTTTGGGATGCAGTGGGTGGGGGGGAAGAGCTGGGCTGGTTGTGTGGTGCAGTGGGGGGAGGGGACGAACTGGGCTGGTATAGGGATGCAGTAGGGGAAGGGGAGATTTTGAAACTGGTGAAATCCACATTGATACCATATGGCTGCAGTGTAACCAGGCGGAATATGAGTTGCTGTTCCTGCAACCTTCGGGTGGCATCATTGTGGCAGTGCAGGTGGCCCATGATGGACATGTCATCTAGAGAATGGGAGGGGGAGTGGAAATGGTTTGCGGGAATGGAATGTCTTATCGTGGGAGCAGATGTGGCGGAGGCGGAGGAATTGGGAATAGGGGATGGAATTTTTGCAGGAGGGTGGGTGGGAGGAGGTGTATTCTAGGTAGCTGTGGGAGTCGGTGGGCTTGAAATGGACATCAGTTACAAGCTGGTTGCCTGAGATAGAGACTGAGAGGTCCAGGAAGGTGAGGGATGTGCTGGAGATGGCCCAGGTGAACTGAAGTTTGGGGTGGAAGGTGTTGGTGAAGTGGATGAACTGTTCGAGCTCCTCTGGGGAGCAAGAGGCGGCGCCGATACATTCCACTCCCGCACATCCCAGATGTCCAAGTTCTTTAAGGACCGCAACTTCCCCCCCACAGTGATCGAGAACGCCCTTGACCGCGTCTCCCGTATTTCCCGCAACACATCCCTCACACCCCGCCCCCGCCACAACCGCCCTAAAAGGATCCCCCTCGTTCTCACACACCACCCTACCAACCTCCGGATACAACGCATCATCCTCCGACACTTCCGCCATTTACAATCCGACCCCACCACCCAAGACATTTTTCCATCCCCACCCCTGTCTGCTTTCCGGAGAGACCACTCTCTCCGTGACTCCCTTGTTCGCTCCACACTGCCCTCCAACCACACCACACTCGGCACCTTCCCCTGCAACCGCAGGAAATGCTACACTTGCCCCCACACCTCCTCCCTCACCCCTATCCCAGGCCCCAAGATAACATTCCACATTAAGCAGAGGTTCACCTGCACATCTGCCAATGTGGTATACTGCATCCACTGTACCCGGTGCGGCTTCCTCTACATTGGGGAAACCAAGCGGAGGCTTGGGGACCGCTTTGCAGAACACCTCCGCTCAGTTCGCAACAAACAACTGCACCTCCCAGTCGCAAACCATTTCCACTCCCCCTCCCATTCTCTAGATGACATGTCCATCATGGGCCTCCTGCACTGCCACAATGATGCCACCCGAAGGTTGCAGGAACAGCAACTCATATTCCGCCTGGGAACCCTGCAGCCATATGGTATCAATGTGGACTTCACCAGTTTCAAAATCTCCCCTTCCCCTACTGCATCCCTAAACCAGCCCAGTTCGTCCCCTCCCCCCACTGCCCCACACAACCAGCCCAGCTCTTCCCCCCCCACCCACTGCATCCCAAAACCAGTCCAACCTGTCTCTGCCTCCCTAACCGGTTCTTCCTCTCACCCATCCCTTCCTCCCACCCCAAGCCGCACCCCCATCTACCTACTAACCTCATCCCACCTCCTTGACCTGTCCGTCTTCCCTGGACTGACCTATCCCGTCCCTACCTCCCCACCTATACTCTCTCCACCTATCTTCTTTACTCTCCATCTTCGGTCCGCCTCCCCCTCTCTCCCTATTTATTCCAGTTCCCTCTCCCCATCCCCCTCTCTGATGAAGGGTCGAGGCCCGAAACGTCAGCTTTTGTGCTCCTGAGATGCTGCTTGGCCTGCTGTGTTCATCCAGCCTCACATTTTATTATCTTGGAATTCTCCAGCATCTGCAGTTCCCATTATCTCTGAGACTGCCATTCTTACCTGGTCTGACCGACATGTGACTCCAGACCCACAGCATAGGGATGGGCAATAAATGCTCCTAGCCAGCAACGTCCTGATTCATGAATGAATAAAGGAAAAAAAAAGTATCTCTGTACCATGCCTGTAACCAGACAATATAAAGGTGTAGCATTTTATCCATGATTACTTGTAATTACTAATGCACGCTACCAGATTAGTGCTAATCTCTTCTGCAATCTACTAGTTCAATATTATTACTACATGCTTAGTTTCTTAAATTGGGAAGGACATAAATATTGCCACAACAGGTAAACACCTTGTTGAGTGCAAAATTATATCAGATACATTCCATGTTTACAACTCCCCGGAAACCATTCAACATCTGCAGATTCATGACATAGTCAAAAAGACCAAATTGCATCATTTGGAAATCTGGAGTACTAAAGAACAGTAATACTACTGCACTCAAAAAGTTAACTATATTTCTGTTTCCACACATTGCTATCAGATCTCCTGAGCTTTCTCCAGCATTTGCAGTGCATGTAACATAAGGCAGTTCTTCTGAGGGAGTTAATGTTCATACTGACCTCCACCTAAATTGACAATGCCACAAGCTGTTTGGGTAGGGGTCATTAGGCTCTCCGCAGATACGCAAGGAAGCAGCCTTGGGGTGTTCTTTTTCACACACTTCATGCATGATTGATGTGTCACATATTAATCTGAACTGGCTTCTGTTCTGCTGTAATGTAGCATCATGATCAGTAATGACTTTGCCGGCTGTGTGTTATTGAAACCTTTGCAGATACCTAAATTTTAAGCTTAAATTTCTAATTGACTCTCTTGCCCAGTGCACGCACTTTGCTGACACTGTATCTGAGCTCCTGACAGTCTTTTATAATTCTGATGAGCATGTTAATGTAAACTGTGATATAACAAGTTATAGAGCTCCAGTTTCTGAAGAAGGGTCTAGGCCTGAAACGTCAACTTTCCTGCTCCTCTGATGTTGCTTGGCCTGCTGTGTTCATCCAGCTCGACACCTTGTTGTATCAGATGCTCCAGCATCAGCAGTTCCTTCTATCTCTGTTAATGTAAACTATACCTGTTTCTATCACAGCATAAATCTTTGTGTCAGGTAAGACAAGTCCCTCTTCTAAGTGGACTCACCGATGGTCCCTGCTCTACCATTGATAACCAGCCAGACAGTCCCTAGGTTCAGCAAAGAGAAAGGATGATTGCTGGTAGTGAATTACCCGAACACGCTGGCTCTGACTGTAAATGTTTGACAATATGTATGTCACCTTGGACCTTGGTATTCAGGCACAGCTAATTTTCATTTTCCAGTATTTTGACACCAAGATTTGGGCAAGAGTGCAACAATTAAGCAGAGCATACTGATAGATTGTAGCGAGTTATTATCATTCAGATTACAATAGTAATCAAACTTTTGCTAAGACCTTACATTGATAATTTATTTTGCTTTTGTGATACAGGGGTTAAAAAAAATTGAGGAAGATGATACATTTTCTTTCATAGCAGTATTGCTGGAATCAAGTTTGCATTGTTATTTTCATTTTTTTTGTTACAGATCACCAACTTACACATATTTTAAATGATGTTACATTAATTGATCTTATTTATCTTTGATAATAAATGTATGCAATGACATTGCGGAGTTGTATTCTGATTGTATTATTCTTTCCATTTTCACCATTAGCCAAATGTCTTTCATTCTCTAACATGAGTAGGATAGAATAATTTTTCCAAGCATTTTAACACTGAGCTGTCATATTTAAGAGAGCACAGAGGGAGCCCTTTCGATTTAGTGAAGGCAACAGCCTCCAGAGGCTAAAACATTCAAAGTTGGGTGACTTGACAACTGCCTTCGCTGGTCATATTTCCTCAGCTCTTGCAATGACTAGTTTGTGCAGCTGACAAATCAAAGTAACAACAATTTGGAAGAGACCACTGGAGTGCATAAGACCTTGTCGATGCGGGTTAGATTTGGAAATCCCTAGAGTATCATCTGCATTTCGGGAAATTGGCACGTGCCCCCGAGCTACAGGAAAGGAGTGTGAAAACGAAATGTGACAGCAAGCACAGCTTTGAGGCTTGGAGCAAGGTAGCAATAAGGAAGGTTTTATGAAGGGTATTGTAAAGAAAGGAGCTGAGATGTCTAAAAGCCTGACTGAATCAAAGGTTAATGGATGGACAGTGGGTATACGTCAGTATGGATTTATTAATAACAATTTTTGAAATTGAGATAGACATATTGCTGGCAAGGTCAATATTTTATTACCCATCCCTAACTGCCCTGAATTCAGTGATTTGCTAACACATTGCAAAGAGCAATTAATAGCCAACTACTTTGTTGTGATTCTGGAGCCACAAGTAGGCTGCACCAGAAGAGGACAGCAAATTTCCTTCCCTCAACAAATTAGTGCACAGCATTGGTTTTCAATCACAGCAAGCGATAGCCTTTAGCTCCATTGCTGAGACTAATGTCAATTGCAGATTTGTGGATTGAAGTGAAAGTATAATCAGCTGGGATTTGAACCCAGAACCACAGAATGTTAGCCCGGACCTTTCCTCAATGGAGGTACCACTACATCACCGTTTGTTGCGCTGTAGGAGAGGGAGTTCAATCAATCCTGATCACAATTGCTTCCCAAAACAATACCACCAAGGCAGATTATTGGGTCACTCACTCATTCATACCTTTGTCAAGTGATTAGATTTCAAAAGTAAATGCAAAGTTGCCATAGTCCAACTGGACCTTAGGGCTGCTCTCTCATTTGATTGCGAGAGACAATTGATCATGGCTTAACCCAAGTGTCGCCATGCCTCAGGTGTGAGGACAAGAAGAAATGTCGATCACGGTAACCTCAGATGGTGTGGGAGTTGAGCCCATGCTGTTGCATCACTCTACCATCCAAAAAAGTGCAAAAAATGCATTTCAGGGGATCCTGAAGATTTCACTGGGTGCTATGTAAATGTATATTTATTCATAATGCTTGCTTCTGTGCTGCAGCCTACATATTGAATCCTAAGATAAAAGTGCAGAGTTTCACTATTCCCTTCCAAGAGGAGAGGACAAGAGCAACATACTAGTCATGAGACATTAACTCAATACCCATGCACAAAAACATGTCGATCCTTAACATCCAGTGGTAGTGGAGCTGCTGAATGATCCTCACAGTCAACTCGTTTTTAAACAGTGATTTACAGTATAACAGCAGAAATCTTAACTAAATTTCTCTATATTCATTTCTTGAAAGGCAAATTTATGCCACTGTTTTTCTGTGATGCTTGTTCCTATGTTCTTGTTGCTATGGATATTGTCACAGAAGCATTGCGTGGAGTGGAGTGGTAATAGGGTGAATTTGTGGTTAACCATTGAAGTGTCAAGCAATGATTGACGCTCATACTATAGTTCTAGTGGTTGGTAATTGCTAAAGTCAGCAGTGACTCATTGTGTAAACTGTTCCATTGTAACATGTTGAATATATATTTAACTGGAAGCGCACGTTTAGGTATGCAAATCTTCTGTACTTATTTTCAAAACACCACATAAACATAAGTTGTTGTAGTTGTTTTATATTCAAGGATTCTTTACTCTCTTTTTCACAAGTGTTACGTTCCACACATTATTATGGACCTGGAAACTGGACACTACCGTACTTCGATAATAAAATGTGAGGCTGGATGAACACAGCAGGCCAAGCAGCATCTCAGGAGCCCAAAAGCTGACGTTTCGGGCCTAGACCCTTCATCAGAGAGGGGGATGGGGTGAGGGTTCTGGAATAAATAGGGAGAGAGGGGGAGGCGGACCGAAGATGGAGAGAAAAGAAGATAGGTGGAGAGAGTATAAGTGGGGAGGTAGGGAGGGGATAGGTCAGTCCAGGGAAGACGGACAGGTCAAGGAGGTGGGATGAGGTTAGTAAGTAGATGGGGGTGCGGCTTGGGGTGGGAGGAAGGGATGGGTGAGAGGAAGAACCGGTTAGGGAGGCAGAGACAGGTTGGACTGGTTTTGGGATGCAGTGGGTGGAGGGGATGAGCTGGGCTGGTTGTGTGGTGCAGTGGGGGGAGGGGACGAACTGGGCTGGTTTAGGGATGCGCTGGGGGAAGGGGAGATTTTGAAACTGGTGAAGTCCACATTGATACCATTAGGCTGCAGGGTTCCCAGGCGGAATATGAGTTGCTGTTCCTGCAACCTTCGGGTGGCATCATTGTGGCACTGCAGGAGGCCCATGATGGACATGTCATCTAAAGAATGGGAGGGGGAGTGGAAATGGTTTGCGACTGGGAGGCGCAGTTGTTTGTTGCGAACTGAGCGGAGGTGTTCTGCAAAGCGGTCCCCAAGCCTCCGCTTGGTTTCCCCAATGTCGAGGAAGCCACACCGGGTACAGTGGATGCAGTATACCACATTGGCAGATGTGCAGGTGAACCTCTGCTTAATGTGGAATGTCATCTTGGGGCCTGGGATAGGGGTGAGGGAGGAGGTGTGGGGGCAAGTGTAGCATTTCCTGCGGTTGCAGGGGAAGGTGCCGGGCGGAAGGCTTGGGGACCGCTTTGCAGAACACCTCCTAAACCAACCCAGTTCGTCCCCTCCCCCCACTGCACCACACAACCAGCCCAGCTCTTCCCCTCCACCCACTGCATCCCAAAACCAGTCCAACCTGTCTCTGCCTCCCTAACCGGTTCTTCCTCCCACCCCAAGCCGCACCCCCATCTACCTACAAACCTCATCCCACCTCCTTGACCTGTCCATCTTCCCTGGACTGACCTATCCCCTCCCTACCTCCCCACCTATACTCTCTCCACCTATCTTCTTTTCTCTCCATCTTCGGTCCGCCTCCCCCTCTCTCCCTATTTATTCCAGAACCCTCACCCCATCCCCCTCTCTGATGAAGGGTCTAGGCCCGAAACGTCAGCTTTTGTGCTCCTGAGATGCTGCTTGACCTGCTGTGTTCATCTAGCCTCACATTTTATTATCTTGGATTCTCCAGCATCTGCAGTTCCCATTATCTCTGATACTACCGTACTTCTGTGCCTTGTCAATGCTGCTCTGAACTCACATTATTGTTGGATTTTTCCTCATGTCCCAAGGAGAAGTGAACGACTCTCATTCGTAGAACATAGAACCTAGAACCTAGAACCTATATCTGTACAGCACAGTACAGGCCCTTCGGCCTACAATGTTGTGCCGACTTTTACCCTAAGCCTAAGGTTTATCTAATCTTCACCTTTACCTCATACTATCATCCAGATTCCTATCTAATAGAGCTTAAATGCCCCTAATGAGAGCAACTCCACTATCCTCTCCGGCAATACATTCCACGCCCCGACCACTCTGTGAACAAAGAACCTACCTCTGACATCTCCCCTATATCTACCACAACGCGCTTTAAAACTATGCCCCCTCGTAATAGCTACCTCCAGAAAAAATTCCCTGGCTGTCCACTGTATCTATACCTCTGATCATTTTGTACACTTCTTTCAAGTCAACTCTCATCCTTCATTGTTCTAAAGAGAAGAGCCCTCGGTCTCAACTTTTCCTCATAAGACCTTCCCTCCATTCCAGGCAACATCCTGGTAAATCTCCTCTGCATCTTTCCTGTAATGCCGCAACCAGAACTAGGCACAATACTCCAGATGTGGCTGAACCAGGGTTTTGTATAGCTGGAGCATAACTTCATGGCTCTTGAACTCAATCCCTCTATGAATGAAAGGTAACAGAACATACACCTTCTTTACAACTCTATCCACCTGTGCGGTAGCTTTCAGGGAACTGTGGACGTGAACCCCAAGATCCCTCTGCTCCTCCACACTGCCAAGAATCTTTCCGTTAACCCTGTATTCTGCTTTCAAGATTGTCCTTCCAAAATGAATCATCTCACACTTTTCAGGGTTAAACTCCATCTTCATTCATTCTTCATTCTGGCCATACATACAGGTCCTGTCAATTTTCAGGGCAGCATGAGGCAAAAGGAACGTAATACAGTGAGGAGTCCGTTGAATGGTTTTGGGGAGGAAAAGATGGGAATATATGCTTACTGACACAGTTCTTAAGATTGTTCAGGGGCTGAGAGACTTGGGGACTCAAATGCATAGATCATTGTAGGTAGCACAACATAATTAATAGAATAGCTAGGGAAACAAACGGGATCCTGGGCTTTATAAGTAATGGCATTGCGTATGATAGCAAGGAAGTAATGCTGAACATTTACAGTGGTCTGGGTCACATCTAGAAAGTTGCATTCAGTGACAGCTGCCTGATTTTGTGCAACAATGAGGGATATTTAATAGTACAGTTGCAGGGATGAAGGATTTTAGAAACAAAATATTAGGTAGCAGCAAGTGAAACTGTTTTCCTTGGAGCAACGGACATTGAGAGGAGATCCGATAGAGCTGTACATGATTCTGATTGGTTTTGGTAAGGTAAACAAAGATAAACTATTTCCATTATAATTACACAAAGGTTTTGGATAAAAGAAGCAGGAAGGGCGTGAGGAAAAAGTTTTTTTATATATATATATGCGACAAGTAGTAATTACCTGGAATTCATGGCTTATGAGGATAGTAGAAGTCAAGTTAATCAGCGAATTGAAAAATTGGATGCCCCCTCGAAAGAACTGAAACAGCGGGTAGACATGGTGGAGTAGCAATTGGCTTGCTCTACAAAAAGCTAGCAAATTACCTCCCTCTGTACCACAATGACTTTATGACCCTATCACATATTTCAATATTTTGCAAAGTGCAGTGTGTTTCACAGTAAGAACCATGATTGGATTTTTCTTTCAGGGTCCAGTAATTTTAAGGCGAAACTTGTTTTTTCTTTATTATAATAAGTTACAGAGGGAATGAGTGGCTTTGAGTAGTGTGAATTGGTTCTGTAGTTGTTAATTTAGGAAGAAAAGAATGGAATTTTCCCCTTTTAATGGAATTGCATGTTACTGTATTAACATTGCTTGCCCAATCTATTAATTCAAGCCTTTGTTACCTGAGTGGGTAAATACCACTGTTGCACAGTGGTCTTCAATTCAGCCTCCGCTACCTTTCTTTCCCCCAGACCCTCTGAATTCTGTCACACTGATCACTTGCTGAATATAAAGCTTTCTTGTTTTTCTCCAACCTTTTCAGTAGCACAGCAAGATCACTGCTGTGGTCTTGTTAATCCTAGTCAAAACACCTCATTCAACAGGATGTCATCTCAGGCATTCATAGCTGATATTTCTACGGTATTAGGACACTGTTAAGTGAATTGAATCTATAGAATCCCATTTTGCCCTTTGTAAATGAATTAAGTCTTTGATTTGACAGATAAAATGGAAAATATTGAAGACAAAAGCAGCGACGATGTTTTGACATATTCATACTGCAAGATGACACTGCTGTTTAAATTATGTTACCAGTGAAATAAGCACATTTAATTATTTGTGCTAATCTCTCTTTATAAACAGTCTCCCTCACATCTCTTCGATGAGTCTGAACTTGTTCCTCACTTGACAGATTCCACTTGACTGTGTTCCATCACAATTCATAATTCATGGGATTTTTAATGAGTTTTAATGACTTCCCTGAATGGGCCTCATGCTTCGTGCTAATGAAGAGACTGTCTCTTTGTTATGCATCAAAACTGGAAGCGGGCCTTTTTTGGATTTGAGATAGTGGAGCAAATGAGTTAGATTCAATGACAACTAAAAGATGCGTAGGAAAACGAGGACTCTACTTTTAGTAAAATGAAGTAATTATCTGGTTTATGCTTGAATAATTGAACGAGTTCTTGTATTTTCTGATCATTAATGTGACAAAATCCACACAGCCTTATGTGGGAGACCTCAAGGAAGACAGTTCAGATATGGCTCTGATTGCAAGCATTATCCACTTGTCTTCGATATCACTCTAAAAACTCAGTGTCTGTAGCCAAGAACATCAGGGGGGAAGAGAAAATCAAATCTTACGGGTCCCAGGTTTTAGGGTAGAGAAATATCTTGAGAAAATGTAACCTTGAAAGGCAGCTTGAAAATAATCTTGAGGTATTGGAAGATGTCTGCAGAAATGGTTGGCAGATCTCTTATAATGGAGCCTTCACTCACTATACTATATGTGTTTGCGGCTGGGTGGTCCCATTTCTATTGTCCAGTGGCCCTACACTTGTTGCCAATGCATTGTTCCGAATGAAGACAACCCAAGTGTAAAAAGATAGAAAATTGACTGGCCTTCCCAGCTGTAGAAGTGCATACTTTGTTCACTTAATGTTTGCTTTGTCATCAACTGCTGAGGCACACATATCCAGAAGTACCAGCATCAGCACCTTTTTGTAAAGCACAAGGGGCTGCTCACAGTTTCTGCTTGTCATTCAGTCGTGTCTCACCTGCCATTCTTACGGATGGTCCGTAACAGCATTCATTCTTCTGTCACAGTCAAAATATTGAGCATCATTCTGGCAATAGAGCCAACACAGGCATGATGGGCCAAACAGCCTCCTTATACGGTGTAGCGATTCTGTGAAATTACATAAATTTATGTTATGATTCAATTGGAACTCAAAATTCCTTATCCCTGTGTGTTTACCATTCAGGAAATTACAGTTTAGAATTTCAATTTGGCTGAAAGCCAGTTTCTATGATAAATTTGTGTTTGTGATCCTCTTTGTGGTTTGTGTTGCTCGAAGGCTGATCAGAGCCCTATTTTTCACTTTGGAGAAATAACTATCTTCATGTTTCCTGGTAGTTTATGGTCTCTACTTGTTTCCCTTTATTTATGAATGACTCTAATATATCTCTACAAATACATTTTATTGCACCATTGTGCATAATACTGTTCTCTGTATGACCATTATCATATGCTTTTCAAGTCTTTAACGGTATGTGCACATTGAAATGCCAGTTTGGGTACACCTACATTGACTCTGAGACTGCTTGCTCCTTATTTTGAAGAAAAGTTCTTTAGTTCCTTATGCAATATCACATTCCTTTATTTACATCTATGCATAACAGCTTTCTAGTATAATGTTGAATACTTCTCTCTTCCCATGCTGATTCTAGACTTGTGTCTTCTCTCTTACTTATGTCAAAGTTATGTTATTACTCATGTCATCGTGATGTGCATGAATGTCAATATGCCAAATTTTCCCCTCCCACCCAAGGCAAGTTGACGTGATTTATGTTATTTCAGTAGTTTACATTAATTACTTAGATAATCTTTGTCATCATCATGATCCTTGTTATCAGCATATCACCATCTTGCCCACACTACTTATAAGTCTGAATCTCATAGGGTGAGATGATCCACAACTTGACAAATCTCGATCTGCACTTTTGGGTCAATTTGGTTGATGGTTTTGTGCTGTGATTGTAATAGTGGTACTGCTCTATCCACTGTCTCAAATAGTAAGTACTCTAAGGTTTTGGAGTAGATCTGTAGCTCGGGTTGTGGGTGTTGAGGTTGGTTGGCTTGCTGAGCTGGTTTGTTGTCCCGCAGACGTTCCGTTACCGTGCTGGGCAACATCATCAGTGCAGCCTCCGATGAAGCGTCGATGTGTTTTCCTGCCTGGTTTTTAAACTGTGGAGCTCCTTGAGATGGATTGCCTCACTTCTGGTTTTCCTTTGTAGTGAGTGTAAATGGGGTGAGTTCTATGTGTTTATTAATGGCTTTCTTCGTGGAGTGCCAGGCTTCTGGGAATTCCTGTGCCTGTCTCTGCTGAGCTTGTCCCAGGATTTTGGTGTTGTCCCAGTCGAACCAGCTGGTGTTTCTCCTTGTCCATATGGATTGAGATGAGTGACTTTTTGTAGCCAGTTGGTATACATGAACCCTTATTAGTTTCCATCCTGTTTGTCCAATGTAGTGTTTCTCGCAGTCTCTGCAGGGGATCTTATAGAGGACATTTGTCCTGGGTAGTGCGATGAGTGTGTCGGGGCATGTACATTACTCTACATCAGGAACACATCGGAACTAACCACAACACTTCTACGACTGCTGGGCATTAGAGTGGCACACAAGCCCACATCAACCCTACAACAAGTGCTCACCTGAACTAAAGACCCACTCCCCACCTGCCAGGCAATGTGTCAGCAACTGAGCAACTATTGCTAACACAATTCATAACATGAATGTTGGTAACTGAGAAGAATCTGAGATTGCACTGTTGAACTGTTTTGCACTTTGATATTACACCAGTAGGAAGGAGGCATAACATAGTCATGCCGGAACACTGAGATAACCATGTGTTAGTCTTTCAATTAGTGATTCGAACTGTTAGCTGTCCTATCTGACAGTCAAAGGAGACTGTGATGTATTTCTGAAGACAGCATTGATTGACATCACCATTTCCAGGTAGCTGCTGTACTCTGCCCCCTTCAGTTCAGCATTGCCGATAGTGGTGGTTTTTTCATTATATACTTGGAGTACTTTGGTACTTTGTCCTTGGCTGCCCTTCACGAATCAATCCTGCAGCCTGCAGGGTTACAGGCCAGATGCTGACAAGTGAGATTAGGCGGGGAACTCATTTTTCAGCTGGAACCAACACAATGAGCCAAGTCGCCTCCTGTTGTCCCCTACACTTCCTAAAATTCTAACACTGCCGTGGAGTCAGATACATTAGAGACATTCAAGCGACTCTTGGATAGGCACATGGATGATAGTAAAATGTAAGTTTTGATCTTAGTTAGGGTAGTTTGATCTTAGGGTACGATAATAGGTCGGCACAACACCTTGGGCTGTGGGACCTGTACTGTGCTGTACTGTTCTGTGTTCTACTGCTGTAATAACTGCACTTTCACTCGAAAGAACAAAAACACCAATGGTTTACTGCTCCAAGAATCTGCCAGGAATATTTCTTAATGTTCCCTATCTGCTTTTGTCCAACAATAGCAATGTAGCAGAGAACTCATAAGGCATATTTTTTATCTTCAATTTTTGTGTGTTCATCTAGCACCTTAATCAAACCAGTCCAATATTCAATCCTTCAAAATCATTCCCAACAGACATACCATATTTCTATTCAAGCAAATACCATACTTAAGTGAGTACTCTGGCCTTGCATTATCTATAATTTATTTTTACATGGGATGAAGGTGATGATGACAATGGTCATTGCTTGTTGTTGTCTGTCCCTAATTGCTCCTGAGCAGAGTGGCTTGCTAAGCCAATGTTCTGGATCCCAAGTTGTGAGTGGACCAGCATGGGTGAGGATGACAGACTTCCTTCTCTAAAGGATATTATTCAGCCAATTGGCTTTTCTGACAGCTAATGATAGCTTCATGATCACAAATACTGAGATGATTCCAGACTTTATTAATTGATTTCAAATTCCATCCAGCAGTACTCTACTAACTCGCTTTAATAAGCCATCTTTTGATAGCATGCAACATCGTTAATGTGTTTTGCTTTTAGTACAGGGAGATAACATGTCTGCCTGTGAATTAGGGACTGATTAATGACTTTAGAACACAATTGACACTCAAGCTCATGTGCCTGAGATGTCTCATGTTTTGTGTCTTTGAGAATTGTGCACACTGTCTGACTTTAGGCTTTAATATTCCATAATGCGGAAAGCCAGCGATCAAAATGGGGCATCGTGTTATCAGGGTATTTTTAGTTAAGCGTCAATTTCTGAAATTTGCTGTGCAGAAATAGGATGTTAGATTGTCTTCTCCGGGCACATGGTTGGTCCATTCTGGGGCTTGTAGGAATCTCCACAGACAAAAATGTTTTCTGTCAACTGGGGAAGATTATATATATAAAACATACTAATGTAAGGTGAGGAATGAAAGATTTTCATCTCTTTGTTATAACATTATAACTTGCTGCTTCCAGGGTGAAGCTTTGAATGTCAGGAGCATACAGTTAACCAATGAGTACCCACCCTTATGTGTTTCATTATCATCAATCAGAAAGGAGAGGTATGCATACATTTAAATTTCAATGAGACACTAAGTTTGGTTATTGATAACACTCTTAAGTCGACGTTGTAAGGTTATCGGTTTGAGTTCCACTTTGGGAAGTTCAACATATAAACGAGGCTAATTGTTAAGAGAGGTGCTGAATGAGAGCACTGCATTGTCAGAGGTGTTTTCATTTAGATTGGGCGTTAGAAACAAGGCCATCGCTGCTCTCTCAGTTTTTCTGAAAGATGCAAATTGTGATACAAGGGAATTTTCCTCGAACTCAACTAATTCTTCCCTTATCAGACACCCGCAAATCTAATTATGTAGAATGTCTAGAACTCATTGTCTTAGTGTAGAGATTGGAATGATGATAGCCAGGTGGACCTCGTAGAATATAAATTTCCTTATTGGACCTGATTAACAGCTCCAATCAGGGCATCCTGGCTGACAGATATAAACAGGAGTTTCAGACATCCTGTTCATTCTGAGGGATGGCTCTGAGACAGCTGGATCAATGTCAAGGACTCTCCGCATGTAAATAAAAGGTATTGTGATGAAGAGATACCGGTCTCTGTCGAGTTATTTCATTGACCGCTCTACTAAGAGCGAAGGTTTCTCCCTAGTGACTTTATCCATACATCTCAGAACTTTGTATGCTTTGAATAACTTCACGAACAAAGCAAGACCATTAATCTGTATCTGAAAGAAAGAAAACGAATTGCACTTAAATTGTGCCTTTTTTTACTTTCTTTTCCCCAAGTAATTTTTTTCTTCTTCTCTCCCAGCCTCCAGTGATGACTCCCAGCCTCCGACAACTGGCGACATCCCAGGCTGGCACAGTGGCCTCCTGGGCTGGGACAGTGGCCTCCCAGGCTGGAACAGTGACATTACAGGCTCGCACAGAGGCCTGTCTGCCTGCTTAATGTAGCAGCCTCTCAGGGTGACTTACTGGCACGATAATCTCTTGGCCTGGCATGGTATGGCATCATCATCCCAGTGTGGTAGTCTGATGCAATGTCCCAAACCCATTATCCTCAAGGTGAAGTCCAGTGAAGTCCTAAAGCAGGGCCTGGTGCAGACTGGAAACTAGGTGCCAGCATGGTCTGGGCAGTTGTCCTAAACTTTTATTTCTGCAACTCTGGACTTCTTACTTCTCTATTTTCTAAGATTTTGTAACGAAGGAAGCCCAACCTAAATAGCTTTGAACTTAAGATGGCACTGGAGTGGCAACAGATAAACTTATCACTCTACTCATTGAGTAGACCATAAAGACTAATTCTAACTCACATTCTAATGCCTCAAAACACTTCTGTTCAATTGTGCACTATTTAAAAAGTGGTCACTACTGCTTTGTAGGAAACATAGTCACATGGTGCATTTTCCCACAAATAACAGTGTGGGAAAATACAGATAATCTATTGTCGTGATATTGATTCAGGGGTTAAAATTCTCCAGGAAACGTCAGCAAGCTCACTTTTTAATTTTTAAACAGTGTCATGGGGATTGCTTGCATTCAGTTAAGAAGACACCTCGTCCAAAAGATGATGTCGCCGATGGTGCAGCACTCCACCTGTACTACACTGGAATGTCAGCCTGCATTTTGTGCTCAAATTCATGGTGTGGAACCTGAAGACTCAATTCTCTGACCCAGAGGTAAGATGCTGCCCCTGTGCCAAGAGTGAAAGGGAACGCTGTCACATAGCTGCTGCTGTTGTAACGTGAAAAGGTCAAACAAAAACTGTTCCATGCTAATGAAGCAAGCCAGAAAGTCAATGCTCGAAGACATGAGATGAGTGAAATGAATGATGTACTTTGATAATCTAAAAGAGCTTGCATTTATGTAACTCCTGTCATGTTTGCAGGACATCCCAGAATACACCGCAGCCAGGAAGGTACTTCACAAAATTGACAATTGGCAACTCATTAGTTGCTTGTCAGAAATGTACCTAAATAGGAGGCTTCATTAAACTATCAACGAGGCCACCTGCATTCTAATTTAATAACTTGCGTCACATCATGAACTTACATAAGCTATACCGGTGTTCTCCTTGCAGAGAAATATGTTATAGGGTACAAATTGCCTTTTGAAAAGGTTAAGTGGCTAAAGACATGACAGCATATGACAATGTAAAACTACCGGGACCAAAGGCTATAAACTGGAACCATCAGAGCATGCTGTCTTGTCAAAAATGCCAATTTTGCTTATTACATTTTACCTAAGTATAAAGCTTTACATTGAATAGCTGCTTTCCAGAAAACACAGGAACATATCTAACATGCCCTTTTTAAATTAAGATCTATATAGATGTCACCAGCACATGTTGAAGAGTATCATATTGTGCAGGTTGGAGGGAGAGTTTTAACTAACCCCAACCATGCAACTCAGCAAACCATTGGCAAATAAAGACTAATGACCTATCGACAACTGAATTGCACTGATAATTGTCTGAGTTCACCCAACGAGGTTAGTTAAAATTCAACTTTATCCGTCCATTTCATAAATGTTCTAACAGACATGCGAAACTTTATTGTACGTGCCACACTGTCGATGCAATCTCCTTGCAAGTCATGTTTTTGGCATGTCTTTCTAATGCGTGTGTAGCTGAATTATGCATCAGTTTTCTTTGGTGCTACAGTTAACTTGTAATTTTATTCCCCTTCTGGACTCCAAAAGGTGTTGCTTTGATCAATGGTTTGAAACAGATGCTAAATGTACTCTGTATAATAAGACATGCTGGATCAGAGGTCTGAATTTTTCATACAAGTGTCCTAATTCTTGGCAATTTGAACTCATCGGGAGCAGCTGCATAGATTTTGTATTTAAATGCTGATGAGAGGCATTTTTGGGGATGCAGTATATGTACAGTTTACTCACTTACTGAGAGAGCAACAGGGGCACATGTGACAATTGGTCATGGTTTAAGACAGGACTTCCAAAGTTACATTTTATCTATACCAGTCCCACCGTCCAGTGCTGGTTCATGGCCTTGAATGTTATATCAATTCGAATGTTCATCTAACGTGTTTCAAAGATTATCTTCACAAGACCAGCAGCAAACATAAAATGGCAAGTTTTGCTTCAGCATTCGAATTCAAAGCTATATTTACCCCCAAAGGGAATTGCTGCTTGCGAGAGATCTGAGGAGAAACAATAGCCATCAAAGTGCAGTGCAGCCTGTTTAACAAGAGTCGGCAGGTGCTGTAGGTGACAATTCATTGTTTACTGTTTCTCAGGAAGAATGTTACTAACATGCATTTCAATTCCTTTACCAAAATGGCAGCTTGTTTACTGCAAGTGTTTTCTTCCTAAGCTTGACGTGGCCATCTCACAGGATCACTAATTGAATGCCAAAGGTCAAAGTCTGAAAAAGAATTGAACCATACTCAAAACATTAACATCTGTTTCTCTGTTCACAAATGCTGCCAGTCCTGCTGAGTTTCTCTGGCATTCCACCTTGTTCCATCTCCAGGAAAGGCTGCTTTTTGCTGAGTTACTTTGCTCTATTGGAGATATATCTTTTTCTTTGCCTCTTTTGATGTACTCTCAGCACTTGGATCCCGGGTGCAGGCAGGGTGGTTGAAATAGATCAATGGGTACAATTAAGCGAGGTTGCATTGAATTTGACCAGCAAAGCAAAAAAGGATGATCCAATAGAATTACAAAAGAATCTCAACTGACCTTAAGTAAATTGATGAAACAGACATATGTCTCTTAGGCAGCGAAGCTATCAAATCTCTTGAGAGCAGGAAGATGTCAAGGGAAGTGTCTTTACCAGAGTCACCAATCCTAGGTACTGACATTAAATGTCTGCCTTGCCAGTTTCAACTTTGCCTCAGCAACAGGTACAGGTAGTCTATAACTCAATCGTTACATTCGTGTGCCTCATCATGGTATAGCAAATTACGCCAGAGATAATCATAATAGAAAATTACATTATAGGGAAATCATTATCGTTGTACAACCAACAACTCATGTTATCCAAACAGTGCCCACTATTCATCAATCATGTTACAGCCAATTTGCTTCAATGAAACACGCATTATAGCAGAACCAACTGTACGGCTCTCACTGAAAATGGAATGCCCATGCAAACTTTTTACAGTTCCACGATTCTATATGAAATATATAATGAAAATGTATATGGACAGACTGCTGTAGCTTTGAAAAGGGTTACACCAAATACTTGATATATAATTTTTTGCTATTTCACCCCTGAGTCTACACACATTGGATACACCTGCTGAGACATATCTAAATTTTGTCAAAGTGTTAGACAGATCTTTCACTATCTGTCTGACAATTTCAGTGGTCTCCAAACGACTGTCACAAAATTGAAGATCATATCGTTGGCATACATAACTTTCAAATAACCAACTGAATTTGATAACAGAAATCGAAGTGGCTCAAACATCTTGAACTTGAGAGTAAAATCCAATCCAGTTTAGACTGAATATTAAAGTTGCAAAGCCTTTATTACCAAATGCAGCAAATAATGCTACTTAATCTAGTTTACATTCACTCAATAATTACTTTTTCCTATACTATATTAAGCAGTTATTCTTTCTTATTTATTATTGAGAGCTAGTTGCCTCCAAACCCTGAAAGGATAATGCATATTTACTTGCTAATACAAACTCAGATTGCAAATTGTTCCATCTCAAAGCTTTTGCAGTGCCCACATTGTGTCTTGTTACATCTAAGTATGGAACAGAAAAAGGAGTTTTCAACGTTGCAAGCCTCATCCACCTGTCTGATCTTTACACTAACGAGACAGCACCAACAGTGCAACCCTGTAAAACAAACTTTGAAGAAACAAAAACTTGTACTGTTGTGAGGCAATTTCTGGAGCGATGAATAAAGTTTGCCCCAGATTCCAATGATAATTTGTGCCTTTAGGGTTCCTAGGTAAAAAGTTTCATGTGACTGGAGCAGCTAAGAAAGAAAAGTTTGTATTTATCAAATGGCTTTCTTGTCCTTGAGATACGCCCTTTCACATCTTTTACATCCTCAAATAATTTATGACTGCTAGATTATTCTTGAGGTAAAGACACTGTCCTGTTGCAGATAAACATGTCAATCTAGTTGTGGGTGGTAAGATCTTGCAAAGCAAGATTAGAATAGAAGAGATAAGGGTTAAATTTGACAATATAAGCCCCCAAAGTTGATTCGACATGATTGTTGCTGATCTTTAAGATTAGATGCACGTTCCTATTTGATCTCCATGTCCCTTGATTCATTTAGATTTCAAGAATTTATTGATATCCATGTTGAATACCACAATGACTGACTATCTATAGTTCCCTGAAGTAAAGAATTCCAATGACTTAGAGCTGTCTAAATGAAGAGATGTCTCCTCTTCTGATTTCTAGTTGGCTGACTCCTTATCCTGGGTGAAATAACTCCACAGAGATCGGTACCCCATCGCCATGTCACCCGTTATTTACACAGGGAGAGTCCTTGACATTGATCCAGCTCCCTCAGAGCCAGCTCTCAGATGAACAGACCAGATTAACAGCTCCAATCAGGGAACTCATATTTTGTGAGGTCCACCTGTCTGACAGGCTTATGATCACGACTAGTGAATACCTGCGAGCACATCTTTAATATAAGGAGCAGAAGGTTTAGAGGGGATTTGAGGACAAATACTTTCACCCAGAGGGCTGTGGATATCTAGAACTCACTGCCTCAAAGGATGGTGGAGGCAGAAGCCTCAAGACATTTAAGAACTATTTAGATCAACACTTGAAACACCATAAAATTTGATGACCTGTTTCAAGCTGTAAAAGCTTAATGACTTTATGACTTCTCATATCTGTTCAGTGCTTTTCTGACATATGTAGCAATCTCTACTTTTAACAATCAACTCTTAAAGCCAGGCACCTTCCTCAATTGTACTTTCTGCGTAGACTTGAAAGTCAAGGTCCTGTGGAGCCATTAACAAGGAGATGTATGTCCTGCAATATACTCAACCTCTCTGGTTCAGGAAAGGAACATACGGAAGTATGACGTGTTATTCCTGTAGTTTGTAAATTGCACTGAGATGTTTTTTAAATGTAGAATTCTTAATGTGTACCTCTGTTATCCAACCTTTCTATCTCTATTTAATTTTCTGTCTTGAATTTGCCTGTAATTCATACTATACCTTGTACTGTTGGTCATTTGTTTCTTTGTCTGTCTTAAAGCTCTTTAGATAATTTTGAGATTGTTGGCCCTTTCATTTGCTAAGGTCCCTGATGTCCCATTGCCTTCGCTGTTTCATGAACAGTGCACACCTCCAGTAATCTGTTGTGTGAAATCTTGTTGACTGCAAGTTGAATGAACAAGATGGAATTAACAAATCCTTCGAAAGATGCCTCTTCCCAGCAAAATCCGAGCATTAGTGCATTGGACTCCACTGCCCGGTTTAACTGCTACAAGCAATTCATGACAACTCAATGACTTCTCAGCTCATTACTATGTTTCAGAACCATTCACAGGGTTACTGAGGGTCACTGCAATTAAATAATGTGCTTGAGAAACTTGTGCAGAGTAAGCTTAGCTATTGCAAACAGTTTTCTAAAAATAAACAGCAATGTCACATGTATTTAGTGCCATTTGTGTAACAAAAAACCCTGCATGATTTTAAGGAACTTTCTACTTTACAACATTGCCAGTCAGCTTTTAATTGTTGGCGTTCTGGAATGTCTAATAATTGAAGATAATTCTGTTGTGTCAACCAGTACTAAAATGTCTATCAGTCTCTCAGTTGTGGCTTCTGGACATGCACAGAGTTTGTGTATAAATACTTACTTTCTTTTACTATAATATATAGCCCAATATTTTCAGTGATAGGTCATAGATCATAGATCAGAGAATTCCTATAGTGTGGAAACAGGCCTTTTGGCCCAACAAGCCCACATCGACCCTTACAGCAACCCAGCCAGACTCATCCTCCATAATCCACCTAATCTACACATTCAGGAACACTACGGGCAATTTAGCATGGCTAATCTACCTAGGCTGCACATCTTTGGACTGTGGGAGGAAACCAGAGGAAAGTCGCGCAGACACAGGGAGAATGTGCAAACTCCACACAGACAGTCGCCTGAGGGTGGAATTGAACCTGTATCCCTGGCGCAGTGAGGCAACACTGCTAAGACATTTACTAGCTGTATAACCAAGACTGAAATTTTAAAAAAACAGGTAACTTTTAACTTTCCCACTTGACAAGAACACTGCACAATATGCTGAGTTCCAACAACATCTGTTATTTGTTCATGAGCTGCTCTTTCTGGGCAAGTTCAGCTTCCTACATTTGATTTCTGAGTTTGAATTAACAATGATTTTCCCATCACAAAACTGTGCCTTCTTCATGCTGCACCTTAAAGACAGGGAAAGCATGACATTGTGAAGGGTAGCTATTGAGAGATTCTTTATGCTAATCTGGGAATCTAAAACACAGAAACAGTGTTTTAGGATAACGGATAGTTAACTTAAGACTTTGACGCAGAGAAATTATTTCACTCAAGATGTTGTACACATTTGGAATTCTCAACACGAGAAGGTTGTGGATGTTCTATCATTGAACACATTTAAGGCCATGATGCAAAATACTCTCATCTCTCAGGAAATGAAGGGATATGAAAAATATAACTCCACAGAGGCCAGTATCTCGTCACCGAGTCACCCCTTATTTGCAAGTGCAGAGTCCTTGACACTGATTCAGTTCCCTCAGAACCAGTTCTCAGACAGTCAGGATGTCTGACACTCCTATTTTTGTCAGTTAGCCAGGGTTCCCTGATTGTACCAGATTAACAGCGCCAATCGGGAAACTCCTTCTTGGAGGTTCACCTGACCTGAACACATTACAATTATTAAACCCCTCCCTCTCTGAGTCTGAGGCCAGTTCTTTTCCTTGTATCTCCTCCTGTGACATTTTAGCACCATGTCAGGTTCCTCCAACATTGTCTCTGATATAGGTCACGTGTGACGCACAATAGCTCACTTCCTCTAGCCCGTGCCTCTTGGAAGAAATTCATTCTCTTCTTCAGGTGGCAAAGGTGTCGAGATGGCAACATTTGCCGTGTCCATCTCAGGTTCCAAGGTACCTTCAGTGCTTGACTGAGTTGAGGCACCCACAGGTTCAGGCAGCCTTTCCACTTGTTCTGAGGACCCGCAAATGTTTTGAGGTTGTAAACATGATCGACAAGCCAGGAGGTTTGGTTGCAAATGTCTCGTCACCCTGCTAGGTAACATCACCAGTGTGCCTCTGGTGAAGTGTTGGTGTTCTGTCCCATATGTTATTTATATGCCTCAGTTTGTTGGGGTGTTTGGAACCATTTCCAGTTTTATTCTCAGTGGTTTGTCCACAGGCTCTAATTCAAGGTGATTGTTGATGAAGTTCTGGTTACAATACCAGGCCTCCAGGAATTCCCTGGCATGTCTCTATTTGGCTTGTGCCATTAACGATATGTTGTCCCAGTTTAATTTGTTTTCCCCATTATCCGTGTGTAGTGACACGAGTGAGAATTGGTTGTCTCTCTTACTGGCTAGTTGGTGTTCATGTAACCGAACAGTCCACTTGCTTCCTGTTTTCTGTAGTGTGTTGTGGCTCATTTAAATAGTGTCCTGGTGCAGCTCTGTTTGTGGGCTTTGGGGTGGTTGCTAATGTAACTGAGTATCTGGTTTGTATGCATGATCTTTCTATATACACTAATCTGGAGTTCCTTATTGTTATAACAAGGTGTGGAGCTGGATGAGCACAGCAGGCCTAGCAGCATCTTAGGAGCAGGAAAGCTGACATTTCGGGCCCAGACACTTCATCAAAAATTTTCTGCTCTTGCTTCTCTGATGCTGCTCGGCCTGCTGTGTTCATCCAGCTCTACACTTTGTTATCTCGGATTCTCCAGCATCTGCAGTTCCTCTTCCCTGTTATTGTTGTGTTCTGTCATGATGTCCAAGAAAGGTAGTCAGTTATTGTTCTCTTCTTCTTTTGTGAATTTTCTGTCGTAGTTTTTTGACAAGTCTATATGTTGGTGTGCCTAGCACTGAGACATTGGGTCTGATTGGGAACTCCTGCTTGTGTCCCTTGGGGAGCCTATAGAAGTGGGGTGCACAAACTGGGGGCCCCCTCAGACCCATTGTCTCAATTCCAGGCACGCCAACATATAGACTTGCCCCAAAGAACTACAACAGAAATTAAAGTACTTAGTGGGCAACTCCATCCACTCATCCCAAGAATTCCTCAACACCATCCAAAGACAGCAGGGTAGAAGAGGACGAGATGATGATATCCTTTGATGTAACAGCATTATTTACAACCATGAATGCTGACCTAGCCAAAGAGGCAATCATCACATGACTGGACATTTCAAATAGGCAGGTACCTCAGGACACAACAACATCAATAAGGACACCACCATGAAACTACCAAACCTGTGCCTCACAACCCACTTCATCTTCAATGATGGCATATACAAACAAATCAGCAGAACACCAATGGGATTCCCCATGTCAGGACTGATTGCAGAAACCTTCTTTCTCTATCCAAGCATAATTACGTTCTGCATTAGCTGAAGTCCTGGATGCAGAGGCTGTTGGGCACTCCTCTCCATTGGGCCACCTATGAGCTCATACTACCCTGATGTCCTACAGGGAAGCATTACATGTCAATACCAGATCTTGCTTGGGATGATAGTGTGCCATCACCTAGAGGATGATAACTCTTTCCTCACTTCCATGAAAGCCATGGCTTGGCTACATAACCATTTCCAAGACTGAACCTTTTTTAAGAGTTGATGCAAAGATGCCAGGGTGAGTGCCAGGTTACGTATGAACTTTTTGTAATAATTCACCAGCTCCAGGAAAGACTGAAGCTCTAGTACAGACATGAATGCTGGGACAGCTTTGATCCACCTCACTTTACATCCAATGGCTGTAACCTGGTCTTGATGGCTCTCTAGCCCAACTAGGTCACTTGAGGTGCCTGGAACACAAATTTCTCCCTTCTACGGCATACATCTGCTGGGAGAAATGTCTAAGGACTATGTCCAAGTTCTCTAAGTGCTCCTTATTGGTCTTTTCTGTTATCAGCATGTTACCTAGATAAATGATGGCCTGGGATAGACCTTGTAAAATGTTCTCCGTCATCTGCTGAAAAATTGTACAGGCTGACAATACCACAAACAGCAGCCTCATATTTGGTATAAACCCTTATGGGTATTAATTGTTGCATTGTTCTGGGAATCCTCATCTAACTGTAATTACAAGTATGCATGGCTCATGTCCAGCTTCATGAATGACCTACCAGCTTTATGGATAAATCATCTACATGAGGGATTGGCTTCTTGTTTGTTTAATGTCCCCACAAAGGCAAACTTACAGGCATCGCCTTTGATACTGGATGCCCATTCTGCAAACTGGACTGGTTTGATGATTTCTTCACTTTCCATCCTTCTGATTTCTGTCTCTACTTTGTATTTTAACTGTAGAGTTTAAATAAATTGTGTTTTGCTTAACGTCAATTAGATTGGTCGGTCACATTGCCTCTGGAACACAGCACTTCACTAAAATTAGAATAAGTTAGGGTCTAAGCTACCTCCTAGTCTGGTCCACAACAGTAGGCATCATCAGCTGATGACTGACTCATAGGCATTTATTTGCAGTCTTTGGGGAAACAACATCAAAGTCTAGATCAGTAGGATAACCATCTTCTGTCACTATCTTTTCAAAACTGTATATAAACACAGTTGCTCTACAGCAAAACCCTTTAGGGACTTTTTCCCCTCACATCCCATCCTCACGAGTATTTTCATGAATAGCTAAAGAAACAATCTCAAATACACAGTAGGCTTTAAGGTATCAACCCCATGCTGGAATGTGCTTACTGTAATGTTGATAGCCTTGATGATGTGAAGGGTCAGACATGGACATAACCTTGACTGATCACTCAGTGACTGATTCACAGCACATAGCTAGCTCTGCATGTGTCTGGAATCTCATTCTCATCATGTTTCTAATGAGCAGAGCTTCTGAAGCAGCTGCCAAAAGGATAAGGAAAGTGATGGTTAGCAAAATTGAATAGTTAAACATCCATCAATTTATTAGAAGGTGTTCATAGTTTAAAATATATTTATCTTATTTTTACAGTTTCAGTCATTGTGGCAGAAAAATGTGGTAAAGACTTGTATCTGTATTCTGAGTTCTGAAGAAAAGTCATACCAGGCTCAAAGTGCTAACTTTATTTCTTTCTCCATAGATCTGCTGGGTTTCTTCAGCATTTTCTCTGTTTGTTGCAGATTTCCAGCATCCTTGGAGGTTTATATTTTATTGCATTTACATTGTGCCTTTCATGACCTTGGGATATCTTAAAGACCTTCATAATCAATTGAGGATTTTTTGAAGTAGTCACTGTTGTGTAAAAGCAACCATCAATTTGCTTGTAGCAAGGTTCAACGAACAGCAATGTGACTGAAGCGAACCAGGCACGACAGCCACATCACCTTTATTAGTACCTGCCTATGGAACCAGATCATCCCCAATAGGCTACAGTCCACATGCAAGCCTTCCCAATTTGGCCCCGACTGTGACAATATCTACATTCGGAACACTGAGACCCTTCAGAAGCCTTTCTCCCCGCAACTCCTGAAACACACACTTGCAGCAATGCGCCAGCATCTCCAGGCACTATAATCAAGCCTACCCCAGCTCACGGCCTCCCTCTCCCAGACCTGCAAAGGACTGCTCCTGTTTTTTATTCTCCATGGGATCCACAACCTGAACTCACAATTCTACTCAGCTTTAGTGGACACTAAAAACTGTAAGTACAGTAAGCTTACTGGTGCCTACTACCCAAAATGGGATTCCTCCACCTCCCAAATCCTCAGCCGTACCCAGGACCTTCCCCGCAATGTACCCGCCACTATTGGCCATGAGGCTACTGTTGGAGAACCCACAGATGATGTCGCATCCGCCACCCCCGGGTACACTATTTCCAGGACAGCGAACACTATCGCTGCTGAAGCCACCGCCTCCATTTCCAAGACCAACACCACAGACACCACTGCTGCCACCACCTACACCGGTTCCGCACATCATGGACGCGGACGCAACTTCTTGCCCGCCAACGCTGACGCAACCCCGCCCGTCGCCGACGCTGACATCGCTCCACCCACCAGCCACCACAGCCAGCAGTTCCAGAGGATACCGCAACACTGAGCCCTGCTGAATCTTCACCATTCCCCCACGCCTCCCTATGACTGAGGATGAACGGTCAGTCCTCAGTAAATGGCTCACCTTTGTCTCCCTCCTCCCACACATCAACGAATACCAGTCACGCTTGGACGTTGAGCAGTTTTCTTGCTACCTCGAACTCCGCTCTTACTACTTCAACTAGGAGCCACGAGGAGCTTGAAAAGTTCATCCATTTCACCAGCACCTTCCACCCCAACCTGAAGCTCACCTGGACCATTTCTAATACCTCTATCGCCTCCCTGAACCACTCTCTCTCCATCTTGGGCAACCACCGAGAAACTGATATCCATTTCAAGCCCACCAACTCCCACAGCTACCTAGAATACACCTCCTCCCACCCACCTTCCTGCAAAAATGCCATCCCCTATTCCCAATTCCTTTGTGTCCGCCGCATCTGCTCCCAGGATGAGGCATTGCACTCCCGTACATCTCAGATGTCCTCGTTTTTCAAGAACTGCAACGTCCCCCCTGCAGTGTTCGAGAACACCCTCGACTGTGTCTCCTGCATTTCCTGCAACTCATCCCTCACACCCCGTCCCTGCAATAACAACCAAAACAGAATCCCTGTCATCCTCACGTACCACCCGACCAATGTTCGATTCCAACGTATCATCCTCCGACACTTCTGCCATCTGCAATCCGACCCCACCACCAAAGACATTTTTCCCTCCCCACCCTTCTCTGCTTTCCGGAGGGACCGTTCTCTCCGTGACTCCCTTGTCCACTCCATGCTACCCTCCAGCCCCACCACACCCGGCACTTACCCCTGCAACCGCACGAAGTGTTACATCTGCCCCCACACCTTCCCCCCTCATCCCCATCCCAGGCTCCAAGAAGACTTTCCACATCAAGCAGAGGTTCACCTGCACATCTGCTAATGTGGTATGCTGCATCTGCTGTACCCGGTGTGGCCTCCTCTACGTCGGGGAAACCAAACGGAGGCTTGGGGACCACTTTGCAGAACACCTCCGCTCGGTTCGCAATAAACAACTGCACCTCCCAGTCATGAACCATTTCAACTCCTTCTCCCATTCCTCACACGACATGTCCATCCTGGGCCTCCTGCTGTGCCACAACGATGCCACCCGACGGTTGCAGGAACAGCAACTCATATTCTGCTCAGGAGCCCTGCAGCCCAATGGTACAAATATGGATTTCACAAGCTTCAAAATCTTCCCTCCCCCTACCGCATCCCAAAACCAGCCCAGCTCGTCCCCGCCTCCCTAACCTGTCCTTCCTCCCACCTATCCCCTCCTCCCACCTCAAGCCGCACACCCATTTCCTACCTACTAACTTCATCCCGGCCCCTTGACCTGTCCGTCCTCCCTGGACTGACCTATCTCCTCCCTAACTCCCCACCTACACTCACCTTTACTGGCTCCATCCCCGTGTCTTTGACTGGTCTGTCTCCTCTCCATCTATCTTCTCCTCTATCCATCTTCTATCCACCTCCCCCTCTCTCCCTGTTTATTTCGGAACTCCCTTCCCCTCCCCCATTTCTGATGAAGGGTCTAGGCCCGAAACGTCAGTCTTCCTGCTCCTATGATTCTGCTTGGCCTGATGTGTTCATCCAGCTCTACAGCTTGTTATCTCAGATTCTCCATCATCTGCAGTTCCTGTTATCTCAGATAATCTGCTTCAGTACTTTTTGAGCGAGGGAAAAATGGTAGTCCACACAGCAGGTCAAGCAGCATCAGAGGAACAGGAGAGTCGACATCTCAGTTTGGGGTCTTTCACCAGGACTGGGGAGGGGGAAGGGAGCTGGGAAATACATAGAAAGAAAAGGTGTGGGTCTGTGGGAAGGTAGGTGGGAAGGTGATAGGAGGATGCAGGTAGGGAGTAGTTAGGGATTGGTCAGAAAGGTCAGGGAAGAAGATGGCCAAGTTGTGTCAGGTCAAGGTCAACGGCAGCCTCCACACCAAAGCAAACTCCTCTGCTTTTCTTCAAAATAGTACTGTCCAATCCTCAATGACCACTTGAGAGAGCATAAATGACCTGAGATTAAGGTCTCATCCAAAAGCTATTACCTTAGGCAGTGCAGCACACCCTCAATACTGAGACAAGAGCTGGATTGGTTTTTCATTCCCTGCCTGATTCCTCATATCAAATTTGGGAATGTGGAAGATTACAATCTCAAATAATTGTTTCACTGACTGCTATAGTACCCCACTCTGACACTTTAACCTGACCTTTCTTTCAATAACCATGATTCTGCATTTCCCTTCCTTTAGGGAATGGGTGTTGTCACTTACAAGTTATTTCACAAAATATTAGGGTTCAAAGACATTTATTGGCTTTCATTGAAATGAAGCAAACAATAAGTCTTGTTACTAATAATTAAACTCATACAATAATGATTATTGTCAATAACCATCACGTTCACTTGAGTCACTAATGGAAAAGTCATGTTACTGGAGCATTCACCGTGTCACAGGTCTTAAGTTTATGGCAAATAGCTGACCAGTCCTTGTTGAGCTTTATTCTATTGATTTTTACAGCTTTCTTTCAAAACATTTCTTTTACTCTATGGGAATCTATACATTTCAAAATGTTACCTGGTCTAATTAGATGGATTTTTGCTTTTGAAAGGAAAACCTCTGTAAGCTTTCACCTTGACAGAACCATCAATCAAGTCATTCAACTGCAACAGTTCCAGGGGCCCAAGGCTATCATACAGTATAGCTTGCCTTGTGCAAATCTGCCTTTGGTGAAGATAATTCCTGGGAGCACAATTGAACTATCCATAAGACTCATACATAGCTGAACGCTTATCAGCTAAAATCTTTATGAACCTCATTCAAAAGAAAACTGACATTGTTGGAGTTTTGCCAGAAGTTTACTTCAGAACGGAAGTTAATGAAAAGGATTAGCTATTTCCTTGCACCTTCGTATGTTGCCCAAAATGCTTTAATTGATATTGTGCTGTTCATTGTATTTAGAAAGAAAGAGATGCATCCTGTTGTAGAGTCTATAAGAAATATATCACTATACTTGACAAACAATAAATTTTGTGCAGGCAAACATTGTGTGTGTAGCAGATTCCCGTGACAGCGAACACTATCGCTGCTGAAGCCACCGCCTCCATTTCCAAGACCGACACCACAGACACCACTGCTGCCACCACCTACCCCGCTCCGCACATCATGGACGCGGACGCAACCCCGCCCGTCGCTGACGCTGCCATCGCTCCACGCACCAGCCACGACAGCCAGCAGTTCCCGAGGATACCGCAGAAACAATGACTGACTCAATGATCTGTTGTTCATTTTCGGCGTAGAAGTGGTTGTACAAATGTTGATCAGGACGTTGGGACCTCTTTGAATAGTATCATTGACTTTTATATTCACATGAACTGGACATGTAAGCTCTTGCTCAAAGATGAATGCAGTATGCACTATTAACATATGGAGGCTGCAATTTGCTTGTGGGACCAGAACACTTTGCCTATATACAAGAAATACTCTTCAGAATTCATAACAGATTTCAGTTTGTGCTTTGTTATTGGTATCAACAAGATAAATTACGGTGCAATATATAACGGCAATTATATGCAGACTAACAGGGCTCCCATTCCATCATTGTGCCTTTGATGTAATGAAAATTCCTATTAAACCTGGTGTAATAGAAAACTCCCCTGTGTGTCAATATACTAGTAAATTCATTGAGAACATTTATCGATCAGCTTTTATAAATGGCAAGTGATGCAAAATAACAAATCCACCAATTTACAGATTTGTTGTAAATTTATAATAGGATCGTGAATTATGTATGGTCCAGTGACTCACTATTAGTGATGCTATATTTGAACCGTCTTAATCTAATACTGTAATCATAACATTTAAATCCATTCTTTCTTGAAGATTTTCAAATACATTGTAACTTAATTAATAGATACCAGCATTGTCAAGATTATGGTATAACCAATAATGTTATAATTATCAAATATTCATACATGGTCTGAGATCTGTTCAATCTTCAACCAGCCATGTTTTGTGATCTCAGTTTTTGTATGTTATCCACCTTGGGACAGCAATCCACTTTATAATAGTGTTGTGACCCAAATTTCACCGTTACAGGTAGTGGCTCTGCAGTGAGGAAAATGCTGGAAGAGGTCCAGAACGCCAAGCCCTAGGATTGAACTTGACATCTCTCATTTTCACAGAGATAGGATTGGGGGTTGTCCATGGTTCATGCATTATTCCAGTTAGCCATTTCAATGGTGAATGGCGTAATTCGATTTTGGAGCGTGGAACTTGGAGTTGGTGATTTTGCCGGGTAAGAGCTGGCCTGTTCTAAATATATTCCCTTTGGATAGACAGGTACCTTTTTGGAGAGGTGAGGTGCGATAAGACTGTTTGACGTTGTGGACGTGTTTGTGTGTAAAATCTCCCATACTCTGTTATGAGCTCATGAGGCAATAGTCTAACGTGTACACAGGCACATATTTCATTTTTAATCTCAATATCCCCACAGTATAAAATGCCTTGGCACTCTTATCCAAGTAAAATTTAGCTTTCTGCCATCACATGTTGATTTTGTCACTCATACTTGTTACTACTTATTGACTTCAGCAGATATTTTGCTGTTCTACAAGTAGTTTGTGTGCAGTCTTTGTAACTGACAATACTCCCTGCCTTTAGTAGGCGCCTGTCTCCACTCGAGGCGCTACATTTGCTCGATTTCTTTCTTCTCCCTTTGGTTCATTTTACTGCCACCACAGCCTTTCTGTTTGACTAGGGATGGTGTGGAGCTGATGTATGGTGTTGAATTTCCCAATCCTTTGTGAAACAGATGAAGTTTTACTTCTGAACTGCAGACCATTGCCTTTAATCACTATGTTGGGAATGCCACAATGGCTTGTAGGCATGCAACAATCTCAATGGCAGAAATTAAATTCAGCTAGCTCACCTTCTGAAGTGCAGAACTAAAGTCTACAGTGTCAAAATAGTCTAGTCCAGTGATTGTGAAAAGTTCTACTCCAACCTCATTAATATTCTTTGTGAGATGCCATGTGTCATCAGTGACTCTCCAGCTTCCTTGGGTCCATATGCGTTACAAGCATTCTATTGGTAGATTGTCCCTTGAACTTCTTACTCAAGTTTGACAACTGGAGCACCTCTCTTGCCTTCCTCATCATTGACTAAGTTCCTGGTGGCTTGCATGGATGTGATTTAGCCATCTCTCCCTCTCAACTCTTTAGTGTTAGTGGCTGTAATTTCTTTGCACAAAATATCACTTTGTGCTATCAATTCATTGCTATATGCCCAAGATATACTTTTAGCAACAGTTGTGTCCTTGATGATTTCGGGCTATCCTTTCTCATTACTTACTGCAATGATTGGAAAGTAACCTCTTGTTGTGTATTTCACTTGATTTGTGAAGAGTGCTTGCCATGTTGCTGTCTCGGCTGGTTTGATGCCTTTTCAGAGCATGTCAAGGTTGCTGCTTTATATTAGATCTGGAAGCTTTCACAGTCTGGTATGGCATCTTCTACTTTCTTCATTGGGACTGCTGCTGTCGACAGCATGTCTGAAATGTACTTCTGCTTCCCTTGCTTGTATGTCACATCTAAATGGTTTTTCTGTAACAGGAATTACATTTTTAATGCTTTGTAGCAAATAGTAGCAGCTTGAGGAGAATGCTTTGAAGTGGCTTAAAATTGGACTTGGCTGTCACCTTGTCTTTTCTAAGTAGGTACTGGTATTTACAAATTAGGGCAAAGGCCATGCATTCTTTCTCAATCTGGTAATAGAGTTATTCCAATTGTGTTAGTCCTTTGGAAGCAAGTGCAAATTTTCAGATGTTGCTGAATTTGGGTTGTTTAAGATCTGTCTCTTTGGTGCCACTCTGCAAAGTAGCTCTATCATTCAGATCATAGTATTTCAGCACTGGCATTCCTATCACGAATTTCAGTTATATTGGTGAACTCTGCATCTTGTTCTATGCCCCAATGCTACTGTCCATCCTTAGCAGTGAGTTGGCATGATGGTTTTCAATTCAGCAACAATTGGGCAAGAATTTTACTTGCTTTCACAACATTCAACACCACTTGGGATGTCCCAAACATTAAAGTTCCCCAGGTGATATTCTACACCCAGGCTTGGCCTGATAAGTGGCAATTAAAATTTGTGTTAAATAAGAATTGAGCTGTGACACATAGCCTAATAGACGCCAAAAGAAATTAGCAATCAGTCCAAGCTTTGATTTTGATCCAGCTGAGACAGCTGGGTTTTGCTTGCTATTTGGGACTTGGAACTCCAGACCTTCATTCATGTCATAGCATTGAGCCCACAGCGTAAGCTGTTCTCTTGGTATAAGTCTGGTGTCATCATATAACCTCAACATAATTTTTAAGAGTTCATTTTTGGAGCACAATGTTGAGACACTTTATGCATGTCTGTGAAGTTTATGATGTTTGCATGATGCACCAGTGTTTCTCTGATGCTGTATGTTTTCCTTCTGCAATCCTCATTCCAACAGTCACAAACTAAATAGTTGATCTTTTGCTCGCTACATCACCAACATTTGCTTTATGCAGCACGGTTGCATTAGACATACAGCCTCTCCTAGGGGTCCATGCACAGTGACCAGTGCACTAACACCATCCACCACGTTGGTTCTCGGGTTCTAGAAGTTTCTGCTGTACATGGACCTCAAAGGTTCACACAGATCGAAACAAAATTAGCAGAATGTTGCACAACTCAACACTTCTATCTTTTCAGATGACAGTCTATGACTTTTAGCTGTCAGCACGTGTCTAATGTACATAATTGAAAATCTTTTTGTTCTCATTCATCCAGCCATCCCTTTCTGGGAGTCACATTAGATTTTGACAGTGGTCAGCAGTGGCATCTTCCATTGAATCTCTACATCAGTAAACAAGCAGATCATCCATGATATCATACTGTGGGAAGATCAATAGCCATCTCATGTTTTTTTTAAATTCGAATAGATCATAGAATAGTGTGGAAACAGGCCCTTTGGCCCAACAAGTCCACACCAACCCTCAGAGCATCCCACCCAGACCCATTCTCCATAACCCACCTAATCTACACGACCCTGAACACTACGGGCAATTTAGCATGTCCAATCCACCCTAAACAGCATATCTTTGAACTGTGGGAGGAAACTGGAGCACCTGGAGGAAACTCACGCAGACATGGGGGGAATGTGCAAACTCCACACAGACAGTCGCCTGAGGGTGGAATTGAACCCAGGTCCCTAGCGCTGTGAGGCAGCAGTGCTAACCACTGAGCCACAGTCCACCCTGTAATGTATTGATACTCCTCTGGAGCCACAGAAATGGCAAACAACATTTCCAACCATTTATATCCCCCAAAGGGCATCTGGAATTTGGTTGCACGCTATTGTTTCCATCCAGGTGAATTTATCCTTTGCATCCAGTGTAGTGAAGATTTTTGTCTTTGCAACGTGTGACAAAATGACTTTGATTGGTGGCATGGGATGGTGAGATATCTTCAGAACTTGATTTAGATTTTTTGGGTGGTTGCATACTCATAACTTCCCAGGGTTGTTTCACTCCAATCACACAGCTCACCCATTCTGCAGGAGTAGCCATTTACATGATTACTCCTTTCTTTTCCCATTTTACCACCTTGTCTTTCAGGTTAGTCTGAAAGATACCTGGAACTATTGTCTGAGATAATGGGAACTGCAGATGCTGGAGAATTCCAAGATAATAAAATGTGAGGCTGGATGAACACAGCAGGCCAAGCAGCATCTCAGGAGCTGTGCTCATGGAACTATTGTCTGCAGAGTTGGTAAAATCTACTTCTAGATGATATCCTTCAGGAAGACATCCTCACCTTGTGCACACTTCCAGGATTCTCTCTGATCTGTTCTGCTATCGATGGTTGAGTGAGCTGTGACACATAGCCTAATAGATGCCAAAAGAAGTTAGCAATCAGTCGAAGATTTGTATTTGATCCAGCTGAGACAACTGGCTTCTGCTTGCTCTTTGGACCTGGAACTCCAGACGTTCGTTCATGGCACAGCATTGGGTTCATAGCATATGCTGTTCTCTTGGTATAAGTCTGGTGCCATCATGTAGCATCAACATAAATTTTAACAGTTTATTTTTGGAGCATCATGTTAAGATAAATTTTATGACTTTTGCATGATGTCCTTGTGTCTCTCTGACACTTTATGTTCTCCTTCCTCAATCCTCATTTCAGCGGTCACATCAACTGTTTAATGGCACGGAGTAGTTTGTCAGAATTGTTGGCTACTGCCTCTCCAGGAACCATCTATACCTGCTTGAGTGCTTCCTTCTAGTCGCACACTCATGCACAAAATGATTCAGCATTTTCACAATGAGAATATTACTTTCTCCACATGGGACTTCGGTTCTTCACTTTTGAGTAACATCTCCTGCTGTAGTTGCATCCTAACATTTGTCTGTGGCTGTTCTGTCCTTTGGATCTGGATCAAGATGATACGAGACCTGGTTTTTTCTGTCATAAATGTCCTGTAAGTGCAGATTTCTGACCTCTGCACATCTGTGCATGTTGATTGCTTTCCTGAGAATGAGTTCTCCTCTCTCAGTAGATGTGGTTTCATTGTGGGATTCACAAATGGGGCTGAAGGTTGTGAAAGTATCAATGAACATTTCCACCTCCAACCTTATAATGGGAGCAAGATCATTAACCTAGGATACTACCCTGAGAAACTCTTACAGTCATGCCCGGTTGCTGAGATGATTGACCGCCAGCAACAACAATTCAATAAAAACCAAAAGAACTGCAGATGCTATACATCAGGAACAAAAACAGAAGTTGCTGGAAAAGTTCAGCAGGCCTGGCAGCATCTGCGAAGTAAAGATCAGAGTTAATGTTTCATGCCTGGTGACACTTTCTCAGAACTGATGATAGCTGGGAAAACATCATTTTAGACGCAGAAAATATGGATGGGAATGCGGTAGGGTGTAAATGATAGGATAGAGCCTAAACAGAGAGAGAAAGATGGTTGGACAGACAAAGGAGTTGCTAATGATCAGGCTGGGACGATGAATAGCTGTTAATGGGGACTATTAGTGACGAACAGCAGGGTGTGTGTAATGGCAGGCTGTGTGATAACAAGGCCTGGTGTGTAGGGTAGGGGGCTGGGACATGGGAGAGTTTAGGCCCTAAAATTATTGAATTCGATATTGAGTCGAGAGGGCTGCAGGGTCCCCAGGTAAAAAATGAGCTGTTGTCTTTCCAGCTTGCGTTGAGGTTCGCTGGAACACTGCAGCAAGCCTGAAACAGAAATGTTGAAGGGGAAACAAGGTGGTATGTTATAATGGCTGCAACAGGTAGTTTAGGCTCTTTTTTGCGAGCAGAGCATAGATGTTCTGCAAAGCAGTCACACAGTCTATGCTTTGTTTCCTCAGTATAGAGGAGACTACATTGTGAGCAACAAATGCGGTAGACTAGGTTCTGGGAAGTGCAGGTGAAGGGCGGCTTCACCTGGAAGGTATGTTTGGATACTGGCGGAGGGGGGGGGGGGGGGGGAGAAGGTAAATGGGCAGGCGTTACACCTTTGCCAGTTACAGAGGAAGGTGCCATAGGGCTGTGGGGAGGTGTTGGGGGTGAAGGAAGTGTGGACCAGGGTGTCCCGGAGGGAACAGTCCCTGCGGAAAGTGGATAAAGGAGGGGAGGGGAATATATGTACACCAATACAATTCTGTCTTTAATCAAATCAGCTTTCAGATATATATACTCAACGGATTATGTGAGCTGAGTTAATTAATGAATCATTTTCACCTTGGCTGCTAGTATTTACTTAGGGCTCAAAGTAAACATTCAATGCGTTCAAAATTTCTACGGTCTGCTTTTTCTGACCATCAGAGAGTTTCAGGGTATAATGTACACTGAAGCTGTCTCTTCTCAACACATAGCCACTGTGGCTTGCTAAGATCTGTTTCATTTCCGTAACTTTGTCATTCATGCGGAATAACTGCCAGCTCTGCTTCTTATCAGCTTTCATTTCAACTGGAACTGGGAGCGGAAAAGTTGCAATCTTAATGCCTTACCCAGCAGTTTTCCTGTGGCCTGTTTCTTCGGTTGTGTTTAGTTTCTTGTAAGATCAAAATTCTGAACAATCCTGAGTTTTTTTTTCAGAAGCTATGCTTTTAGACTACATCTCTTTGACACTCAGTGTCAACCCCACTACTAATGTAGTTATGATCAGGCAGACTGATGCATTCTATGGTTTAATGTAAATTTCAAGATGGCTATCTCCGGTCAGTGCCTCCTGGTACAGGTCACATGACAACAGCAAGCAAGGAGACACATTGATACAAATTATACTTCAAACCCAAAAGGGCTCATTTTGTTTTATTCTTTCATGGGATGTGGGTATTTCCGGCTAGGCCAGCAATTATTGTGCATCCCTAATTGCTTGGGGGAAGGTAATGTTTTGAACTGCCTTCTTGAACTACTGCAGGCATAGGTACCCACAATGCTTTCAGACAAGGTGTTCCAGAATTTTAATCCAGTCACAGTGAAGGAATGGCAATTTACCAGTGTTTGTATTTCCAGCTGGATTTGTCTTTCTAGATGATAGACCATCCCACCAACCTTGAAGGTCCCATCAAAAGGGGTTTGGCAATTACAATAGCATATGTTGTATACAGTACACACCACTGCCACTATGAGTCAGTTATGAAGACATTAATGTAGAAGATGGTGACTGGAATGCCAATCAAGTGGGAAGCTTTGTACTAGATGGGATCAAGCATGAGTTTTGTTGGAGCTACACTTATACGGGCAAGTGGAAAGCATTGCAGCACCCTCTTAGCTTGCTCATGTACATGGTGGATAGGCACTGGGGAGAAAGGAGATAAGTTACTCACGACACAGTTCTAAACCACTGACTTGCTTTTGTAGCCACAGTATTTCTGTGCTGGCTGAGTTTAGCTTCTGGTCAATGGTAATGCCCAAGATGTTGATTGTTATATATTCAGTGAAGGCTATGCCATTGAACATCAAGGGATGATGATTAGATTCTCACTTCTTGGAGACGGTCATTGACTGGGCACTTACTTAACACAAATTTTAATTGCCACTAGCTAGACAGATAAAAAACTGGCTGGGCAACAGAAGACAGAGGGTAGTAGTAGAAGGGAGTTTCTCAAATTGGAGACCTGTGACCAGTGGTGTTCCAAAGGGATCTGTGCTGGGACCACTGTTGTTTGTGATATATGTAAATGATCTGGAGGAAGGTGTAAGTAGTCTGATCAGCAAGTTTGCTGATGACACTAAGATTGGTGGAGTAGCTGATAGTGAAGGGGACTGTCAGAAATTACAGCAGAATATACATAGTCTGGAGAGTTGGGCAGATAAATGGCAGATGGAGTTCAATCCGGGCAAATGCGAGGTGATGCATTTTGGAAGATCAAATTCAAGGGCGAACTATACGGTAAATGGAAAAGTCCTGGGGAAAATTGATGAACAGAGAGGTCTTCCCATGATAATACAAGGTACTGACTGATTGGTTTCTTGGCTGAGACTGTGGTCACTTACTTTGCAGCCAAAAACATGAAGCAGTGTTTTTAGGAGAGGATGAGACAAAATATTTAGAGTGTCGAGAGGGTCCATAAAGTTTTGCAACTGAAGACATAAAAGCTGCTAGAGTTTAAAAATAACTTGGATCTGTATTTGAACTAACATTAATGTAGAGGGCCAAGAGCTGGAAAACAGGATTCAACTTGATAGTTTTAATTTGGCTGGCAAAGATGCGCTGGGCCAAATGCTCTCCTTCCATTGCTGCAAATTGGTGATCAGGTCCATTGTTCCCTGAAGGTGACAACGCAGGTCAATAGGGTGGTAAAGAAGGCATATGGCATGCTTTCCTTCATTGGGCGGGGTATTGAGTACAAGAGTTGGCAGGTCATGTTGCACTTGTATAGGACTTTGGTTTGGCCACATTTGGAGTACTGTGTGCAGTTCTGGTCGCCACATTACCAAAAGGATGTGGATGCTTTGGAGAGGGTGCAGAGGAGGTTCACCGGGATGTTGCCCGGTATGGAGGGTGCTATATGAAGAGAGGTTGAATAGATTAGGATTATTTTCATTAGAAAGATGGAGATTGAGGGGGGACCTGATTGAGGTCTACAAAATCATGAGGGGAATCGACAGCGTGGATAGCAAAAAGCTTTTTCCCAGAGTGGGGGACTCAATTACTAGGGGTCATGAGTTCAAAGTGAGAGGAGGAAAGTTTAAGGGAGATATGCGTGGAAAGTTCTTTACACAGAGGTTGGTGGGTGCCTGGAACGCCTTGCCAGCGGAGGTGGTAGACACAGACACGTTAGCTTCTTTTAAGATATATTTGGACAGGTACATGGATGGGCAGGGAGCAAATGGACACAGATCGTTAGAAAATAGTTGACAGGTTAGATAGAGGATCTTGATCGGTGCAGGCTTGGAGGGCCGAAGGGCCTGTTCCTGTGCTGTAGGTTTCTTTGTTTCTTTGTTTTGTTTCTTATCTGACCAAGCCTGGGTGTAGAAGATCACCTGGGGAGCTTTAATGTTTGGGACATCCCAAATGGTGTTGAATGTTGTGAAAGCATCAGTGAACATCTTCACTTCAAAGTTTATAATGGGGGTATGATCATTAAGGAAGCAGTTGAAGATGGTTGGGCCGTGGATACTATTGTGTGGAACTCTTACAGTGATGTCTGGCTACTGAGATGATTGACGTCCAACAACCACAATCAGTTTCTTTGTGCCTGGTATGACTCCACCCAGATGGGGTTTCCTCCTGATTTTTATTGACTCTAGTTTGTCTGGTTCCTCGATGCTGCCTTGGCGTTCAGGCCAAACACTCCCTCTTGACTTCTGGAATTCAACTCTTTTGAACAAAGGCTGAACTGGCTCTGCATTGAGCAAACTGCTGCTGAGCAGTGAATGGGTTGTTGTTGAGCAAGTTATGTTTAATGGCACTATCAATGACCCCTGCCATCACTTTGCTGATGCCTTGCATGAAAATTTGGATTGTCAAAATGGTCAAGAACCTGTATTCAAGACTGCCTGGATTTAAGACTAAGCCAGTGGTCTGTATTTTCGAATATCTGTTCACACTTTCACAACTGGGGTGCCTGTCAAGTAAGCATTTTGACTGATGGTGCCAACTGAGTAGTGAGTGAAGATGTATGTTTGCAAAGGGAATTGACCACTTAAGTGAAATGTCTGTTTACATTACAGATTTGTTGTAGTAATTTCAACGTACTGAATGTTTTCATTCATAGTGACATAATCAATGGGCAGATAACTTCATTTGCTATCAGAAAACCTGATATACGTCCTTATTGCATAGTTGCTGAATTGGCTGAACATTAAAGCTCCCCAGGTGATCTTCTACACCCAGGCTTGGTCAGATAAGAAACAAAGCAAAGAAACCTACAGCATAGGAACAGGCCCTTCGGCCCTCCAAGCCTGCACCGATCAAGATCCTCTGTCTAATCTGTCATCTATTTTCTCTGATGTGTGGGGTGTATGAGTTGGCTTAAGGCGGTATTGGGCTATAAAGACAAAGGGATACTTGGAGGCATATGGCAATTGGTGATAGGGTGGGTATGAGGGTGTCCAGGCCCATAGGGGAGCAAGTATATGGAGGTATGAGGGGCCATAAGGGATGATTACAGAGATATAGTCTGGTTCAGAGCTATGTAGGGCCATGTGAAGAGAAGGTAGGGCACTGGTTGGTGTGGCTTCGCACGTATGGGTCATTGAGAGGACGGTAACGAGTAATAAAAGCAGGAAAGATGATTTATGTTTTACCTATAAGCTTTGACTTTGCTGTAAGCTTTCTGTCCAGCCTGTTTAAGGAACTGACAGCCTTCTCTAATATTCCCAAGTTGCCTAGCACAATTCCCAATTTCGCCCTAGGTTTGTATCAGTGATAATGGGAACTGCAGATGCTGGAGAATCCAAGATAACAAAGTGTGGAGCTGGATGAACACAGCAGGCCAAGAAGCATCTCAGGAGCACAAAAGCTGACTGATGAAGGGTCTAGACCCGAAACGTCAGCTTTTGTGCTCCTGAGATGCTGCTTGGCCTGCTGTGTTCATCCAGCTCCACACTTTGTTATCTTCGCCCTAAGTTTCTCCACTTCTCCACTTGTCTCTCCTCCCTAAAACCCAAGCTTTTTGACTGTTGCTTCAGTCACTCCATGCTGTGTGTGTTTTTTTTTAAATTCTACATCAATGGAGCTCCTTGGAACATTTTACTGAGTTAAGAATGGTTTTCAAATCCATATTTCTTTTGCTCGAAATTTGAATCATTTTGGCAGCAGAAACTGTGAGCCATTTAAGACTGTCCACACACCAGCCACAGGAAAGGTTGCATGATTTTCATCACTAGCAAAGCGAAACCTTTTTGCTCAGTCACAGCTGCAGATGCAACTCCAAGGTGTAAATTACTTCATTGTTGTCGAGTCGATTGTAAATTCCCAGGTTACGGATAATGACAAAAAGCATTTGAAACTGCAGCAAGAAGAAAATGTGTTTTGCAAGGTACCAATAAGTGAACTTTTAAGCACAATACAGGGGAGACCAAGGAAAAACTTTGAGTTGCAAGAGGTAAAATAGCTTGTGTAGCCAAATTATAGCTGAGTTCTCAAGTAGCACATGCAACAGCCTGCAGTAATTCGAATTGATGTACGAGATCATTTGGATCAGGGCCAGGAGGGAAATGAAAATAACCCGTTCGCCCAAAATGAGGATTTAGTCAGCAAAGCAAACGGCATGAGTGGGCTGAGTCAACTTGTCTCATTTTTCCCAATTCTGTAATTTTCTGCTTTTATAATGGCCCCCAAGCTCTCACCCGCTGGAGGTACATTTTCAGAAATGGAGCTGATATCATGCTCAGATTTCCTAATGCTGTTGGAGTGGATTTAAACTAGATTGTCAGGGGGATGAGATCTTGACAAGTAGTTCGGAGGGGAAATATGGAGAGGTAGCTTCAGGAGTTAAATGTGAGTGACTGAGTCTGGAAAGCAGAGGACACAAGCGTGTCATAAGAAAAATGTGAGTTTAGTAAGGCTGTGTGGAATATATCTTAATGCAAGAAAGCTGGAGACTAAGATAGATGAGGTGAAGGTGGATTTTGATATTGTAGCTATGATTGAAAAATGGGCAGGATTGGCAACTCAACATTCCTGATATAGGGTATTCAGATGCAATTGAGAGGGTGTCAGAGGGGTGGAGGGTTCTGCAGTGTTGATCAAAGAATCAAATATTGCAGTCTGGAGAAATTATATAGAGTCAGAAAGTCATAGAGGTTCAGAAAAAAGGTCTTTAGCCAATCATGTGCATGCCAATCATCAATATCTATCTATTCTAATCCCATTTTCCAGCACTTGGCTTGTATCCTTGTATGCTATGGCGATCCAAGTGCTCATCTGAATACTTTTTAAAAGACTTGGGAATGCCGACCTCAGTAACCCTGTTAGGCAATAAGTTCCTGATCCTCTCAATCCTCTGGGTGAAAAAAATCCCCTCTCAACCTCCACACCTTAAAACTGTCCCTCTTGGTTACTGATCATTCGACGATGAGTATTGTGCCCTATCTCTAGCCCTCAGGACTTTGTATAACTGAAACATATCCCCTCTCAGTTTCCGCTGCTCAAAGGAAATTGACCCCAGTCTCTCTAGTGTGTCTTCATAGCTGAATTGCTTTGGCCCTGGCAAAGACTTGGTGAATCCCTGCTGCAATGTCTCTGGTACAATCCCATCCTTGCTGTAGTGTGGAAACTGGAACTACACACGGTTCTCCAGCTGTGACCTAATGTTATATATGGCTCTATTATAATCTGTTTGCTCTTGTATTCACTGCCTTGACTAATAAATACACCTCCTGAACTACCTTACCTACCTGTCCTATTTCTTTCAAAGATCTGTGGACATGCATATCAAACTCCTTCCATTGTGTTATCTATTATAGGAAGGATGCGACTGCACGATGAAGGTTACCAGTATGCTGCCTGGGCTGAAGGGTCTGAGTTACAATGAAAGGTTGGGATTATTCTACTTTTCTGTAATAAGCTCAGGAGCTGAGTGGCCCTGGCAGAACCCAAACTAGGCGTCATTGAGCAGGCCATTGCTGAGCAGGTGCTGCCTGATAGCACTGTTGATGACACCTTCTATCATTTCACTGATGTCTGAGAGTACACTGATGGGGTGGTAATTGGCCAGGTTGGATTTGTCCTGCTTTTAGTTCACAGGACATACTTGGGCAATTTTTCACATCGTCAGGTCGATGCCAGTGTTGTAACTGTACTGGTACAGCTTGGATAGGGGAGCAGCATATTCTGGAGAACAGGTCTCAAGTTCTATTGCCTGATGTTGTCAGGGCCCGTAGCATTTACAGTATCCAGTGCCTCCACTGTTTCTTGATATCACATGGAGTGAATCGAATTAGCTGAAGACTGGTATCTGTAATGCCGGGGACCACTGGAGGAGGCCGAGATGGATCATCCACTCGACGCTTCTGGCTGAAAATTGCTTGGAGGCTTCTGCTTTGTATTTTGCACTGATGTGCTGGGCTCTTCTATCATTGAGGATGGGGATATTTGTGGACCCTCCTCCACCAGTGAGTTGTTTAATTGTCAACCATTGTTCATGACTGGATGTGGCAGGACTGCAGAGCTTAGATCTGATCCGTCGGTTGTATCTCTGTCTGTCACTTGCTGTTTTTGCAGGTTGGTATGCAAATAGTCCTGCTTGGTATCTTCAACAGGTTGACATCTCATTTTTAGATATGCCTGTTGCTGCTTCTGGTATGCCGCCTCTGCGTTCTCCATTGAACCACAGTTGACTCCCTGGTCGATATAATAGTAGAGAAGGGGATACGTAGTCATGGATTTTATATCATTTTTGTACAGCTTTTCAGCACATCTGTCCCAGTCCTCCTGTATAATGTTCATACCAACAGATGCCAGGATCATGCATATTACAAACAAAAGAACCTCAATCCAGTTTAGAGAAAGCACCCTGGCAACAAGCAAACCATACCATAGTAAAGTTATTGACTTGCTCGCCAAGCTGGCTTGTTTTCGTTCAGACGTTTCATCACCTTGCAAGGTAAAATCATCAGTGAGGCCTCCGATGAGGCTATGCTGTTCTGCTCCGCCTGGAATTTACACTGGCTGGTCTGTTACGGTGAGCTGAGCATTTCCTGTTCTGATCTGGATGGGTTTGTATATGGGGTCCAGTTCTGTATGTTTGTTGATTGCATTATGGGTTGAGAGCCATGTCTCTAGGAATTCCCGTGCATGCCTATGTTTGGCTTGGGCTACTATGGTTACTTTGTCCCAGTTAAACTGATGGCCTTCATTGTTCAAGTGTACTGATATTAGGGAAAGTTTGTCGTGTCGTTTTGCTGCTAGCCAATGTTCATGTATTCTGATGGCTAGTTTCCTTCCTGCCTGTCTGATGTAATGTTTGTGGCAGAACTTGCATGGTGTTTTGTAAACTACATTGGTTCGGCATGTCATTTCTATGGGGTCTTTAATCCTTGAGAGTGTTTGTCGCAACGTGACTGTAGGCTTCTGTGCTACCATGATTCCTAATGGTCATGGGATTCTTGTTGTCAGTTCTGATTTGTTCAGACCCATTGTCTCCTCACCAGGCACACCTTCACACAGGATAGTCAGAATTGCCGGATGCTGGAGTCAGCGATAACACAGTGTGGAACTGGAGGAACACAGCAGGCCAGAAAGCATCAGAGGAGCAGGAAAGCTGATGTTTCAGGTCAGGGCCCTTCTTCAGATGTCACAGTATTATTCACATTAATTTACATCCCACTAGCCAAAGAAACACTGGCCCCATTACCAGAAGAAGCAGGAAAGCAGACCAGCAGCTCCATCATCAATAACAACATACTCAAACTACTCGACCTATGCTTCACCACACACTTTGTCTTTGATGGTCAAGTATACAAACAGATCAAGAGAAGAAAACAACAAGCAGCCTGTGTTTCTGAATGTCAGATTGGAACAATATGGAGTCCCAAACCTCAGTATACAGGAAAGCAACCCACACTGACCAAACCCTCAACTTCCACAGCTACCACTCCAATGTCCACAGACAAAGCTGTGTAAGGACACTATTTAAATGGGCTGCCACTCACTGCAAAATGCCACATCTACGCAGGAAAGAGGAAGCGCATCTATACAAAATCTTCACTATTAGTGGATGTAGCCTCGACTTTATCCGCAGGATCCTACTAAACAGCAACAACAGGAGGACAAAGTACACCCTAACACACTGGCCACACTGCCCCACATCAAGAACATAGCAAAACTGATAATGAGACTCTTATGACCACGAGGAATCATGGTAGCCAACAAGCCCACAGCAACTCTATGAAAAATGCTCACAATGATGAAATACGCCATAGAAGTGACATGCAGAATCAATGTGGTTTACAAAATACCTTACAAGGACTGCCACAAACAATACATCAGACAGACAAGAGGGAACCTAATCATCAGAATACGTAAACATTGGCTAGCAGCAGAACGACATGACAAACTTTCCCTCATATCAGAACACTTAGACAATGAAGGACATCAGTTTAACTGGGACAAAGTTACCGCAGTAGTCCAAGCCAAACACAGGCACACACGGGAATTTCTAGAGACACAGTTCTCACCCCATAATGCAATCAACAATCGTATAGAATTGGATCCTATATACAAATCCATACGGAACAGAAATGGAAATGAGACTACTCACCATAAAGGACTGCACAGTGTAAATTCCAAGCTGAGCAGAACAACATCACTTTGTCAGAGGCCTTGCATGGTGACAAAACATCTGAATGAAACAAGCCAGTGCAGTGAGCAATTCAACAATACCACCCACAACCCGAGCCACAAATCTTTGCAAAAATCTTAAGTATACCATAGTAACTCATAAGTCTCCTGATTTCCTGCTTTCCCTGTTTTATATCTTGAAATGTTCTCCTCACAATGGGACCCTGTTTGTTTCCCTTCAAAGCATAGCAGTTATCCATACCTTTTGGGCAGAACACATCATCTACAAGCCTGGCACAAGATATCCTAATTCAAGCTTTGTCACAGCAAGCTGCTGTCAAGAAGTCTGAGGAAATGCTTCAAAGTCTCTTTGGAAAGAAAAGTTGCAACATTACAGTTACTGAAGACTGCCCTAACTGGACAAGAAGAGTTGACTGAACATTCTGAGGATCTCTGATAAGCTCAGGTAAAGACCAAATACAAACAGCAGCAGGAGCATATGGAAAACTGAGACTTAAATGCACCACCTGAGAAAACATCAGGTTGCCCATCTGTGGCAGAGTGTGCAGATACAACATTGGACAATCTAGCCACCTCAGGGCCTACTAATCCAGAGTGAAGGAAAGGTGTTTGATTCTTAAGAGGAAGCGCACTTTAGTAATCCATTCCAGACTGCACAAAGTGTCCATGAATGAGCCAATTGTTGGCCAATATATTTCATCTGCAATCCATCTGGCACTAGCCATTTCTAATGTCCTATCCACTACACAGAATCAAACCCATTTGTTATTTGAAAAAGAAACAAGTTGTATTGAGCATTTAGGTTGCAAGAAGCCTCTTCCCTTTCACCGATAAATGGAATTTTCATCCAAGTGTAAATGAGGCAAAAAGTTAGTTGTTTCAGCAGAACATCGACTACGTCTCCAAAAACCCCAATGCTGCTTACTCCAGACACTTCTTATTCCTTTAAGAACAACAGCCTCAACTCTTGGGAGCCTACTTTGACAGCTAGTAAGAGACCAAAGAAAGGGCATCATTCTTTGTAGTAGTACATCAATCAATGAGACATCCAGTCTGCACTTGTCAGCTTCTATTTAAATTGCTATATTTTCAAGTTTCGGAGAGAAGGTCAGTTTTGAAGTGGAATTACGATTGAACAAGTCCCAGATATTTTGTATGTAAATAAAGATAAACTGAAATGAAGTACAAATAGTTTGAGAGAAACACTGCTGTACCACTGCAGGTTTTGTTTCATGTGTTCACTGGACAACCATTTATTTTTTGCTCGCTTTCAGCAGGCTTGTTCAATGAGTACAGCTCTTAAATCAGTAAATCAATAGTAAATTTCAAACATAATCTCAGTGCAAAACAGTGGATGTCTGTTGAGTAAACATTGTTTGTGGAGTTTCTATGGTGACCTGAATTTGCTATAAAGCGACTGACCTATAGTGCGGTTTCAAGGTTTTTGCTTCTTGTTTTTAATAATTGTGCAAAGTCACAATCTGGCTAACATTGCACTTCTCTCTGTCCAATGCATTCAGAAATGATCTCAACTCTATATTTTCCTGAAAACTACTTCCTGAATTTGTACACCTGTGCAATTTGCACAACCTTTTTCATTGCATTACTTAATTTTTATTGTTTGGATCTTTGTATGTGCTTCAGGTGAACGGTAACACTTGCAACGAGAGATCATTCACAAATCACACCCCAATTTCTTCTACTTTTGTACATTTTATTCATGGGCAGGAAAATCTGAGACAGCCTGTACACAGCTTGCTTACTCCACACTCTACATAATAAAACGCTGACCCTCATCAGCTCTCTGCCCAGTTCTGCTCAGGTGAAATTATTAACTGCCATGGCTAACAAAACACTCATTGTGTTTCCCTTAATTAGTATTTTGTAAGGGCTTTAGGACCATTGTAAAAAAAATCGTGTGATGTCATAAAGCTACATGACTGTGTCAGTCACAACGTACTTAGAAATACAGATCTCCAAACATGTCCCCCTTTCATTCAAAACGTTGCATACATTATCATGTGCACTTTGTAACTAACCCAAAACTCTTAGTCAATTAAAAAAGACTCAGGAACAAAACTGTTTGTTCATTCTTGCCAGTCCTACATTGACTGTTCCTGAATGTCTATTTTATCCATAATGCTAAAGCATTCAGATCTTTTAATGACACCTGTGTAAGGTTCTGTTGGTTCTTTGTTGGCATGTGTGGAATCCTGAGTTGATGTTCTTTCAGCCCAAGGGGTATTATCCAGTTTGTGTTACCTTGCTGTGTGTAAACATGCTTGAATGTCCTTGTTGTGTGAGGGTTGCTCCAAGACTTGTTTTGCTGACATTGCGTTGCAAAGTGATTTCATTGTTAACGTCTTTGTGCCTCAGCACTGATATGGTCACAATGAATTATTGGATAAAAGTAAGAACAGCTTTTAGAGTGGTGCCCAAATACCAACTGATATCCTTAACATTGAGCTTGTGTAGAAGTTCTCAGTCTCATAACAAATTAGCAAGAAATTTGCTGAGTAATTCACCAACCGTAACATATTGTTGCATTGCTTTCACACTTAATGGACACTACTGCTCTACTGCAGCTCTCATCTCACCTGGATCACACTAAAGTCCTAATCTAATTTTTGCTGTTCCAGTTTTAATCTCTTTATCACTGTCGATTGTTTCATTATTATCAACTTCCACCTGTAAGCTGATGGACACACTTTTCAAAGCTTCGGGTTTGCTGTCTTTCAGGAGTGATACTAATCCCAAGTACCTCAATAAATATTTTAGTGACTCGAGACTAAACTAACTTTTCCTAATTCTAATAGAAATGTGCTGGCATTGAATGTGGAGATTTCGATACTGTAGTGGTGTTTTTGATTAAATATTAGTTTCAGAGAAACCTCTAAGGAACATGCCACCCCCTACGTTTTCCCTGTGACCCTACATTTCCCATAGCTCACACACATAGCCTACACATCCCTGAACATGGTGGAAAATTTAACGTGGAAAAAGAAAGAAAGACAAAAGGAAAGAAGTGGGAAAGAGATGAAACAGCCAGGAAAGAAGAGAGAAAGCTTTAGGAAAATGGCAGAAAAGGGATTTGAATGAAAACAGCTTGAGTTGTAGAAGAGAGATAACAAAATTGTGGAGCTGGATGAACACAGCAGGCCAAGCAACATCTTAGGAGCACAAAAGCTGACATTTCGGGCCTAGACCCTTCATCAGAAAAAGTTTTTCTGATGAAGGGTCGAGGCCTGAAATGTCAGCGTTTGTGCTCCTAAGATGCTGCTTGGCCTGCTGTGTTCATCCAGCTCCACACTTTGTTACCTCGGATTCTCCACTATCTGCAGTTCCCATTATCTCTGAGTTGAGGAACAGGAAGCCTACTGCATCCCATGAAGACAGTACTGGCTCAGATATAAGGGTGTCCGCTATTTAGTTTTCTCATTGAATTCCTATGTTTGACCAGACAGAGGTGGAAACTTTATCTCTTTTGAGCAGGTTTGACGTTAAAGCAGCCAGTCCAACATTGGTCCTTAACACTGCAGAGTAAGCTTTTGGGGAAAGTTCACAAAATACCCTGGAAAGTCCATTTACATCTGGTTTGAAACAGTTAAGCTGCTTGGCAACATCCAAATCAGAATGAATCAATATAAATATCAGATTAAATTGTCTCTTGATTCTAATGGAGATTGATACTGGCGCAGCTGTTTGAGTGGTCACAGGACCAGTCTTTAGCAAAATTCATTCTGGGCTCCAGCCCTTAAGTTTGCACAAGACCTCAGCCAGACTGAGAGCCTACGCCGGTTACAGATTAAGGGTCCAATTTCAGTTCCAGTCTTATGAGAAGCAGCTGGTTCAGCTACCACTGATTGTAAGTAAAAGGTTTGGTCCCAAGCTTGACGGGATGAAATTGGTTGAGAAAATTCAGCTTGATTGGCTGAACCCTTTTTGATTAGAAAGTGGCTGCCAAATTAAATGCCTGGAGCTTTTTCAGGAAAGTCCAAGGTCTATTAAAGGAGCCAAGGTCACCTTGCATGTTGACCAGGAAGCAATTCTACGATTCTGCAAGGTCCACCCAGTTGGAAAAAGTAGATGCAGAAATCAGGAGGTTGGAAAGTGAAGGAATCACCAAACCATTTCAGTTTGCAGAATGAGCAGCACCGGTCATACCGATTGTGAAGCCCAATGGGTTGGTTCATCTTTGTGGGGATTTTAAATAAATGTTAAACCACTTTTTAACATCTGAATGGATAGAAGGTTTATATGCAAAGCTGACAGGGGGGTGGTCCTTTGTGTAACTGGACATGAGCTATGCGTTTCTGAAATTCTGGTTAGTTGAGGATTCCCAGAAGGACCAAAACATGAGAGACTGCCATTTGGGGGATTTTAAACAAATGCCATTTGGGGCATCAACAGTCTGTGCAAATTTTCAGCAGTTGATTGAGAACATTTTAAAATGTCTACCCCAGGTCACCATTTATCAAGATAGAACATAGAACATAGAACATAGAACAGTACAGCACAGAACAGGCCCTTCAGCCCACAATGTTGTGCCGACCATTGATTCTCATGTATGCACCCTCAAATTTCTGTGACCATATACATGTCCAGCAGTCTCTTAAATGACCCCAATGACCTTGCTTCCACAACTGCTGCTGGCAACGCATTCCATGCTCTCACAACTCTCTGCGTAAAGAACCTGCCTCTGACATCCCCCCTATACTTTCCACCAACCAGCTTAAAACTATGACCCCTCGTGCTAGCCATTTCTGCCCTGGGAAATAGTCTCTGGCTATCAACTCTATCTATGCCTCTCATTATCTTGTATACCTCAATTAGGTCCCCTCTCCTCCTCCTTTTCTCCAATGAAAAGAGACCGAGCTCAGTCAACCTCTCTTCATAAGATAAGCCCTCCAGTCCAGGCAGCATCCTGGTAAACCTCCTCTGAACCCTCTCCAAAGCATCCACATCTTTCCTATAATACGGCGACCAGAACTGGACGCAGTATTCCAAGTGCGGTCTAACCAAAGTTTTATAGAGCAGCAACAAGATCTCACGACTCTTAAACTCAATCCCCCTGTTAATGAAAGCCAAAACACCATATGCTTTCTTAACAACCCTGTCCACTTGGGTGGCCATTTTAAGGGATCTATGTATCTGCACACCAAGATCCCTCTGTTCCTCCACACTGCCAAGAATCCTATCCTTAATCCTGTACTCAGCTTTCAAATTCGACCTTCCAAAATGCATCACCTCGCATTTATCCAGGTTGAACTCCATCTGCCACCTCTCAGCCCATCTCTGCATCCTGTCAATGTCCCGCTGCAGCCTACAACAGCCTTCTACACTGTCAACGACACCTCCGACCTTTGTGTCGTCTGCAAACTTGCTGACCCATCCTTCAATCCCCTCGTCCAAGTCATTAATAAAAATTACAAACAGTAGAGGCCCAAGGACAGAGCCCTGTGGAACTCCACTCACCACTGACTTCCAGGCAGAATATTTTCCTTCTACTACCACTCGCTGTCTTCTGTTGGCCAGCCAATTCTGTATCCAAGCAGCTAAGTTCCCCTGTATCCCATTCCTCCTGACCTTCTGAATGAGCCTACCATGGGGAACCTTATCAAATGCCTTACTGAAGTCCATATACACCACATCCACAGCTCGACCCTCATCAACTTTTCTAGTCACATCCTCAAAAAACTCGATAAGGTTTGTAAGGCATGACCTACCCCTCACAAAGCCGTGTTGACTGTATTTGATCAAGCCATGCTCTTCCAGATGGTCATAAATCTTATCCCTCAGAATCCTTTCTAACACCTTGCAGACGACAGACGTGAGACTTACCGGTCTATAATTGCCGGGGATTTCCCTATTTCCTTTCTTGAAGAGAGGAATTACATTTGCCTCTCTCCAGTCCTCAGGTACGACTCCAGTGGAGAGCGAGGATGCAAAGATCTTCGCAAGTGGCGAAGCAATTGCATTTCTCGCTTCCCAAAGCAGCCGAGGACAAATCTGATCCGGGCCTGGATGCTGTACTGATAACAGGCAAGGCAATTAAGGAGCACTTAGAGAACTTGGGCACAATCCTTAGACATTTCTCCCAGACCAGTATACACTTTAGAAGGAAAACAATGTGTGTTCCAGCCACCCCAAGTGACCTATTTAGGCTAAAGAGTTGACAAGACTGAATTATGCCCATTGGAAGATAAAGTGAGGACGATCAAAAATGCCCCAGGTTCCCTGCCTGTACCAGAGCTTCAGTCTTTCCTGGGGCTGGTGAATTATTACGGAAAGTTCATATGTAACCTGACCTCCATCCTGGCACCTTTGCATCAACTCTTAAAATAAGGGAAATGGTCTTGTAAATGGTCATGTAGCCAAGCCATAGCTTTCCGGGAAGTGAAGGAACAGCTCTCGACTTTGAGGTCTTTGTACACTATGATCCCATGCAAGATCCACTGTTGACATGCGATGCTTTCCTGTATGGCATCGAGGCAGCATGGCAAAACTGAAACATCCGGTAGTGATGGGGAAACCAAAGGGCCATCACAATCAGAATTGAAATATTTTTGGACCCGGAGAGATGAGATCACAGTAAAGGATGGTGTATTATTTCAGTGAGCAAGAGTGATTGTCCCAAGCAAAGGTCACCACCAGATACTGGGCTGAACTCCACCAGGGTCAGCCAGGGGTCTCCAAATGAAAGATGTTGTCAAGTGGTTATGTCTGATGGTCACGATTGGATGCAGACATAACGTCTTGGTGGGACGGTGCCCAGGGTGTCAACAAGGACAAATATTACCACCAGCAGCACCCCCGCATTCGTAGGAATAGCCGGCTAAACTCTGGACTCAGATACACATTGACTATGCAAGTCCTTTCATGGCTTCAATGTTCTTCATCATTGTAGTTACCTGCTCAAATCGATTGGATATGCTTAGAGTTCATTTATCAAACAAGGGAATGATGATAGAAAAATTGCAAGCGTCTTTTGCAATATTTCTCCGTCAAGCTTTGAAAGTACCTCAGAATCTGGGATGGACACGGTGGATGTCAACCCCTGGTTTTGTTGCTTGAAGAAGAGAATGAACTTCTTCTGAGATGCTCAGGGCCCAAGAGGCGAGCTACTGTGCGTTACATGCCGCCCATATCATAGGCAGAGTTGGAGGAACCTGAACCGGTGCTAAAATGCCTCAGGAGAAGATACAAAAAGAACCAGACAATGTCCTTGGACTCAGAGGGGGAGGGATATAGTGATTGTGAAGAGGTCAGCCAGGTGGACTCCATATAATATGAGTTCCCTGATTAGGGCTGCTAACCTGGTCTAATTAGGGAGCCCTGGCTGAAAGATAAGAACAGGCATGTCAGACATCCTGATCAATCTGAGAGCTGACTCTGAGGGAGCTGGATCAGTGTCAAGGACTCTCCACACGTAAATAAAGGGAGACTTGGTGACCACCTCTGTGGAGTTATTTCATCGTTGCAATGCTCAAAATGGTTGCCAACATACTTAACTCTACTATTCCCCTTCGAAGATTCTGTATATTTGCTATTCATGGTTCCTGCAGCACAGTATTTTTAAAAAAATTATACATACCCCTTAGAAATGTTATTAAACTAGAGTAATGGATTGTTGGAAATGGATTACTCACTGAGGTTGAAGAAAATCATTGATCTTGTCATTATTAGCTGACAGAATAAGATCATGTCTGGCAGTTCTTTCATAATAAAAGAATTTCTGGCTGATTAACAGTGTGGCTGAGAAACAAATCACTACAAATTATTAAGTGAGATCCTTTTCTTGGTCAATAGTCTATTTGGCTGTAATGCTGCTCAAGGAACTCATCGGTGAGAGAATAGCAAAAGCTTTATCAAACCCATTCATCAAACCTTGCAGTTTCTGTGATGTAAGTACAGTTTTACATTGGCTTCTCATTGTTACTGTCGGTGTTAGCAGAGTCAACAATTGTACTATTTATTGACCATACCTAGTTACCTAGGCTAGTTAACTCTGAAGCAAACTTGTTATTTGCTGAGACTGGCAATATTTGAGTGGGTCAATGTCAAATAATCACATGAACTATTTGTGAAACTCCGGAAGTAAACAGGCTTCAGTGATGAGGATAGTGCTCTCAGTCATTCATGTACACTGATACACATTTGGATTTCTATGTATTTGCATTGTAGTTTTTTCCAGAACCTAATATTATATTCTTCTTTCTGCTTCCATGACAGTTTTACAAATTTGTACGTCTACGTCACTGCTTCAAAACTGTGGAACATAAATAATATCACTTTACAGTAGTTTACTCCAATGTGGTGACATTGAATTGCACAAATTGCACTTTAAATCATTCAGAAATATATTATTACACCCTGTAAGCCATTATGCATATTAATTTATTTTTCTTCCACGTACATGCCCTGTTGAACATGTAGAATAATGAGAATGTGCGATCTATATCATGTTCTCCACATCATATAAAATAACTTTGTAATTATGAATGCATATTTCTTTCTATTCAATCAAAGTAAAGCCACAAAATAAGCACCAAGCCAGATGGCTTATCTGTCTGTAGCTATATCCCATCTTACAACCGTCTATAGTTACTTTCCCAAATTACTAGTATAGCTCAGCATCTTCTCATTGTTCAATGTGGACCAACACATATAGGGAAGCTTTCAGTCACCCCAAAAATACACTTTAATTTCACCAACACTAAAAGCAAACAAAAGATGAGTTTGCTTCTTGGAGTACAAATTAATTGCTTGCATATTGAGCCCCAACAATTTCCCCGTCAATGATTGATCAATGCACCTGGATGTCATTGTCTATTAATGAATGTCAGTTGAGTCCTGTCCTTAGGTGTCTTTGCTCCTGGTCTCCAAATCATCGGCGTCTATCACATCCCACCTTTGTGTGCTCCAGTTGTGCATAACACAGCATGCTAGGATTATGTGGCATACGCTGTTTGAGCTGACTACAAGTTCCCATCACCTATCCCTTCAGTCCATCCGGGCAGATGAACCTCATCATTAGCAGGTGTAATGCCTGCTTCTCTGTGGCTCTCATTGAAAAAGGTGCCATACTTGATCTGACAGTCAGACAGTACTGAATAAGCCATGGTTGTAGTGGGCAGCTGTTGAGTCCTAGTGAGCATCCCTGTGAGACATCTGAACCATCAACTGAAGGAGGAATGCATCAGGGCAGCTTCCAGATTACCCGGTACAAAGGAAGTGTATCAGATGATTACTTATCCCTTGCACACTGATGGAATGGAACCCTCTGCTATTGATGAACTCAACTGCTTTATTATACAGTGCTTTCAGCATAATGTGTGTACAGTCTAACACACCTCACATGTGAGGGAAACCAGCTCTGTGGCCAAACCCTACTACACTGACCTTGTCATGGGGAAACAAGTGGAAGCTTAGAGATTTGGCACAAATGGCATCAGTAGCAGTCTTCATGTATTTGTGGGTGGATAATTGAGAGATCTCGCATGGGACCTTTGTGGTTTTTCAGGAAGAATTAGTTGCAAGGAAGTTCAATGCAGGCCTATCACCTTAATGGACACTGGGATACAATGGCCACCAACTCTTTCAGGCCATAGCTCCCACTCTGGCAGATGGTATAGTTCTGTGACAGTGCGCTGGGACATTCTCAATCATTAGCGACAAATCTCATCCATCTGAGGGAAATACTTTTACTAAGGTCGGTGGAGTTGTGGATAGTGACGAAGGATGTTGTAGGTTGCAGAGAGACATAGATAAGCTGCAGAGCTGGGCTGAGAGGTGGCAAATGGAGTTTAATGCAGACAAGTGTGAGGTGATGCACTTTGGTAGGAGTAACCAGAAGGCAAAGTACAGGGCTAATGGTAAGATTCTTAGTAGCGTTGATGAGCAGAGAGATCTCGGTGTCCATGTACACAGATCCTTGAAAGTTGCCACCCAGGTTGACAGGGCTGTTAAGAAGGCATACAGTGTTTTAGCTTTTATTAATAGAGGGATTGAGTTCCGGAACCAAGAGGTTATGCTGCAGCTGTACAAAACTCTGGTGCGGCCGCACTTGGAGTATTGTGTACAGTTCTGGTCACCGTATTATAAGAAGGATGTGGAAGCTTTGGAAAGGGTGCAGAGGAGATTTACTAGGATGTTGCCTGGTATGGAGGGAAGGTCTTACGAGGAAAGGCTGAGGGACTTGAGGCTGTTTTCATTAGAGAGAAGAAGGTTGAGAGGTGACTTAATTGAAACATATAAAATAATCAGAGGGTTAGATAGGGTGGGTAGGGAGAGCCTTTTTCCTAGGATGGTGACGGCGAGCACGAAGGGGCATAACTTTAAATTGAGGGGTGAAAGATATAGGACAGATGTCAGAGGTAGTTTCTTTACTCGGAGAGTAGTAAGAGAATGGAACGCTTTGCCTGCAACGGTAGTAGATTCGCCAACTTTAGGTACGTTTAAGTCGACATTGGATAAGCATATGGACGTACATGGCATAGTGTAGGTTAGATGGGCTTGAGATCGATATGACAGGTCGGCACAACATCGAGGGCCAAAGGGCCTGTACTGTGCTGTAATGTTCTATGATAAAAGCTGTGGCCGTCCTGCATATCCTATGCATTCTGAGGGTCTTCCTGCAGCCATTCCACTGACTCCCAGGACTGAGCATGGATCAAATGCCCACCTGACTTGAATGGCTAGCCCTGACTGAAGCAAAAACAGAAATTGCTGGATAAACTCAGCAGGTCTGACAGCATTTATGAAAAGGAAGCAGAATTAATATTTTGAGTCCAACAACTCTTCTTCAGACTTGAGAGTTGGTGGTTTTGGAGATTGTATATTACAAAAATCAATAGTGGGCTAACTAAGAGAAAACAGAGAGTTAGGATAAGGGGGATGGTTGTGGGATCGCAACCCTGTAACTAGGGGTATGCCACAGGGATCAGTGCTGGGACCATTAGTACATATTAATGATGTGGGTGAGGAAAGTGAATGTACAGTCTCCAAGTTTTCAGATGACAAAATAGATGGGAAGCCAAATGATGAGGATTATAGGAATGTTAATTGAATGGCAATGACTTGACAGATAAAGTATAATGTGTGAAATTGTGAGGTTACGCATTTTGGCAGGGTGTCTAGGGGAGCTGAATTTTACTGAAATGGAGATAGTCTGCAGAAATGAGGAAATTGGGAGTCCTCTTCCGTGAATCATAATCTAGCATCCAATTTCAGTGGGTAAAATGGAAGGCAAATCGAATATTGCCCTTTATTTCAAAGGGATTGGGGTATAAAATTTGGGAGGTTTTGTGGAAACTATACAAGGTACTAGTCAGACCACAGTTTCGGTCCCCTAATCCAGAGAAAGATAGACTAGCATTGGAGGCAGTGCAGAGAAGGTTCACATGGCTGATCTTGGGTATGCAGGAACTGTCTCCTGAGGAGAGGTTGAGTAGGTTGGGCCTGTATCGAAATGCAGAAGAAATATAAAAAAATCCTTAGAGGACTTGACAACAACCAGCTCAGCTACTGGAAGAGTGCTTAACTTGGGGTATAGGATAGAGGTGTAACGATACAGGGTACATCTGCCAGGGTAAGAGAACAGATCAAACTATGCAACTTCCCTGGAATGTGAGAACACACACCGGTTCTGCTGAAAGGATTTGTGTAAGGTTAGACTACAAAGGAAGGCTGAAAAGTATGTATGTGAACTGTAAACTCTTCTGGAAAATTTGTCTTCAATGTCAAGGCACGTTATAGAATCTACTACCTATTTAATCCAGGGCTGTGTAGTTGAAATTGGAGCTCTGCATGGCCTCTGTCCATTCTTCCAATCATACTCAACACCAGTAAGGAAATCTTCAGTGTCACTGAATCTGAGAGTGACTGGTACATGGAAAATCCTTGAATGTTACCAAAATAGGTGGCAGTGTTTGTCACATCACACCAGCAGATATTTGAAAGTTAGCGAAAACATGTCGCACTGAAGCAACAGCTAAATAAACGAGCATCAGAGTTTGAAATAGCTTGTGAACCTGTTAAATAATGCTGAGAGAGAAGGAAGGGAAGAGGACATGATCCGTCATATTGCCTCTTGCATCTTCGGCTGTGTGAGGTTAAGGGAGGATATTGGCTGAAACATGAGATACAAAACTGGCATCAAAATGGCACAAGCATTGCTTTGACATCCATACTGTGCGTGTTTTCAGGGACATTGGCAAATTTCCATTCCTAAGATGGTGTCCAGAAAATCAGAGGTGTGGGCAAGCATAGCATGCATCATTTTGGAAACTTAAAGTGACCTTGTTGGGGTGAAAGTGGTAATGTCACAAGTCCAGCAATCCAGAACCCCAGGCTGACGTTCTGGAGGTATGGCTGAAGAATCCCATAATTGGAATATCGTGAAATTTGAACCCCAGTAAAAGTCTGAAATAAAAACTGACAGAATAGTGACCATGCAATCACTGTCAATTATTGTTAAAATCCATCTGTTTCACTAATGCCCTTTTGGGAGGAAAATCTGTCGTCCTTATCTAGTGGTACAATGTGGTAAACTTTGACTTCCTTCTGAGAAATTAGAGATGGGCAACGGATGCTGGCTTAGCTAGTGATGCCCATATCCAATGAATGAATGCAAAAAAATCCCAGGATTGGAAACTATCAAATCTAATTACACCTCCCTATCAAAAAAAGAACATTTAGGAAGTGCACAGACAGAGAAAAGAAGAGCTACATTAATGTGGCAAAATGTAGTCTAAATGACTAAAGTGATGATGACATAAGGTGAAATCAGGTAATAATGTTTAGAAACAAAACATGGGGCATGAGAAAGTGTGAATAGTTACAATCGAAAAGCAGTTGGGAATGAATAGAAAAAGGCCCCTATTGTGATGGAAGAAAGATGAATAATTCAACTCTGATTCGGAATAAAATGACATGGTCCAGAACTCTTTGAAACCATGTGTGTTCTTGCTTTAAGACGCCCATTCTACTATTGAAAAAAGTGCTAACATTGTTCCTTTGCTCTTTCTTTTTCCAACAGATTCAATTCAGACACACAACTTTAAGGCCTCCTTGCAGTGTGTTGACATCAGCAGTCTCTCCCGCAGGGCAATGGTGTGTTAAATGAAGCCCTTGATCACCACCAGCTTGAGAAACTTTCACAGAAAGAAAAAGCAAGAAAATATCTTTGCAAACAAATTACCAGCTGAGTGGCAGTAACTGTTCAATTAGTAAATGAACCCCATGCGGAGAAATTCTTCATCTAACTCCAAATGATAGAGTGTGCAGTAATTGCTACTTTCATCAGGCATCTGAATGATTCAAACAAAATTAATGTGACTTTTTTTCCCAAAGGTCACACAAAAGGCCTTACTTGAATCACTGTGAATAAAACACCATCGTGTAATTTTATTATGCTCTGTTGTGCCAAAGGCTTCCCTTTTGAGAGCACTGAGTCGGTGTCACACACAGAGAAAGATGGAAAGAAGATGTTGAGGAGCCACTGAGGAACGTCTTCAAGATAAGAAAGTAGAAAATGTAGAGACGCTGAGGAGAACAAGTTTGGTGTGTTAATTGAACGGTCGCTGAAGGAGGAGCCTTTAATGGATGAAACAAACAAGATAGAGAAAAAATGCTGGAAGACAAACAGGCTAAATGTGGAAATGCAGTTGGTAAATACTAATGACTGAAAATTTCAATCTAATATTTACTAAATATTTGTAAATGAAGCATCCTTAGGGATGTAGAGCCAATGTGGATAAATGGAGTTATTGTACAGCTTGACCGATGTTTTAATTAATTGACAGAACTGACAATCAGTGACTATGGTGTGAACCATCTACAAGATGCACCGCAGCAGCTCAGCAAGGCTCCTTTGACAGCACCTTCCAACCCTAGCACTACCACCAACCAGAAGGACAAGGACAGCTGATGCATGAGAAGACATTTAGCTACACGTTCCCCGTCAAGCCACAGACCATCCTGACTTGCAACTATATCGCCATTCCTTTACTGTCACTGTGTCGAAATCCTGGAACTCCTGCCTGATAGTGCTGTGGGTGTCCCTGTACCACATGGACTCCAGCAATTCAAGAAGGTGAAAGAGAAACTGAAAGTAGACAAAACGCTGCCTGATGTGGAATTAAGACTGCAATGATGACCATGAAACCAGTGTTGATTGTCAGAAAACTCATTTATTTCACTGATGTCCAACCATGCGTACCTCATCTGGCCTCCGTGTGACTCCAGGCTGACAGAAATGTGGTTGACTCTGAGCTGCCTTCTGGGTAATTAAGGGTGGGCAACCTCACCCAGATTCCGTGAATAAATACATTAAAAAGTCAGCAATGCTCACGTCTCTCAAAAAATAACTTCGTTAGGAATTCAACCTTCCAACTTGCTTTGCTATTCAATGGCACCAGAGCCGACCATTGACCCATATAAATAGACCAGCTGATATTTTATATTCTTTAACACCTCCAGCTAGTGAAGCCTTATTAATCTCATTTATAATGTACAATTAACCTTATCACAACTGCTATTTGTGAAGGGAAGCCCTTTGTAACTCCTTAATTTTCTAAATTCTAGAAAACACAACCCTGATGTCAAAAAGGATATGAATGTAGATGAGCGCCAGAAGTAAGCTTTGAATGGAGACAGAAGGAAGCTGTACACTGCTTAAACAATAAGAGTCTAACTGGGGTTGAGGAGCAATAGGATCTGGAGATGCAGATCACAGCTCATTAGCAGCAGTATTGCAGATTAAAAAGACTTCTTAACATTCAGTCAAAATACTAGATACTGAAAAAAATGTCATTAAACTTAAATAAGCATAAATACTTTTTCTACATTAAATATTTATTCACATCCAATTTGTAACACATCTTTATCACAAGCATTTCAATCTTACCTTAATGGAACATAATTATTCCTGGCTTATGAAAATAATTTTCACACCTCATCATTAATCTTCAACCTTCCACCCTTCATCACTAGGTTTCTTGTTGTACTTTATTAATTCTGCTATGGCCATTGTTCCTTTGAACTTTTCTGCTCTATCCCTTGTCACTTTGAAATTCATGATTCAGTGTGCAATTTCTCTTTGTAAGAATCAAGACTCACTACAGATTCTCAAGATTTAAATAGCCAAATTCCCCCTTTCCTTCCCTAAGGTCTCAAAATTTTTGAAGATTGGATTCTTTATGTGCCACTTTGTTGTCTCTCTTTTATAACTTGTAAGTTTTTACAGCCTAATGTTAATGTTTCCTCGGCTCCATCGTCCAGATCTCCCAATCTCCAGAAATATGGTACAGGATCCCTTGGAAATCTAAGCTGGCATCTGGATCACTTTCCAACTCTAAGTTAAAGTCAGGAGGTTCTGACTTTAGAGGACTTGAAACATGTTCTGACTCCTGGCTATCTATACGATTGACCCCAACTGATGCCTGAACCATAAATAAAAGCAAACTATTATAGATCCTTGAAATCTGAAGGAAGCACAGGAAATGTTGAGAAACTCAGGAAATCTGGCAGCAAATATGGAGAGAGAAATACAGGTATGTAAGCTCTGAGGAAGAGTGATTTTGGACTTGAAAAGCCATCTCCATTTTTCTCTCTCTGCAGATGCAGCCACACTTGCTGAGTTTCTCCAGCATCCTGTGTGTTTGTTTCATCGCTGGACCCATCAACAAGCTCACGCTGACCAGCCTCATTCCCCTTGACAAATCTACAGATACTCCACCAACCCTACCCTTGTTCTGGGCACTCAGTTTCACCCTGATCATCTCACCCAACCAACTCCACACTACATTCTGAAACAAGACACAAAGACCCAAAATTGGACATCAGCCCCACCCTCAAGACATCGCTTCCCTTCCCCCAACACATGCTGTCCCTACCCCTCTACACAGCTGGCACTCTAAGTAGGAAAACAAGATTTCCTACGGATTGAAAGAGTTAGCTTTTTGATTGATTTGCTTGACCTTATCACCAACTATGTGACTTCAGTAAAATTCCACACATCATAAAATGTAATAAAGATTTTAGAATTGTAAAATAGTACAGCTGATAATTGTATAACAGTGGACAGTGATCTGGTGTTACTTGTGACTTGCTTGTAAAACTCTCACTTGAATCAGAAGCTTGTTGCTTCAAACAAAATAATATCAATTTACTCTAGTTTACTGCAGCAGGGGGACATTGAATTTCACAAATTGCACTTTAAATCATCCACTAACTATTGCAGAAACATAGTATTGTACCCTGTAAGCCATTTTGCACATATCCTCCATGTACATGTCCAATATAGAACACTGAGAATGCACAGCCCATATCATGTTCTCCAATATCATATAAAATAAATTAGTAATTATGAATGTAGATTTCTTTGTTCATATCAAAGTAAAGCCATACCATAAGCACAAGACCAGACAGCTTACCTGTCCATAGCCATATCCAATATTACAACTATCCCTAAGTGACTGCTACTGTTTCCCCAATGACTAATATCCCACTTCAAAGACCTGAGCAAATCACAGAGTTATTGTGGCACAGAAAGAGCCCGTTTGATTCATTGTGCCTGCAGTGGTTCTATTTCCTAGTACCAAATGTCTGTCTTTTCCCCATATCCCTGCCCCCGTTTATCTCAAATATCTAGTGCTGCAAATATAATCCACTGCCAGAGGTGCCATCCTACAGGCGAGATGTAAAACAAAGATTTTTTCTCTTTCTTTGATTGATGTAAGAGATTACATGCCACTACTTTGTAGAAGAGCAAGGGTGTTCTCTTTAGTCTCTTGACCAATATTTACCCCTCAATCAATGTCACGAAAATTGATTAACTGGTAATTTTCCACTTCCACTTTGTGGGACCTCACTCTACATAACTTAGCTACTGATTCTTGTATTTTAAAACTGTTGTGACGGCCCAAATACACTTCATTGATTCAAAGTTATGAAACAATACACGATTTAGCCTTGAAGCAGAACTGTAAAGAAATATTTTAATTTCTTCAAAATATCTGTTTGAATCTATAACTTTTTACTATTTGGAAGGACTTTTAAGAGGTTGAATCAATTATAAAGGGTTCCATTGTTATTTTCTTTGATGATGAGATACTTTGTTAATGTGACCTGGTAAGGCTTGGCCTGGAAGCAGTACCAAGAGGAAAGAAATTAAGATATAGAAACTGTGTGGTTTGCCTACATAAAGGTCAGCTACAGGTAGTGGATCTACAAGATGAGGATGATCAGCATATAAGTGCACACACAAAAGGAAAGAAACAAAGATAGGAATTCTCTGTTCCTTTTTCTATCAGGAGATGAAGTAAATCTTTTTCAGGAAGAGGACCGTAATTTTATCTATGGCAGAAAAGGAGTGAGGAACTTTTCAAGGCACTGTAAGAGCTGGCTGCAAAGGTCTAAAATCAGAAGGCTATCTGAAAATCTGAGAGATGCTGAAGAATTAGGTGTTGCCCCAGAAATGGTTAATCCATGAACTTGGTGTTATCATTTGCTCTGTTGAAAAGGAACTTTGGAATGCTATACCATCAGGACTGTCATGACAGAGGGAGGATTTGTAGAAATGCCCCTTGCTGATGGAATCATGCCCATAAATGCCAGGGTGAAAACAGCTGACTCACCCTGAGTGAATAAAAACCAACATATTGCAGAAATATGTTGCTATATAGTGCCAATTCTGTGGTAGGGATAGTGGCCACTCTCAATTCTGAGGAAGGGTCACCGGACCCAAAACATTAACTCTGTTTTCTCCTTCACAGATGCTGCCAGACCTGCTGAGCTTTTCCAGCAACTTTGTTTTTGTTGCTGTGGTAAAGAAATAGGGACAAAGCCAGCATATGTGGATGTGTAAGATTACAATAAGTATCTTTGTTGTATTAAAGGTAGAAAGTGAGATTTATCTTTTCAGTTAAAGCACCATTTGCCTGTTAATTCATCTTTAATATGTGTTGATTCTGCTTCATATTAAAGTATAAATGGCAAAAAAGTTAAAGTTTGTTTGTAATTTTTACATTTGAGAGTCATGGAGTAAATTTTGTTACTTCAGTTCATTTTCCCCACAATGATTGTAACAACAGTCTAAATGCAACATTCCTTTCTAGTCTTGTATTTTAAACAGAGCGAGCTTTGACTAAACAAGAGGCTTTTTTTAAAATTGAGATTGAGATGAATGAACACTTTCTTTCTCTGTGTTGTAATAAGGCCTTCCTTTTTAAATTTACTTTCTGAAGTGGAATAGAAGTGTTTAATCAATCCACCTGCTAAATCATTATAATTGCTAATTTCACTTGACACACGCAACTGCTGAACATACAATTAAAGAGACAAGCTGACATAAACTTGTTTGAGGAAGGAAATTATGGTTGACCATTCATCAAAATAATTTTCATGTCTTGGCTCATTGACGACTCAGCTGAAATAATTAGCGTATTATGGAGGCACACCTTCTGCCTCCCATTGATAAAGGAGTGATTGAATATCATCACCTTAATTGCATTTTCTTGCATCTGAGATCAAAGTGTGGGAGGATTTTGGGAAATCGGCTCACGAAGTGTTGTCAGTGCCACCACTTTACATTCTCAGCTACTGTGTCTTCATGCAATTTCCACCCAACTATTACACTACCGATTACATCACACGCTCAAGGCACTGATCATGTTGTTAAATAATTTTCTGAAAAGTTGATGCCAGCCAAAACATTTGTCATCCGCCCAAAATTCAGGAATCTATTTATTTCCATGCAGGTATGAAAAAGGTATCTTTGAACACACAAGCCTGTGGTCATTTCAAATGTCACCAGGTTCCTGGGCTATCTAATTGATGTACAAACTGGGGAAAAAAAAGCAAGATTTGGATTTGCCTTACATCGAAATGCCCTTGTACTTTCAAAGGACAGTAGAATTTTGTTCTAGGCTTTCCTATATGGGCACAAAACATTACAGATCAAGAGAAACATTGAACTTACTACACATACTGTAAAGAACTTTAACATTCAGAAACATACAGCAGAATTTTGCCAACCCTTTGGCAATCAGCTTGAAGATGGGAAATGTTAGGGTGAGGCATTAAAATAGTGGACATGTGTTGAAATGTGTATTTTATAAAATAACTGTTTTCTTTTTGCCTTTGTATTTTACATTTTTTTTACATTTCAGTCCTCTGTACTAAGAGGTCTTTTTCCTAAATCATGTAACCAAGAGCCAAGTAAAGTCTGTAGTAGGAAAAAGGCTATTCAAAGTAGTTAAGAAGGTAAGTTTCTGCAATTAAACAGTAAGTTGAGAAGTGTTGAAACTAGGACTGTATGGTTAGAACTCTGCATGTTATTAAAAGCTAGCAAAAGTCTAAGCTCTCAGTTATGTGGATGATCTAGTGGCATATAGGGTATTGGCCAAATTTTATGAAGATTTTTAAAAATTAACTTAGTCAGTCTTCACAGAGCTATCATTTAAAACTGCAGGTGCCGCTGGAGTTTGAATGGAAGTTTGATGATACCGTGGAAGTTCAAACCCAGGTAGAGAAAACATTGAGCCATTATGTAAGCACAGACAAGGATGAGTGAGTTATTTTTGAAGTATAGTTTGGTTCATAGGATGCATGGATTGAGTTCAGAACCAAGTAAAGCCTCTACTAGAAAAAAAAACGCTATTCAAAGTGGCTAAGGAGGTAAGTTACTGCAATGAAACAGTGTAAGTTGTGAAGTGTTGAAACTCAGACTGTATGGTTAGAACTCTGCATGTTATTAAAAGCTTGCAAAAGTTTAAGCTCTCAGTTATGTGGATGATTTGGGAAAAAGACCTCTTAGCACACAGTGATAATGGGAACTGCAGATGCTGGAGAATCCAAGATAATGAAATGTGAGGCTGGATGAACACATCAGGTCCAGCAGCATCTCAGGAGCACAAAAGCTGACGTTTCGGGCCTAGACCCTTCATCGGTGAGGGTTCTGGAATAAATAGGGAGAGAGGGGGAGGCAGACCGAAGATGGAGAGAAAAGAAGATAGGTGGAGAGGAGAGTATAGGTGGGGAGGTAGGGAGGGGATAGGTCAGTCCAGGGAAGACGGACAGGTCAAGGAGGTGGGATGAGGTTGGTAGGTAGGAGATGGAGGTGCGGCTTGGGGTGGGAGGAAGGGATGGGTGAGAGGAAGAACAGGTTAGGGAGGCAGAGACAGGTTGGACTGGTTATGGGATGCAGTGGGTGGAGGGGAAGAGCTGGGCTGTTTGTGTGGTGCAGTGGGGGGAGGGGATGAACTGGGCTGGTTTTGGGATGCGGTGGGGGAAGGGGAGATTTTAAAGCTAGTGAAGTCCACATTGATACCATTGGGCTGCAGGGTTCCCAAGCGGAATATGAGTTGCTGTTCCTGCAACCTTCGGGTGGCATCATCGTGGCACTGCAGGAGGCCCATGATGGACATGTCATCTTCACCAGCTTCAAAATCTCCCCTTCCCCCACCGCATCCCAAAACCAGCTCAGTTCATCCCCTCCCCCCACTGCACCACACAACCAGCCCAGCTCTTCCCCTCCACCCACTGCATCCAATAACCAGTCCAACCTGTCTCTGCCTCCCTAACCTGTTCTTCCTCTCACCCATCCCTTCCTCCCACCCCAAGCCGCACCTCCATCTCCTACCTACCAACCTCATCCCACCTTCTTGACCTGTCCGTCTTCCCTGGACTGACCTATCCCCTCCCTACCTCCCCACCTATACTCTCCTCTCCACCTATCTTCTTTTCTCTCCATCTTCGGTCCGCCTCCCCCTCTCTCCCTATTTATTCCGGAACCTTCACCCCATCCAATGCTCTGATGAAGGGTCTAGGCCCGAAACGTCAGCTTTTGTGCTCCTGAGATGCTGCTGGGCCTGCTGTGTTCATCCAGCCTCACATTTCATTATCTTAGCGCACAGGACTGAAATGTAAAAAAAAACCCTGCTGATTGGATAGAGAAGGAATTCCTTTGGATTTTTGAGAAACCGTTAACTAATAGAGTCCAGAACTAAATGTGGTATTGTTTTTCCATCTGCTTTGAAATAGTTCATGCATTGTTACATTTAGATAGTCTGGTTTATAATATTTTGTTTTAGTTTTTGGTGTGATAAACCTGTAGAAATTGTTAAAATCAAATATACAGACTTGTGTGCTTACGAAATGACATATTTTTAGAGAAAACAGATTTATCAAGCCAGATTTCACTCTGGTATCTGACTTGTGCAGTAATAGCATCAGTTGGGATCATAACAGGGGAATGTATTGGATCACACCACTCATATGTATCTGCTTGTGGCTAATTTTGCCAGAGGTGGCCAGACTGTCTGATTAAAACCAAACACGCTGACAGTGGACAGGCAACAAAGACTGTTTAGAGACCAGCGATCATGATTTTCCAGAGGCTTTAACATTTTCCCTGGACTGAGAGTGACTTGACCGCTGAAACAAGGTGAGAACCTAGCAATGGCAGGCATATAATCCTGTTTCATTTACAACGAAGCAGGCGCAGGTTAAAGAATAAAGTCTTGAGTTTTTGTAGGGATTTCGATGTTCGTAGGAGAAGGCTGTTCAATAGGACCAGTGCCCCTGAGTTCTCTTGCGATGCAGACAGACAATGTAAAGAGGGTTAGAGGCACACAAGCCTGAAGGCATCAAAGATAATACAGTCAGAGATTGACTGCTGCCTTGATGAGGAGCAGAAAGAGATTACAGTAACCACTTCAAGAGCAGCTGTAGTGGACAGAAGAGTATGCTGAATAAGTGATGCGAAGCTGCAATGAGTTGCAGACAAGGAGCAAGAAGGCAAACTATTGTTCAAAGTGGAGGAGAGGCAATGAATTAACTTTATGGAGAGGATGAGGCACCACCGTCTCTTAAGTTTGCATCTATCTGGTGGCTGCTGACCAAGGCGAGTTCTGGAGGAGGAGTTGAGGCTGGGGGTTTCTGGCTGTGATCTGATCTGAAGGGGACCTCAGGTCCTGGCTTCTTTCTAGCAGGCCAGGTTTGTTTTACAGAACGGTCCTTTGTCGACTTTTTCAGTCAGTAATCCATCGCTGCACTAAGAAGGTGATGGATACTATGTTCACTGTTAGGTTTCTAACCAATCAGCCACATCCTGCTGAGACAGTGACTGAATGTGAGGCCTTGGAATGATTCCTTTACTTCTGGCATGGGGAGGAGGTGGGAGGAGAGTGTAACAAACTTCACATTCATCGCCATTTATTAACAGGAAGGAACTCTATTCTCTAAACATGCAAGTCATTGTTGACCACTGCAAAAGGTTCCTCCAGGTGTGTACAAGTTCTTGGGAAGCTACTGTCTATATCCTGCAAGAGGTCCATTTGCCTTAACTGCTTATTCCACTTGAGCACCTTTGTTGACTGATTGCACCACAGCATAAAAACAGGAGTCACCTACAATCACTGCTACATAACTGCAAAGGGTGCCCTTTGAACTGCAGCTACGTTTGTACCTTTTAAGCCTCAGACAGGTTCCCTGAAGGCAAATTGAAGACGTCAAAAGAGACAGAATGAATTTCAGTCTTGGTGAGGTTCACAATGATCTGATTCTGGTTAAATTATCCTTCGCTCTGCCTATGACATTTTGACAAAGTGGATCTGATTGTAGGCTATCTTTCTCAAACTAGTTTGCCAGTCATTGTTTCTATTATACCACACAAGAGCTCTCCCTCATTTGCCTTACACATTTTAAATCCATTACGGTCTTTAATCATATTGCTATTCCAGGAGTTCAAGTCTTTTTTCCACACTTTTCAATGTCGATAGGTGAGCATTGGCCTGACAATTGTCTTAATATAGTCCTTACCAGCAAGTAGCAAATGATTCTTGATAAAAGTTGTCAATGTTTTTGTGGATTGCGTGGAGAATTATCAAGTTTGTATTCCATGCTCTCACTGCATGAAGCTTGGGAATATTTATCTTTTAGTTGATTGGTATTGAATGCCAAGAGTTATTGTGTTAATTCTCTTTGGACTTTAGGGGACCAGTAATGGTAAACATTATTGTGAAAAGTTTATCAGTTTACAATGTGCTTGTTAATAAATTATTCAGATTGCTGTTTAATTTCCTTAAGGTTAGTCATGCTAAAAGTACATGTGTTAGCAATTATAGGTAGCATTTCTCAAGGGGAGGCAGGGTGCCCTCTTGTGGTAGGGAGGTAGAGTCCCTACCTCTGGACTGAGAGATCTGGGTTCAAATCCCACCTACTTTAGAGGTGTGCAGTAACATCTCTGAACAGGTTGATTAGGTTAAACAAAGTACAGATCAGTGGGAGGGATGCTGAAAGTTAAATAGCCACTAGCACCTTTAACCTCTGCTGAAAAATTACAAAATTATTTCTGTCTTTTCACCGCTGCCTAATTCCCAGAGGCTTTTTTACCCCCAACAGGTTCTGTTTTTTTATTTCAGATGTCCAATATTTGCAGAATTCTGCTTTTCAGCAAATCTTGGTCGTCTGCTTTAGCTAAAAAGAAAATCCTCTTGGATTACACCAGCAACATTAGCCTGCCCCTTATCTTTGGAGGAGAGTATATCTGAATATTGCAACAAAGGTATTATAATGATGACATAAATAGAGAAATAATCCAAGCAAGAAACAAATTGAATCTTGAAATTTGGAGAGTTTGAAAAGGAGAAAAAAATATAATGAAAGCAAAATACTGCATATGATGGAGATCTGAAATAACAGTAGAAAGAACTAGAAGTTTTAAAGAAGATTCTTTGGATTTGAAAGGTGAATTGTTTCTCTCTCCACAGATGCTGCCTGACCTAGAGAGTTTCTTTAGCATTTTCTGTTTTTAAATTAAATAAAAGCTAGTTTCAAGAATTGTAACCACAGAAGCTCCAACTTGCAAAACCCTCCAAATGATTCACAAATATCAACCTCGGATTTGGATACAACAAAGGATCCCCAGTAAAATTGAGTCAATGGGAACTTAGGGGAACACTCTGCACTGGATGGAGTTGTACCGAGCACAAAAGATGTGGTAGTTGGAGGCGTGTGATCTCAGCTGCGGGATATTGCTGCAAGACTTCTTTTGAGTGGTATTTGAGGCCCAACCATCTTCAGTTGCTCCATCGTAAGACTAGAGTGGGGAACTTTCTTGGTGATCAAGCTCCATTTGCATTTCTTCAGACAATGAAGCAGTTTGTGTCCACCTACAGGAGGGCTGGCACAATATTTAAGCTGAGTTGTTATGTGGGAAATAACACTGACGCTACACGTGCTGGATAATGACTACCTACAATAGACAGAAGCTAACAACTCTCCTTAACATACAATGGCATTGTTATTTTGAACACCGTCGCCATCAACATTCTGCAGGCTTACCATTGAACAGAAATTGAATGGGACCAGTCATATAGATACTGTGGCAAGAATAGGTGAGGTGCTGGGAATTCTGTAGTAACTAACTCATCTCCTGAAAGTCCAAAGCCTGTTGACTGTCTACATGTCGGGATCAAGGTAATATATTCTTCTCTTATCTGGATGAATGCAGCCCAACAACACTGAAGAAACACAACATCATCCCACTGCAACCGTTTTGTAATCTCTTCGGCCCTGAATCTCCCACAGCCATCCAGAATGAAGCAGATTTCTTGACTGCACACAGCTCCCCACCCCCTTACCTTCAATTCAAAATGACTACCTGTGTACAATTGAAGAGATACACCACAACACCTCATCAAAGCTCTTCCAACAGTATCTTCTAAATCCCAAATCTTTACCATCTAGGAGGACAAGGGCAGCTGATACATGGGACACCACCAGTAGAAGATCCCCTCCAAGACACACACTATCCTATTGCAAACTATATCACCATTCCTTCACTGTCATTGGGTTGAAATCCTGGAACTTCCTTCCTAATTGCACTATGAGTGTACCTACACTACTGGAACTGCAGCAGTTCAAGAAGAAAGTGGTCCACCTCCTTCTCAGGGGCAATTAGTGACAGGCAATAAAGGATGACTTAGCCAGCGATGCTGAGATCCCTTGAATGAGTAAAGTTTTAAAAATTAAAATTTAATTCCACAAACTTCCATTATCACAAGCTGTGATATTCTGAATGCAGCCCCAGTAATATTGTATTGAGTTGGGAAATGTGAGATCAAATTCTACTTGGGTAAACATACTTTCAGTTTACTTTCAAGCTGGGTTTATGTGGCGTATGTATAAGTCCATGGGCTCAGGGCTGTTTTTAATTTTTGGCTGTTTTAAGTTTCACATGTTTGCTCCTAATAAGAAAAAAAATGTTTCTGCTGCAGTCCCTTTTTAATGCCTGGCCTTACATCTATGTGCCAACTATATTCCATGATCAGGACTGTGTACAACCCCTGTGAGCCAAGCCAAGACAACTTTGGGGTCTGAATGACACTATAGATGATGTGATAATTGTGATCTTCTGTGACCGTGAAATGATGTGATGTTGCCTGTGAGAGTTGTTTCCTTATAAATGGACACAATAGCTAACCCTGATCTATTCTGCCTCATCACTTGCTGTAGATGCTGTGATGGGATTTTTAACTTCAACAGAGTATTTGTACCTGATGAAGTAGTACTTATGTTAGCTCCTATTACATAAGATTAGACATGGGTCAAGTACTACTGAAATATTCAATATGCGATTACTGCAGCCCTTGGAATCCATGTATTTTATTGTCACAGGCATTGCTGTGTCTGGATAAATACAGAACAATTTGGTAATAAACAGAAGCATGATTCTTCCAGCATATCTTGTTCTAAGTGGCTGTGATAAGACGGACACTGAGACCATAATATCACAAGGGCACACGTTTGGATATGGTGATGCTACATGGGCATGTCTATTTAATTCACTCTAGTTATGAGGCATGACACAACAATAATATTTGAACATTTGTGAGGGCTTTACATGCCTGATATTTCTTTCAGACCAGAAATTGAATTAGTGATGAGTGTGAATTGTTATAGTCTATCCAAAATCTAATTCATTCTCTTGTCCCTTTCCCACTGGGGGCAAGGTGGTCAATGTCAAGGCTTTAGTTTCAGAATTAGAATTCAGATCATTGCTCAGAGTCAGTGACTTGTAACATGTACAAGTCAATACATCAATTCGTTATTACCTATCACAGAAATGTTACGGCATAGGAGGAGGCCATTTGGCCCATCGTGCCTGCATTGGCTCATTAAACAAGCATCATCATCAGACTCCTGCTTTTTCCTCACAGTCCAGTATGTTATCTTTATCCAAATCATAATCCAGTGCCCTCTTGAATGCTTTATCTCTTCTCAAATGATGGTATAAGATTTGTATGATTTTTATCTCAACCTGTAAGTACTTGGAGTTCAGAGTCTGGCAAAACAGTCAACTTAGGCCAAAGAGTAAATTAAGTTTTTTTTATCTAAAATTGCTAACAGTTAAAAGAAAGCATAAACACACATACTTACATGTTAAACCAGTCCGTGATCAGTTCAGCAGTGTCTCACAAGTACTTCTTATTGTGTACCCAAATCCAGTCACACTACAACAAGCCCTAGTGTCCTCACACTGCTATCTTTATTTTCCAAGATTTGGCAGCCTCGAGACATGTGTCTCAGATCACATGGACTGTCAGTCATGGTCAGTCCTTATCTGTGATCAGATGTCATCAAGATCACTTATGTTTCCTCCAAAGGGGTCGAGAATGTTAGGGGCTTGTTTCCAGAATTCTATCAAAGCCAGTTTGTTTATTGGAGATGCAGTTCATAGAATCCCTACTGTGTGGAAGCAGGCCATTCGGTCTATTGAGCCCACAAGGATCCTCCGAACAGCATATCACCCAGACCCACACCCCTTACCGTATCCCCATAACCCATGGTTAACCCACCTAAGCTGCACATCCCTGGACACCGTAGGCAATTTAGCATGGTCAATCCACCTAACCTGCACTTTTTTGGAGTTTGAGAGGAAACCAGAGCACCCAGAGGAAACCAATGCAGACATGGGAAGAATGCATAAACTCCACAGACACCCAAGGGTGGAATCAAATCCAAGCCAACTGGTGCTGTGAGGCAGCAGTGCTAACCACTGAGCCAGTGTGCCTTGGTCTAGCACTGTATATTGTCGAAGTCTTATCAAATTGATTCTGCAGCTGGCCATGAACAAACATGACTGCCCCTGCAAGCAATGGTATTTAGATTCGTCAGAGTAGCCTAAAAACAGAGCATCTGCATTTTACAGATGTTAACCCTCTCAAGGCATGTTGGTTCATTTAATTCAATCAAGTTGTGGAATAGATGTGACCAAATTTGAGATATTGACTTTTCCTTACAGTTGACAACCCATAAAGTATGCACTCTCCCTATCAAATTATTCACTGTAATTTAGGCTTTCAAAGGAGACGTAGCGGGGGTGTTCCCAAGCATGCTTCAGTACATTTGAATTTACACCCTTGTAATGACCTGTTAGCCTTGATATGTTTTGCTCCTTTGACTGTAACAAAGCCAAAGGTAAATTACTCATATGGTCACTGGTGTGCCTTCAGTGTCAGTGAACACATTGAATGCTTCTGAAAAAAATTCCTGCTGTGTGTAATATGGGACTAGTGCACTTAATTGATTTTCCAGATGAATGGCTCTGCCAGGAAACTTTGCAGATGTTGACAATTTATGGAGACCACCCCATTCTTGTGGCAGAAAATGATGTTGGGCATAATTAAAATCTGCTGGTTGTGTGAGGCTCCTCATTTTGAGCGTACAATGGAAAGTTGACCCTTGTAACACTCCACACAAACCAAGCTTTTCAGTTTCGTTAACTGCTATTGAGAGAATTACCTCCAAAAATGAATGCCAAGAGCAGCAAGTACGACAAATAAATAGTTCAGCATTAAGGCAAAATATAAGATAGAATATGTGCTAAAAAATGAAATAATGAAATAACATGCACTGGATATTGATACAAAACGTGTTCAATGCTGAAATGCAACTGGGGCTTCACAGGATTTCAGCAGAAGATTGATTTGAAGTTGTATCAAATCCTGTATCTGAGAAATATTCCTTATGATGAATTGCCACGAAGTGGCAGCTTTTATGTTATTCCAAAAAAAAACTGCAGTAAGATAAATGAGCAGCTGAAATCTGAAAACAACTGTGTCCAGGTGAGTTAGCTGGAAAATTTTGGGATTCCTTGGGATAATTCTTCCACATCTGCAACCGCCCCCCCCCCCCGCAAAAAAGTATCTTAGAAGCAGAGATTTCATATGTTTCAGCACACTTAATCTCAATAGTTACATAGGAAAAGTTAAAGAGTTAAAAATCTGCTCAGACTCCTAATGCCTAATGCATCACTGATCCACCCCAAACAATACCCTCCCAACTCTTGATATATCCTCAGACCTAACAACTCCTACCCTTCTGATCCAACTCAATCCCCAGTCCAGGTACATCTGGAGTCAGCAACTCCCTGCCCTGAAATGTATGGCTGGACCTGGTACCTGCCTGTCGACCCCATATCCATGACCTGACACCCATGTCATGCAAGATCTAACCTTGCTGCACCCATCAAGCCTCTTATCACCCAAGATCTAACTTTGCTGGACTTAGCAGTCCCCTCAACAGCCAAGATATAACCTTGCCAAAATCTATAGACCCCTCAACACCCAAGATCTAACCTTGCTGGACCCAACAGACCTCTCAACACCCAAGATCCAACCCTGATAGATTTGACCTTCTTAATTTTTCTTGATAATGATGCCAACTCTGATGCTCCCTCCAACCACAACTCGACCTCAACCCTCAACTCCCTTTCTGCTGGAGAGAATGTCTGCAATTCTGCAGGGCGATGGCATTGTTTCAAACTACTTTCCAAATGGAAGGAGGAGGAGATCATGAATCAAAGTGATCTGCAACTTCATCAATGAACACCGCAACAGATGTTACTATTTTACGTCACTATTTTGAAGAAGAGGAGGAGAATTTTCACAGTATTCCAGTCAAAAGATGACTTGATAGAGGTGTACAAAATGATCAGAGGTATAGATAGACAGCCAGAGACTTTTTCCTAGGGTGTAGGTAGCTATTACGTGGGGGCATAGTTTAAATGTGAGCGGAGGTAGATATAGGGGAGACGTCAGAGGTAGGTTCTTTACTCAGAGAGTGGTTGGGGCATGGAATGCAATGTCGGTGAGTATAGTGGAGTTGGCCTCATTAGGGGCATTTAAGCAGCTGTTAGGCATATGGATGATTGCATAAGGTAGGGATGGAGGGTAGATAGACCTTAGAATTAGGGTAAAAGTTCGGCACAACATCGTGGGCCGAAGGGCCTGTTCTGTGCTGTACTGTTCTATGTTTGATGTTCAATATATACCCCTCATTAACATCACTAAAGCAGATTGCTCGATTTGTGGATCACTTCTGTGTCCAAGCTGGCTACTGCATTTCCCACATCACATCAGTGACCAAGATTCAAATTTGAATCCATTGGTTGTAAAGAATTTTGGAACTGTATATGATTACCTATAAATTCTGTGTTTTTTTAATAATTCCATTTTTAAAAATTCGACAGCTTAACAATTAACGTACAACACAATGCCAGAAGTTACGGGAAAATAAAAATCCCAAATGTATTACTAGCAGAACAATGGAAGTTATAAAAAGATTTTGCCATGTCGGTTTATATACTCTGTGAGATGCTACATTTGTTCAGGTGATTGCTAAACAACGCACATTTTCTCTTTGTGCTTTGCGGGAAAAGCAACTAACCTTATATTAAGTACATGACATATTAATCCTTGACAAAGTGTCAGTGATGTTCCACCATGCATTTCACTGCCACTTCAGTCCAGATTTGGCTCACTTGGGACTACAACTTGCTATTTAAATAGCGTCTGTAATAAGCAAAACATCCCACTGTGCTTTGCAAGGGTTGAATCAATTGGACCTGCCGGCCACCAATACATAAGTGATTAAAAAAAACTTGTCAAAATGAATCACACTATCAATGTACATTTTTTTTTAAATGAATCCTGGAGTTTAGTTCCACAGATTTTTTTTTTAACTGAAGAACATCCTCATATCTTGCGAAGGATAAATACCTAGAGTGGGAATCATCACCTAATGTTGAAAAACGTAGACGTAGAACATGGTGATTTTTGATGGGAAGACTGGCCTTTAAAAGTCTGCAGCTTGTGGACGATTGAAGGCTTGCTGCATGTTCAACAACTTGAGTTCCTGCAAAAGAATGGATTTGGGAACATAAATTGCAGTGGGTCTTAATTTCAACAAGAAGGAGACAAAGATGAAGAAAATGTACAGGATTCAAATAAGTCCTGATCAATGAAAGTTCAAATCACTAAGAAATGCCCCAAGCCTCAGTGATTTGTGTCATCATCCAAGTTTTGGTTTACTGCAGAGATCGTAAGAACTGCAGATGCTGGAGAATCTGAGATAATGAGGTGTAGAGCAGGATGAACACAACAGGCCAAGCAGCCTCAGAGGAGCAGGGAAGCTGACATTTCGGGCCTAGACCCTTCTTCAGTAAAAGAAAAGCCAGGTTAGATCTTGGGTGTTGAGGGCTCTGTACATTCTAGCAAGGTTAGATCTTGGCTGTTGAGAGGACTGCTAAGTCCAGCAAAGTTAGATTTCTTTTTCTGGAGGAAGGTCTAGGCCTGAATCATCAGCCTTCCTGCTCCTCTGATGCTGCTTGGCCTGTTGTGTTCATCCAGCTTTACACCTTGTTATCTTTGGTTTACTGCAGACTCCTTCCAACTGTCTGAGTTGTAGTCACTCCCAGTGTTTCACTGTTAATGTCAATACTGCTGTGTATCCACACCAAGGCACAACGTTTTGTAATGGAAGCAGAAGTGGCCTTTATGATACCCGACATATAGTGGCTACATGAGACAATGACTGAATACAACATTCAGCCGAAAGAAATGGGAAACCCTTTGTGTACTCCAAAAGTATACTGTGGTAAGATTAAGGACAGATCAACAGGAGTATGTGTGTCAGCTTCTCTTGCCTGTGCTGTCATTCAATGAGATCAAGGTTGATCTAGAAGCTGACTCCAACCTTAACTCTAACTCATTCTGCTTTATACCATGTTACTTGATACATTTAGATATCAAGCTTCAATCTCAGATTTAAAATTAGCAATGATCATCCTTGAAAGAGAATTTTAAACTTTCATTCAACATTGCACGCAGGGACTTCATACATTTACTCTAAACTTGCCTATTCATCTCATACTGAACAAATACAGATTAAATCACCTTTTAAATTAATTTGTGGGGGAAAAAGCCTGAGTTTGTGTAACCTGCTCTCTCAATTCAATCCTAAAACCGGGATGGTATATCTGTGGGCCACTCAATCCAGCATATGTGTTATTTCAAAGTTCTCATTGTGTGCTCTAGATTGGGCTTTGGATAGCTGAAATATTAACTCCATCCCTTTGTATTCTAGCTCTTAAAATATAAGGAGAACCTTTAGTCCTTGTGAGTGTTTTTTGTACTCTTTGTACCACTTGTAAATGATCTCTGTACATGGAATTCTAGTTTCGTTTATGGATCGTCACTGTTTCTAGCCTTTATCCCTTATGAAAATGTCCTGATCTATCCCTTTGAAGAATGAAAGACCTCATATTTATCTAAATTGAAATCCACTCGTCCTAATTATGTGCATTAGCTCAATTAATTCACATCACTTTCTAATTTTAAGCTTCCATCCAGATATTTTAATCAACATTTTCAGGCATATTATGATACACCTCTGGAGTAGGTGGGAAATGAACCTGGAACTTCTGGCCCAGAGGTAAGGACACTATCACTGCACCAAAAGAGCACCTTATGGTTCCATCTATAGTTTTTGATTTTGCATATGTGCTTGTGTGACATTGGCAAGCTTTAACATATAATTCTTTGTCCCAACACTTAAGTGGTTAATAAATACTTATGTATCAATAGTGAACAATGAGATCCTAGTACAAATTCCCTGTGAGACATCACAAGTCATGCTATGCTATCAGAGTATCTGCCAATTATCCCTACCCTGCCTCCTTCAACATTGCTAATTTTCCAATCAGGTCAATGATGTGTCTTCAATTCCACCTTAAACAGAAAATCTCTCAGGACAAACTTTATCATTTGTTCTCTGGAAGTAATTGAGGTAGCATCCATTAATACTACCAATCAAAAAGTTCGATTACCATTGTGAATACTTGACCCTTATTGGGAAGATTTAAACTGTTTAATTGCTGGAAGCATAATGGAAAATATAACGCTATAAGGAAACAAATCACAGAGATCAAAAGTTCTGAATTGGTGATGACTAATTAATGTCAAAGAAACAAACAGCTTTGGAGTAGTTTTGATGCACAGAATAGCTTGTGGTGAACAATTAAAGAAACATTGGTACTACAGTAAAATAAATGCGTTCTTGAAATGTAACCTTCTGTTAATAATCATATAATTATTACATACTTTACAGTGCTGTGATATTAGTAATTATTATTGCACAATATTAATAACCATTTCATCAATATGAGTGGCTTGATAGAATGTTGTAATGAAAAGAAACAGTATATTTCACTGTTTTTTAAAATATCACAGCCTAACATTTCATTAATGATGCACTTCATTTGAATGGGAACATTAGCAATCAATAATTTCTCAGGTATGGCAGTGGATATTAAGCTGAAGCTTGAAGACTTTCTCAACATTGGGTAATAGAAGAACTTAGTATAAGAGAAATCATTATGGAGTGAGATATTGGAGATGGGTTCACAAACGTCTGTTGAGAATTTCAGGCTAATATGTTGTCCAATTTTAAAAGTAAAAGTTAAAGGTATCAAAGTGGGACAAGAACAAATCCTCAGAAACATGTTTCTAACATTGCCATGGGATAGCAACTGACAAAATTCCTATTGCTTTCAATCTTAGTTTCATCATTGACATAAGTAGTCAACTCAGCAAATGATGACAAAATATCACTGCCCATCCTTTATACTTTGAAGCTACTGATGTTATTAATACAGTATATTGAAAGTCATTTGCTTCAGATGATCTAGTATGCATTTTTAGGAACTAAGTATCAACTGTACTGTTCTTTGTATAAAATGTTTCAAATGATACACAACTCAGAACTATCCTTGTTGAAAATAACAACTCTCAGCTATTACTGGAGCAGCAAATGACACATAATTCAACAGCATTTTGTCATGCATTAATTTCTTTTCAATTAGTTTTACCAAAAGTTTAGACAACTCAAAAAGAAGTTAAGACTGATGATCATTAAACAATTGTATGGAAAAACATTGCATTGTCTGATTGGATTTTTTTCATATTGAGTATTAATTCTAAAAGTGTCATTGTTATGATTAGATTCCCTACAGTGTGGAAACAGGCCCTTCGGCCCAACAAGTCCACACCGCCCTTTCGAGCACCCCCCTATAACCCACGCACCTCTGAACACTACAGGCAATTTAGCATGGCCAATCCACCTAGCCCGCACATCTTTGGACTGTGGGAGGAAACTGGAGCACCCGGAGGAAACCCACAGAGACACAGGGAGAATGTGCAAACTCCACACAGACAGTTGCCCGAGGCTGGAATCAAACCCAGGTCCCTGGTGCTGTGAGGCTGCAATGCTAACCACTGAGCCACCGTGCCGCCATGGTAAATGTGGGAGTTGGGTCTGGGTGGGTTGATCAGACAATCAGTGCAAACTCATTGGACCAAATGGCCCCAAATCTATACAGTGCGGATTCTAGGATCTCCTTTAAAGTTACTCACTTTTACCTTGAATCTATGTTCCCTTGCAAATGACATTTACACCCTAGAAAAAGACTAACTATCCATGCCTCTATTTTGTAAGCTATCAGGTTACCCCTCATCCTTCAACATTCAAGTGAAAACAAACCTCGTTTTCCAATCTGTCCTCACAGCTAATAGCCCAAGCCAGGCAACATCCCGATAAGCCGTTTCTGTGCCCACAGCAAAGCAGTCATATTCTTATCGAGTGGTAACCAAAGCTCTAAACATTATTTGGAACGTGGCCTAAATAAAACTGTGCAGCTGCAACATGACTTATCAGTCTTCATATTCAATGCAGCCCCCACCCCCAATGTTGGTTATTTCCCAATCCTCTCAGATCACTTGTGAGACTAAAGAGGATAGAAAAATTCCAGGCAATTCCCTCACCTGTCTCCTCAGCTTTTTGGGATGGATCTGATCAGGTCCTCAGGACTTGATTTCCTTAACTCTCTTCAAAAGACACCACCTTTTTGTACACTGACATGCCCAAAAATACAACATACCCCCTCCCGAGACTCACCATCCACCACGTCTTTCTCTTTTGTGAATACCAATACAAAGTATTTAGTAAGAACTTCACCTCCAGTCCCATAAATTCATTCATATCTTTGAGTGGACCCACCCTTTTCCGAGCTACTCTCTTGATCCTTATACAAGACTAAAACACTTTGGGATTATCCCTAATCCTGTTTGCTGAAGATGCTTCATGGTCCCTTTTAAAAACTCCTAATTCCTGAGAGTTTTTCCTGCTCTTTGTATTCTTTGAGGGCTAGGCCTTCTTATGGATTGATAGTTACAGTTTAATCCTTGGTCTGCATTGACCTGAGTGATCTTAAGGTTCCTGTTCCTGATTATTGTTCAGTTACTCACGAGGCAAACTGAATGGTAGGCTGGGATTATACTCAGGGATGGTATAGTAACCATTTGACACTCTGGCTGAACCCATGGAGAATGGCCATGTATGCGTGCATTCAAAAAGATTTTTGAGTTAGTGGGCTGGAACTTCAGATGAGCAAGTTTTAAAAGAAAATAAGTTGGTAAATCTAAGATGAGCCAGAGATAAATGTATTTATTATGCTAATAATTTTTGAACCATCATTCTTGTTACATTATTTACATGACAATAAACTCTGTTCATTAAAATTCAGCAGTTGCATTAACTCACCAAAATTACATTTGATTGATTATTGTGGGGAAATTGTTTTGCACATCTGTTCCTATCATTTGATTCCTCATATTACCATCATCCACCTTTCTCCCCTCCCATATCATTTTTAAAACAATCAACTGCTTGTTGACCATTACATCTTTGAAATCTATTATTATTTTCTTGTTTTTCCTATTTAGAAGGATGCTTTGTATTTAGTGAATTAAAAGAGGAGTCATTTTTATTTGGTGTTGTATACTTTTCCAAGTTACAGTAGTCATGTAAGATGCTGCTTGGCCTGCTGTGTTCATCCAGCCTCACATTTTATTATCATGTAAGTTGGTGTGTCTGTTTGCGTAATGTTGCAGAGAATTTGAACAATTGTTTGATTTCCAGCAAACCTCCACAGTGACTGCTGTTGGTTGCACAGACAGGAAGACATTTAATCTCTGGGATGAAGTAGAAAGGACATAATGATTACTGGAACCACGTGACTTCTGGACATTAAAACCACGCTTTTAATTTTAAATTACAGCTCTGTTGTTAGCCATCTTGGAATAAAAAGGCTTTGGTAATTTGCCACAGGTCAATATCCCTCTGTGTTTCTATTATAAAATAACTCATGCAGCAGCGCTAAGCACCTCAAACACATCTAAAAGCCCTGTGGAATTCTCAGTTTTTGCTGTTCATTCAACCACATTAAACAAGGAGCATCTTCAGAAAAATATTGACAGAGAAGCAACACAAGAGTGGGCAATGTTTAAATGTGAGATCAGTAGAGCTCTGGAGAACTTTATTCCACACAAGATAAATGCTAAACAGTGAAGAATGAGTTGCTATCAAAGAAAGGAAGAAGTGAAAATGTAAATGAAATGTGGCTAGCACTGTTGCCTCAGAGCGCCAGAGACCCGGGTTCGATTCTAGCCTCGGGCGACTGTGAGTTTGCACGTTCTCCACTTGTCTGCGTGGGTTTCCTCCCACAGTCCAAAGATGTGCAAGTTCGGTGGATTGGCCATGTTAAATTGCCTGTAGTGTCCAGGGGTGTGTAAATTAGGTGGATTATACATGGGAAATGCAGGGTTACAGGGAAAGGAGTATTGGGATGGGTCTGGGTGGGATGCTCTGACGGGCGGTGGGGACTTGTTGGGCCAAATGACCTGTTTCCAAACTGCAGGGGTTCAATGAAAATGTATACAAAGTATGTCAACAATAGAGGGTTAGAAAAAGGAATATGGCACATTTTGAATAGAGTCAAATGAGAAAACATGAAACCTCACACCATTTGCCATGTCGACCAGTTTGTGTTTATGGTTAAGGCTTGTTTGAGATCATTTGTGGCTACCAATTCTCCTTTGTATTCATTTTGTCTTGGAACTATCTAGGGATTATTGTTAGAGAATACATAATTGCAGAGTATCTATGGAAAAGGCACTGTTCTTAGGTAACAAGAGAGTTTGTTGCATGTTAGCAATTAGTACAACTACCTTCAGTTAGACATAATTACCAGGACCTTACAGGATGAGTGCAGAGATATCTACTCCCTCAGAAAGCTGGAGTGCAACTCCTTGTCTCCATCCACAGCCACTCAAATGGGTTTAGAGAATGTAATGTGAACATTAATCCCTTCAGAATCATTGCTTTCTAGAACAGCAGCTGATGACACAATAAATTCGAGATAGGGCCATGAGAAAATGAGCAAGATGTACTCATAGAAAACTGAAAGGATAGTCGGTTTTAATTTTCTACAGTGAAAAGTCTAAACAGAGGACTTAAGGAGAGTTCAATAGTAGAAACAGTGAAGAGGAATGACAGACTAACTAAGTTTGAAAGAAAGGAAATATAAGATAAACTGGTCCTCTAAGGAGGACAAGATCTTGAATTAATACAAATTACGCCCCTGAATCTTCAAAGAAACTATGGAATGGGGCGTGTACCACTGGTAACCATTCACAAAGATGCATTAGATAAAACAATAAGATCAAGTGAGTTACAAATTTAACTTCCATCTAGATCCAACTCAAAGACCTATATATCAGATAGCTTGATGTTGATGTTAGGAAGGATACCAGAATCTTAAAGGAAGTTCAAACAGCAAAACATTTAGAAATGAATTAAAAATCATTTTTCAACAAAACTTTTGTTTCTAAAGGGGATGCTATATTCAACTAATCTTACTGACCTCTTACGTACGTTCAAGGGGATCAGTGATTCAAAGGATGGCTATAAAATACAAAAGAGAGAATTGGAGTTTGGGAAGGTTTTTTTAGAATAGCAAAATGTGAGAAATAAGACAATGAGAATTGTGTTCCACAGATAATAGTCCCTCACTGGTGTGCTCATTCTCTCTAATGTTCATTAACAAGAGCCTAAGATTTGGGAACCTGTTATAAATCCCCCAGAATTACTAACCAGCTCTGTACTTTGAAGATAACAAAGTGTGGAGCTGGATGAACACAGCAGGCCAAGCAGCATCTCAGGAGCACAAAAGCTGACGTTTCGGGCCTAGACCCTTCATCAGAGAGGGGGATAGGGAGAGGGAACTGGAATAAATAGGGAGAGAGGGGGAGGCGGACCGAAGATGGAGAGAAAAGAAGATAGGTAGAGAGGAGAGTATAGGTGGGGAGGTAGGGAGGGGATATGTCAGTCCGGGGAAGATGGACAGGTCAAGGAGGTGGGATGAGGTGGTAGGTAGGAAATGGAGGTGCGGCTTGAGGTGGGAGGAAGGGATGGGTGAGAGGAAGAACAGGTTAGGGAGGCAGAGACAGGCTGGGCTGGTTTTGTGATGTAGTGGGGAGAGGGGAAGAACTGGGCTGGCTTTGGGATGCAGTGGGGGAAGGGGAGATTTGGAAGCTTGTGAAGTCCTACACTGGCACCAAACCCCACCTCTTCCTCCGTTACATTGACGACTGTATTGGCGCCGCCTCTTGCTCCCCAGACGAGCTCGAACAGTTCATCCACTTTACCAACACCTTCCACACCAACCTCAAGTTCACCTGGGCAATCTCCAACACATCCCTCACCTTCCTGGACCAATCAGTCTCCATCTCAGGTAACCAGCTAAAAACTGATGTCCATTTCAAGCCCACTGACTCCCACAGCTACCTAGAATACACCTCCTCCCACCCACCCTCCTGCAAAAATTCCATCCCCTATTCCCAATTCCTCCGCCTCTGCCGCATCTGCTCCCAGGATGAGGCATTCCACTCCCGCACATCCCAGATGTCCAAGTTCTTCAAGGACCGCAACTTTCCCCCAGCAGCGGTCGAGAACACCCTTGACTGCGTCTCTCGCATTTCCCGCAACACATCCCTCACACCCCGCCCCCGCCACAACCGTCCCCAGAGGATCCCCCTCGCTCTCACATACCACCCTACCAACCTCCGGATACAACGTATCATCCTCTGACACTTCCGCCATCTACAATCCGACCCCACCACACAAGCTATTTTTACATCCCCACCCTTGTCTGCCTTCTGAAGGGACCACTCTCTCTGTGACTCCCTTGTCCGGTCCACACTCCCCTCCAACCCCACCACACCCGGCACCTTCCCCTGCAACCGCAGGAAGTGCTACACTTGCCCCCACACCTCATCCCTCACCCCCATCCCAGGCCCCAAGATGACCTTCCATATCAAGCAGATGTTCGCCTGCACATCTGCCAATGTGGTATATTGTATCCATTGCACCCGATGTGGCTTCCGTTACATTGGGGAAACCAAGCGGAGGCTTGTGAGCCGCTTTGCAGAACACCTCCACTCGGTTCGCAACAAACAACTGCACCTCCCAGTCGTGAACCATTTCAACTCCCCCTCCCATTCCTCAGACGACATGTCCATCATGGGCCTCCTGCAGTGCCACAATGATGCCACCTGAAGGTTGCAGGAACAGCAACTCATATTCCGCTTGGGAACCCTGCAACCCAATGGTATCAATGTGGACTTCACAAGCTTCAAAATCTGCCCTCCCCCCACTGCATCACAAAACCAGCCCAGCTCTTCCCCTCCACCCACTTCATCCCAAAACCAGTCCAGCCTGCCTCTGCTTCCCTAACTTGTTCTTCCTCTCACCCATCCCTTCCTCCCACCTCGAGCCGCACCTCCATTTCCTACCTACCACCTCATCCCGCCTCCTTGACCTGTCTATCTTCCCTGGAATGACCTATCCCCTCCCTACCTCCTCACCTATGCTCTCCTCTCTACCTATCTTGTTTTCTCTCCATCTTCGGTCCGCCTCCCCCTCTCTCCCGATTTATTCCAGTTCTCTCTCCCCATGCCCGTCTCTGATGAAGGGTCTAGGCCCGAAACATCAGCTTTTGTGCTCCTGAGATGCTGCTTGGCCTGCTGTGTTCATCCAGCTCCACACTTTGTTATCTTGGATTCTCCAGCATCTGCAGTTCCCATTATCACTGTACTTTGAAGGCCTGGCTATAGTCTACCATTGTTCAGAATTTGCTGGGGCAGCCTGGCCCAAATCATTGTGAGGAATCAATGAAAAATTGGGCCAAAGACTGGAAGGGTAGAGGGAATCTTCTCATCATCATGAGAGACAACAACATGTGCCTCTCCTATGCAGCCCATGCCTCTCTCCCATGGCTATGTTTGTGCATTGTCTTTACTCTGTGCGAGAGAAATGTGAAGTAATGGAGTGACATGGAGGGGATTCTTGTCTGAGGCCCTTCATGGACTGAAACGCGAGAAGATGCTAGATTCCACAGGTAGAAGTCACAGGCATCTGTTCTTCCACTAAAACCATCAGAGCTAGAAGTTCCTCATGGCCGCCAGTTGCATGCTGATAGAGAGATATAACCATGCAATCCATGATAAACTGCATGGTCGCCATGCCATTCTTGACAACTTCACACAACTACATTACTGTGTGTTTGCTCACTTGCAAGATTACTGGTACTTGGTTTATAGGGACTAGACTTTGAAAGTAGGCCGCACATTTATGATCTTCAGAACAGCGCTTCTCCAGCTTGGCTATGATGGCAGCTTTTCTATCACCCATTATCCTACACTGTGGTCGAGCTGTTGTGTAAAAGTACTTAATGGCTCCCACAACAGATCTCTTTAGCCTATTCTCCAATGTGTGTACAATGCCCATCTTTGAACTGATGTTCTCAAAAGTTATGTCAATTTTCATTGTGCAACTTTCTCCGATGCTTTCTGTCAATGATCAAGCCTTAAAGTTGGACATATGAGACCAGTAGAGAGCCAATAGCTAGTGGGCACAGCTGCACTTGAAACCCATGAATTTCAAATGGTAGAATATTGAGCAGCAGGTGAGAGATGTACTCTAATCTCCTCAGCTAACTCCTAAATATTACATTTCTGTGCTGTGCCTCTCCTAATCCACCTCAGGATTAGACACTCTGGTAATATTCTTTGCATTATCAGCTCTCTTTCACCTGATGCGCCGAGAGATATGTCATTACAGAACAACGAACTGTTTCTCAAATGATTAGTCATAGAGTCATAGAGCTGTCCAGCATGAAAACAGAACCATCAGTCCAACTTGTCCATGCGGACCAGACATCCTAATAATCTGGTCCCCATTTGCCAGCATTTGGCCCATATCATTCTAAACTCATCCTATTCATATACCCATCATACCCACATTTTAAACGTTATAATTGCACCAGCCTCCACCACTTCCTCTGGCAGCTCATTCCATACATGCATTGCCCTCTGTGTGAAAACGTTTCCCCTTAGATTCCTTTTAAATCTTTCCTCTCTCACCTAAATTTACATCATTTAGTTTTGGGCTCCCCTACCCTGGGGAAAAGACCTTGTCTATTTACCCAATCCATGTCTTTTGTCAGTTTATAAATCTCTATAAGCTCACTCCTCAGCTTCTACCGCTTGAGGGAAAATACCACCAGCCTATTCAACCCTTTCCAATAACTCAATCCCTCCAACCCTGGCAACATCCTTGTAAATCTTTCTTGAACCCTTTCAAGTTCTACAATGTCCTTCGTATATCAGGGAGTATTCCAAAATAGACCTTAGCAATGCCATGTACAGCTACAAAATGACCTCACAACTCCAATACTCAATGCACTGACGAATAAAAGAAAGCATATCTAGCACCCTTTTCATTAATCTTTCTACCTGCAACACTACTTTCAAAGAAATATGAACATGCACTCTAAGGCCTCTTTGCTCGGAAAGATTCCCCAGGACCTTACTGTTAAGTGAAGACATGCCCTGATTTACCTTACCAAAATTCGGCACTTCATATTTATCTAAATTAAACGCCAATGGCCCATTTGATCAAGGTCCCCTTTGTATTCTTGAGGTAAACCTTCGCTGTCCAGTACACCTTCAATCTTGATGTCATTGGCACACTCACTAACCATACCTCTTGTGTTAACATTCAAATCATTTATATAGGTGACGAACAGCAGTGAGCCCAGCACCGATCCTTGTGGCACGCTGCTCGTCAGAGGCCTCTAGTCTGAAAGTCAACCCTCCACCTTCTACCCACAAACCAGTTCTGTATCCAAGTGGCTACTTCTCCCTATATTCCACGTGATCTAACCTTGCTAAACACTCTACCATGAGGAACTTTGTCGAATGCCTTCCTGAAGTCCATAAAGATCACATCCGATGCTCTGCCTTCATTAATCCTCTTCATTACTTCTTCAAAAAACTTAATCAAATTAGTGAGATATGATTTTCCACAGACAAAGCTATGTTGAATATCCCTAATCAGCCCTTTCCTTTCAAAATACATGAAAATCCTATACCTCAGGATCCCCTCCAACAACTTGCACACAACACTGTCAGGCTCATGGGCTTACAGTTCCGTGGCCTTTTCTTACCACCTTTCTTAAATAGTGACGCCACATTAGTCAACTTCCAGCCTTCCAGCGCCTCACCTCATAGAATCTCTACAGTGTGGAAACAGGCCCTTCAGCCCCACAAGTCTGAACAATGCACAGTGCATCTCACCCAGACCAATTCCCCTATAAACCCACCTCATCTAAACATCCCAGAAAACTATGGGCAATTTAGCGTGGCCAACTCACCAAGCCTGCACATCTTTGGATTGTGGGAGGAAACCGGTGAACCTGGAGGAAACCCATACAGACACGGGGAGAATGTGCAAACTCCACACAGACAGTCGCCCAAGGGTGGACTCAAACCCAGGTACCTGACACTGTGAAGCAGCAGTGCTAACCACCGAGCCACCCAGCTTTTAACAAACATTTACCTCGAGGGATGACTTTCAATAGATCGCAACGAGATAGCTGCTCTGCTATTCACAAAACTCTGAGCCAGAACCAGGTCGTCTACAAATGATTTAGCACCAGATTCCCCACGAATAAGCTGTGTGTTTAAAGGAGAGGGGCAGAGACCAAATGGCTGTGCTCCTTGGGCCATTGATGATACAAATATCTCAGCAAGGAACCTAACAATCTCTTCCCTAGCTTCCCACAGAGTTCTAGGGTACACCTCATCAGGTCCTGGGGATTTATCCACCTTTATGCTTTTTAAGACACCTCCACCTCTGTAATACGGACATTTTTCAATATGCTGCTACTTATTTCCTCACATTCTCTATCTTCTGTATCCTTCTCCACAGTAAACACTGATGCAAAATACTCATTTAGTGTCTCCCCCATCTTCTGCGGTTCCACGCTGGGGTGGCCTTGCTGATCTTTAAGACGCCCTATTCTCTCCATAGTTAGTCTTTTGTCCTTAGTGTATTTGTAGAATCCCTTTGGAGTCTCCTTAACTCTATTTGCCAAAACTATCTCATGCTCCCTTTTTGCCATCCTGATTTCCCTCTTAAATATACTTCTTCATCCTTTATACTCTTCTAGGGATTCACTAGATCCCTGCTGTCGATATCTGACATATGCTTCCTTCTTTTTCTTGACCAAAACCTCAATTTCCCTGGCATTCCAGCATTCACTACACCTACCAGCCTTGCCCTTCACCCTAACAGAAACATTTTGTCTCTGGACTCTCATTATTTCATTCTTGGAGGCTTCCCATTTTCCAGCCGCCCCTTTACCTGCAAATATTGAGCCCCGCCCCACCACCAAATTTCAAAAGTTCTTGCTTCATATGTCAAAATTGGCCTTCCTCTTTAACTTTTAGATCCGATCTATTCTTGTCCATCATCATTTTAAACTCATAGAATTATGTTCACTGGACCCAAAGTGTTCCTCTGCTGACACCTTATTTTCCAAAAGCAGTTCAAGTTTTGCTCCTTTTTTGTAGTTACACCCACAGACTGAATTAGAAATTTTTATTAAATGTGTACAAGATAGCCCACTGAATCAAATGTGAGTGGTGTTTCCATATGAACGTCTCAGGCTGATAACCGTTTGCGAACATTGTCGTAGCCTGACAACATCATGCTAAAAATGAAAGATGAAACAGAATAATTGTTTCCACCAACAAAAAACATGACTTGTTACCCAGCAACGCAATGTCATGGGCACCATTAGCAACACCAGCATTGCCAGGAAATTGAAGGAATCTGCTGAGTGAGAAATGACAAATGAGCAGCCTTGGTTAGACAGGACTTGTGTGTGCTTTTCCTGCAGATAGGTATTAGAGTAAAAAGCCAGCTTTTATGTACAGGGTGATTTGAACCATTTCTCACAATAAACAAGGAAACCTTCCTGACCAAGGCAATTTGGGATGGAGTTTGTTTTGATTGAATCAGAACACATGATTTGATAGTTGCTCAACATAAATAACTTCACCCTTCAATTCATCTCTTTGTTTTTAAACCCTTGTACTTTAGAGAGGAGATGGTTGTGCGGTAACTAGGTTAGTCCTGCTGAGCCCCAAGTTAATATTCTGCAGAAGGGGTTTGAATTCCACCATGGCAGATACTGAACTTTGATTTCCATTAAAAAAAATTGGAATCAAAAGTTAGCCCAACAGTGACCAGGTAGCCATTGTTGATTGTTGTAATGATCTATCTGGTTCACTAATGTCCTTTAGGGAAGAAAAGCTGCCACCCTTACTTGGTATACATGTGACTCCTGGCCCTCAGAGATGTGGTTAACTCTTGACTGCATTCTGGATAATAATTCCTGGCCCAGCCAGCAATGCCCACTTTGTGTGAATGAATAAAACATATAGCAGCTCTGCTCCAATGAAGTTTCATGAAAGTTTAGAATTCATCTGGGTACCATTCATGATTGTAGCATTCACTAAATCTATGGAGCAGTTGGGCAGTATCTGCTGAAATTGAATGGATATTTCACTTTTAAGAGTAAATTTCATATACACATTGAGCCGAATTTAATTCTGAGGGAATGGTGGTTGAGGGTTAATGTGGCTTGTGGGAAGAGTTCAAGACTCAAAAATCAGCATCAGGTAGAATCCTGAGATGATTCCACCTTCCTCTGTGTTTCATCCGGCAAATTTGGAAGTAGTGGAAAATTCCCACCTCCATTGGACTGCCTGCTAAACTGGAATACCATGAATGGTTTTGAGTCCTTTACCTCAGGAAAGATATACTGGCATTGGAAGCAGAGCAGAGAATGTTAGCCGGGATGGCTGCTTTGCAATTCCAAAAGCATGGGTTCTATTCCCACATCGGCTGAAGTTACTATGAAGGACTGTCCTTCTACAACTATCTACTCACGTGAGGCATGGTGGCCCCCAGGTTAACCCATCACAAGCTGTTTCTCTCTAATGAGAGAGCAGCCTATTGTCAAGTAGGACCAAGGTGACCTTACCTTTTTTTTAATCTAGGTATAGAGAAAATGTTGAGTACATTGGACCTGCACTCATTTGACCTTAGAAGCATATGAAGTGACCTTATTGTAAGATATAAGATTCTTTGGTGTCTTGAAATAGTAAATGCCCAGAGGTTGGTTCTCCCTGTGCGAGAGTCTGGGACCAGACAACTCAGAATAAGGGACCTCCCAGTTAAGACAAAGATGAGGACAAATATATTCTTTCAGAGGGCTGTGAATCTATGGAATTCTTTACCACAGAGGACTGTCGAGTTTGGGTTATTAAGTACATTCAAGTTGAGATAGACAGGCATTTAATACTTAAGAGAATTAAGGGTTACAGGGAAAAGGCAGGAAAGTGGAGTTTAGGGCTATGAGATCATGATCTTATTGAATGGTGGGTTGATTTGATTGGCTGAATGGCCTATTTCTGTTCCTTAGTCATATAGTATCATAGTCTATGGCAATACTTAAATATATGCGGAATGAGGTAGATCCAAGAAAATTGTCTTTTTTTACATTCAAAGTTCAGGTATTCTGTTGCACATTTATTTTAAAAGAAGTAATATAATGGTAGTCTGGATATTTAAATCTTGCAAAGATATTTCACAGCTTATTTGTGCAGTGGTTTGTATTTGGTCTGCCGTTTTTACTTCTGGCTTTACACCAACAAAAGAGCTTTGAGATATATAACTCATTTAATAAGGTGTTACATGAAAGGGAAATATTGAAAATAGTAGTTACTAGGAAGAACATCTTTAATTAATGTTTCTTTGTAATTGGAGTAACTTAATGGGTGAGATAGTATAGATTAGATGCTGGAGACATTCACATTCAATACAGTGTTAATTTTGGTAAAAAAGGAAATTAAAAGATTGGGTTTCAACCATTTTTATCTTAGTCAGCTGTAACGTTACAATATACAATATAAGGACGACATCTATTTCACTTGAAACTAGAAAGTGGAAGTTTGAATTATTAATTTTTTACAACTCAAGACAAAAGTTGGACCATGTTGTCACTTGCAGTTACAAAAAAGCATGTCGCTTTAGGGAGAAGCTGGATTTGATACTTTGGTGGGACGGGGTGGCACCAGCGTCTTTGGACAAAAAGAACCACCCAGGAACAGCTTGTGGATTAACTATAGGTGATGGTTTATCACAGAACGGAGTGGAGAGAGGGCATTTGACTCTCAGATCTCCAACTGAAGCTCAATCACTCTCTTGCTATATTTGAGTGTCGAAAAACAACACAAGAAAAGGCTTTGCAAAGAAAAAAACACATGTGGAGTCACACTTTATGTGATTTGTGAAGGTAGCAAACCAAAAGAACAGTGAGAAATTTGTTCTCTTGCCCTGATGGTATAGTATACTTAAACACAGAGTTAATTCCTTTTTTTTCTGTAATTTCCACTCATGACATTCCTGTAAAATTGTTTGTCCCGTCTATACGGGCCATCTTATTCATGAATGATCAGATTTTAAGGCTGTAATTTTAACTTTGCATACTGGTGTTAATAACCTGCTTTCTCACCTAGGTTTTTGCCTCCTTGTTTATTACTGAATTCTGGTGTATCTTTTATCTCAGAGATTGGTCACTGGATGTGAGATTGCTCGCTGAGCTGGAAGGTTCATTTTCAGACGTTTCGTCACCATTCTAGGTAACATCATCAGTGAGCCTCCGACGAAGCGCTGGTGTAATGTCCCGCTTTCTATTTATCTGGTTAGGTTTTCTTGGGTTGGTGATGTCATTTCCTGTTCATTTTCTCAGGAGATGGTAGATTGGCTCCAAATCAATGTGTTTGTTGATGGAGTTCCGGTTGGAATGCCATGCTTCTAAGAATTCTCGTGCGTGTCTCTGTTTGGCTTGCCCTAGGATGGATGTGTTGTCCCAATCAAAGTGGTGTCCTTCCTCATCTGTATGCAAGGATACGAGTGATAGTGGGTCATGTCATTTTGTGGCTAGTTGATGCTCATGTATCCTGGTGGCTAGCTTTCTGCCAGTTTGTCCAATGTAGTGTTTGTCACAGTTCTTGCAAGGTATTTTGTAGATGACGTTTGTTTTATTTGTTGTCTGTATAGGGTCTTTTAAGTTCATTAGCTGCTGTTTTAGTGTGTTGGTGGGTTTGTGGGCTATCCTGATGCCAAGAGGTCAGAGTAGTCTGGCAGTCATTTCGGAAATGTCTTTGATGGAGGGGAGAGTGGTTATGGGTTCTGGGCCCGTTTTGTCTGTTTGTTCGGGTGTGTTGCTGAGAAATCGGCGGACTGTGTTCACATGGTACCCATTCTTTTTGAATACGCTGTATGGGTGATTTTCCTGTGCTCTGCGTAGTTCCTCTGTGCTGCAGTGTGTGGTGGCTCGTTGGAATAATGTTCTAATGCAGCTTTGTTTGTGGGTGTTGGGATGGTTGCTCCTGTAGTTCAGTATTTGGTCCGTATGTGTTGTTTTCCTGTAGACGCTGGTTTGAAGTTCCCCATTGGCTGTTCGCTCTACTGTGACATCTAGGAATGGCAGCTTGTTGTTGTTTTCCTCCTCTTTTGTGAATGTTATGCCAGTAAGGGTATTATTGATGGTCTTGAAGGTTTCCTCTAATTTGTTTTGTTTAGTGATGACAAAGGTGTCATCCACGTAGCGGACCCAAAGTTTGGGTTGGATGATTGGCAGAGCTGTTTGTTCGAGTCTCTGCATTACTGCCTCTGCTAAGAACCCTGATATCGGAGATCCCGTGGGTGTACCGTTGGTTTGTCTGTAGGTTTTGTTATTGAAAGTGAAGTGGGTGGTGAGGCACAGGTCCACTAGCTTGATGATGTTGTCCTTGCTGATGAGGTTGATGGTGCCTGGTGTATGTGTCTTCTGTTCTTCTAATAGTGTAGTCAGTGTTTCTTTGGCCAGGTTGATGTTGATGGATGTGAACAGGGCTGTAACGTCAAATTGGTCACTGTCAAGCATGAAGCATCCTCACAATTAAATTGGCCATTTTTCACATCTGTTATGACCTGTAGAATAGTGGGATTTGTTTTTCAGTGCACTCATCCTAACAGGATCATGACAATAAAGCATAAAACTCAGGATTCAATGTGTTTCAAAGCATTAAACGTGGATATAACATCATAAACTGCAAGTCTCATTGTCAAATCATTGATTAATTTTACCTTAGCCCAGAGATGGATTCTATCCTTGAAACCCACTCCAGCTATTTTTATTCTTTACAAAATGCATGGTTGTTCATGTGGGTGATTCTATTCAGCTTTTGGCGAGCTGTATTTATAGCCTTGATGACAGTCAACAATGCATTTTGCAATCAAGTCACATTTTGGATCATCAGTCTCAATTCCAATGTTTACAGCTCTATATATATTTGACAAATGAATGTGGCAGACAAATTACTAACATCAACAGCATGGATAGATGTAGAATATAATCAAAAATCAGGCAGAATACAGTCAGAGTGGGAGGAAATTGAAGGAGGGCATAAGCAGAACAAAGATAACAATTGAGAAAAGATTCACTGGTGAACAAAAAAGGAATTGGAGAATCCTATCAAAATAGCTTTTTTTAACAGAAGTAAAATAGTGTTTGAAAGAACAATAGTATCAGAGATAATGGGAACTGCAGATGCTGGAGAATTCCAAGATAATAAAATGTGAGGCTGGATGAACACAGCAGGCCAAGCAGCATCTCAGGAGCACAAAAGCTGACGTTTCGGGCCTAGACCCTTCATCACCACTCTGATGAAGGGTCTAGGCCCGAAACATCAGCTTTTGTGCTCCTGAGATGCTGCTTGGCCTGCTGTGTTCATCCAGCCTCACATTTTATTATCTTTGAAAGAACAATGTCGATATTATGTACAAGATAGGTAACTTTCTTATGGAAGAAACAAGCACGACTGATGTATGGAATGTGAACTTCGCATCTGTCTCACAGAGGAAGAGCGAGATGGTAAGTTTGCAGTTGGGATGATGGGGATTTGGGAACATTGGATAGGATAAAAATAGATAAGCTGCTAAATAGGCTGTCATCAATCAAAGTTCATGCATAACTCAGTCCAGACAGGAAGCAGCAGTGGAGGTATGCTAGAGTTAGCACAAGCCCTGGTGACAGGGCTTCAGTCCGCATTGAATACAGGAGTTATAAAGAGGACTAATGGGATATACATGTTCAGCAAAAAGGGAAGACATTTTAATCTGTCTAACAACAGTGGTGGAAATACTATCAGAACCTATTATCGAGAACAAAATTGATTCACACTTGGAAAAGCTTGAGGTCATAAGGAACATATAGCACAGATTTCTATTAAACAATGTGTCTGACAAACAAAATTGATGAAATAACAATAAGGGTTGACAAATGTAGTTTGGGAGATGTTGTATATGTCACTTGGTATCAGAGAGATAGTGATAATTTGTGAAGGTTATCTGCAGAATAGGAGGCAGAGGCTTATGGCAAGTGGTTATGGGAAAAGCACCGAAAAAAAGGCCAGCATCTGAAACTCTGCATCTTTCTCAGCATCTTTATCACTGACCTGCTAAATATTTTCATCATCTTCTATTTCATACTATTATTTAAAATTTCGATGTTTGTGGATGATACAAAACTTGACTTCATGCAAACAATGAGCAGGGTCTTCGCAAATGTTAGAAAGACTCAAGTTTAGAAGGTGGTTCAGTTGTTAGCACTGTTGTGTTAGAGTGCCAGGGGCCCAGATTCGATTCCACCCATGGGCAAATGTCTGTGTTGAGGTTGCACATTGTTCATGTGTCTACGTGGGTTTCCTCTGAGTGCTCCAGTTTCCTCCCACGGTCCAAAGATGTGTAGGTTAAGTGGACTGGCCATGCTAAATTGTCCGTAGTGTTCAGGAATGTGCAGGTTAGTGGATTAGCCATGGGAAATGCAGGGTTACAGGGATGAGTGGGATGCTCTTTGGAGGGTTGCTGTGCATCCGATAAGCCAAATGGGCTGATTCCACACGGCAGGGATTCTATGATTTCTGTGACGCACTCTGATGCAGATAAGTGTGGATTGATGCCTTCTGGAAGAAACAGCCAGAAAAGGAAATGAAATCTTAACACCATTATTTGGATAGATGTAAACCTGAGAGTACATATCCAGAAAACTTTGAGGACAACAGGCCAATTTGATTCTATGACGATGAAACATATGGGATGCTTAGATTTGTCAATAGGGCATTGACTACACGCTATTGAATGCAAAGATCAATCCTAAAAAATTTCAACCAGAGTATTGTTACAGGCCCCACATTTTCAGAAAGATGGTTTCAAAAGGGTGGGGGTAAATTCAGCAGGTCATTTCCAGGATGAGGAATTGACTTCAGATACTTGAAAAATTCCTTTCCGGTAGAACAGCGAAGGATTTTCTAATCGCAATGTATTTTGGTAAAACAAATAAGAAGGAATAATTTCCGTTGGTAAGTGAGTCAGTAATTATATCCTAAATTAAAGATAAAAACTGGAGATGAAGTTAGGAGAATTGTCTCCTTTGCAGCAGGTTAGCAAGATCTGGAAAGAACCAGTGGTGCTATCAGATGTTGCAGAAACTTGAAATTTAAAGTACAGTTTTAAAAATAAAATTGCATTTACGGGAATGAAAATGGGATCAATTTGACACGGGCCTCAAAGAGCAAGAAAAGGTGCAAGGAGCTGAAATGACCTCATCCTATGTGTAAATTCAACTTCTCTATAATTATGTAACCAGACATATTGTCTGCTTGAAATACAAGATTGACAGCAAAACATCTCAGATGTAGGTATCATTGTTGATGCCATTGATTTCAATAGCAATTTAATGATAATGTATGATTGTTTGATAGTGTATGATTCATCAGGACAGAATGAAGAAGATTTTTAAAAAATGGGCTCATCAAAATAACAATGAAGAATCAAATAATCCTTTCATGAATGCTGAGTGTTCACAACACCTTAGGTGAACTGCAGCTTAAGCTCAATTTACACTTTAGATTGCCAATACTGAATAGATGACAAACAAAACCTTTCAACACATCCTTGTGATTAGGAACAGGCATGGGTCAAATTCGTAACTTTTGGCATTTTCTTTAACTAAGCTGAACCTTGGAATTAGACTGTCTCTCGTTGTTATATGATGGTTTAAATCATTTGTGGCAGGTTGCTGTTGGACATATTATGTATGTGGCAATCCATTTATAATAAATATTAGAATTCTCGATACCTAAAGCAGAGAGAAGAATCTGATAGGGAAGCATTAAGACAAGTTTTGATACTATTGCACAGCACAGTTTCCAAGCTTTCAGCTGTGTAACAGATAGATTAAGCCTGCATAATGCCACAGGGCTTTGATTAATCTTCTATTGCATGGAAGAATGAGAATTTACAAACCAGCAGAAATAAGAACAGGAATCAGCTATTCAGCCCTTCGAGTCTGTTCTACTATTCATGGCTGGTCTGTAGTTTAACTCCACATAACTGCCTTTGGAGTATATCCTTTAATATCTTCACAACAAAAACTTATCTGTCTCAGATTTAAAATTAATAACTGAGATAGCATCTACTGACACTTTTGGAAGAGAATTCCAAACATCTACCACCCGGTTTTTACTTCAAAAATATACTTTATTCATTAAACTCCTTTATGCATATACATTATCACAAATGCAGTTTGTTACTGCACAGTAGCTTATCAAGGAAACAAACAAACATTGGAGTTTGACTGTATCCAACAAAGTAATCAAAGGTATCCCTTACTTGTGTAAGATATTTACAAAAGATTGACACACTGGGATGGTCCAATAAGTGATTCCTGATATTTCTCCTGAATGGGCTAGTCCTAATTCTCAGTCTCTGCCCTCTAGTTTTAGAATCCCCAAGTAATGCTGTTACTTCACTCAACAAACAAAAACTGTGGATATTATTTTAAAATCACAGCAATCTGAGTCTTGGGTATTTAGCACCCATACTGTTTTTAATGGAAATAACCTTTACAAGACCAGCATGACATCTCCTCCACTGAATACCCCATGCAGATTGTATCACATCAGCCCACACTGAACCAGTTTTATTATCAATAGGTACAAATAATGTGACATTATACCTCAGGCAATTTTAATGGGCATGACTAAGTTAGACAAACTCATTTCTATATTAATGGATGCTGCAACTTATATCAAACTAATATTAAACCTTATCGTGGGGCTTTATTCATATGGGTAGTTTCAAAAGCATACATAACTGTTACTTGTCAGAGGGACCCTGAAGGTAAACAGTACTCCAGTCAACTATCAGTTAATTAATAACTGGGGTTAATTAATAAAGGGGTTATGTTTGCTCAGAATTTGCGGATTAAATTGCTCGCTGTGTTTAAGTGGTTAGCTCAGTGGGCTGGATAGCTAGTTTGCAATGCGGAGTAATGCCAGAAGTGTGGGCTCAAGTCCTGCTCTAACGAGAGCTACAGGAGACAGATTCTGCTATTCGACATCTCCTTCTGCCTGGGGCATGATGACCCTCAGGTTAAACCACCACCAGTTGTCTCTCTCTGATGAGAGAGCAGCCCTTGTTGTCTGATAAGGTTATGGTCACTTTAAATTACATTCACTACCACCTAGCCCTTTAAATAGAATCAATTCAATTCACCAGGTTGGTAAGGATATCTGTACAAAGTCATCAGCAAATAAGATGCTCAGCTTTATTGATCAGTGTAGGTTAATTACATAATACTTAATAGCTTGCTACATTACGACTGAGTTACCTGTTGTGAGGCATCAGGCTAGCTTAGGAGTAAATTACTGTTTAGAGGCAGAGAACTCAGCATATAAAATAGCAACCTAGAGACCAGTTAGCTTTAACCAGGAACTTTTACCAGGTATCCTGATGATTGGGTTACCACACCTCAGGCTAGGGGCAAAGTTGAGAAGGTGGGACCTTCATGGTAACCTCAATTGGTATTGGAATTGAACCCATACTGCTTGCATCATTTTGACATTGAAAACCAGCCAACTGGGCTAATTGAGTTCCAGTACTGTGACATTAGCTGTAAAGCATTTTAGGACATCCTGAAATTGTGAAAAATGTGAAATAGATTCAAGGCTTCCTTTTCTTTTTCTATTAAATCTTTGCCTACTCAATTACACTTATTCTGTCATTTCTGCACAACACAATTAAATCAGAACATTCAGTGCAGAATTTCCCTCTTGACCTTGACTCTGTTAGGAGAAATTTTATGATCAGCATGTGAGAGTAATTCTGCAAAAGTGAACCGGGTTCTTGAAACATAGATGTCAAGAATTCATAGATTTATTGAGCATACAATTCATGCATGAATACTTTGCTGAGCACATCATAGGCTAGTTCTGAACACAGTTGATATTTTCTCTATTATAAATGTTTGTTTTCATTATCCGGGTTTCTTAATCCTTTGCATTCAAATTTTCATTTAAATTTTTTCACATTTTTCTGAACTATGGGTTCTTCATCAAAACGCAAGGAAATGGCAAGTCACACAGATGTCCTCAAATTGTGTTCCTTTATGTAGTTTTATACCTTTCAGCTGTGTGATGTTGATAAGTAATTACATATTAGTTCTATTAATCGAGTTGGGTGGAGAAGCAAATCACTTGCATTCATAGGCATTTTAATCTTTCCACTTGACCCTCAACATATCCCTACTTTGCATAGTTAAACCAGAAGTTAAAACATAACTCCATCTAAGATGAATACTTTTAAATACTTATTCCTTATAAATTCTTTAGTTAATAACCTGATTTCCTTATGAATCAGCATTATTTCCATCGGGCTAAAGAGATTAGCATAACGCCATTATTTCACTATCATATTAAATATTTCACAGAAGAGTAAAATCTTCCAGTGCAAGAGAATATTCATCCCATCATGAAAATTCTATTTAATCAGTCCCACTTGATCTTCCCTCCCAGATCTAAACATTATTGAATTTCAAATTAGCAAATTTGTAGTACTGTGCCTCAGCTGTCCTCAATTTCATAGCCAATAAGGGATAAGCTCAGAATCACAAATATTTTATACTCCACATCTTACAATACTGAGGATCAATACAGATGTGCATGGCTTCTTTCAGATTTCAATTTCTGACATATCACTATTTTCCATTGGCTTACAGACCAGAAGACAGCAAAATACAGGTGATGAGAGCCTACCCGAACTAGAAGTTGACACTCCTTAAGGGAATGTCAGCAATGAGGCAATTGAAGAAATGAGTTTGGCTGATCCAGCTCCAAGATCATAGGTATCATCATTCATATCTCATACTTAATCTCAGTTCTCACTCAAATCTGTCGGATATGATAGACATGACAGAGAGGAGCATGGTGTGGACCTAAATATTTAAGAGTATTTGTCATTGAAAGCAAAGAGAGTGGTGATACTCTGCTGATAAAGGTTGAGTCAGTACAGTGGTGAGAAATGATCTTTGTTTGGAGAACCAAAACCTGGAATCAGTTTGGATGGAAAGGGAGAATAAGGGAGTCATTTCATCCCTCACCACCCAGTCATAACAAAATAACTTTACAATTGTGCAATTTTATCTCTGCCACAGTCTTCCCATTGTTAAAAGGTCCAATGGTTTAGATTACAATATTGCAAAGTGGATATATGTTTGTCTTGAAGAATATTGTATGAAATGGTTTGTATTTGCGTGCCTGTTATCCAGCTCCACTGGGGTCAATACATTCTCCTTGGTCAATAATGGGCAGTCGATCTAATGTCACCTACTCTGCACTAACACCTCTGCACTAACACCCAAGGTCAATACATTAACTGTTTTCTCGGCAAAACTTGAATTAAGCTAAATCTTCCTCTCTACGGTGGATCTCATAATAAAATATTGCTACAGCCAGAGAAAGTTTTCATTGTATTTTAGTGGACCTAGATATTCCAATTGATTTGATGTGACTATAAGTGTAAGCCAGAGGCTAGGAATCCTGCACAAAGTAATTCACCTCCAGACTCTCCCAAACCAGTTCACTATCGATGAGACACAAATAAGGAGTGTGATGGAATATTCCGCACTTGCTTGGATGAGTGCAGCTCCAAGAACACTTAAGAAGTTTGATGCTTTCCAGAACAAAGCTGGCCACCTGACTAGCACCACGCCCACAAACACCCACTCCCTCCATCATTAACACTGAGTGGCAGCAGTGTATACTATCTACAAGACACATGGCAGAAACTCACCAAAGCTCCTCAGGCAGCAGCTTCCAAACCCACGACCATTGCCATCTAGAAGGACAAAGGCAGCAGATACCAGCAGCTGTGACATCTCCTCCAACCACCCACCATCCTGGCTTGGAAATATATCGCTGCACCTTCAGTGTCACTGGGTCAAAATCCTGGAACTCTCTCTCACACAATACTATGGATCTACCTCCACCAAATGGACTGCAGTGGTTCAAGATGGCAGCTCACACCAATGTCTAAAGGGCAATTGGGGTGGAAAGCAAATACTGGCCCAGCAGTGACACCCATATCCAACGAATAAATAAACAGAAACAAAGGCTGTTTATGATATTGTGCAGTGGGAGAAGTAAAGAATAATTATCTCTGTCATTTATCTCCAGTGGAATTGATTTCGGTAAGATAGTGAAAATGCTTGAGTAGAGTTAATGTCAATCTGATAATTTTGTTTACTTAAATAAACCTGTATCTTTAATCCATTGTATCAGCTTCAGTTTTTGAATATAATGAAAATTACATAATGAGTCACTATTGTTTGTACTCTGAAGGCAAGCAGTGCCAACTAAGGGTTGGGAGAAAGTGCTACAAAAACTTCTCCTTTCAACTCTTTTTGAATACATGATATTAAACAGGCAGTTATCCTTTCCACATGGATTCTAAGGGAACATTTAAACAGTGAACATAAAATGAATCACGAGTGAATCTTAACAAGTAGAGGAAGCACTTAGTGTAACAAAATGTATTTGATTTCATGATACGAATAGGTGCATATATTTGTTAGGCATAATTACTAAGGCAGTCAGGGCTCTAGGGCTCCAGGACTCCATGCCTGGCCTCAACAAGTTCTTGAGCTAGGCTGCTCTTTCTCCATCCAAGACTGTATGTATGACATTATCAGATTGGATGGAGCCAATTGCAGTCTCTCTATCATTAACCCTTTCAGAACAAATACCTTACAGGGAAGTAACCATTTCATTATAATATTAATTTATTAATGTTTTCAAATAAAAATTGCTTTTAATACACAGTTGATGTCTGCTCATTCTCCTCCTCTTTAGCTCTGTGATATTTAAGTCTTTGAATGTTATACTGGACAGTCTCACCAAAGAGAAAAAAAAATTAAAATTCACTAGCTATTAGATTGATGTGATGAATGAAGGAAAGCTCCCCTCTGTAAAATGGAAGATTGCAGATTGCTAACTTTGAGATATAATAGATTAATGGGAGGTTTATTTGGGTTGAATCTGTCCTGAATGTTTGGAATTAAGTGTAAGAACATGCCCTGTCACCTGTAAGCAAGCAGTCTAATCTCAAATTGGGTAAGTGGACAAAACTAACACATTGAAAATGCTGCAATTGTCAGGTTATGCTATTGATATGTAGAACTGTAGTACATCATTCAATGGTTGTTAAATACTTCACAATGTACAGTGAATGACGAGAATGAATCCTGGTATACACAGCAACATCCAACAAGAGGTAACAGTTTGAAAAAATATTGGTACAACAGTTCAGATATAGATCTGAGAGGTTGTAAGAAGATATGGGAACGAACAAGTTAAAATGTGAAGCTCCCAAAGTTAGTGAATCACAGAAAGCAACATTCTATCACTGCCAAAGTGAATACTCCCTCAGGCTGCATGCCTTGCCATCTCGAGACACACCATCAAGCAGTGAGAGAAGGAAAATTATTGACAGAAGTGGAGGCTGTGAATAAGATAAACCAAGCAGAAATACTGACAGAGAAAAGGGTTAGAAACAGAGAGCGAGAGAGGCAGAGAAACAGTGAGAGTGAGAGAGAGAGAGAGAGAGAGAAAGAGAGAGGTGCCATTTGAATCTTTATAACATGAAGCACTTGAGTGAGAGAACAGAGAAATGACAATGCTTGAAGACCTTGCAAAAGAGATACATGAACTGAAAAAGTGGAAATCAAGATGTTTACATCTTTATATAAGCCAATGTAATGGCAATCACCATTCATTTAATCAAAGAATTAGAGATATAATAAATGCACATTTAAAATTGAATTGCAATTTAGAAAAGCTCATAGAATCCTAACAGTATGGAAGTAGGCCATTCAACTCATCAAGTCCTCAACAACACTCTGAAAACCATTCTTCTCAGACCTATTGCACCCCTGAATTTCCCATAGCCAAACCACACATATACAGGGAGCATATGGAAATATCTACACAGAACATTCCCCATGGCTGGAATCAAACCCAGGCCACTGCTGTTGCGAAGTAGCAGTGCTAATCAAAGGGCCATCATGCCACCCCAATTATGTTTAACAGGACAAGATCACAAATATGTGTTGGCTGTCATGCAATAGGCATAAAATAAAATTATAAAAAGAGCAAATCATAATAAAAATTTACATTTAAAGGGTTTGAGCATCTTGACCACAGAGATTAATACTGTAACCTGTATCATCCAGTGTGGGCTGGTAAGTACTGCTTTAGGGAAATATTGAGTAATATTCCAAGCGCTATTGCATTGGTTTTAACCATGAGGATGGATTTGTGTTGTGAGATCAGAAAGTGAGAATGAACAATGTATTGATATATCCTACAAAATTTAACTGCAGAACTATTTTTGTTGCGTTTAAAGTCACACTCTGTCAGGCATTCAAAAAGGAAATCTGCTGCACTGATCCAAAAACTTCATCCTTTCTTCATGTATTCTGGATCATAACAACATGCTGCATAAATAAGAGATAACAAGGCGTGGAGCTGGATGGACACAGCAGGTCAAGCAGCATCAGAGGAGCAGGAAGGCTGATGTTTTGGGTCGAGACCCTTCATCAGGAATGGGGAAGGGGAAGAGGATTCTGAAATAAATAGAGAGAGAGGAGGAGGCGGATAGAAGATGAATAAAGGAGAAGATACCGTGAGAAGAGACAGGCAGGTCAAAGAGGCAGGGCTGGAACCAGTAAAGGTAAGTGTACGTGGGGAGTTAAGGAGGAAGATAGGTCACTCCAGGGAGGATGGACAGGCCAAGGAGGTGGGGTGAGTATGTAGGAGATAGGGGTGGGGCTTGAGGTGGGAGGAGAGGATAGGTGGGAGGAAGGACAGGTTATGGAGGTGAGGAGGAGCTGGGCTGGTTTTGGGATGCAGGCAAGGGAGGGAAGATTTTGAAGATTGCAAAGTCCACATTGATACCCTTGGACTGCAGGGTTCCCAAGCGGAATACGAGATGCTGTTCCTGCAGCTTTCGGGTGGCATCGTTATGGCACTGCAGGAGGCTTAGGATGGACATGTCGTCCAAGGAGTGGGAGGGGGAGTTGAAATGGTTCACGACTGGGAGGTGCAGTTGTTTGCTGCGAACCAAGTGTAGGTGTTCTGCAAAGCGGTCCCCAAGCCTCTGCTTGGTTTCCCCAATGTAGAGGAGGACACAACGTGAACAGCATATGCAGTATACCACATTAGCAGGTGTGCAGGTGAACATCTGTTTGATGTGGAAAGTCTTCTTGGGGCCTGGGATGGGAGTGAGGGGGGAGGTGTGGGGGCAGGTGTAGCACTCCCTGCAGTTGCAGAGAAAAGTGCCAGGTGTGGTGGGGCTGGAGGGGAGTGTGGAGCAGACAAGGGAGTCACAGAGAGAGTGGTCTGTCCAGAATGCAGACAAGGGTGGGGAGGGAAAACGTCTTTAGTAGTGGGGTCGGATTGTGGATGGCAGAATTGTCAGAGAATGATGCGTTGGATCTGGAGGTGGTGGGATGAGGGGGATTCTGTTTTGGTTGTTATTGTGGGGAGGGGGTGTGAGGGATGAGTTGTGGGAAATGTGAGAGACGCGGTCTAGGGCATTTTCAGCCACAGTGGAGCGGAAGTTGCGATCTTTGAAAAAAGAGGACATCTGGGATGTCCGGGAGTGGAATGCATTGTCTCGGGAGCAGATTTGGCAAAGGTGAAGGAATTGGGAATAAGGGATGGCCTTTTTGCAGGAAGGTGCATGAGAGGAGGTATTCCCAATCCGAATTCCTTTTTTCTGCAATTCATCCCTCACACCCACTACCAGCAATAACAACCAAAGCAGAATTCCCCTCGTCCTCACATACATTCGTCTTTACTGGCTCCGTCCCTGCCTCTTTGACCCGTCTGTCTCCTCTCCACCTATCTTCGCCTTTATCCATCTTCTATCCACCTCCCCCCTCTCTCACTATTTGTTTCTGAGTCCCCTTCCCCTCCCCCATTTCTGAAGATGGGTCTTGACCCGAAACGTCTTTCCTGTTCCTCTGTTGCTGCTGGGCCTGCTGTGTTCACTCAGCTCTACACCTTGTATATCTCAGATTCTCCAGCATCGGCAGTTCCTACTATCTCAGCTGCATTATAAGTTTCGTTGTATCCCTTCTCTGCTTCTTTTGCCAACGACCTGAAACCATGTTGTGACTGTACAAGACTGCTTTTAGAATGTTGTGTTCAATTCTGGTCTTCCTGCTGTAGGAAAAATGCTGTTAAACTTGAAAAGATTTACAAGGATGTTGATAGGGTTGGATGGTTTGAGCTACAGGAGAGAGGCTGAATAGGTTGGGGCTATTTTCCCTGGAGAATGAAATGTGAGGCTGGATGAACACAGCAGGCCCAGCAGCATCTCAGGAGCACAAAAGCTGACGTTTCGGGCCTAGACCCTTCATCAGAGAGGGGGATGGGGTGAGGGTTCTGGAATAAATAGGGAGAGAGGGGGAGGCGGATCGAAGATGGAGAGAAAAGAAGATAGGTGGAGAGGAGAGTATAGGTGGGGAGGTAGGGAGGGGATAGGTCAGTCCAGGGAAGACAGACAGGTCAAGGAGGTGGGATGAGGTTAGTAGCCTGCGCTTGGTTTCCCTAATGTAGAGGAAGCCACACCGGGTACAATGGATACAGTATACCACATTGGTAGATGTGCAGGTGAACCTCTGCTTAATATGGAAAGTCATCTTGGGGCCTGGGATAGGGTTGAGGGAGGAGGTGTGGGGGCAAGTGTAGCATTTCCTGCGGTTGCAGGGGAAGGTGCCGGGAGGCTTGGGGACCGCTTTACAGATCACCTCCGCTTGGTTCGCAATAAACAACTGCACCTCCCAGTCGCGAACCATTTCCACTCCCCCTCCCATTCTTTAGATGACATGTCCATCATGGGCCTCCTGCAGTGCCACAATGATGCCACCCGAAGGTTGCAGGAACAGCAACTCATATTCCGCTTGGGAACCCTGCAGCCTAATGGTATCAATGTGGACTTCACCAGATTAAAAATCTCCCCTCCCCCCACCGCATCCCAAAACCAGCCCAGTTCGTCCCCTCCCCCAACTGCACCACACAACCAACCCAGCTCTTCCTCTCCACCCACTGCATCCCAAAACCAGTCCAGCCTGCCTCTGCCTCCCTAACCTGTTCTTCCTCTCACCCATCCCTTCCTCCCACCCCAAGCCGCACCTCCATCTCCTACCTACTAACCTCATCCCACCTCCTTGACCTGTCCATCTTCCCTGGACTGACCTATCCCCTCTCTACCTCCTCACCTATACTCTGCTCTCCACCTATCTTCTTTTCTCTCCATCTTCGGTCCGCCTCCTCCTCTCTCCCTATTTATTCCAGAACCCTCACCCCATCCAATGCTCTGATGAAGGGTCTAGGCCCGAAATGTCAGCTTTTGTGCTCCTGAGATGCTGCCTGTCCTGCTGTGTTCATCCAGCCTCACATTTCATTATCTTGGATTCTCCAGCATCTGCAGTTCCCATTATCACTGATACAATTTTTCCCTGGAGCGTTGGATGGTGAGGGATAACCTCACGCAGGTTTATAAAATCATGAGTGGCATGGATAAGGGGAATGGGAAAGGTCTTTTTCTCGAGGTAGGGGAGTCCAAAACTGAAAGACATAGGTTTAAGTTGAGGGATAAAGATATGAAAAGGACCTAAGTGGCAACTTTTTCATGAAAAGGATGGTGTGTGGAAAGAATGAACTACCAGAGGAAGTGACGGCGGCTGCTACAATATAATATTTAAAAGGCATCTGGGTGAATAGGAAAGGTTTTGAGGGATATGGGCCATTTGTTGGCAAATGGGGCTGGATAAATTTAGGATATCTGGGTTGGCATGGATGAGTTGGACCGATAGGTATGTTTCTGTGATGCAGAACTCCCTGATGTTATCTATGACTTCTGGTAATTGATCAGTGTAGAAAGTGTCTTGTTCTTTATTCTGCCCTTGGTTTTGGGTGACTTTCTCAAATATTTCCTTAAGTTTCACTTCTCTAAAGAGAATAGCCTTATTTTCTCTAGTCTCTCCATGTAATTGAAGCCTCATTCCTGAAGAAGGGTGTGCGTAAGCTGTCGAAATCAAATAATGCTGGATGAGTTTAGTCATGTCCATTTTTCCTTCTGTATAGCCTCCAAGCCCCGAAACCTTTAGACCTAAACTCAATCCAAGATTGAGATAAAATTGAGTTTTTGGTCTTTAAAGATCTTCCACTCAGGTTCACACACCTTCTCTGTTTCAGGCACCACAGAAATATGGGAATGTTCTATCCTAAAAACACAAGCTTCTGCTTGATGATGGTGATTCATTCGACAGATCACCCTTCACATGTAAATAGGTCTAACCTGGGAAAATAACGGTTATGGTAGCATCAATAGAAAAAAATTCCATGCCTATACAGCGAGCTGATAGACTTTAGGTCTGAATTACTCATTGCAACTAATGCAAGAATGTAAGACATAATTGTTGCCATCAGAAATGTTTTCCCTCACTGAAAAGGAAGTAACCCTGTAACAGAAATCATGCCCTCCACAGTTTTACGAGTTAAACATCTCTTCTCATTTTAATAAACGTTGGTAAATAAATGACTAGGAATGGCATGGTGTCATCTATAATTACTGTGGTTTCTCAGTCTCTTTTCTCTGCTTGGGCTGTAGTTTTGTCAGCTCTTCTTCACTTTCTTAAATTTTTTTTTGATTGTTGACTAATATCTGTCGGCAAGCTTTTGGATATTTGCTTTCAATATTGTTTCCCTTTGACAAATGTTTCCTCTTTTCCATCTTCATTTATCCTGTACAGCTAGAATGATACCATCTGGCAGTAGCTGCACAGGGTATTTATGCTTTTTGTGATTCAGACTGAGTTTAGAGCTCAGTAAAACAATCTATAGCCTTGGAAAATTCTTCCCATTAACTCACTGAAATCACTTTTGAAACATTTTGACATCAATTTGAGTTGGTCAGAGTTCAGCTGCCATCCTGGCAATTCGAGTAAATTATGTTGAATAAAATTGAATGAACAGCGCGGAGACATTGGACTAATATCTTTCATGTCAGAGCTTCCCTCCGTTCTATACCTCCTCTATACCTCCTCATACTGTTTCAGAAATTCCTTCAATTCCTTTCTCTCTTTGCTTGCTCTTAAATACATTTATGCTAATTGCCTCACCACCTTCATGTGATTGAATATTGAACACTTTAACCAGTCTCTGGATGAAGAGGTTTCTCTTGAATTACTTACTTGCTAGTTTAGTTTGGGATTATGGCCAGCATGGACTAGTTGGATTGTTTCGGGCTGTACAACTCCATAACTTTGTTACTGTCAACAAAAGCTGCTCGCTTACACGGCGTTCCAAGCATTTTCTATTTTGATTACAAAATTTGAGAATTCAAGGTACTTTTTTTTTGCTTTTGTGTCAGAGGAATGAGATGCTTCTTCCATCCATTTCTGGAAATTGCTCAGCTTCAGACAGTCTCTCTTCCTCTGGTCCCAGGAATAATGTATGTGTTCAGATGACGTTTCCCGATCTATGTTTTATATCAGCCACTAAAAACACACCAACTGAATGAATGTAGAACAGCCGTCACTGTTTTCAGGTCAAACCACTCTTCTTCAAAACTCATAAGCAATCAACAAGCAATTTGTCTTCCTGTGACACAGCTGTCGTTGGGTGAACCAACTTGTCAGCTTCTTGTATTTCGTCTTTGAAGCTGACAAGATCACCTTGTTCCAATTTCAATTAGAAATCCAGGGACAAAATTCTCCCAGCAATTGGCCACTATGTACATTTCATTTCAGTAACAGCTACTTCTTCTCCCTCCAATTGGGGTTATTTAACACGGAAAGCAAGAATACTTATGGTTCTCTTGCCTTAACGTCATGAACATTTGTCAAAAAATATTTTGTATTCATCGAGATCATATTTATATCAGGTATGTCACTTAGTCTTGAAGGTAGGGTTTGGAAATGGCTATCAGTGTTGGTATAAATAGAAACATTGGAAAAGGAGCAAGATTAGGCCATTCAGCCTCTCCATACTGTTTTGTCATTCACCTAAATCATTGCAGATATTCTATCTCAATCATCTCATTAGCCATTGATACCTTTAAATTCAAGAAATCTATTGATCTCTACTTTGAAAATACCCAGTGATTGAGCTTCTACAGCCCACTGAAGGAGAGAGTTTCAAGGATTCATTGCTCTCTGAGTGACAAAATGACATCTGAAAAGAACAGGGTTCAAAAACATTCCTGATTGACTATTATAAAATGGCAGCTCCACCAAAATAAAAGTGATGCTCCAAGACTTTTGACTCTTCAAACTCCGTCCACCATTACAAAGCACAAGTTAGGTGTGTGATGGAATACTCCCCACTTGCCTGGATGGATGCAGCCCCAGCAACACTCAAGAAGCTTGACATCGTCCAGGACAAAGCAGCCGCTTGATTGGCACAACATTCACAAGCATCCACTCCCTCCACCACCGATGCTCAGTAACAGCAGTGTATGCTATCTATAAGATGCACTGCAGAAATTCACCAAATATCCTCAGACAGCACCTCCCAATCCCACAACCACTCCCATCTAGAAAGACAAAGACAGCACATATATGGGAACTCCACTACCCAAAGCTCCCCTTCAAGCCACTCATCGTGCTGACTTGGAAATATTTTGCCTTTCTTTCATTGTTGCTGGCTCAAAATCTTGGAATTCCCTCCCTAAGCATATTGTGGGCCAACCCATAGGAAGAGGACTGCAGCGGTTCAAGAAGGCAGCTCAACACCACCTTCCCAAGGGCAGCTATGGAAGGACAAGAAACGCTGGCCAGCCAGCGATGCCCACATCCCACAAATGAACAGAAAAAGTAGAAATCGGATGTGGAACATGTGTTGAGAAGAGATCTGCAAAAAAAACCTTGTCTACTGCCTTGCTATGATTTGAAACACTATTTATGCTCGTGCTTCTTGCAGAGTGCTCCAAGCTCCTCCTTGCTGCTTTGCACAGGAAAATTTTACAAATGGAAAAATCTCACTCATCCATGCAACAAGGTTTTCTCCTGTTTATCAGTTGCAAACGTGAAGTAAATTGGCCCATCTCATCCACACCCACTGATAGTATGGGATGGGGAGGGTTTGAATACACATGGCAAGATAAGTCACATCTTTGAGATGGAACAAGATGATGGAAAATTGTGTTGAAGTTTGTTCATTTCAGTCCAGGTATAAAACTGAGTCACAACCTTCCAAAATACAAGTAGTTGTGTGGAAAGAACTGGTAGAAACCATGATTTTTTTTCGATTCTTAACAGAACATTTTCAATTGGTTGTTATAAATGTCATTTCTAGGAACATATTGTGCGGTTTAGTCAAAAAAATGTCAGCAGGAACCATTTCAGATAAGATCGATATTATGTGAGGAGTTGAAATTGCACCTTCAGATGATGGCTTTGTTTGGGACCTTTGCTGATCTGGATAGTTTTTAATTGACTGGTTCCCAGAGTTGTTATTATGTCTGGAGCAGGTATGACCTGTAGCTAGACCGCCTAGTCCAGAGGTAGGGACAGCACCACTGCCTCACAAGACACTGTACCTTTGTTGATGCATAATTTGGTGAATCACCATGTTTCAATTGCCAATTTGAGTCAATGAATAAAATTTGATACTTGAGTGTCACCTCAATCTTCTCTCCCTCCCATCCATCCTGCTTCCATCCAGGCACATTTTTTGAATGGTGTTTCATTTATGTTCAACTTCACAGTCTCCCTGACCCTAGCAAATGTTTTTCAGGACAAAGATCAGCTCATCCACGCCTGATGTTAGTCCAGGTAGGGAACAAAAATTAACCCCATTAGTATGTCACTTATTGAATTAAAGTTATATCGTGCAGCCAGGCTCCAGAAAAAGCTGTTGGGATTTTTAAATCTCTAAGGTCCATTTTTTGACTATAGATAATGTTGGATGCAATATTATTCACCCTAGAAATCCAAACATTTCTGCTTTGGTAGACTTTGATTAATGGTGATTCACATCCATGCTGAACTTTTCCTAATGATTGCAATGATGTATGGGGAGCTTAGATGAATGATGCATCGCAACTAAGTGAAAGTTTGAGTATGTAATTTAGTGCTGTTGAATTAACAATCAATATCTGCAGTGTATTAATTAGATAATTGATTTGCTTTAGCCTAGACCAATAAGAAGATTGAAGAAAGAGCTGGTGAGGAGCACCCGAATTACAGCTGATGCTTACAGAGCTTTCAATCTTAATATTATGTTCCTTTTTTACGTTCAATTTTGAATTGCTTATGAAGCCAAAACCAAGTTCAAGTGAGGAATTTTACAGAGACTGTGAATGTTTGCACAGATCTGGAGAAGTTGTAGTTGACGGAGACTGAAGTTTGGGTGAAGAAAGTGAAGTGAACATCCAATGATGGCTTGCAGGCGGCCAATGCAAGGTTTTGATTGACTCCTTGACTTTGTGAATATCTCAATTTAGTGGTCTACAAAGCATTGAATCAAAACCAAAGAAAGCTGAATGCTAGCAGGTTCAGCTCATAAGGAGCATCCATTTCTGAATTGGATTGGGGTCACAACTTGAGTCAAACGAATCTGATTTCTTTCAGGGCTGTTATTAAAAAATGTATTACAGCAAACCTCTCCCCGTGCAATCTGTTAGCAGTGCTCTGAATTTTACTTTACCATTTCACACATTATATTTTGATATGAATTTGCTAGGCTCAGGGAAATTGTGTCAACTGTGAAGCCTAACATTAATGAAACACCATTTTAAAAAAACTCAGTGAGGAATCACCTTGCCCACTGAAAGAAATGCATTAATTTCATTGCTGCAAGCATCTAGCCTATACACTTACTGTGATTTCCTGGATATTGCCATTGATTTCAACTATCAGTTACAGCCTAAAAGGAATGCATACGTTACTGATTTGAAAATACTGCACTGCCACCTATTTCTTTGAACTAAGTGGAATGACTAACTAAAGACAAGCCAGCTCGGGGATTTTCAACTAATCAATTTGCGATTCAGAAATTGTCATTCATTTTAAAGCTGGTTTAGAATTTCTAAAATCAGGGTGTTGTTTTCTGTTCATTCATCGAAAACAGATTCTAAGTGATGAAACCATTATCTTGAGCAATGAAATGTATTAACTTCTACTCTTCTTTCACTTATGACCTCTGGTTTTCTTTCTGTTATCTCACTTTATCTCATCTCTGTGTCTGCCTCCAAATCCCTTTCCACATCTTCAGCTCATGTCAATCTGCCCTGTTACATTTTAATTCTACTGCATAAGTGGCAGAGCCATCAGACATTTTACCCTGATATTTTTCCCTTCACTTTGATATATCAACACAACCACCTCCGCACCCTCTCCTTTTCCATAACAATCTCTTGAACTTGCTTAAAATAGATACAAGAAATGTCTACAAGAAAATGAACGACAGTGTAACGTCTGTAAACCAGCATGCCTGGGATGAAATCATTCCTGAATTTTGGAATTTTCTGGACCTAGAAGAATTTTAAATTGCCTTACAGTAAAAGTGTAAACTGAAAAACACTGTTGATATAATTATTTACCTGAAGCATAAAACATTAAAAAGCTGTAAGAAATATCTTTCTGCTTAACCAAATATTCTTAACATCCATGTTTCTGAAGTACTGTATTGAAACCATGCCATGAGTTGTTTGGCTCTGCTGTTTAGGGGCAACTGGTATTTTTCCATGATAGATTCTAGCACTGTGAGGTTACTGAATATCAGGAATCATGAGATTGCAATCTGTCTGCAATGTTCAGAATGTTATGTCAGTAAGAATATACAAAATGCTAAAAGATAGGCTCTTACTTCTACTCTAACACTGGGCTTGCAGCAAAGTTCCTGAAAGAAGACCATGATACCATGAATAGGCAGCAAGGAAGAGTTGAAAAGGCAGGTGTTGCATATCTTGTCCTTTCTTGACATGAAGATATAATAGAGAGATTGTGTTCGAGAGCTGTGGGGTTATGCACCAGCTATACTAAAGCCTGGTTCGGTCACACCTGAAGTGTTATGTTCAGTTCTGTTCGCCTCTTACAGGAAAAATGTGGAAACATTGGAAAAGATGCAGAGCAGATTTACCAGGGTGTTTCCTGGAATGGAGGGAAGGTCTTACAAGGAAAGTTGGAGAGAGCTAAGGCTTTTCTCTTTAGAACGACAAAGGATGAGAGGTGACTTAGAAGTATGGTTTAGAAGGGGTGGACGCGAGGAAGTTGTTTCCATCAGGCGGGGAGACTAGGACCCGTGGGCACAGCCTTAAAATTAGAGGGGGTAAATTTACAACTGAAATGAGATGACATTTCTTCAGCCAGAGAGTGGTGGGCTTGTGGAATTCATTGCCGCACAGTGCAGTGGAGGCCAGGACGTTGGATGCCTTCAAGGCAGAGATCGACAAATTCTTGATCTCGAAAGGAATCAAGGGCTACAGGGAGAGTGCAGGGAAGTGGTGTTGAAATGCCCATCAGCCATGATTTAAATGGCGGAGTGGACTTGATGGGCCGAATGGCCTTACTTCCACTCCTATGTCTTATGGTCTTATGGACTTGGTAGAGGTGTACAAACTGATCAGAGGTATAGATAGAGTATATAGCCAGAGACTTTTTCCTAGGATAGAGGTAGCTATTATAAAGGGGCATAGTTTTAAAGTGAGTGGAGGTAGATATAGGAGAGACATTAGAGGTAGGTTCTTTACACAGTGAGTGGTAGGGATGTAGAATGCATTGCCGGAGAGGGTAGTGGAGTCGGCCTTATTAGGGGCATTTAAGCGGCTATTAGGTAGGCATCTGGATGATAGTATAAGAAAGAGGTGGAGGTTAGATAGACCTTAGGATTAAGGTAAAAGTTTGGCATAGCATTGTGGGCTGAAGGGCCTGTACTGTGCTGTACTGTTTTATGTTCAATGTTCTATGTTCTGTTCTATGAATCTGTGAAAAGGGGACTGGGTGAGTGGCTGAAGGAGGAATGGACCAGATTTTTGCAAAGGCCATTTTTGACGGTGAAGTTATGCTGGTGGAAATGATAGCGATTGATCCGTGAATGGGAAGGTTGACCAAGCAGGAGATGAGGACAAAGGAAGCCCTGTTGTGGTTCCGGGATGCAAGAGAAGGGGTGAGGACAGACGTGAAGAAAAGGGTCAAGGTCTCTGTCAACCATTGTACAAAGGTATACTTGGTTGGGGAAACCTAATGCTTGTTTGTTGCATCATTTGATTGATAAACAAAATCCTGGTTGAGAAAATGGCTTAGAGCTATGAGTGAAGTTTCAACAGATAATCGCTTCACTAATTTAAGTGGATATGCATAAGATTAGGTAATGTAACTCAACTCAGAGGCAGGCTGTAAATTGCATTCTCAATTCAAAAGGGCATTCTAGGGGCTGTTTGAAAACTGAAAGCCTGACTGTGAGATGGTAGAGGTGATCTCTGAATTTTTTTGTAATGTCACACTTTAGTAGCAGGAACTTAAAAACCAAAGGAAAGGCAGAGATGATCGAGCTTAAAATATATTTCAGGGCTGACTAGACTCTGGGCTGCTCAGTAATGAATAACTGAAGGTTTACATTGTCTCATGCCCATAAGACCACAGGGAATAGGAAGAAAAGTAGGTCATTTGGCCAAGCAAGTCTACTCTGCTTTTAAATGAGATTGTAGTTGACTTAGAACCAGAGCCATCAGTTCTAAATGACCTTTAAAGCCAAACTTTACCTTGGGTTGTCTTATCAGCAGCAAAATGCCTCCTTGGAACATCTCACAGGAACAGGCCCTTCAGGCCACCAAGTCTTTGCCGGCCATGATGTCATTCTAAACTTATCCCATTTGCCTACACTTGGCCCATTTCTCTTTATTCTCTGCCTGTTAATGTGTCTGCCTGAAGCCTCTTAAATATTGACATTGTCTCTGCTTGTTGTCAGCTTGCCATAAAAGATCTGTTTAATTCATACTCAGCTTCAATACATTATTTACTCAAATGGTTAGATGTTTATGAAAGTATTATACAATATATTGATCTTTTTTCCCATAACCTTTGATCCCATTACCAATTTAAACATGGTCGATCATAGTTTTAAATTATAACCCAGCATTGGTAGCCCACTGTGGTAAAGAATTCTACAGATTCCTTATCCTCCGTAAGTAGAAATTCTTCCTTAACTCTATTTTTAATGAATGCACCCTTACACTAAGAATAAGTTGTTTGGCCCTAGAGTCTTTCACAAGGGGTAACAACCTCTTTGCATTTAGCCTGTTAAGTTGCATAAGAACCCTTTATGCTTCAATAAGGTCTTCCTGTCATTGTTCTAAAATCTGATGGCTATAGGCCCAACCTACTCCACTTCTCTTCATAAGAAAACCCCTCCATACCTGTGATCAACTTAGTGAAACTTTCAAGAGCTACATCAAATCTATTATATCTTTCCTTAGGTAAGATGGCCAAAACATTTAAAAAAAAATTTCATGAATGTGGATGTTTCTAACTTGGCCAGCATTTATTTCCTATCCATGAATGTATTGTTGTGGTGAGCTGCCTTCTGGAACCACTGGCCCATTCGGTGTAGGAAGATACACAATGCCATTAGGGAGAGAGTTCCAGGATTCTGATCTTGTGACGTTGAAGAACTATGACACATTTTCAAATGAGGATAGTGAGTGGCTTAGTGAACTTTACTGGATAGCTGGCCTTTGACAACATGTTCTATCACACTTTTCAATTGACTCAGTCAAAGCTTTGGCCAAATCAATAAAAGCTATGTAAAGTAGTTAATGTTGTTCCTGGCATTCCTCTTGTAGTTGTCTCGCAGTGAAAACCATGTTCCTACTTACACAGATAACAACGTCAAGAGCTCAATGAGCACAGCAGGCCAAGCAGCATCAGAGGAGCAGGAAAGCTGATATTTCGAGTCTAGACCCTTCTTCAGAAAGGTCTAGGCCTGAAATGTCAGCTTTCCTGCTCCTCTGATGCTGCTTGGCCTGCTGTGCTCATCAAACTCTACACCTTGTTATCTCAGATTGTTCAATACCTGCAGTTCCTACCATCTCTCCCTACTTACATAGTTTGGTCAGACATCATACAGGCTTTCAGGAAAGATTTCCTCAGGGATTGGGAGCAGGCACCTCATGAGGATGTGGGCTATGATTTTCCTGGTGATGAAGAGTAGAGAGATACCTCGGTTGTTCCCCTCATTGTCTTTGTCTCTTTCTTGAAGACGGGTGATGATAGCATCCCTGAAATTGACAGGGATTCCTTCTTTGTCCAAGATTGTCAGGAACAGTTGGAGAGATGATGGTCTGCTCTGGTCCTCCAAGTCTGAAAATCTATGCTGGAATTTCATCTACTCCAGAGGTTTTTCCATTCCTTTTGCCTAATGGTGAGATTAAGTGGGAAGCAACAGTAGGAATCTCACAGAACCATTTTTCACCATAAACATTGATGGTTATTCAAAGGTTCAGATTTCATAAATGCAACCAGCGTGATGGTGAATCCATGTTCCGTTTTAGAGCACTTTTAAGAAAGGTAGCAGGATGTTATGAATTTGGAAAAAATTTGAATGATGCAATCAGAGACAGATTGGTATCTAGTTTAAGATATGAAGCAAACCAGGAGAGATTACTGACGGAAAGCAAACTAGACTTAAAATGAACACTGGAACTAGCAGTCCCAATGAAATTAGCAACCAGGGAAATTCAATAGATGAATTTGAGCATCAGAGTTCACCAATTAGTGCTGAGAGAGGAACACAAATGCAGATTCAAAACCGCGTCGGTGTGGAGAAACAGAACACGTAGCTGAAAATTGTGGTTATAAAGAAATTTGTGGAAGTAAAGGACACTTGAATGGGCATTTTGGGAAGGAGCATAAGCAACATCCAAGAACAGTACAGAAACTGAGGAGTAGAAAAATAATCTACATGTTACAAAAAGGGCATCAGATTCACAGTCCAAAGAGGAGCTGTTATTAATCATTGCTAACCATTGCTGGCGACGCCAAAAAAGTCACTCCCTTACTGAATGTCAAATCATTAAGAATGGAGGTGGACACTGAAGCAATGATTTCATTGATATATGAAAATGTGTATCGGAAGCAGTTGAGTCACATTGTGCTGAAACCCTCAAAAATTGTACTCAGAACATACACAGGCTAAGTGATCCCTATAAGGGGTAGGATCATTGAAAAAAAATGTGGTTATACAGTCATTCTGGAGATTTATTTTTATCCATTATTGAATGAAACCTTCCAGTTTTCTTGGGAAGAACGCGGTTTGGAGAAAATCAAACTCAACTGGGTTTGAAGCAAATTGTTTGTCAGATTCGGAGACTGACCTATCATAAATTTTAAAGAAACATGTCATTGTTTTCAATAGGAATCTGAGAAGCATGGACAAAGATCTCTGTCAAACTGAAAATCAAGGATGGAATTGAGCAAAATGTTGCAAGGTTAGATCAGTGTCTTATGCAATCAGACCAAAGGCCAAGAGGCTGGCCAACACGAGTATTTGAAACAGTAAATGTGAGAGATTGGGCCACATCTATTGTACCAGTGATAATGGAAGATGGATTGGTATACATCTGTGATTACTTTAATGTCAGTATTAACCCGATATGTTGTGTTGAGCTGTATCCTTTACCTTTAATCGATGACCTATTTGCTGGACTAACTGGAAGTCAGCTGCAGAAATCTGCAACACAAAGTGACTTGGGTACAGTTTGTATAAGCCACAAAAAGCTAGCTCACACAGTCAACAGGTAATCAGGAAGGCAAACAGAATGTTAGCCTTTATTTCAATGGGGTTTGAGTGTAAGAGTCGGGAAGTCTTATTGCAACTGTACAAGGTGCTGGTGAGGCCACATCTGGTGTACTGTGAGCAGTTTTGGTCCCTCTATTTAAGGAAATACATCATTTTGTTGGAGGCAGTTCGGAAAAGGTTCACTAGGATGAACTGGTATGGAGGGATCATCTTATGAACAAAGTCTAAAGAGATTGGGACTCCACTTATTGGAGTTTAGAAAAATGAGAGGTGATCTCATTGAATCTTAAGGACTTTAACAGTTTAATACTGAGAAGAGGTTTCCCCTCATGGGAGAGTCTACAAAGAGAGGGTTTCGTCCCAGAATAAAGGTGTGCCAATTTAAGACTGAGATGAGGAGGACTTTCTTCTATCAGAGGGTGAGTCTTGAACTCTTTGCCACAGACGTCTCTGAGGGCAAAGTCCTTGCATATATTTAAGGTTGAATTGCATAGATATTTGTTTAGTAGGGAAATCAAGGGTTATGATCATAGCAGGTCATGGAATCCCTACAGTGTGGGAACAGGCCCATTGGCCCAAAAAGCCCATACTGACCCTCAGAGCATCCCACCAGACCCATCCCCCTATAACCCAACTAATCTACACATCCCTGAATACCATTGGCAATTTGACATGTTCAACCCACTGAGCCTGCACTTCTTTGGACAGTAGGAGGAAACCGGAGCACCCAAATGAAAACTACACAGACACAGGGAGAATGTGCAAATTCCACACACAGCCACCTGAGGGTGGAATCGAACCCGGGCACCTGGAGCTGTGAGGCAGCTGTGCTAACCACTGAGCCACCGTGTTGCCCTTCTTGAAGTGAAACCACAGGAAAGTGAGCCAAATGGATTACTCCTGTTCCTATATTTTAATAGTGTCATGTATGTATTAAGACCCCTGCTGAGGAGGCAGCATATTCTGATGATGATGATGATGATGATGATTAAAGAACATGATGATTAAATTATACATTTCCCTCAGTTTGTTGACTTGCTAAGTAACTGAAAGCATTTAAACTCTGTTACAACTGTTGCAACAACTTACTTTTGTAAGTTGATACGCATATGGTGTCAAGCTAAAAGTAACTTGAGTTTTAAAATGTACAGGCCTTTTTGTAATATTCACGTTATAGAGTGTTTTAAGCCTGCCAAGCTTGTAGGCAACATAGCTTGGTGTCTGTCCCATGCACTAGAATGGCTGTACAATGTTGTTGACTACATTCAGAAAGAGCAACGTGTGGTTTATAGGAGTGAACTAGTAAAATAGCAGCCATCCCAGACAGTGACCAATTAATCTAGACATGTCCGTTTGAAAAGGAGGCCAACATGATTCATCACGGATCCCCTGTGTCAATATATATCATGCTACTGTTCTCCAACACATACTGGTAAGCAGAAACTAAATCCAAAGGGCACTGAAATGATAAATGATTCTTTATTTTTCTATGAACTGTTTAATATTGTAAATTGTAAAGGGTGGCACGGTGCAGGGACCCAGGTTCAGCCTGTGTGTAGTTTGTATGTTTTTTGTACATTTGTAAGCCTGTGTAGGTTTCCTCCAGGTGCACTGGTGTCCTCCCACAGTCCAAGTATGAGCAAGTTAGGTGGATTGGACATATTAAATTTCCCAGTGGTGTTCAGGGATGTACAGGCTAGGCAGATTAACGATGGGAAATGTTGCATTATGAGAATAGGTTAGGAGCTGGGATGCCCATCGGAGGGTCAGTGCAGAATCGATGAGCCAAATAGCCATTTTCAGCAGTGTAGGGATTCTATCATTTTCATTGCAGGAACCTCAGCTGTAAACAATGTGGTGCATTTCTGTCAGTGTGATGGACTATCACCTTAAGTGTCTGAATACGTAATTTCATGATGTCATCATCAAGCCATCTTGGCAGGAATTGGCTTGGTTTAGCCACGCTGCCGTTTAGAGTGAACATTTCTTTAAATAAAGTTCCTGCTGTTGTTAAACACTTTGCTCTCCTGATCTTCTTGAAACATAAAATAGTTAGATCAAAGACAAACTAATGGAACTTATAATTTATTTAGCTGCCTTAGTGCATGCAATGATTTGGCCTAAAAATTTCTGCTTGGCTTCTGAGCCAGTGACATTTTATCCGGCTTTGGCCTGATTTTGCTTGGTGTGGTGGAGTATCCTGTCTTATCAAACAATGGATTTGCTCTTGAAACATGATCTGAACTATCCACGTCTTTTCTCTCCCAGCACCCAACCATAAACTGCAACTCCCCCCAGCTATAGCAAAATGCTGTCCCCTCCCCACCTCACTTCAGCTCTGGTGAAGAGTCATCTATACTCGAATTGTTTGCTTGATCTCTTTCTATGAATGCTGCCTGACCCATTGTGTTGTCCAACATTTGCTGTTTTCAGTTGCTTGCAACAATCACAGTCTGGTGGCCTGACAGTTTTAATCTCACATTTCTGTACACGTGAAGCTTTAAAACAAATAAGAGATTAAGAAATCAAAACATTTAATATGTTTCTGACCGTTGTGGGTGGCATGGAAGTGAGATAATAAACTAAATAAAAGCAAGAGCAGTTTGTCTTCAATTACATTAAACAAATGACTGCTGCTAGGTGTCTATTTTTATGAGAAAAACAAGTGGAATTTAATGCTGTCTCCAACGAGTGATTAGCAGCAGACAGATGGGATTTTAATCATAAATACAAAGAACTGTGGATGCTGAAATCTGAAACAAAGGCAGAGAATGCTGCAGAAACCCTGCAGGCCTGGCAGCATCTGTGGATAGAGAAACAGGACCAATATTTCGAGGTGAGTGACCCTTCATCAGCACTGAATTTAATCAGGTGGGAGTGTGAGGGATGGAGACCCAGCCGTCTGTCCATATCTGCCACAGTGAACAGTGGGTGGAAAGCCTTCCTGCCCCACCACCAATTGATTTTAAGTTCACTTAAGAGCCTCATCCTACTGCCAGCAGCCTGAAAAGTGAACCTTTCGTGGGGTTGGATGTGGGTTTCAAGGGAATAAGGAAGTCTGCCTGACTTGACAGTCATCTGCATGCCCTCAATTTTTATACCTCTCTCCGCTCTCCTCCCTTCCGTGACCGCCACTGTATTACATCCATCATGCCATCACTTAGCCGTGGGCTGGGTCCCCTGCAATCCTGGGACCTCGGGAAGATGCAGTACCAGCATGAGCCACTGCTCCCCCATTGATGCCATTGGGCATCTTCTGGTCTCTGGAATGGCGGTGAGGGAAGTAAGCTTTGATATCAATCTCTAAGTTCCTTGATCTTAGGATATGCCCAACAATGTCCTGTCCTGATTGGTAATTAATTTGGTGGGCCTTCTCACAGATCTGTGTCACCGCTCTGCTGCTAACTCTCCAACTGCCAGGTGGAATCTTCATTGCCTTGATTAAATACCATCTAATGTGCCTTGACTTGAAATTTTACCTTCCAAATATATGTTGAGTTTTATGACATGAATGTTAATTGGTAACTAATTAAATTCAGATACTTAGAAAGACAGATTTTAGCCAGCAGTATAAAGAATGTATCCTCAGCAGCATTCAATGTTTTAAAAAATTTCTTGGAATAAATCGTTCTAAATGTTTTAAATATTCAACGTTATGTTTTTATTTCTTATCCTTCCACTTCTAGCCAACTATCACAATAAGGGGAATTTTTGGGATTAATCATGCAATATATACCTTGATCCTTAGAAATAAGACTAGGTACATGATTGGCTCTGACCTGTTTATTACTCTGTCTTTGATGTATTTTTGCAATAACTATACAACTGCAACCACAGCCATCAGTTCTAAATGACCTTTAAAGCCAAACTTTACCTTGGGTTGTCTTATCAGCAGCAAAATGCCTCCTTGGAACATCTCACAGGAACAGGCCCTTCAGGCCACCAAGTCTTTGCCGGCCATGATGTCATTCTAAACTTATCCCATTTGCCTGCACTTAGCCCATTTCTCTTTATTCTCTGCCTGTTAATGTGTCTGCCTGAAGCCTCTTAAATATTGACATTGTCTCTGCTTGTTGTCAGCTTGCCATAAAAGATCTGTTTAATTCATACTCAGCTTCAATACATTATTTACTCAACTGGTTAGATGTTTGTGTAAGTATTATACAATATGTTTAACTCTTTGCTTCTAATCCAACCGACAGCGACAATAATGTTATCACTTATGCCATATCACACTTAACTCACTGTAGGAATGATCAGCTTAACTAATATATAATGCCCTAAAAGTGATTTCAGACAGGAACTGCTTATTTTAATGGAAGACATTTGACATGGACAAATGTTACAAAATACCTAAAATTTGGAAATGGCCTCTGAACTGCAGCAGTATTATTGCCATGTCAACAGCTATTGCACTTTTTTTTCAATTTAAAAATTAAAATGTTGCGTTCTATCTCGAGTTTGGAAGGTTGAACATTTACGTGCGCTTAAAATCTCATTATTGCTTTGTAGACATGGAGAGCTAAATTTTCTATAAAAGCCTTAAAACCTCCAAAATTCCATGCCAGATGTCATATTTTTGATTTCTAATTAGCTAAATTAAGCCCCTGGGATAAGCTCCATGATCTTCAGTGACTATTTCACTACTTTTAATACATGTTTAGAATCTTTTGAAACTGCTTGTTGATAAGTCCATTTTACTCGTATACATGTGATGGATTTTGAATGAAATGTACATTATCTTCAATAACAATAAATCCATGGATAACCTATTTCAGACCATTATTATTAATTTCATACTTCAAGAGATTAATAAATTGTATTTATGATTAATGCAATGTAACTAATTTCATTTTAATATCTTTTGCAGTGAATTGAGAGTTCCTTGAGTTTTTAATATGCTTTATTTAAATCATTTCAGACCCATGGCTCAAAAAGTAGTCAAACCAACAATTGGGATGAAAACATTACCTACTCATTAAGTACTCATTAAGCACTTGGAGTTCCATCAATCACAAAACATGATGATTCAAAATGCAGCAAATATGCATCCTAAGTTTTGAAAAGAAGTCTTGAATAATTAAATGTTCTAGATCCTTGCTGAAGCTTCTGGTAACCGGAAGTAATTCTTGCTTTTATTTATCTTGATATTACTTCACCCTATGATCCATTGCCAAGCATTCTTTTATTTTCCTCGCTAAAATCACAGACATTCTGACCTCGCAGCCTTTGTCACTGCTTTTTATAGCCACACTCAAAGGCTGTTTACACATTGTGGAAAGTCCCCTGGTTTTACGTTATACGGTTTCTAAATAATTGGAGCAACATTTGAAACAACATATTGTTGGTCTGCTCATAGCTGCCAGGAATGCTAAAGAGGGATCATTTTAATAGTGTATCTGAAATGCAAGTGGGTGTCTGTTCAGCTATTGTGACCACCAGCCTGACTGGCATAGCTTTGCTGTTGAAAGCAACACTGAAATGAATAACAATACCATTCTGGATAATGCACTTGATCATTTTTTTTTAGTGTGAGTGATGTAGGGAGTGGATACACAGCATGGGATGAGGTTGTATTGGACCTGGAGTGATGGACGGGTATGTTGGGTCCCTAGGAGAGAGAGAAGGGAACGTCAGGTCAGGGTCTGAGAGGTGTAAGTGGGCCAGAGGGATCTGTGGGTCAACTACCGGATCAGTTCAATAGCTTTTCAGGAGCGAGATAATTTAATATTCTAACTTTTCCAAAGTAACTATTTGCTTAATTTCATTTGAAATTTTCTGATTTAAATGAAGACTTTCAGAGGGTTCAAGGAGTGGAGAGATATTTATCTTCTGAAAATTTAATTCTACAGGCAGTTCCTTCAGAGTCTGCAGTAATAGAGAATCTGGAGAGCCCCAGTGTGCAGCACCAATCTATGGAATAAAAATTGCTGGCCACCGCAAAATCTGGGCCACAGCCATTGTTATGTTGTAGGCAAATGCAGTGATCAATTTGTGCACATTAAGATCTCATAAACTTCAGTTAAATAAATGACAAGCCTATCTGATTTTAGTGATGTTGGGTTAAAGATAAATATTGGCTAGGGAGAAGTGAAGTCCCCGATCTTCCTCATATCATATTGCGGAATCACATGTGATGACATGTGAGGGGTATCTGCAAGGCACTACCTCTAACAGTCCAGCAAACCTTCAGCACTGCAGTGAGTTCAGCTAAAAATCTTTGACTTAGAACCCCATGTAATCCGTAACAAAAGCAAAAAGTGCTGGAAACATTCACACTGTCTGGCAGCATCTGTGGAAAGTGTAACAACAGTAAATGTTTTAAACTGAGATCTTTTCTCAGAACTTCCATCAATGCTGAACCTGAGCCAACTGATACTAAAATTAATATATTAAGGATGTAGGATGAAATTAAAGTCAATACTTCTGTTCTAAAAGCCAACACAGACATCATTCAAGAAGTCAACTAAGCTTCTACGCCCTAATTTTTAAAAGACCAAAATGGAAATAAAGAACTTTCAATGTCATTCTTTCAATGAATATTCTTTCTCTTAAGCCACCATAAACTCCCAATATCACTGTGTTTTACATTCTTAACCACTTACCTTGGAAGCCAAGGTTAATTAACCACCATCAAGGGCCTAGGAGAGAGAGATTTCAAAAGGAGAGGTACAACGAGTGACATTTGTGAAATGCAATTGAGAAAGGTATTTCACAATGGAGGAAAAGCAACAGATGCTAAAGAATGGATTATCAGGTGTTTCGAGGCACACATGATAGAGTGTTGAAGGAGGGGAAGAGATTAAAGTCCATGGAATTGGAGGCGCATTTCCCAATTCAGGAACATCTGAACTGTTAGTGTCTGGGAAAACTTACTTCAAGAAGCAGATTCAATGGGAGGGAGATGTGACACTGGAGACATTTACAAAAGTAAGTCAGGGCAAGATCACAGATGTGTAAGAGGAGGACAAATATAATTGGTAAGTACAGGGTACTGAGACTAATTTAGCTTCTACAGTTAAAGTTAAGAACTATGATCTTTAGCGACTTGACTTTTGTTGAGTATAGCAAATGTACTGATCTTGGGATCTGATATTAATAGCTTAAACAGAATAAGATTGAAAAAAATGTTTCATAATTCAAAAGATTAATTTCACAAAATGCATTAAGAGGTAATTTTCTGGGGAATATAAATGCGGAAAATCGGCATTAAATGTGATGTTGGATACAACCAACCGCTAATTTGTGTCAAATGGCATAATTAGCAGCTGTTAGAAAGATAAAGGGAAGATGTGAAGCCTGAAGATGATGGAAATTATTCAAATATTTGCAGCCTCTTTATTTTTTAAAAAGCAGGTAGCCATAGTAACTGACTTGAAAAGCTAATAGTAAACGTAGAAATTGTATAAATGTCTTAAAAAAAGGAAGCAAAGAAAGCCATCAGGCCCAATGTATCCATGTTAATTCTATAAGAATGAGGAATACAGAGCATTATGTAGGATAGACAACAAAAAGCTAGGTGATTCAGCCCAATAAGTTCATGCTGGTGCTTATATTTCTCTCAAGCCTCTTCTCTTCTTCTTTCATCTAAATGCACCCTATAACCATCTATTCCCATTTCCCTCATATCACATTTGCATGTCTGTCTTCTCATTAAATGCTTCCAGCTAATTTGCTTCAATCACTCCCTTCGGTGGTAAGCCACAAATTGGCTTCTCACCATTCTTTCTCTATTTGTACCCCTTTCTAAGTATATATCTTACTCTCTTTGGAAAGTGACATTTGATTTTGCCTTTCAAACATTACATTTCTAATCAAAGGACCTCACTTAATTGAAAGCAGAATCTCATCTCCCAGATTTGGTGTTTCACTAATGTTATTAACACTGTCCCCTGTGATTGCCAATTTCTCTGCTAACTTTACCCTCTTAATCTCCTTTGCTTTAAGGAGGACAATCTTAATTTCTCTAATCTCTTGACAAAACAGAATTCCCTCATCACTTTTGCATCTTTTGTCTAAATTCAGGCTTTTCAAAACGTATAAAGTATGGAATCCCTATAGCGTGGAAGCCATTTGGCCCAGCATTTCCACACCAACCATTTGAGGGGCATCCCACCCAGACCCACCCCATCGCTGTAACCCTGCATTCGCCATGGCTAACCCATCTAGCCTGCGCATTCCTGGCAACTAATGTTGATCTTCCCTTTCATGCACCTTCTCTGTAGCTGAAACTTTGTATTCCTTGCTCTGTTCAATCACCCTATGATTTTTGTATGTTGTGATCTTCCTGTATTGTATGTAATATAAAACTTTTCACTGTACTTAGGTACATATTATAATAATTAATCAAATGGTTGAATTAAATTTATTTGAATAGAATTAAAGATTAACTGTTGATAAACCTGTCAGATTTGCAAACATTAGTTATTGAAAATCATAGGGCACTTGTAAATTTCACACTCTCAGTTTCTGCCTTTAAACTTCCTTAAGATTCTTTAGAACTTTATTGAATAGTGTAGTGTTATATTTAATCCTGGCAGCACGGTGGCTCAGTGGTGAGCACTGCAGCCTCACAGCGCCAGGGACCCAGGTACAATTCCCGCCTCAGGCGACTGCCTGTGTGGTGTTTGCACATTCTCCTCATGTCTGCGTGGGTTTCGACCGGGCGCTCCAGTTTCCTCCCACAGTCCAAAGATGTGCAGGCTTGGTGGATCAACCATGCTAACTTGCCTGTAGTGTTCAGGGCTGTGTGGGTTATAGGGGGATGGGTCTGGGTGGGATGCTTCAAGGGGCGGTGTGGACTTGTTGGGCCAAAGGGCCTGTTTCCACACTGTAGGGAATCTAATCTAATCTAAATAACTCTATGGATTTCCTCTAATAGTGGCCTCTAGTACATCCTTTTTTTTTGATTGGTCTGATATCAACAAAAGGGCCTTTAGCGACCAAGGCCTGAAACTTTCTAATTACCTCCGAAAGACTCTTTGTCTTTATACCTCTTCTTTCTTCTGACAAGTCTTAATATCTATTATCTTAATGGTGCTTTTGGCCACCTCTGCTGTACCGTTCAATCCCAGTGCCACATCTTGCTTGGTTTTGCTCCAGAGTAGCGTCTACACTGTAAGGTGTAGGTTGTAGGTGCTATTTGTGGACATTTGCTCCTGTGTTACCTATGTGAATATTTCACTTGGAGTTGCACTGATTTTGAAATCTAACACACGTGACTTATTGCAACATCAAAATTAAACAGTTGTAATGTGCTACTCTAATAAATGGCTTACAGCAGTAAAAGAAGCAGACAGATTTGTACACTGCTCATTACTAGTGGAAATCATTGTCACGGAGTGTGATTGAGTTCATTAATGTTTGTATACCTATTTGAAAGAATCTATAATGCATTGATTTTGTGGTGGGTGATATTTATTTTCTTATTGAAGTGTGTTTGCTTCCAGTTCCAATTCAAAAGAAGGCTGCTGTCTCACTGAGGGTTATTTCCATTTGTGATAGGTTTCTTCCAGTTAATTCTGATTTTGACAACACCATACAAGAATTAATGTTACATGGTCGTCTAGAGCCCGATAATTGCATGCATGTCAAATACTGGTAGTAAACTCAGATGGTAGACCTTTGTGCTAATGCAATGCATACTGTCTTTTTTTCAAACTTAAAGTGGCCAGTACTGGGAGGCTGTGCGCAAGCACAATGTCAGACCCACTACAGATCCACAATGAACTTCACACAATGTTCGTTGTTGCATTTTTCGCCTCAGAAAGCATTCTCTCTGGATGCATCATGGTTAGGTTGGCAACTAATCCGCCCAATATGAAATGACAGAAAGTCATGAACACAGCCCAGCCCAACATGGAAGCTAACCTTCCATCAATCCACTCTAACAACTCTTCTCAATGCCACGGAAATTCAGCCAACACCATCAGTGACCCATCCCATCTCAGTTATAATCTCTTCCAACCTTTTCTGTCAGGCAGAAGATACAAAAACTTAAACACGTGGACCAACAGGTTCAAGAACAGCTTCTTCTGTGCTGTTATTAGCCTTCTGAATGGACCTCTCAAATTTCAAATTTAATGCTGATCTTCCTTTTTGTACAACTTCTCTGCAGCTGAAACTTTGTATTCCTCACTCTGTTCAATCACCCTACGCTCTTTGTATGTTATGATCTGCCTGGACTGCACATAAAACAGGACTTTTCACTGTGCTTAGGTACATGTGATAATAATTAATAAAATCCAGTCAGAGATATGCAGAGATGACACACTATGTTTTTAGTGCACAGGAGTTTTACTTAATGTTTTAAGTTGTCTCTTCTTATACTTACAGTTTTGTTTCCTATTCCCAGTAACCAAACCCAGCCTTAACTTATCACTCACAATGTTAGAAATAGATTCCAAACATAATAATAAACAATGAGTAATTGATCACTCCAACCAACCCACTTCTTCCCTTTGTGAAATTATGCAAGTTCATTGACTGATCTGGTGAAGAATTCTTCAGCAATCTCCATTGTAGCTGTTTACAAATTTCAATGTTGCATTTAGTCATCTTTTAACATTGGAAGACATTTCTCTAACCATCCCTTTTTCCTGAAATCAGATTTATTTTCAATTGCAAACTCTCCTGGCTGGTTTGCTTACAGACTAGTAAACAAAAATCCCTATGCCTGTTTTACAAACAGAAATTTGGGACAAAAATGATCAACTTGATCTGAGCGAATGATCAGAGAAACTTGAAAGACTGAGTGAAACAAAAAGTTTGATTTACTAAAATTAGAAAAATCTCCTAAAACATGAAACCCTGAAGATTGGATTTTATAATTTCATTGTTTTAGTGCTTTTGTACTTGAAAGATAAATTGGATTTCTTGAGAGCCAATTCAGAAAACACATGCACTCTTTAACGCTGAGACCTCGATTTTGTTTTAATCAAACTGACTCAGATGCATTATGACAAAGTTCTGGGATGAGGGTGGGGTTGGGGATTTTGGTGTGGTCTGCTGGGGGATCAGTGTGGGACATGAACCTAGGCATTTGAGTCAAAGAGAGGAACACAACCATTATGCCTCAAGAGTCCTCACGTCAATGTACCCAATACATCCAAAATAAACACAATAAGAAATGCTAAAGTTGCTATGGAAACTGTTAACTACCTAATTGCTATCTGAAACTTCATAAGGATTGCTTAAGCAAAAGACAATTGTGATAAACTTTGACTGGCAAACTAATTGTAAATCATTACAGTCACAGCTGCTAATTGTACACATGCACATCCAGCAATGTCTCCATCCATTTTGGAGTCAGAGAATAGTGTTTGTGAAACAATTAGAACATTTCCATGTCCACAGGAAATGCATTTCTGCTGTGATAGAGTCATGGAAAACTGCTGCACAGGCAAAGACCCTTCAGCTGATTGAGTCTGTGCCAGTCTAAAACAACTACTTAATGATTCTAATCACATTTTCTGCATTTGGGTCTTAGCCTAGTATGTGTTGGAATTACAGGTCCACATCTAAATACTTCTTAAATAATATGAGAGCTTTTGGCCCTTTAAAGACCGTGTGTCCCAGATTCCCACCATCCTCTGCTCCTGATCTTAAATCTATATCCCCAGGTCACTGATCCCTCCAACAAGGGGAAAAATTGCCTTCCTGCCTACTCTACATCCCTCAACTTTAAACATCTCAAGCAAGAGAAGGAAGGCAGAAGAGTAGTGATGAGTTGGTTAATGATTTTGAAAAGGCAAAGTCCCTAGTAAGGCAGAAATGAAAAAGATAAGATCGCAGGGAGATAGGCAGTGGAAAAGATTGAAGAGAAGATGGGAAGTTGAAGGGATACAGCAATAATGAGTTTGGGTTTGGAGCACCAACCTGAAAATATGAATGTACAATTGGGATACTTGGGGTACTCAGGAGAGATTAGAAACATCATGTCCTTGCTATTAGAACATAGAACATAGAACGGTACAGCTCAGTACAGGGCCTTCAGCGCACAATGTTGTGCCGACTATTATCCTACTGAGATCAAACTACCCTGTATATCCTAAATTATACTATCCTCCATGTGTCTATCCAAGAGTCGCTTAAAAGTTTCTAAAGTATCTCACTCCATACCACTGCAAGCAGTGCATTCCACACGCCCACCACTCTCTGCGTAAAGAACCTACCTCTGACATCTCCCCATACCATCCTCCAATTACCTTAAAATTACACCCACTCATAATAGTAATTTCTGCCCTGGGAAAATGTCTCTGGCTAGCCACTCTATTATGCCTCTCATCATCTTGTACACATCTATCAAGTCACCTCTCATCCTTGAGAAAAGGCCTAGCTCCTTCAACCTCTCCTTATCCTCTAGACCAGACAGCAGCCTAGTAAATCTCCTCTGCATCCTCCCAAAAACTTCCACATCCTTCCTACAATGAGGCAACCAGAATTGAACACAATTGCATGAACATCAGTTATAAAAGATGATCCAACAGGTCTCGAAAGAGATTCCTGAAGAAGGGTCTAGGCCTGAAACGTCTGCCTTCCTGCTCATCTGATGCCGCTTGGCCTGCTGTGTTCATCCAGCACCTTGTTATCTCAGGAATTGAAAGAACTGTTTTTTAAAAATATATATATACAAAGAAGGAAATAACTATTTTGACCAGATGACATTCATTCTCTGCTCTCCAATCCTGGAGATCAGAGGATATCATTAACTACAAAATATCTGTACAACTAACATGACCAAGGTAGCAGTTGGTGAGCCATTGGAAATGCACTTTTACTCAGACTACATTTGAAGTTGACTTGCTAACCAATTAGTATAGATTTTATTCTGAAGTACAAATTGTTGTGATTGTGTGAAATTTGACATATTTGCTTTTGTCCTGGCGAAGGATGAAAGCGTTGAGAAACCTATCCCTCTATTTGACAATATTTATGTACTGTGCTGACAATTAACTGCTTGAAATTCATATGTCAGTCTATTTTGTCATTCTGGAGTTGAAAATTGAATATTTTATCCATATTTTAAGGGAATTCACCTAAGCATCTCAAAAGGGGATTAATTCATGTCACTTACTGTTTACAATCTATTGGCCTAAGAGAGCATGGGATGAATCAATAGACATGGTTAGCAGTGATGTATAGCTTTATTACATTTTGGGTTCTGTCCTTGCCCGAGACTACATTTTTATAAAAGCTAGAGTTTGTTGAATTCAGCTTCGCTTTCTGACATACTCTCAATTTGCTGCACCTCTTTAGTTCTGTGAATATTGTAGTGGAAAATCAAAACTTTCTTCCAAGTTGAAACATAAACATATAATCCACAATCCTTGAAGGTTGCCAAATATTAAATGCAGCGCAAAATTATATTTCTTGATGTGATGCTTGGAATAGGAGACACTATTCTCTGAAGAAATCATGCTATCATGCCAAGTATTTGTCACCACAGCAACTAATCCATATATTTGATACATTGCAAGGTTCACCAATAGTCCTTTTACTCATACAAAGTTACTTCTGAAGTTAAACTTCTCCTTGATCAATATTAGCTTTTTGTGGCATCACTAACAGGATCCCTGTTTATGTTTACAGGAGTTAATCGAGTATTTTCCTTATTAGTTTAATCATTTTTATTAGAAAACAATAATGTTTGTGTTGTTCTTAAAATAATTTGTTGCTTTAGGTGTGCAGTGTTAGGTTAGAATATGAAGTATTCTTGGAAATGGATGAAATCTTCCAGTGCTCTGATTGAAATCAGACACAAAACAGAAGATGCGCATCACCATCCAATAGAAACAAGCGCAAGAATGCTAGAGAAACTCAGTAGGTCTGGTAGAATCTGTGCAGACAAAAATAGAATTAATGTTTCAAGTCCAGTATGCCTCCTCTTCAGAGCTCTTTTGTTCTGAAGAATGTCAGACCAGATTTGAAACTTTAACTGCCATTTTAATCTACAGATGGTACCAGACCTGCAGAGTTTCTCCAGCATTCTCTGCGTTTATTTTAGATTTGCAACATCTGCAGTACTTTGATTTAATTTGAGAATCCTACAGATGTCCTGACACATAGGCATCTATGGAAATTGACCACAAAGTTTAAACTGATCAACAATTGCCCTAGTGCCTGGGGTTCTCTGTGGTTGTCACCGCTGAAGACACTTTGAACCCCACAACCATCTGGCTAACCCTCCAACCACACAACTGTGTACCTTAACAACCTGGCTAACACCCAATACAACACAATGGCTCTCTGACTACCTGGCCATCTATCCAGCAACCACAACCATTTGACTAATTTCTTCTGAATAACCTGCTATCTACTTACATGCCCCCAAGTCCAACAAGACCCAACTATCTACTCAGCCATCTTACTCACCTCAATCAATTAGAAACCTCACCCAAACACTTACCTACATATCCCATCTATTCGCCCATTCACTCATTCACCCACTGAGCCATTCAATCTTACACTCGTTCACCAACGTACTGAAAGATTTTGGGGCCTTTAGATGCTTACCTGAATACAGGAATCAATGTGTAAACCATCTGCCTTTTCAATGCTGACCCTCCGTCAGCCTCTTCATGGACTTCCATGTGAAAATATTTCTTTCTTTGGCTCCTGCTTTGGAGGTCTGGCCAGGAAAAACAAATGTGTCCAGGTCATGGGAATGTTTTCAGCTTTGAAGCTCACAGGGAGATTTTGTGTCATTTCTGAAAATTGCAGAGATGTTGAGCCCATAAAGCTCAATGAAACTATAATTTCATTGTCTTGATTTTTTCGTTCTGTGTCAGAAATTAGGATTCCTAATTTCTGAGCCAGATTGAACAAAATATTCTCACTTTCATACTTTCTGGCCAAATCTCTAAAGCTAAATTTCTAAGATTATTCAAATTACAAACTGAAGCAGTCTGCTCCATTCCAGCAATGTGACTGAGTGGATTGATACTGCAATCATACACTTTTTACAGCAGTATCTGTGGCATTCCTTTAGTTAATGATGCAAAATCCACTTTGACAGTTACTAAACAAAGGTAAGTGTGGATGTAGCTGGGTGAGGAGATAAAGTGTCATGTGGGTGGGAGCCTAGGGTGGGTCAGGGGATTGAAACAGCGGACGGAGTTAGGTTTCATGTCAGGGTGCGGTTCAGGTGTCTGAGGCTTGTCAGTGGGCTTCATGTCTGGTGTTTAGGGTCAGATGTCCATTGCGGTTCAGAGGATTTGAGACTTAAGAAACAAATTGTTTTGTGTCTTGAAGGAAAGGGACTGTGACAAGCTAGCCATGATGGGTTTTGGTTTGGGAGCAGATTGAAGGGTGACAGGGAGGAGTCAGATGTGAAAGGCGATTAAGTGGTGTCTGTTGGGGATTTGAGGTATCATGGTAGTCAAATGAGTAGTGTCCCAAGGTTCAGGCTAATAGTTACCCAGGTGTTAGAGCAGGCTTCATTCTATCTCTCTTCCCTGGCTAACTATCAAGCCAAGTTAGTCAGATCCCACTAACATCTCTGACAGAACCAGATTTGGGATTTTTTCAAAAGGTTCTGAACATTAGGCAATTCCACAAATTCCTGACATGCAACACCATTCTATACTGCTGCAATGAGATAATATATTGTCACCTTGCTGAAGTTCCTGTCTCAGCTTGGAAGATATTAGGTTCACACATGCTGGGCTGATGTTTAATTGAATTCCTGAGGAATTCTGCATTTCCAAAGCCATTACGTGTGAGGGAAATCCAGTTTTCCCACTGGGGTTAACATGACATCTTCCATTGTGATGCTCAAGCAGTGGCTGCACCAAAATTTCCCTGCCAACCAACACCACCAAAAGAAGAAGCATAATAAGAAAACCAAGATACTGATGAAAATGTAGAAAATAGGAAATATAAAGACATAAAGAAAAGAAGCAGGAGAAGGCCATTCAGCCCTTCATTTAGGTTCTGCCATTGCATGGCTGTTCATCCAATTCAGCGCCCTGTTCCTGCTTTCTCCTCATGCCATTTGGTCCCTTTAAACTGTAACTCTACCATGCTCGAGATCTGAAAGTAAAAGAACATATTTAACTGTTTACATAGCTCATACAGTCGATAGGAACTCTCAGGATTTTGATCATGGGCGGTTTAATGATGTTGAAGCCATTCAATGTCATAGGTCAATAGTTAGATTCTCTCCTGTTGGAGGTGGTCATAGCCAGGCAAGAATGTGATTTCAGTTCTGCCTTCCTTGTGTAGTCGCTTACGTTATCCAAAACCGATTGTGTTTCTCCATACATATCTGTCTAATAATGCCCTTATATTTCAGCGGGGGACATAGAAATAGCAGGCATTAAGAACTACCTCAGTAAGCACAGGGATTAAATCCATGTCCTCAGTATTATTAAGCACCATGCTCTAACTGTTTGAGCTATCCAGCTTGTTTGACTTCAATGTCAATGTTTGAAAAGTTCAAACAATGAATGGTGTTTTTTAAAATAACATATGCTGGCAAGAAAATTACAGGACCAAGTAAAAGTGAAATAGGAATCAATCAGTTTCAGAACAAATTGGATCATTTATAAGATGAGAAATGTATTTTTTATGTTCCATGATTTGATTTGGTTTATTATTGTCATATGTACCAAGATACAGTGAAAAGTGTTTTGCATACTATCCAGGCAAATCATAGCTTATATAAGCATGTCAGGGTAATAGAACAGAATACAGAATATAGTGTTACAGCTACAGGGAAGGTGCAGAGAAAGATCAACTCTAATGTATGAAAGGTCTGGTCAAAGTCTGTTAACAGCAGGGAAGAAGCTATTCTTAAATATGCTGGTACTGTTTTCAAACCTTTCTGTCATCTGCCCAACAGAACATGTTGGATGGTAATATAACTGGGGCAGAAGGGGTCTTTGATCATGTTGGCTGATTTTCCAAGGTAAGGGGAAATGTAGACATATTCAAAGCGAGGAAGGCTGGTTTGGGAGATGAACCTGAACTGCATTCACATCTCTCTAGTGCCTTGTAGTCTTGGCCAGAGCAGTTGTTATATCGAGATAACAAAGTGTGGAGCTGGATGAACACAGCAGGCCAAGCAGCATCTTAGGAGCGCAAAAGCTGACGTTTCGGGCCTAGACCCTTCATCAGAAAGGGGGGATGGGGAGAGGATTCTGAAATAAATAGGGAGAGAGGGGGAGGTGGACTGAAGATAGACAGGGGAGAAGATTGGGTGCAGAGGAGAGTATGGGTGGGGCAGTAGGGAGGGGATAGGTCAGTCCGGGGAGGACGGACAAGTCAAGGAGGCGGGATGAGTTTAGTAGGTAGGAAGTGAAGGTGCGGCTTGAGGTGGGAGGAGGGGATAGGTGAGGGAAAGAACAGGTTAGGCAGGCGGGGATGAGCTGGGCTTGTTTTGGGATGCAGTGGGGGGAGGGGAGATTTTGAAGCTTGTGAAATCCACATTGATACCATTGGGCTAGAGAGTTCCCAAGCGGAATATGAGTTGCTGTTCCTGCAACCTACGGGTGGCATCATTATGGCATTGCAGGAAGCCCATGATGGACATGTCATCTGAGGAATGGGAGGGGGAGTTAAAATGGTTCGCGACTGGGAGATGCAGTTGTTTATTGCAAACCGAGCGGAGGTGTTCTGCAAAGCAGTCCCTAAGCCTCCGCTTGGTTTTCCCAATGTAAAGGAAGACACACCGTGTACAGCGGATGCAGTATACCACATTGGCAGATGTGCAGGTGAACATCTGCTTGATGTGGAAAGTCATCTTGGGGCCGGGGATGGGAATGAAATACCAAGCTGTAATGCATCCAGATATGATTTTTTCTGTGGAGCACCTATAAAATTTGGTGAGAGTCACTGTGGACATGATGAATTTCCTGGCCTCCTGAGGAAATGGAGGGGACTAGTGTATTTTCTTGACTGTAACATTCACACAGATTGTTAATAATATTTACGCCCAGGAACTTGAAGCTCTTGACTACCTCCACCTCAGCCCCATTGATATGGAAAAGGCTGTATCCTCCAGTCTGCTTCCTGTAGTCCATGACTAGCTCCCTCATTTTGCTACATTGAGGGAGAAATTATTGCTTCTATAACATGCCACTAAGCTCTCTGTCTCTCTTTCCTGTACTCTGTTTGAAATCCGATCCATTGTGGTGATGTCATTAGCAAATTTCTAAATGGAGTTCAGGCAGAATGTTGGCCACACAGCATGAGGGTATAAGGCATACAGTAAGGGGCTGGGTATGCAGCCTTGCAGGACACTGGTGTTGAGGATTATCATGGAGATGGTGTCGCCATCCTGATGGATTGCGATCTGCGGGTTAGGAAATCGAGGATCGAGTTGCACAACAGTGATCCCAAAACAGAGATCTCTGGAACACTGACTACTTCTTTCCCAGGCAAACATCACCTTTTAATTGTTGTTTTCAGTAGCAAAGTGAATTTTCAACAGCTGCTTGAACCATTTGTTACTGATTGAATACATCTAAGCTTTCAGTGCTTGTCTTGCATGAGGAGCTTTTTGAATGCCATCTGAAAATCCAAACAAGTTACTTTTATTGGTTTACCCTAGGTTTAATAATCTTTAACAGTATTTAAACAGGTTCAGAAAACACGATCTTGTGGAAATCAAACAGTCAGCTTCCAGCAATACTTCCTTAAACTAAAATAATGTTCTAACTGCATTGGGATTTCAGGGTTTTTTCTATTGCCAACTCATCATAAATTATCTAATAGATGGGTGGAATATTTAGGCGTTTCTGTGGAAACTTTCGAGCAAGTTAGTGATGTGTGCCATTTGACCACCTGAATAATGCACAATGCCAGCAGTTGAAAAGCAAACATGTCAAATAGGTATCAGAGATAATGGGAACTGCAGATGCTGGAGATTCCAAGATAATAAAATGTGAGGCTGGATGAACACAGCAGGCCAAGCAGCATCTCAGGAGCACAAAAGCTTTTGTGCTCCTGAGATGCTGCTTGGCCTGCTGTGTTCATCCAGCCTCACATTTTATTATGTCAAATAGGTACATAATTTAAGTAGTGGGTAATAGTGTTCATGAGATAACACTGCCAGGCTTGAATTACTGAGAAGGGGAGAATGCTAACAACATTTGATTATGGGGTTTTATGGGACAGATTTTCCACTGGTCAGACAGCCATTACACCAATGTAGATCCGAGGTGTACAATCCCCATTGTGCCACACTCTAAATGAATTACATGGGAAATTGAATATTCTGCAGGACAATTCCCTTGCTCCTGGAACTGTGGGAAAGTCCTTATTTAGAGGAAAAAATAGTGAGTCAGGAAACATTAGACTAATCATTGTAATATCTAACTCCTGTGAACATATTAAACAGACCCTATACTTACCTCTCACCCCCATCCACACCTGCCCAAACCACTTACAGCAAACCCATACCCTGACTGATACACCTTGAGAGTCGACAAGACCCAGGGACTTGAATATTCCTTCTCCCCACCAGGACCTGACATCCCCTGGCATGCCATTACCTCAGCACCAATCCCTACCCACAACCACGACCATTGGACCTGAGCTGGCCACCTCTGCCACTGGACTTGGACCCTCTCCTTTTCAGGACTGGATACCCCAAGACACCAAAAAATCCCTTCAATTCTATCCTCACATCCCCACCATCATATCCCACCACTGAGTCCAAATCTTCTCCTACCATCAGATACCCTATCCCAGCCACCAATTACCCACTCACCGTGCCAGACTAGATCTGAAAACCCATCATCCACTCTCCCCTTCTCCACCAAACCCAGTGTCCAGCCTGACCTACCCTACACACGTTGTCACTTAACTGTCATGTTGCGTCCTACCCACTGGTTGCTCTACCGTCTTCCCATGGCATCATACCCTCCTGGCATCCCACCCATCTGGAACTGACTCAATGGTTCATTCAGACTAAAATCCCATATCTCTACAGGACATTTTATTTTCAAGGATTCAAAATTCTGAGGTCTGAACCAGCGTACAAGACGCTGGGAGAATTGAAATTTTGTTTATCAAATGCATCTGGAATGAAAAACCAGTGTTGGTAAAACGGGTGGCATTGAAATTCCTGGCTTATTGTAACAATCCATCTGATTCACTAATAATCTTTAGATCTGCAACCTTTATCTAGTTTAGTTAATACTTGTTTCCAAACCTATAACATGGTTGACACATATCTGCCCTCTGAAGTAGCCAGGTAAGCTATTTATTTGACCAAGGATGGACCAGTGATATTTACATTCCACAAATGAGTTCATTATAATAACCTCTGCACATTTTTCTTCCTTACCTTTTCAAGTAAGTACGCAATTCACCAGCATTTGGATGCTAATGGCCAGACCTCTGCTTCTTATTTATACCTTCTGACAAGAGGCATTAAAGACCTGGCATCAACATTTAATGCTCATGGTTGCACTGCAGTGTCAGGACAAGACTGCCTTGCTATGAAAGAGACATTAAATCAATGGTCCTACCCTATCCTTCAGTGACTCAGATGGATGTTAAAAGAAATCCTCCACATGCAGTCCTCTCACCCTCGACCATTGAGGAAATTGTTGGTGTGTAATAATTGTTTCTTTTTAAAAATTACTGGTTCACAGGATATGGGTTAGGCCAGCATTATTTCCCACCCCTAATTGCCCGAGAGGTCAACCACATTGTGGGTCAGGATTCATATCCAGGCCAGATCAGGTCTTGATGGCAGTTTCCTTCCCTAAAAGGCATGGTCTTTTCGAACAATGGTTTAATGGTTACCAATAGGCTCCTAATTCCAGAATTTCTCTTTTTATTGTTTTTAAATTGAATTCAAATTCCACCATCGAACATGGCAGGATTTGAACCCGGGTTCCCCCAGATCACTGCCTGGCTCTTTGCGAATGACAGCTGAGCAATAATCCCCTGTGCCATTACATCCCTCTGTGTTAACTAAAATGGCCACAAGTAAAATAGTTCTGTAAAAAGTTCTGAATTATATGATATTGAATAAGTTCAAGTATTTTATAGATGTGACCACTTACAGGATGCAATCTCAATAAATAAAAGACAACCAATTAACAGATTTTTATTAAATCCAGAAATTTATTTCATTTTGTCAGGACTTATCCTATTTTTCCATATTTTCAACATCGTCCCTCATGGTGTGATATCTCTGAAAGATGGAGATTATACATCTATTGTTTTATTGATGATTCTTAATACACCAACTACCCCAACCTACAAAGCTTGCTCCATCACAGGAAAGCTATGGCCTGCATTCAATGGCATGGCTCATGCTAGGAATTTAGTGCGGGGCACTTAGGGTATGAAGTTTCAATTCTATTGCCCTTAGCCGTGATTTGATGGACATTAAATAAAATGAAAGTCAATACAAAAGTACAATGAAGATATAAAAGCACGCAGCGATTAACAGAGCATTGCAGCTTCCGTATTAACAGTGAAGATTGAAATATTAGATAAGAATTAATGGAGACAGGCTCTCAGAAGTCTTTCATAGAATCAATCAGGTCTGAAATGTCTGATTATATACAAAAGTCTGCAGTAAATGTAGCCCACAGCACAAGCAAACCTTTGGGTTGAAACACTTTTCAAAATAGAATGACACAACTTGATAGAATACATTTCTGGTTGCAGAACAGAGAAGATGGTAAAAGGGGCGGAGGTGTGGCATTGTTGGCCAAGGACAGTATTACAGTTGCAGAAAGGATGTTTGGGGACTCGTCAACTGAGGTAGTATGGGCTGAGGTTAGAAACAGGAGAGGAGAGGTCACCCTGTTGGGAGTTTTCTATAGGCCTCCAAATAGCTCCAGAGATGTAGAGGAAAGGATAGCAAAGATGATTCTCGATAGGAGTGTGAGAGACAGGGTAGTTGTCATGGGGGATTTCAACTTTCCAAATATTGACTGGGAACACTATAGTTCGAGTACAGTAGATGGGTCAGTTTATGTCCAATGTGTGCAGGAGGGCTTCCTGACACAGTATGTAGATAGGCCAACAAGGGGCAAAGCCACATTAGATTTGGTACTGGCTAATGAGCCTGGCCAGGTGTTAGGTTTGGAAGTAGGTGAGCACTTTGGTGATAGCGATCACAATTCTGTTCTGTTTACTTCAGTGATGGAAAGGGATAGGTGTATACCACTGGGCAAGAGCGATAGCTGGGGGAAAGGAAATTACTATGAGATTAGGCAAGATTTAGGGAGCATAGGATGGGGAAGGAAACTGCAGGGGATGGGCACAGTAGAAATGTGGAGCTTATTCAAGGAAAAGCTGCTGTGTGTCCTAGATAAGTATGTACCTGTCAGGCAGGGAGGAAGCTGTAGATTGTGGGAGCCATGGTTTACGAAGGAGGTAGAATCTCTGGTCAAGAGGAAGAAGAAGGCTTATGTTAGGATGAGATGTGAAGGCTCAGTTAGGGCACTTGAGGGCTACAAGGTAGCCAGGAAAGACCTAAAGAGAGAGCTCAGAAGAGCCAGGAGGAGACATGAGAAGTTGTTGGTGGATAGGATCAGGGTAAACCCGAAGGCTTTCTATAGGTATTTAAGGAATTAAAAGAATGACGAAAGTAAGATTAGGCCCAATCAAGGATAGTAGTGGTAAGTTGTGTGTGGCGTCAGATGAGATAGGGGAAGCGCTAAATGAATATTTTTCGACAGCATTCACTCATGAAAACAACAACGTTGTCGAGGAGAATACTGAGATACAGGCTACTAGACTAGGTGGGATTGAGGTTCAGAAGGAAGAGCTATTAGAAATCCTTCAGAGGGTGAAGATAGATAAGTCCCCTGGGCCGGATGGGATTTATCCTCGGATCCTCTGGGAAGCCAGGGAGGATATTGCCGAGCCTTTGGCATTGATTTTTAACTCGTCACTGTCTACAGGAATAGTGCCAGATGACTGGAGGATAGCAAATGTGGTTCCCCTGTTCAAGAAGGGGAGTAGAGACAATCCTGGTAATTATAGACCAGTGAGCCTTACCTCAGTTGTTGGTAAAGTGTTGGAAAAGGTTATAAGGGATAGGATTTATAATCATCTAGAAAATAATAAATTGATTAGGGATAGTCAGCACAGTTTTGTGAAGGGTAGGTCGTGCCTCACAAACCTTACTGAGTTCTTTGAGAAGGTGACCAAACAGGTAGATGAGAGAAAACTGGTTGATGTGGTGTATATAGATTTCAGCAAGGCGTTCGATAAGGTTCCCCACAATAGGCTATTGTACAAAATGCGGAGGAATGGAATTGTGGGAGATATAGCAGTTTGGATCGGAAATTGGCTTGCTGAAAGAAGACAGAGGGTGGTAGTTGATGGGAAATGTTCATCCTAGAGACCAGTTACTCGTGGTGTACCGCAAGGGTCGGTGTTGGGTCCACTGCTGTTTGTCATTTTTATAAATGACCTGATGAGGGCGTAGAAGGAAGGGTTAGTAAATTTGCAGACGACACTAAGGTCGGTGGAGTTGTGGATAGTGACGAAAGATGCTGTAGGTTGCAGAGAGACATAGACAAGCTGCAGAGCTGGACTGAGAGGTGGCAAATGGAGTTTAATGCAGACAAGTGTGAGGTGATGCACTTTGGTAGAAGTAACCAGAAGGCAAAGTACAGGGCTAATGGTAAGATTCTTAGCAGTGTAGATGAGCAGAGAGATCTCGGTGTCCATGTACACAGATCCTTGAAAGTTGCCACCCAGGTTGACAGGGCTGTTAAGAAGGCATACAGTGTTTTAGCTTTTATTAATAGAGGGATCGAGTTCCAGAACCAAGAGGTTATGGTGAAGCTGTACAAAACTCTGGTGCGGCCGCACTTGGAGTATTGTGTACAGTTCTGGTCACTGCATTCTACGAAGGATGTGGAATCTTTGGAAAGGATGCAGAGGAGATTTACTAAGATGTTGCCTGGTATGGAGGGAAGGTCTTACGAGGAAAGGCTGAGGGACTTGAGGCTGTTTTCATTAGAGAGAAGAAGGTTGAGAGGTGACTTAATTGAAACATATAAAATAATCAGAGGGTTAGATAGGGTGGATAGGGAGAGCCTTTGTCCTAGGATGGTGACGGCGAGCATGAGGGGGCATAGCTTTAAATTGAGAGGTGAAAGATATAGGACAGATGTCAGAGGTAGTTTCTTTACTCAGAGAGTAGTAAGGGAATGGAATGCTTTGCCTGCAACGGTAGTAGATTCGCCAACTTTAGGTACATTTAAGTCGTCATTGGACAAGCATGTGGATGTACATGGAATAGTGTAGATTAGATGGGCTTGAGATCGGTATGACAGGTTGGCACAACATCGAGGGCCGAAAGGCCTGTACTGTGCTGTAATGTTCTATGTTCTGAGTTCTATGTGTTCAGCATCATATGCTTCTGCATGTGCCATAGTCACATTTATAGCCTTTTCTGCCTGTACGATGCATAAAGAAAATTTGAGACCAGTCAAAAATTGGACCAAGTGCATTTTTACTGAGAGATTAGGCAAAAAAAGTCACTTGTCTCATCTATCAGATTTTGTTAATTAAATACATCTGTTCTGTCCAACATCTCCCACTCAGTGTTTGCAGCAGCAGTCCTGTTCTGATTGCATGGGCCAGTTTGTCTGAAGTAGCTCCATGAAGTCAGAAAATGATGGGCTCACAAATTATTGTTGGACTTGGACCAGAATTATCAACAGTCCTGGTAAGCAACTACCAGCAAGTAACAAGGTGACAAGGCACATGGCCAATGGATAAGAATTGAATGGAACTTGGTTTTATTCAAGTTGGAATGCCTACCAATGGCTTGGCGAGAGCACGAGCCATGTTGAATCAAGCAGCAAAAGACTTTCAGAAGTTTATCCTCCGACACTCCCGCCGTCTACAATCCGACCTCACCACCCAACACATTTTTCCATCCGCACCCTTGTCTGCTTTCCGGAGAGACCACTCTCTCCGTGACTCCCTTGTTCGCTCCACAATGCCCTCCAACCACACCACACCCGGCACCTTCCCCTGCAACTGCAGGAAATGCTACACTTGCCCCCATATCTCCTCCCTCACCCCTATCCCAGGCCCCAAGATGACATTCCACATTAAGCAGAGGTTCACCTGCACATCTGCCAATGTGGTATACTGTATCCATTGTACCCGGTGTGGCTTCTTCTACATTGGGGAAACCAAGTGGAGGCTTGGGGACCGCTTTGCAGAACACCTCCGGTTGGTTTGCAATAAACAACTGCACCTCCCAGTCGCGAACCATTTCAACTCCCCCTCCCATTCTTTAGGTGACATGTCCATCATGGGCCTCCTGCAGTGCCACTATGATGCCACGCGAAGGTTGCAGGAGCAGCAACTCATATTCCACTTGGGAACTCTGCAGCCCAATGGAATCAATGTGGATGTCACCAGCTTCAAAAGCTCCCCTTCCCCCACCGCATCCCAAAACCAGCCCAGTTCGTCCCCTCCCCCCACTGCACCACACAACCAGCCCAGCTCTTCTCCTCCCCCCACTGCATCCCAAAACCAGCCCAGCCTGTCTCTGCCTCCCTAACCTGTTCTTCCTCTCACCCATCCCTTCCTCCCACCTCAAGCCGCACCTCCATTTCCTACCTACCAACCTCAGCCCACCTCCTTGACCTGTCTGTCTTCCCTGGACTAACCTATCCTCTCCCTACCTCCCCACCTATACTCTCCTCTCCACCTATCTTCTCCTCTATCCATCTTCAGTCCACCTCCCCCTCTCTCCCTATTTATTCCAGAACCCTCACCCCATCCCCCTCTCTGATGAAGGGTCTAGGCCCAAAATGTCAGCTTTTGTGCTCCTGAGATGCTGCTTGGCCTGCTGTGTTCATCCAGCTTCACACTTTATTATCTTCAGAAGTTTATAATGGTTTTCCTGCAAATCTATAGTTTAGCATAAACACCAGCTCCCACTTTTCCCTTCTGGATCCTTTCTCTGTCCTGAATACAACTCTCCAGTGAGGCAGAACCCAGATTTTTCTTTTAACCGTCCTCACGTTCAGCACAGATGAGACTTGAAACTGGACCTTCTGACCCACCAGTTAGGACACTACCAAAACTATACAAGGCATTCCAACAACTCAGCTGTGTATTTTTTTAAATAAATCCAATGTCATATTAGCCAATCATCCCATTAATCCAATAAACACTATCCAACAGCAACAGTGTGAGAACCATGTTCATTTTAAATAACCCAGCACCGATCACTCAATTAATCAATTAAGCAAACCAATTCCAAGCTCTGGCCACCAAACGGAGAGCAACAATAAAAAGAATAAAAGAAGGAAGAGAGGGAAGGGACTAAATTAAAATGGAATTGAAGGGGAGATAATGAGCTCCAGCTCCCTCACCATGTCTTGAAAGTTCTGAGGATGTTAATGGACTCGGCGTGTTCCCTCTCAAAGGACACCCTGGCAAGAACCCAGCTCTTCTTTTATACTCAGAAGTGTTCTCATATGCAACTGAATGTTTCATTACCAGATCACCCATGGGACCTTTCACCCATTATCGACCACCATTAAATTGCCCATGTTTACAATTAATAGCATTATTTATAAACCACCAAAGGTGAAGGAGGGAGAAGAAGAACTAAACTCTTTTTATTTCCCCTTCATTACTTGCGCAGAGGTGTTATTATACATCAGTGGGCCCCCCGTTTCAAAGACAGGGAGACTATCACAGCACTACGAGGGCCCAACTCATTTTGCGATCCAGAAATGCTCTTACAAATGGCTAATTTTTTTTGTCCCCATTAACAAACCATTCATGATTTTTTTTTCCTTCATCTGTTAGGCAACGCCATGTAAATCATTCACGTTTTCCAATTAAGTTAGCATAGAATCCCTACAGTGTGGAAGCAGGCCCTTCAGCCCAACAAGTCCACACTGACCCATCCCCCTATAACCCACCTAATCTCCACATCCCTGAACACTATGGGCATTTTTTTTTAACATGGCCAATCCACCTAGCCTGCACATCTTCGGACTGTGGGAAGAAACCAGAGTACCCGGAGGAAACTCATGCAGGCACGCGGAGAATGTGCAAACTCCACACAGACATTCTGTGTCTGTGTAAAGCCCAGCAGGGCCAGAAGCCAGCTCTTTTTTTGTACATTTTCTAATCAATCTGTTCGGAGAGATGTCCTGATACACCTCTGGCCCAGGTGGATCTTGAACATGGACCTTCTGGTGTAATGGTAAGGACATTACCAATGCACCACAAGGACGCAAAACAGAACTCAACGCTTTCTCTTTTAAGCCCAGAAGTGTTATGACAGATAACTGAATGGCTTTCCTACTATCCTATCGCCATTAGGTTTTTCTATTTTAGACTATTAATCATCATCAGTAAATCACCTGTGTAGCCAATTAGAAATGTACGTTAAATCCCATGATGGTCAATGCAAATTTTCAAAGCGAGGGACGGGATAGGAGAATTGGGAAGGGACTAAACTGAAATGGAGTCGGAGTGGGAAATAAATCCCGCACAGTGCCCATCTCTTTCTAAAGGCATTGAGTATATTAATTGACACTGTACACTCTCTCTCGAAAGACATCTGGGCACAAATATAACCGCGGAACATGGCAGACAATTGGCCATATGATAGCTCCATAGCCTGTTGCCTGGACCTGTCTAGAGTCTGATTGGCTGACCTCAAACTGAACTCTTAAGTACAAAACCCATTGAGGTTTACAAAACCAACACGCACACAAATCTCGACCTGCACAGGTTGACCCTTAAAAGTGCTGGACCCTAACACTGGCAGTGGTGATATGCACAGAAAATGTCTCCTGAACATTGGGAGAAAGTGGGTATGCAGAGATTTTCATGAAAACTACTGTGTTCAAAGAGCTGTCAAACAAATGAAAACCTCTTGATTGGGAACATCTTGTACATGAAGATATTAATGTAATAATTGCTGGACAGCTAAAAGGTATTATTTTACCAATAATTATTACAAATTTATCATAAGCCTTAATCTGTGTGCAGATCGATTCAAAATCAATGTCCAGCTGCTGTGTGATTCTTGTGACGAGCAATAATGCATTACAAGTTCACTGACTGTAGAAATCTCACAGATCTTATTAATGAAATTTCATAAACTATTTGATGAAATATCAGCCTTTTCTCTCAAGAATGAAAGCTCTAATTTAAGAAAATATATTAAAAATTGATTCCATTTTTAATGTCTCCTTCAATTCACACCAAAGGGGACAAACATTAACAACCAGTCTGAACTATTTGGAGCATGAAGCTCTTACAATCTCTCTTTGTTGTGCAACTTTAGTGAGGTGCAAACTGGCTACAACATAAGCAATATAACTTCACTTCACTTTATTTTATTAAATTCTATACAGATTTTCATTTCACAGATATTACTTATTCATTAAAATTTACATATTTCCAATAAGATATCATTCTTTAATGAAGATAATAAAATAAGAACTCATGGTGCTGTGGGTAGAATATTCACATGAATAGAGGATTGGATAACCAGTAGTAGTTAGAGGAGGGCACTTTCAGGATGGCAATCTGTAATAACTAGTGGAGTGCCACAGGGATCAGGCCACAATTATTTGCAAGTGTATTAATGATTTTGATGACTAAAGTGAGCGTGATATTGTCAAGTTTACAAAAATAGGTAGGAAGGCAATTGTGAGGATGACACAAGAGTCTACAGAGGATACACAGAGACTAAATGAGTGGGCAAAAGCTGGCAATTGGAATATAATGTGGGCAGATGTGAGTTTTTTCTTGTTCTGGCAAGAAAAATAGAGGAGCTGAATATTCGAGTAAGGCTGCAGAAAGTTGCTTTAAGGATGGATTTGAAAGTTCCCATGCATGAAAAAAAAAGCTAACATACAGTTCAGCGGGGAAAGCAAATGAAATGTAGGCCTTCATTTCAAAGGGAGTGAAGTATAAAAATAGTTCAGCATTACTAAAACAATACATGGTAATAATTAGACCACCCTAAAATGCTGTGCAACAATTTTGGGCCTGTTATCTAAGGAAAAATATATTGAAATTGGAGCAGATGGCAACGAATTTCTCCTTTAAAAGCATAGTGAATTTGTGGGATTATTCGTTGCAGAGGGCTCTTGAGGTTGGACATTTAAATTTATATTTACAACTTTCTAATCAGTGAGTGAATTCTTCAGAACTCAGGAGATTACCAGTGGGTGAAGCGGAAGACAGATCCCCATGAGGTCTTCTGAATCCTGAAGAAGGGTCCTGAGCTGAAATATCAACTTTCCTTTCCTCTGATGCTGCCTGACCTGCTGTGTTACTCCAGCACCATGCTATGTTGTCTCTTGTAATTAGATTACTCATTCAGTTAATCCAGCTCTGAGGACATATCTTTGTTCATATTCTTATGGAGTGGCGCACAAGCGAGTTCAGGAGATTATTTGTCTTGGAACATGGAATAGTACAGCACAAGGACAGGCCCTTCAGCCAAACATGTCTGTGCCAACCGTGATTCCATTCTAAACTAACTGCATCCACCTGCACGTGGTTTTTATCTCTTGTTTCGCTGACTGCTCATGTGTCTGTCTAAATGCCTCTTAAACCTAAGCTGCCTAGTAGCTATCCACCCTTGGAAAACACTGACTATCCAACTTGTCCATACCTCTCATAATTTTGTGTACTTCTATTCTGTCACCCCTTAGTCTCCAGTGCCCTAGCAAAAACTATCCAAGCTTGTTCAACCTCTCCTTGTAGCTAATATAATCCAATGCAGGCAACATCCTGGTTAACCTCTTTTGCACCCTCTCCAAAGTCTCCTGTAGTGTACCAACCAGAACTGCATGCAATACTGCATTCAGGAATATAGTATTGAGGTAAGTAATCAGCCATCAGCCAGAATGGTACAGCGAGCTTGAAAGACTGGATTGCCTTGTCCTGTTCTTAAGTTCTGATATTCCTATTGCATTAGAGCTCATTGAAGAAGTAACATGCACAATGGATAAATGGGAAATTGGTGCTTGTACTATACTTAGATTTCCAGAAGGCAACAGTGGGTGATATATCAAAAGTTATTATGAAAAATAAGATCTCATCATATGATCCTAATATATTGACAAGAATAGACAATTGCCTGGCTAACAGGAAACAGACAGTACATTAATATGTCATTTTCTGATTGACTCCTTGCAATGAGTGATGCAGGATCAGTGTTGGTGCCTTAACCTTTTCCAATTTATTCAAATGGCTTGGATGAAGGGATTGAAGGTATGGTTGCTAAATTTGATGATACTATAAATGTAGTTAAGACGCTTGTGAAGATGACATAAAGAGGGCATACAGCGATATAGATAGGTAAACTGGTCAGTGGATAAACATCTGGCAAATGGATTATAATGTGGAAAAATGTGATTTTCCTAATTTTGGTGGGAAGAATAAAAAGAGCTATGTTATCCAAATGATGAGTGATTACAGAACTCTGAGTTGCAGAAGGGTCTGGGGGTTCTTCTGTGAATTGCAGGAATTTAGGGTACAGGGCTAGCAATTAATCAGGAAAGCCAATAGAATGTGTATTATGTTGAGAGGGTAGCTGAATACAAATGGAGGGAAGTTGCACTTTGGTTGTACAGGGCATTGATGAGACCACACCTGGAATAACGTGTACAACCTGGATACAAAATTGGCTTGGCAACAGGAAACATGGATATTTTCCAGGTTGGAGGGAGGATTGTAGTTTAGATCCCTCAGGGTTGATTTAGTGCCCTTGCTTTTCCAGATTATACGTTAATGATCTGGATCTTGTACTGCAGGGGACCTTTTCAAAGTCTGCATGAAAGACATGAAACTTGAAAGAATGATAAACTCTTGCAAGGACAGTCTGGAACTCCTAAAAGACTTTGACAAGTTGGTGGTGTTGATTGGTGGCAAATGAGGCTCAATGCAAAGAAGTGACTCACTCTGGTTGGAAGAACATTGAAGACAAAACAAAATAGGGGTTACAATTCTAAAGGGGTACATATTCAGAAGGACCTGGGTATATTTATGCACAGATCATTGATGATGGTGGGACAAGTGGAGCAAAGTGGTGAAGAATATTGTGTTCCTAACTTTATTAATTGGGGACTAGAGTATAAGAGCAAGGAGGTGACATTGAACTTGTAAAACTTGTTTATAACATTTGTAGACCTTAGCTGGAATACTGTTTGCAGTTGTGGGTGTCACTTTATAGGAAACATGTGAATGCGATTTACAAAAATCAATTCAGTTAACACAAATTTCAATTGTGAGGATAGATTGAAGAAGTTGGATTGTTCTATTTTGAGAGAAGAAGGCCGAGAGGAGATCTGACACTGGTTTTCAAAATAATGAATGGGCTAGATACAGTAGATGAGGAGGAGCTGTCCCCACTTATAAAAAGAACTAGACTGAGAGGGTATTGATTTAGTGATACACGAAAGAAGCAAGGGTGGCGTGAAAAAAAGCCTTTTCATTCAGTAACTTGTTAGAATATGGAATGCACTGCGAGGAAATGAAGCAGAGGCAGGTTCCATTGCAGCATTAGATGATTATTTGTGTAGAAATAGTCTACAAGAGTATCAGAGAAAAGCAGGAAATTGATACTAGGGCATGATGCTCATTTGAAAAGCCAATGCAGGCATGATGGATCAATTAGTTTTCATCTGCAATAAAGGCCAACATTTAATTTTTTCTCAAGCTTGTTGCACCTGCATACTAACTTTGTTTTTTCAGGCACAAGAACACCCAAATCCCTCTGCCTGCAATTCTCTGGAGTCTCTCTCTAAATTTAAGTAATAGTCTTCCCTTTGATTTTTCCTACCAAATTGTGTGACCTCACACTTTCCCACATTAAACTCACTTGCCAAAGTTTTGCCCACTAACTTTATTTTTCTCTGTACCACTGCAGATTTCTTTTGTATTGTTAGCAAGTTTGGATATATTATACTCTTTCCACTCTTCTGAGTTATTAACATAGATAGTCAGTAATTGAGGCCCTGAGACTCCTCCTTGTGACTCTCCATTGTTATATCTTTCCAACCTGAAAAAGGCGCATAAATCCCAACATTCTATTTCTATCTTCAATCCAAGTGGAGAAAGGAAAGTAGAGTAGATTTCAATCAGCACCTTATTGAATTGAAAGTGTGCTCCTCAGCCGAGTCCGATGATATTTCAAATAGAAAGTTAAATTTATGTTCTAAACTTTTAGATTACTCCCTGCATGAATGTAGGAGCACATGCGGTCTCACATCATTTCCAATTTGGCCGCATTATGAAGGATTTCCTTCTTACCGTCTAATCATTTTGGTCCTGGCATCACATTCTCAACAGTCCTATTCTATTCAATCACAAACGCAAAACTCTGTGAGCCATGATGGCATGGAATCCACAGTAACTCACTTCTCTGACCCTGGTGAACAACCTGGAGTTTCCTCCTTTTGGTTACTGGATCTGTTCTGAAGCTACCCATCAGAGAGAACCTTTTTTGTTTCAACTTCGCATGAACTTTCCATATGGAGATTTTGCAGTGGCACATTACAACCACTGGTTGGCCAAACCCTGCTGCAATCATCTTCCTCATTTACCTTTTGCTTCTTCTCTGTTCACCTCCCAAAAAAAAAACAGGTTGTATGGGCATTTCTTGGAACTGAAAAATGTCAGGCTCTCAGATCCATGAAATCACATTATGAACACTCCACAATGAAAGATAACAAGGTGTAGAGCTGGATGAACACAACAGGCCAAGCAGCATCAGAGGTACAGGAAAGCTGATGTTTCGGGCCTAGACCCTATTTCTGAAATAGGGTCTAGGCCCGAAATGTCAGCTTTCCTGCTCCTCTGATGCTGCTTGGCCTGCTGTGTTCATCCAGCTCTACAACCTTTTATCTCAGATTTTCTTGCAGAATCCAAAATCTCTAATCGGCAGTTCCTACCCACTCCACAATCCACGTGGGTTGTCAGGAATATTGCGCAAAAGGAGATATATACTTCCCACATACATGACTGTGACACACAATGTCCTGGAAACAGTTTGGCTGTCTGGTTATTACACTGTTAAGAAATTATGGTTAATGCAACACAAGAGCATAAAAGTAAGACAAAGACATCCACAACAGTCCTTGATGTTATTTGTTAATTTCTTCCTTGATTGCTTGCTGACTCGAGTACTCAAACAATTCAAGCAAGTCCAAGTAAGATAGTGTTCACTTTTACTGAGTGGCAATAATTACCTTAAAATACTTCACATAATGACTCTGCTTCAACAGAACATTTTTCTTGTATCTCTTTTTGTTATTTGAAATTTTGATGTTGCCAGCATCCAATTCTCTTTGCCTAATGACAACAGGTTTAAGTCTCTTAATGTGCATTTATAGTGCAGCCAGTTCCGGCCAAACACAACAAATTGTTCCCATTTCCTAGCTGCCTCCTTACTGAAACTACAATAGTTTGGCCTGGGGAACTGTTTCCATGCCTGAATGTGGGTGTGGTTAGTGCTTTCTGTCATCCATAAAATGTGTAAATGTTTGGAAATTTGGAAGTGGGCTTTTAAAGGCCCGAGAAACATGATAAACACTTTGTAAATCAAATTCACACTGTATTAGACTGGGCATCTCCTTGCTGCATTACCTCCACAAAGAACAAAGAGTTGAAAGATCAAGCAGACGTTGGCTTTCTTCCAGTTCTCACATGACTCTCACACAGCACCCTGACTCGAATATGGTTTCATTGATGGTTTCTGAATTATTATGTGTCATTAACACAGGACATGCATGGTTCAAGGATATGGCCCCAGCTCCCTGTTAATGAGGCAACTAGACATAAGCAATACTTGTGGCCCTGCATGTTCTCTTGCAAAGTCTCGTGCATTGTCAAATTTAAATAAACTACCTTCTTCGGGGAGATTTGGCTGCAAAGCCAAGTTAGTTCCATTTCAAATTGAAACGGCAAGTTCAATGTCAGCTCAAGTCAAAAGTATTCACTAATACTAACTTTGAAGCACAAAAGTGACTCAATTTCTTCATAATGCCATAGGACACAGGAACAGAAGGAGGCCATTCAGCCCCATTAAGATTACACTGCCATTCAAATAGATCACAGCTGATCATCCACCTCAATGTCACTTTCTTGCACTATTTCCATAGAATCCCTACAGTGGAAATCAGACTATTCAGCCCATTGAGTCCACACCAGTTTTTTGGAGAGCACCCCACCCAGGTTCACCCACTTACCCTATCCCTGTAACCCTGCATTCCCATGGCTATTCCACCTAACCTGCACACCCATGGCCAATCCACCCTAACCTGCACATCTTTGGGCTGTGGGAGGAAAACCAGGACACCCGGGGGAAACCCATGCAGACACGGGGAGAATATGCAAAATCTGAAATTGAACTAAGGTCCCTGGTGCCATGAGGCAGCAGTGCTAGCCACTGAGACACCATGTTGCCCATATTCCTTCCTGTCATTAGACTCCAGAAATTGAAGGATTTTTGCTGTGAACGTGAGCCTGTGGTGTTCTCTGCCACAGAAAATGACTGCGGGCAAAACATTGAATGTTTTCAAGCTGGAGATAGAGAAAGGTTATAAGGCCAAAGGGATCAAAGGGTTTGGGGAGGGAACAGGAACAGAGTCCAAAGGTGGGGAACAGCCATGGTCATATTGCATGGTGGGGCATGATATACCTCCACAGAGGGCAGTATCCCATCACTAAATCACGCTTTGTTTATACACGGAGAGCCCTTGACACTAATCCACCTCCCTCAGTGTCAGCTCTCAGCGTGAACAGGATGTCTGACAGTCCTGTTCTTATCTTTCAGCCAGGGCTCCTTCATTGGACCACATTAACAGCCCCAATCAGGGAACTCGTATTCTACAAGGTCCACCTGGCTGACTATCAGTACAGAGAGGACTTGAAGGGCCAAATGGCCTAATACTGTTCCTATTTTCTATGTTTCCATAACATCAAATTGATACTGAAGAAATTGAAGAGATAAGCTTCATCTCTGCAAGTTCTGGTGAAACAAATCAAAAGCAAAGGAGGAGAAGGTGAGGACGTAACCGTTATCTTTGTTGTCAGAGTAGGAGTGAAAGGAAAACAGCAAAGAGAAAAGAAGAGATAACACAGTGTGGAGCTGGAGGAACACAGCAGGCCAGACAGCATCAGAGGAGCAGGAATGTTGGCGTTTCAGGTCGGGGCCCATCAGTTCTTATTATTTCTCAAAGCGAGAAGACGTCACGTGCAACATGCAAATATGCAAACTCTTTTTAAACAGTATCCTTCCCGTTATCATGGGTTGTTCATCTTGCCTGGTTGCAAACTAATTAACTTTAAGCAATTTTATTCTATTAGATTCAAAACCTTTGTTACTTTCAAAGACATTTTTTATAGTGTGCTTTGATCTTTTTTTTACCAGTTGCCTTGGAGAGTTCTTCAATTTCTCCTTCAATGATAATTCTGTTTCTGCCTGGCCTTGTATTTTATCTGAATGTCACTCCTGGTTGCCAGAAGCCAATTACAACTTTACTATTTAACAAGCTGTATTTCTATTCTCTACACTGTTTAATGTTGCACATTTCAGTTCAAGGTTCCTTAGTTTCCATTCCACATCTTTGGCCAACATCAATAATTCAATGATTATATTTCATACAATATTTTGACACCACATCATCCCCCTTTCATAATAAAATGACATCCATCTCTCTCTTCAATGGATTTTGTTTTAATATTAAATGATACTTTTAACAGGAGAGGGTTTCTCCAATTTTCCTACCCACACCATTGGATGTTCCAAAAATATTTGCTCGGGAGAAAGAATGACCATTCATGAACTGCGGCAGTTACTTTAGCTTGCCTCATCTCTTTGGGGACTGCTTCATGGATTTATGCAAACCTGGGTGTGAGCTCAACATCTGAGTTTTCTGACTGTCCCCTTCATTTGAATGTATGATTGGGAAAGTAAAGAGGCAACTTGGCAAGAAATGAAAGCGCTTTTTCTGTTCCAAATGCAACTTTATGGCACTCAGCAAGAGTACGTGAGGCTGGTAAAGCTGTGGAACTTCCAAATTACCAATAAGGTCAAACTCAAAACATAAGAAATCATTCTTTCCTCCCCACTCCCTTTTGATCCTTTCTCTACCAGAGGCCTGCGTGCATCCCAGATATGACAGACTGGAAAAGCAGCTCTGCTAGCTTGTTACAAGTGTAAGCTCTGCCCCGTAAAGCCGAAGCCATATTCAAGCATGTGAATTGGCAGGGGGCATTGTTTGGCTGTTGGTACCATCATTGTTCTTGTTCAAATTCAGAATTCGCCACTTTTACTGAGCCTTCAGGTTTTCAATCAGGAAGGCAGTCTAGATTATGAGGAAAAGGCAGGGAAGTCAGGTTGAGGATTATCAGATCAGCCATGATCTTATTGTATGGCAGCGAGGACTCAATGGGCTGGATGGCATACTTCTGCTCTTATGTCTTATGGCTATTGTGGTCTTATGGTGTTAAGATTGGATAATTCTTCACCTTTTTCAATTTCTCTGCTTCTGCCTTGAAAACACTGAGTCAGGTTAGGGCTAAACTTAGGGTCAGGGCTAGCGTTAGGTTTAGGGTCAGGGTTAATGTTAGGGTTAAATGTTGCAGTTAGGTTCAGGGTCAGGGTTAGGGTTAGGGTTAGGGTTAGTGTGAGGTTGAAGGTCAGTTTCAGGGTTAGTGTTAGGGTTAAGTGTTAGACCTAGGTTCAGGGTCAGGGTTAGTGTGAGGGTGAAGGTTAGGGCTAGGATCAGGGCCAGGGTCAGGAATATGGTCAGGGTTAGGCTAAGATAAAACCGTGCTTGTTCAGGCTGTATTGCCATACTCTTATGACAAGTATCTATTTTCTGCACAAAATAACTGCTTCTGTGCCTGGTTTATTGTTTTAGACTTTTGATTTTTTTTTCCATTTCCATCATTTTACTGTCATTGTATCTCCAAATCTTCTGCAAAATAACTTGAAAATTAGACGTTTTGTTTGATTATTTTAAATTTGGTAATTTGCTATTCTGTCTGGACCTGTTATTGCTATGTGCTTATTTTCCTGTTAGATTGTCCGTGATAACATTCTTGTCTCTGAGTCAAAAAGTTGCGGGAGGCATCATTCACCAGCCAGAATGTTAAACTGAGATTCCTTCTGTCCTTAGCTTCAGGGCAAAGATCCTATCGCACCATTTCAAAGAAGAATGGGGTTTTGGGGAGAGATGTTTACCCTCACTGCCCCTGCCAATACTTAACAGACAATTAGGATTATAGACTCTCGACAGTGTGGAAGCATGCCATTTCATCCTTCAAATCCACCCTGCCACTCTGTAGAGCATCCCGCCCAGGAATACCTCCTTACCCATCCCTGAAACCCTGCATTCCCCATGGCAAATCCACCTGGCCTGCATATCCCTGGACACTATTGGCAATGTACCATGGCCAGCCCACCTAACCTGCACATATTTGGACTGAGGGGGGAATCCAGGGCACCCAGAGGGAATCAATGCAGACACAGGGCAAACATGCAAACTCCACACAGACAGATGCCAGAGGGTGGACTCAAATCCAAGCCTTGTTGTGAGGCAGCAATGTTAACCCATTTACCAGTGTGAAAATAAAGCAGTCGGTCATTATTTCACTATACTGCCCCTCAACAACTTTGCTTTTAACTCCCCCCATTTTCTTCAGGTGGAGGGGAGGCCAGGGTTACCTGCATGGGCCCCAGCAATGCCTGTGCCTTTGTGGGATATTTGGAACATTCCTTGTTCTAGTCCTATTCAGGCCCTCACCCACAACGCCTTCTCAGGTATAGCGATGATATCATTCCCCCCTCTCATCCGGAATCAGAAAGGTTCATTGACTTTGTTTCCAATTTCCACCCTTTCCCCCATTTTCACCTGGTCTACCTTTAGGTCCCCCCTTCCGTTCTTTGGCATCTCTGTTTCAATTTCTGGGGATAGACTGGCCACTAACATCCATTACAAACCCACTGATTTCCACAGTTATCTGCACCATACATCCTCGCACCCTGCTTCCTGTGATGACTCCATTCCATTATCTCAGTTCCTCCATCTCCGTTGCATATGTTCAGATGAGACCAATGTTGACAAAGGAGCATCTGAAATGTCTACCTTCTTCCTCAACCGAAATTCCTCAGCTCCCTTCTCGACAGGGCCCTCAACCAGGTCCGACCCATCTGCCATTCTTCCCTCCCACAACAGCGATAGGGTTCCCCTTATCCTCGCCTACCACCGCACCAACATCCACATCCAGAAAATCATCAGATGCCAGTTCGGCCACCTCCAGCGAGATGCCATCACCAGACACATATTCCCTTCCCCACTCTTGTCTGCCTTCCACAGGGAACATTCCCTCCAGGACACCCTTGTACACACTTCCTTCACCCCCAATAACCCCCACAGCCCCACGGTACCTTCCTCAGTTACCCAGCAAAGGTGCACCATCTGTCCATTTACCTTCTCCCTCCCCACTATCCAAGAGCTCAAATGTACCTTCCAGGTGAAACAACATTTCACCTGCACTTCCCAGAATCTGGTATGCTGCATTCGCTGCTCACATTGTGATCTCCTCAACATTGGGGAAATGAAGTGTGGACTGGGTGACATCTTCACAGAGCATCTACATTCTGCTCGCAAAAAAGACCCTGAACTCCTGTTGCCTGCCACTTTAACCCACCATCTTGCTCCCTGGCCAACATCTCTGTCTCTCACTTGCTGCAATGTTCCAGCGAAGCCCAATGCAAGCTGGAGGAACAACACCTCATTTTCCACTTGTGGACCCTACAGCTCTCTGGACTCAATATCGAGTTCAATAATTTTAGGGCCTAAACTCTCCCATGTCCCAGCCTCCTTCCCCACTCACTAGGCCCTGTTATCACATAGCCTGCCATTACCCACCACCTGCTGTTAGTCACTAACAGTCCTCATTAATAGTTATTCACCCTCCCAGCCTGATCATTATTAATTCCTTTGTCTGTCCAACTGTTCCTCTCTCTCTTTGGGGTCCATCCCAACATTGACTCCCTGCACCATCGCCCTCCCTATTTTCTGGTGTTTTCACAGCTACCATCAGTTCTTAGGAAGGGTCACTGGGCTTGAAATGTTAGCTTTGATTTTTTTCTTCTCAGATGCTGCCAGACCTGCTAAATCTTTCCAGCAACTTGTGTTTTTGCTCTTGTGTTATTTCACTATAGCTAGCATGGAACCTTGACAATGTGCAGATTGGCTAGTGCGCTTCCTACCTTACAGTATCTATATTTCATAACGCATGTCATTGACCCAAGAGCACTTTGTGACATCCTAAGATGCCAAAGACTGATATAAATGCAAATTCTTTCTTTCTACAAAGTTATTATCTCCCTGGACATAACATTTTGACTGTCTTTCAAAATTTATGTGACTATTACACATGTGGTGTTGATTCTTGCATCCATCTGCAATTTTATTTCTCTCTATTTCTATTTCTCCTAAGTGACATGTCCAATCCCTCCATTAAAGGAGGTCATCATGCAAATAGAAGGGTTCTTATTGCCAATGTATCATCCCTGTTCAATTCATTGGATTATCCTGTCTTCTTTGCTTGGCCTTTGGCCTGTCATTTCTCATAATATGCCTTTGCTTATTCCTTCTCCCTCTGTTATATATCACAGTCCTGGAACTTTTTACTGAATCATTTGATCATTACATTCTCCTGTAGATGGGATCCCTGCAATGGAATCCATTGGCCAACAGCCGTGGATAGCCAACGGTGGGCCTAATGAGAGGATTATCCACTGGGGTGGAATTGTATCACAGCCTTTATTTGACATTTTATCTTGCTTTGAAAGGATCCTGAAAATTTAGGCTTCACAGTGGGAAGTCCATGTTGTGGACGAGTATTTAGTTCATATTTCGACATTGAATTGCAGTGCTCAGGGCTCCTCAGTAAAGGAGCAATGCCATCACCATCACTTTGCGGGACTAAGTATCTGCCTTTGCTGCTCCTTCTGCAATGGTAGCTGTTCCTCTCGTCCTGAAGGCACCTTCTCACATCCATTTAAGACCCTTTAGGAGCTACCACTGGGCGGCTAGTGGTCTAACCCATCAGGCCTGCTGAATGGACACACTGATTCTGGAAGCTGGCTGCCATCCTTACTAGGATGGGATTTCCTTACAGGACATACCCACATTCAGGCATTGAATTAGAAGCAGGAGTAGGTCATTAGGCCCTTTGAGCCTGCTCCACCATTCCGAGAGATCAGAACTGAGCTGAGTATTCTCTCAAATGCACACTCCCATAGTTCAGTGATAGCAAAAGATTTCAATGTGATTTCCTGTTAGGTTCATGTCAACATTCCTGGCCCAGGAAATCATCCTGATTGTAGGATTACAATTGAGCACAGTTTTAAATATTCCAAACTTTTGGATTACTAGTCCAGTTACACAACTATATATGCTACTATGCTCCTACAATCTCAACATGCACTGTTCTCATATTTCCTGGTCCTGTCTCCCTATACTTGAAACATGAGTTATGAAGAGCTGAAGGGATATTAAACGGTTTACGAAATTCTGTTAATCGGTCTATAAGAAACATAGTATTTTTTAAAAAATCTCTTCTGCTGCTTTGCTTCAGATTTTATGTTGTCATCCATATAATGAAATAAAGTTTTTGTTTTGGGCAACAACAGCAGAATTGAAGAGTTGGTGCTCTCGTGGTAGTGTGACTGGATTGGAAATCCAAAAGCCCAGGTTAAAGTTTTGGCAACAAGGGTCTGAATCCAGCCATGGCAGGAGATGAAATCTGAACAGAATTTTTTTTAAAAGGCTTCAATAAAAAGCTAATCTAACAGTGATCACGTAACTGCTAGACATTGTCAGCAAATTAACCATCCAGTTCACTAATGCCCTTTAAGGAAGGAAATCTGCCATCCTTATCTGGTCTGTCCTACATGCAGTCCTACATGTAATCCTACACCCACTGCAATGATTGCTTGATTGATTTATTGTCACATGTACCAAAATACAGTGAAAAACTTTGTTTGCAAGCAGAACAGGCAGATTATACTCATGTTGCTGACTCTTCACTGCCCTCTGGGCAATTAGGGATATGTATCACATCCCACAATCATATTTTAAAAATGAGCCAAAATTAGATCCTTTTGAGAAACACTTTTCCTCTTGAGTTTGCATTCAAAATTATTCATAATTCACTGAGCTCAAATGCTGCCAAGACCCAGCACAATTTTTCAGCATTAAAAATTGAGCTTAAATACATTCCTTTTAAAAATATTCCTCACTATATTTAAAAGTGATAGTTGGGTAGTTTGAGTAATACAGCTAAAAGAAATTGCAATGTAGTCTTCCCAGACCCTGAACCATGTAAGCTCTGAATAGCAATGTAGGAGAATTGACTGAGAAGACAAATGATGCTTTTCTTGATGTCTGGAGCAACTGGTCGCATTTTCCAATTGAGTTCCGGACGTTAAGATGAGATTCTCTCTAGTCAGCCGTGAGATGCCTATTTACAGGAATTATTGCTCAGTTTCACTCACATCATGTAATCCTACCTTAGTAACATCAGATACCTATTCTACCACCTAACAGATAGACATTAGACACAAACATTTCCAACTTGGCTGAAGTCAGAGCAGGTATCTGGTGACTCTGTGCTCTACAGTCTATTCCCTGGGACACACACCGAGACAAACATCAACTGCACCTGGAGGACCATCAACTGGGTGGAAGATGCTCTTTCGTCTGCCTGAAGCTTATTGATGTTCCTGGGCAAGGAGATGCCCTTGACCGAGTATTGCAGACTGGCACATTCCAAGGTTCAGGACTACGTGCTGAGGGACTCACTAAAGCTTGGGGCAGCTGCCACCAAGGAGCAGTGGGGAAAGAAATAAACTATTAATTGAAGCCTTTCTGCTGGAGTTAAATGGGGATCCATTCTGTCATCATACCTTCCCTGTGCCTCAAATACATGTAAGTATAATCTTGTACAAGTAACAAAATGCCTTGGCATTGTTTGTTGGCTAGAGTCAAACTCCAATGTTTGTTTCCTCATATGATGCTGTACAGATGCCAACTGCTTTAGTGACTATGTATGCAGACAAAGATATTTTTATGAATAAAGTATAGTTTTGAAATTACAAATTAGCTTGCTACTTGCTCCTCCAGCTATACAGCTGGCAACACTGTCTCAGGGCCCCGTGCATGGATAGAGGTTGCATGCACTCCATGTCTCATCACAACAGCAAGGCACATTTCTGATCCACTTACAGTATACATCTGAACTTTAATGTTGCACTTTGGGCACACTGGCACCTCTCATTCTTATGGAGGCTACAAGGACACCTTTGTAGGTGGAGGGACAGCACCTGTGCATCAGTGCATAAATAAAAGAATTCACTAACACTCCTGCGAGTCAGACAAAAGTCACTCTTGAATAAAATACAGGCAGAGATGCAGCAGACTCAGAGGAGAGACAGTCCAGCTCAGTCAGCAGCTTTGAGAATGCAGTACAGACATGCAGCAGCCGAACTTTATGTTGGTCAGAATCAGTGGAGCTGTAACAATACTTGGCTTCATGGATGCACAATGCAAAGCAGCAGCTCAAACCAACCCTCCCTCCCACTGTTTATCTGATATAATAAACATGTATTCTCCTGGCAAAGGCAGAGGAAGAGAGAGAAAAAAAAATCTAAGGCACATTTTGGGAAAAGTTTCTTGGAATGTCTTTTATGCCCCTAATAGAATCCCTACAGTGGGGTAGCAGGCCATTCAGTCCATCAAGTCTGCACAGCCTGTCCAAAGAGCATCCCATTCAGATTCTACTGCCCAAACTTATAAACTTGCATTCCCATTGTTAAAACACCTATCTTGCACATTGTGGTCACTACGGGCTATTTAGCATGGCCAATCCACTTAGCCTGCACATCTTTGGGTTGTGGGAGGAAACCCAGAGCAAACCTGCACAGGCACGGGAAGAATGTGCAAAACCCACATAGACAGTCGCCCACGGCTTGGGTCAAACCCGTGTGCCTAGTGCTGTGAGACAGCAGTGCTCATGGCTCAGCCACCATGCCACTCTCGAAGGCTATCACACAAGTTGCAAGGCATCACCTCTATTTATTTCCTATGCATATTTCTGTTGACCACACTCAGGATTTCATCCTTACTAGCACATTTCTGAGTATCTGCTGTCAAGATAGAGGGGCACTGCTGGTGCCAGAAATGTCAATGACTCTGAGATGAGATATCTTCAGACTTTAATAATAAAAATGAAACTCTTGTGGATACTGGGAATCTAAAATGGAAACAAAAAGCGTCTTGCCTGCTCTAATCTACCGAACTCAAACAGTATTTCCTTATGCAATGAACATAGTCCATTCATCATTTTAAAGACCGCCATCACATCTACTCAGTGGATACAGTCTTTTGGAGTCACGTGTTCCAGAATTGTAATTTTATTCTGAAAATATTAGACTGTGTATGAATTGGATGGCTTTCTTGAGATGCTAAATTTCATTCACTGTGTGACGTGGGTCAGACAGGGCGCAGCCTTTCATGAGACCAGACCAAAGTCTTGTATAAAGGCAACACAACAGATGCATTTTGTACTTGATATAACCAGCAGCACGTCTTAATGTACTTTTGTAAGGGCCTGTTTGTAAACTTTCAAGAGATTTGTGAACTTTAGCACACAGTTTGAGATCAAGTCCAATATTCACAATGCTGCAATATGTATATCTTTGGCTAGGTTGAGAGCTGTTTTATGGAACTTGGAAGGGCTTTCTTTGGCTTTTGGAATTCCAGTAGTTGGGTACAGGGTGGGGGAATTGGCAAGGAAGGTTAAGGTTTGGTGGGAGGCAACTGTTTGTGTTAAGGGAAAGGAGGCTGAAGACTGGGGAGGTTTGGAATGGAAAAGGAGGCTGTAAAGTGGTGATAGAGATGAGAAGTAGGCTGCCTGAAAGGGGAGAAAGATGCTGCTAGAGGAGAGGGTGTAGATGGAGCGAGAAGGAATATGCAAGAGGTGTGGTGGGGGTTGGGTGCAATATATGTAAAGGAAGAAGGATGCTGTGAGAGATGTGAGGGAGAGAGGGAGGTTGCAGGGGGTTTAGGAGATGCCACAAAGTAGACAGAACATTTTTAAGCCTGTTGTAAAATAACTATGCAGCTAATTTGGATCAAAGAGAAGTTGGAATAGTTACAGTGAAGAATTTGTTTCAAACATCTGTGAAATGTCTAGTTTAGAACTGCATACATCCAGGAGCCACTACACTTGGAAAAAAGATACAGGGGTTCGACTATAATAAACATTGTCAACTGTAAAAATAAATTTGAGATTGAGATCCTATTATGCTGTAAACAGGGTTTTAAGGGCTTGGTTCAAATGTTTCAGCTTTGTGCATGTACAATGAAAGTGCTTAGCCGTGAGCTTGACATTCTGTGGAAGGTATATTTAGATTGATGGCTTTTTATGTATAAATTTGTGGGTTAGTTATATTGATTATTTTTCTTGTTCATTTATGCTGTTGCCTTGCACTAATTTGACTACATGGTGAGTAGGAAATCAATGCTTTACTTCCACACCACAGCTTTAAGTTTAAAGGACACTTTGATAATAGTTAAGAATATTGGCAAATTATTCTTGCTTCTGTGCGTGTCCAAATATCCCACTTATTAACAGAAATGCAGAAGTAATGTTATTAAATGGTGGTATCACCTAATAAATGAGGCCATGAGACTGAAATAATAGCTCCCATAAGCCAAAAGGTAGCTCCTGAAAATCAAAAAAGTAGCATTTTAAATAATTCTGAAAAGGAATTGATGGTGTTTGGAACTAGGTGGATTTCATTTAATAAGAGATCTTTGTTTGGGGTTGTTAACCTGGTCCAATCAGGAAGATAACAAAGTGTGGAGCTGGATGAACACAGCAGGCCAAGCAGCATCTCAGGGGCACAAAAGCTGATGTTTCGGGCCTACCTAGACCCGACTGACCTATCCCCTCCCCACCTCCCCACCCATACTCTCCTCTCCACCTATCTTCTCCTCTATCCATCTTCGGTCCGCCTCCCCCTCTCTCCCTATTTATTTCAGAACCCTCTCCCCATCCCCGTCTCTGCTGAAGGGTCTAGGCCCAAAACGTCCTCCGGCCCAATCAGGAAGCCCTAGCTGACCATTTTAAACGTGCCATTTAGAATTTCCTGAGCTCAGGGGGACTGACTCCTAGCTGCCTGGCCAGAGCCCATGTACTGTGCACAAGCAAATAAAGGCTGACATGGTGATGAGGTACTGGCCTCTGTGCAGTTATTTCAGAATCCTAAACGAAATTGAACTCTAGAAGGGACAATGGCAAAAGGTAAAGAAACAATTTAAACGTCACATAGCCTTTCGTTCACAGTAAATTCATTGTACATATAAAAAGATAGAGACGTGATAAATTCCACATACATTAAGCATTTCTATCTTTCTGAATCTCATTGGTTGCATTAATATTCCATTAAGATCCATCTCATTGTATACGTCAGTCATGCTCTTAAGTCCGTGCTGCACAGTATAACTAATGTGCTATTGTTGCAGATTCATTGCATTAAGAACGAAAACGTAGTGCAAAATTCTTTAAGTTGAAGAATGCATTTGGATTGTGAGTGGTAACTGAATAGTAAATTCTCATGCTTTTTGGTCAGGTTTAAGGGCATGCAAAGTAGATTTACCCCAAGTGATTGGTAAAATCAGGACTAATTAAAGTTTCATCAAAATAAAGCAAAGATTTCTCAAATTTGCAATACTCAGAATTCAAAGTTAAAACAGTTAGATGTTAATAAAAATATCCTTGTATTTTAATTCTGCCTGGAACATGCAGTGGATTATTAATTTGAAATCTGTACTCTACGTTGAATTGTTATACAAGCAATGGGACAGCATCACACTCCTCAGCATAAATGAAACATTTATCAATGACTGACAGGCTTTAGTTACGGTGGAAAAACTGTTTCTACTAACAACATTCATTGCTATGTTTTGACTCTTTTATTGTATTCACAGCCAGGGTGATGGCAATCTCGAGAAAATGGCAGGGCTTTCATTTGCTGTAAGCATAATTTGTTGTAGTAAGATATCGAACAACATGTGTTGTTATTTAGTCTTGCTGCTGTACATTTCAGTTTCTGAATCTTTTTGTGGCAAGTTCCTGAAATTGTGACCAGACATTGTTGCATCAAGAGAAACAGGGACTCTCGATGTGTACATCCAGAGCCAATTGGATTGAGTCAATACGAACGTAACAAAACATAATTTAACAGGTGGATTACAATCAACATGAACTAATGAACACCCATGGAATATTAAATGCTGGATTCCACAATTCTTGTGAGAACGTAAGAGTTGGTAGCAGGAACAAGCTCTTTGCCCTCTTGAGCAGGCTCTGCCATTTAATATAATCATGGCTGATCTCATCTTGGCCTCAACTTCACTTTGTTGCCCACTCTCCAAGACCCTCCAATCCCTCTAAAACTCTAACTATCTCCTCCTGAGATTTAATCAATATTTACAAAGCCTTTGATTAGGCCACACTTAGAGTATTACGTTCTGGTCGCCACACTACAGGAAGAACCTGGAGGCTTTGGAGAGGATGCAGAGGAGGTTTATCAGGATGCTGTCTGGATTAGAGGGTATGAGCAATAAGGAGAGGCTAGAAAAAACTCGGGTTGTTTTCTCTGGATCAGTGGAGGCTGAGGGGAGATTTGATAGAAACCTATAAAATAATGATACGCATAGATAGGTTTGATAGTTAGAATCTTTTTTCCCAAAGTTGAAATGTTTAATACTAGGTGTCTTGCAATTATGGTGAGGGAGGGAGAATTCAAAGGAGATGTGATGGGTGAGTGTTTTACACAAAGAATGGAAGGAATCTCGAACGTGCTGCCGGGGTTTGTGTGGAGACAGATACAATAGGGGCATTTAAGAAACTTCTAAACAAGCAGATGAATATGCAAGGAATTGAGCAATATGGACCAAAGACAGGCAGAAGGGATTAGTTAATTTGACATCATGTTTGACACAATGTCTTGGGCCGAAGGGCCCATTCCTGTTCAATGCAGTTCTATTTTCTATGTTCCTACATCAATCACACTCTGGAGTAGTGAATTCCAGATTCACCACTCTTTGAGAGAAGTAATTTCTCATCATCTTATTTTAAATCTGCTACCCTTTATCCTAAAACTATGACCTCTCATTCTAGAGGCAATCTGACCATTTTCTCCCTCAAAATATTTCCCTTTTTTTCTTATTTTGCCTGGTACACAGCCTCCTTATTTTACTTCCTATGTGTACTGCTTTCAGGTTACAGGTCATGATGGGGCTTAGCCGTACAGAGTTAGACAAAAGCAGGTTTTAAGGCATATATATAGGACCGATTGAGGTAGCAGAAAAAAAATTAAGATAGTAAGAATCATCGATGTTGGAGTCAGAGATAACACAGTGTGGAGTTGGAGGAACACAGCAGGCCAGGCAGCATCAGAGGAGCAGGAAAGCTGACATTTCAGGTCGGGGCCCTTCTTCAGATATGACCCTTCTGAAGAAGGGTCCCAACCCAAAACTTCCCTGCTCTTCTGATGCTGCCTGGCCTGCAGTGTTCCTCCAACTCCACACTGTGTTATCTTAGAAAAAAATTTGAAACATGCTCATTCAAGGATTTTTGAGCAAATATATTGATTTTGCAAAATAATTCGCTGAAGGTTATGAGCCTTTGAAGGCTAATGAGGGTGGGAGCGATCGATGTGCCAAGACTTTATTGCAGATTAGGAAAAAGGTAATGTTATTGATGAGTTGAGGTTTGAGACTTTGGAGCAATCAATCCTGAATTGCACATATTAAGCAAAATATTAGCCCAGGTTTGGCAGCTTTTGAGACAAAAATAGATGAGGATAGTTGAATAACACAGTCTATGGTACCTGTCCTTCAGTGTGTAGTTGTTCAAGAAGGCAATTCGTCACTACCATCTCAAGGGCATTTGAGGATAAGGGTACGTTCCAAGAAAGGATAAAAATAAATTGAGCCTTCCGAGATTTCTGAGATCCAGTGATACTGGCAGGAGTTTTGGGTCTCAAATGCATGGAAACTGGGTACAGTGTTGTATATTGACGCCTTAAACCACCGTGCCAGGGGCTTGAGGGTAATAGGCTGTACTTTGGTTACATGGAAGGTGACGAATAAATTGAAACAATTTCTTCTTGTACAGCAATTTTCTACGAAATATGGATAAGCACGAAGTGGAGGAGGGAGTGATCATGAACGAGAGGGCAAAAACATTTGTCATCACCTTTAGCAGTATTTTCAGAATATTCCTACTTTACGCCAGATTACATGTAAAACTAGTTGCACAGGGGAAAGCATTTATGAGGAGCCGATTTAACTGATAGTCATAAACAAATGTAATGTCTTGGCATATTGTACATCAATAATTTACTTGGTGTTCATTCCACACTGTAAAACCTGCACAAAACTAATGTGGTGGGGCTTATGTTGAATTTCTCTTAGTTTCTTTGACTTCTGATTATTCCTCAATTTAGTAAGTATTCAATTATTTACATTGCACTAAAGGCAGTAATCATGATTGAGCTTTCCTATTGAGAATCCTGGCAAAGTATCTACTTCAGATAAAAATTCTGAGTTTCTAGGAACCAAAATTCTACGTGTAATCATTCCATTTCTCCTCTATAATTACACTCTGTGACCTTTACTAGTAATTTGATAAATGCTAAAATCTAACAAAGAGAATTCAACCCTGCATTTCCTTCATAGCTTGGTCTTTGCTGTAAAGACAATGGCAGGGAATGTGCCTATCAATTCAGAAAATGCTAAAAGGAGAAATTAGGGCTCAGGTGGTGCAGAGGTAGTGTCTCTATATCTCAGCCAGGAGGCTTGGCTTCAAGCCACCTGCTCCACTGGCGAATCATAACATTTCTGAACAGGGTGATTAGAAAATATCAAAAGGAGAAATTGCTCACAAATAAATTGGTATTGAGGTCATGCTGTGAAATCACTGAATCATTGGGCATGATGTTATTAACAATTCAAGGATAGGATCCATGGAATATGATATTAAGTCACAAACTCCCTCAAACTTTTCAGAGGTAGTTAAATCAAATGATGTTAAACTGAGCTATATAGCGGAGAGGTCACTGGTCATTATAGCACTATAGGAAAAACGTCTACTTGTATAAAATCTTTCACAACCCAAGACATTCCAATGTGCCCATCTCGCTGATGAAGTGCTTTCAATGTGTAATTACTACTTTAATATAAGAAATAAGGCAGTCAATTTGTGTTAATAGCAAAGTCCCACAGTCATAAGATAAATGATCTGATAATTTGCTTTTAGTGATACCAGTTGAAGTACAAATATTGGCTGAGACAAAGAATTCATTTTCTTTTTTGAAATTATGCCTTGGGATCTTTTATATGCACTTGAGTATGTTTGTGTCTCACTTAAATGACTGCATGTCCGAGAATGCAGCACTTCCTCACTACTATATTGGATTATCAGCTCAGAATTTAAATTAAGCTTATCGGTGTACAGAGTTATAGAATGATACAGCACAGAAAAAGAAAACCCTTTGGCCCAACTCATCCATGCTGTCCAGGTTTCCCAAACTGAACTCGTTCTATTTGTCTGTGTTGATGCATACCTCATCAAACCTTTCCTATCCATGTACCTGTCTGAATGTCTTTTAAATGTTGTGATCGGACCCACCTCTTTTGCTTCCTCTGGCAGCTACATGATTTCTCAACTCCTGTACTCAATGCTCTGACCAATGGTGGCAGGTATGTCAAATGCTTTCTTCACCACCCTGTCTATCTGTGATGCCACTTTCCAGGAACTATGTACCTGCACCCCTAGTGCTCTCTGTTCCACCACACTCCCCACGGCCCTATCATTAACTTTGTAGGCCCTGTCCTGGTTTGTCTTACCAAAATGTAAGTACTGTTTTACCCACACTTTGCATTTATCTGAATTAAACTCCATCTGTAATGAATGCATTATCTTTTAACACAGAAGCAAAAGCATGCTTGCTGAGTCATATTGGCATTTATCATATTCACTTCAGCAATCGAATCTAGAGAGGGAGTACAGCTAGGAGAGTGATTACTGAGATAGTAGCAATTGCTGATGCTGGAGAATCTGAGATAACAAGGTGTAGAACTGGATGAACACAGCGGGCCAAGCAGCATCGGTAAGCAACATTGATTTTCTGAAGAAGGGTCTAGACTCTAAACATCAGCTTTCCTGCTCCTCTCATGCTGCTTCGCCTGCTGTGTTCATCCAGCTCTACACCTTGTTATCTCAGAACTATTACTGATCCTCTTTTGAAGTCATTGTTGGCTCAGGACAGGACAAGACTTAGTGTGACTGGCATTAAAAATCGGGGACTCCTATGTTTTAATCTAAGAAGTGATGTTAATGTAAACAACAGTTTCCAAAAAGCTGAAACTACCCAAAATAAGTCATCACAGTCTGAAAAGTAGCCTTATATGTTGTATTTAAGAAGTTAGGTTGAAAGTAGAACACAAACCTTACCTGGACCTAAATTATTTCCGTCATTGTATCACTTGGGTCATTAATTCGTCAACTGCAGTTCGTATCAAAGGTGGATTTAGAAACTCATGAACAAAGATGTGATGCTAAAGATTTGGAACTATTCTTTACAAAGTTTTGGAGACAAGATAATACCCTCTTCCTGGAAGTTTGCTTTTATTTTCTATCATTGTGTCAACTACTGAAATTCTGCCTTTAAAAACACAAGTAGTTTCTCTTGGGATGACTGGAGATACTTTAAATATGAGAATATAAAACATTTGAAATTTGCTGGGTCAGGTTCTGTTCAATAGTACTTTAACATCAGGTCTATCATTTCATACACTGAAGCTTTACACCATAGGAAAATGGGTAATGCCATCTCCAAAGAGGGTATGGCCAATATGCCTAAGCTGCACATCAGATACCCCAAAGCCAACAATTCCCTTTCCAACATATATGCGCAATGATCTTGTTTGGCAATATGATTTACATTCTCAGAATCGACAGCGCAGTAGTTCAGTGGTTGGCACTGCTGCCTCACAGTGCCAGGGATTTAGGATGGATTCCAGCCTCGGGTGACTGTGCGGAGTTTGCAAATTCTCCTTGTGTCTGTGTGGGTTTCCTCTGGGTGCTCCAGTTTCCTCCCACAGTCCAAAGATGTGCAGGTGAGATGGATTGGCCATGCTAAATTGACCACAGTGTTCAGGGATGGGCAGGCTAGGAGTATTAGCCATGGGAAATGCAGGGTTGTATAGATAGGGTAGGGAGGAGGTGGATCTGTGTGGGATGCTTTTAGTAGGGTTGGTGGGGACTCAGTGGACCAAATGTCCTCTTGCTGCACTAAAAGAATTCTTTTTCCCCTTGAAAGTTCAAAGGTGGCATGGGTGTAAACAGACTGAGAATATGCCGTCTTTCCTGTTTTAGGTTTTTTTTAAATTTTCAATAGCTTCAGAAAAGACTATAGTCAACCAACAACACAAAGCACAGAACCAAATTCTAATGTAAATCAGACCTAGAACATAGAATATTCTTTCCTTGCTCAGCTAATTATCAATCTGGTGTAATGCTCAATCATATTCTCCTCTATAAAGTTGATAAATTACAAGTGAAGAGATTACTGCTAGGATTAAAGATTGAATAAATTTTGAATATGGTCATATGACTTTCTCCTGCTTGTGTCTCTTGAATGGTGGAACTGACTGAGAAACAGGCCACACTCCTATTCGCTGATCACTGCTCGAACCCTGTAACTGCAGGGGTGACATGGGGCAGGCAGCTAACCAATGATTGTTCCTGTGGAATTTAGCCTATCAGATTGTCAACTGGGTTGAAGTACAATGCCACCTGTGGTATGGCAATATAGAGGGCACATGCATGAGGAATGTCTACTGCACTGAATTAGTGATGGCTTAACTGAAGGGCAACAAATAAAGAAGAAAGAAATGCAGAAATTTTATTTTGGCAAATTTATTCTCTCTCTCAGCAATTGTTGGAGACACTGGCTTCTTTTTTCCTTTGGCTTCAAGTATAAATCTGGTGCCTAAGGGAGTTTGGCTGAGAACAGCGAATTTTAATGCTGGGCTTAGAGAAGCTGGAAACATTAAGAAGGCCAGGTTGTAGCAATGGAACATCAAGTTCAATAAACAGAAGGCATGACCTGCTATGAGCTTCATCTGATGAGGAATAAATGTGCAGGGAAATATTTCCGTGCCTCAATATGAGATAGCACCTGTTGATTCATCTGAATATGGGAGAGTAAAATATTTTGAAATATGCATAAACTTTTTTTTTACCTTTTTTCAGTTCTGCAAAGAACTGTGCACCTATTTATTCCTCTCTCTATTTATCCATCTCTTTAACTGCCAACTACCTGCCCTTCTGCATGTTTAAATAAACATAAAATGTGGAGATGAATCTCAGGGATCTTTTTCAAAGGCTCATGGTTCATGGCAGCTCAGAACTATCTCTTTTAGATACAAGGCTTAAAAGCTCCTCCTCGTGCACTCCCAGTGTCACCAAACAACTCCTGGCTCTTCATGCTTCTATGTGAAGATATGCCCTCACAAAGCAATGCCTGTGGCACTCCAGGTCCCCATGCCAATAGAACCCCAAAATCCTCCGTGGTCTCCCATAATCCTGATGACAAGTTATCCCCCCCAAAATAATCGCCTTATAACCCCTGTGACTTGCAATGACCATTCCTCCCCATTCATCACTAGACAAATAGCCGAGGGCCCCAGGTTAATGTTCTAAGGACACATCTTTGAATCCTATCTTGACAGATGATCGATTTTGCATTCAATAAAATATAGAATAGCAAGTTAGCCTAATGGGGATCATGCAACCATTGAAGATTGTTGTAAAGGCTCATCTGTTTACTAAGGCCCTTTTAGGATGAAAATTTACTGACCTTAATTGATCTGGCCTAATTTTGCTTCCTGACCTATTGCTTTGTGGTTAATTATTAACTGTTTTCTAGGCATTTGGGGATGGACAACAAATGTGGGATGCCCCAGAGATGCCCACATCCCATGAACAAATAAAATAAAATACATTTTGTGGAAGTAGTTATCCCTATAGCGGTAGCTTTTCGTCAAAATAAGAAACTTTAAAAAAGGCCAGGCATTTACTTTTGAAGCATAAGATACATTTGCCTGAGAGCCCAAGTATCCATTACTCTGTTGATACACCTGAGCCCTAGCTTGATTGACTGCTCTGCGTCTGACTTATGCTACAAATTTCAGGTGCTACAACTTTCAGCTTTTAAAACTTGAAATCATCTGGATGAATGACATTTTTAGTTTTTCAATGGTAAAAAAAGAGTTCTTTTTAACATAGTGGGAAGACTCCAAATACGTATTGTTTTAACTTATTCATGCAATGATGTTAAAATCTCCTAGCCTTTTCCTTTATAAGTTCACCAGTTCAGAAAGTTCACTGCCTGGTTAGTTGACCACAATTATCTAATTCACTGACCTTCTGAACAACCCATCTCTTTAAAGCAATCTAGAAAAGAATTGAATATCCTTGATTGTCACCTGTTTGCATTTATGGAAGTACAGGATTACAATGAAAAGTTCACAATGTTGCCCCAAATGATGCCATCTTAGGTACGGAGGTACCTAGGTACAGATCTTAGATGTTGTAATACAAGATACTTCAATACAATCCTGTAATAATCCTGACATATGATTCTGTGTATTATATCTACTTAGAATACCCAGGAAGTAAAGCACTTTCTTCACTGGGCAAGCAATGCATCTCCTTCCCTAAACAAACCAATATGTATATTATACTCTGTTCCTTTTGTTATGACTTGAAAAAGTACATTATTGAACAAAGAACAAAGAACAAAGAAACAACAAAGAAAATTACAGCACAGGAACAGGCCCTTCGACCCTCCAAGCCTGCGCCGATCAAGATCCTCTGTCTAATCTGTCATCTATTTTCTAACGGTCTGTGTCCATTTGCTCCCTGCCCATTAATGTACCTGTCCAAATATATCTTAAAAGACGCTAACGTGTCTGCATCTACCACCTCCATTGGCAACGCGTTCCAGGCACCCACCAACCTCTGTGTAAAGAACTTTCAACGCATATCTCCCTTAAACTTTCCTCCTCTCACTTTGAACTCATGACCCCTAGTAAGTGAGTCCCCCACTCTGGGAAAAAGCTTTTTGCTATCCACTCTGTCTATACCCCTCATGATTTTGAAGACCTCAATCAGGTCCCCCCTCAATATCCGTCTTTCTAATGAAAATAATCCTAATCTACTCAACCTCTCTTCATAGCTAGCACCCTCCATACCTGGCAACATCCTGGTGAACCTCCTCTGCACCCTCTCCAAAGCATCCACATCCCTTTGGTAATGTGTTGACCAGAACTGCACACAGTACTCCAAATGTGGCCGAACCAAAGTCCTATACAACTGCAACATGACCTGCCAACTCTTGTACTCAATACCCCGCCCGATGAAGGAAAGCATGCCATATGCCTTCTTGGCCACCCTATTGACCTGCATTGTCACCTTCAGGGAACAATGGACCTGAACACCCAGATCTCTCTGTTCATCAATTTTCCCTAGGACTTTTCCATTTACTGTATCGTTCGCACTTGAATTTGATCGTCCAAAATGCATCACCTCACATTTGCCCGGATTGAACTCCATCTGCCATTTATCTGCCCAACTCTCCAGTCTATCAACATTCTGCTGTAATCTCTGACAGTCCCCTTCATTATCTGCTATTCTCTTTTACTATTTTTTTCTTGAGCATGAGTTCTGAGTGAAAAACATAAAATATTCTGGAATGAAAGTATAAACAAATAATTCTTTGTCTTGAAACTTAAAAAAAGCTTTGTACTGGTTTGATGCCTACTCAGGAGTTAAGAAACACACGCATGTTCCCCTTTCAAAAACACACTAGTAATGGACAATGAGGAACGGGAGTGGACGTTTGGGTTCTCTCTGCTCCTTGTCTGTGGCAACAAGCTTTCCCCATTGCTTTTTAGAGCTGTTAAGCTACTATTTGAGTTCAGGAAAGATTTCCACTCAAATTGTGCTGAAATCTTACCTCCTACAGCTGTACTTTATCAAAGAGCCAATAATTCTCAAATCCCAGTAGTGCTACCAACACTAGAGGCCAATGCTGGCACTGTGGCAGACCCTGATGGAAGCAGGCTGTGATGAAGTCAGAATTGGAGCAAAGTCCAGGGTATCGCTGATCAGATATCACTTTAAGAGGGAACATGCTCCTATTCTTAGTTTTAGCATGTAGTGGGAGGGCGTTGTAGCTGTGTTTTTCCTGTAACGAAGTTGCTGAAACTTTATATTGATTTTGTTCAAAGTTCCTGGAATATACCTTGAAATGATCAGAACTTCTGTTTAGTTTAGATTACTTGTGCTGCTGTGAAATTGGATAGTTTGTATTCGGCAAACATTGAATTACAATGATGCCAGGACCAAGTTTTGTGAACCCCATCAAGGCATAAGGGCACAGTGCGTGGACAGGGAAAGGGGGCAAGAAGAGGAAACATGAAGGGGAAACAACTTGGGAATGGGGCACTCTAATTGGGCAGGTGGCCCAAAAATGAAGGTACCTCCAGGTCTTCAGTAAAATTGTGGCATTGCTGTCCCATTTTACATATCTCACCTCTGCCTGCATCCTGCCTTTCCTCCAGGAACTAAAAAATTCAGTGCATCGCCTATTTCCAGGTAAAGTCTCATTTCCCTGTCTGTAAGGTATCTGCGACCAAATGTTATCATGTCTCAATACTGCCAATATTTTTGAAAGGTACACTGTACAAATAAAATGCTTTGTTTGAGCCTGAAAGCCATCAGGTACCATTATCACCACATCACACAGATGCTCACTTGCATCGACTGCACAAAGGGATAGATCAAGTAGCAGGCTTCTCACTCATCTCACCTTGTTCACACCTTTTTCTTTTCTTTTCTTATATACTTTGCCCAAAGTTGGTGGAGTTCATGGCCCCTCAATGTTCTGTTTGCCAAACCACAGCTGTCAGCTGCCCAGTTCAGTTTCTCCAGTATCTACAAGCTGTGCCGCTGAACAGCCTGCTTTAGCAGCCAAGCTTTCTGCAGTGCATTAAACTGGTCAGAGAAGCATTACAGGTTCAGCTATCACTCTATCAGCTGCCTGCTTTGCTTCACTGCACTTCTTTGCTGTTTTATTATAGAATCTGTGCACTCCTATTTCATTTCACAAGCCAATTGAGTCCTTTATCACAGTATTCTTGAGTTTTTGTTGTTCACAGATGGAGGGTTGTAAATAAAGTTGTGTTTTTTTTTAAAGTAAGTTTCTGTTTTTGTATCTGGATGTCTCTGGCTAGGCCAACATTTTATTGACACCTTTAATTATGCTTGAGAAGGTGAAATTGGGCCATCATCTGGTAATACAATGTGGAGTTAGCACACCCACTGTGCAGTTAGACAGTCCCAGCAAAGAATGCATTCGAACCTCCAGCATTGCTGCTTTTCTCTTTGATAATACAGGTGTAGGGCAGGTAGTTTTCCCCTAGTTCGCCTATCCCTTTGCCCTCTCTCTAATAAAAACTGCTTTGTTCCAGAAGGTCATGCTGGCTATTAACTAGACTCTGGTGTTCTCTTTTCTACTAACTCTTGACAAACGGGCCTTGGTCAAACATAATGGTAATGCTCACTGGGGTAGTGTGCTGGAAATCAAGTCCTGGTATTTCCTGAGCCACCATAACTTTAAAGATTTTAAACAGTACACAAAATTCCACAGTTTACCTGTGTTTTACACCCAGGTTGACAGAAAGCACACAGCAGGCTAAAAAGAGTCTCTATTTATCATAGATAAATAGGATGAGACATCAATATATAGCCCTACTAATTAAAATTCTTCCCCATTTATAAACTCACCCTCTGCACACAAACAGACACAGGCTGTAAAAATAAAAACATGGGTGTGATGGATGAAGGGAAAGACTGAGAAGATAGTTCAGTGGTCCCTGTTCACAAGGTTTGCTGAAATGGCCCTTTTCTGATCAAAATGTTGCTGCTTAGTTTCCCTTTTCCAGATACTTCCACATAACTGAATGAGGCTTAACATGAATAGTTCATCCATATTAAGGTATTTGACATAACAATTAAAAGTTATGGCTTATAGCAATGGGAAGAGGATATAACCTGACAATATTCAGGTTTCAGCTGCTTTTTACTGCAGAGGAAAATAAACCCAGCTCCTTCTTCTATAAAGGTCTTATGTTTTCTGCCAAAGCATTCATACCCCTAAGTTGTTCAGCCAGTTTGGAGGTAATCACATAATTGTTCAAAGGCAAGAAGGCCTTTGTCATTGATAATTGGTCATTAGTCCACAGACCAATCAACTACTTGTTATCAGTCAAAGACATATTCATATATACTCCTTGGCTCCAGCTCATCTGAAAAAGAGGTTCAACTTCAGCTTGAGCAAGCACCTATATAATGAGACAACACCTATATTCCTGAGTAGGCACGACTAGCATCTGAATGGAGTATGAATCAGTTAGGACCATATTCACTGGGGTTTCAAGAATGAGAGGGATCACGCAGAAGCCTATTAAATTCTAATGGAACTAGAAAGGATAAATGCAGGAAGGATGTTCCCAGTGACTGGGGAACCCAGAACAAGGGGTCACAGCCTAAAGGTATGGAGCAAGTTGGACATTTAGGATTGAAATGACAAGAAATTTCTTCACCCAGAGAGTGTTGAACCAATGGAATTCTTCGAAGCCATAATATAAATGTTTTCAAGGAAGAGACAGATATTGCTCTTAGGGCTAATGGGTACAGAAAAAGTAGAAAAAGAATGAGACAAAACCAGGAACAGTATATTCAGGTTGGTTGGTTTGCTGAGCTGGTTTGCTGTTTTGCAGACGTTTCATTACTCTGCTGGGTAACATGCTTAGTGCAGCGTTCGATGAAGCATTGGTGTGTTTTCCCACCTGGTTTTTAAACTCTGGGGTCGGTTGAGATGGATTGCCTCGCTTCCGGTTTTCCATCGTAGTGGAATGTAAATGGGGTCGAGTTCAATGTGTTTATTAATAGCCTGCTTCGTGGAGTGCCAAACATCTAGGAATTCACCTAGCCGTCCCAGGATCTTGGTGTTGTCCCAGTTGAATTGGTCGTTCTCCTTGTCCATGTGAAATGAGATGAATGAGTACTGATTGTGTCTTTTGTAGCCAGTTGGTGCTCATGTACTCTTGTTGTTAGTTTCCTTCCTGTTTATCTGATGTAGTGTTTCTCGCAGTCTCTGCGGGGCATCTTGTAGATGGCATTGGTCCTGTCCATGACGGGGAGTGGGTCTTTAGTTCGGGTGAGCACTAGTCGTAGGGTTGAAATGGGCTTGTGTGCCACTCTGATGTCCAGCGTTCAGAGGAGTCTTGAAGTGAGTTCTGACGTGTTCCTGATGTAGGGTAGTGTGATGAATGTGTCAGAGCATGTAGTATCTTTCTGATGTTGTTCGTGAAGGCTCAGCATATTAAGTTAGATGATCAACCACAATCATATTGAAAGAGCAGTGCTGAAGGCCTGAATGGCATACTCCTACTCTATATTCCTATGTTTACAACTTCATTAATGAATATAATTTCAGCAAGTTATTCAGTTCCCTCAAGCTATTGTTTCACAACAATTTCTGAGATTTTTGAACTAAAGTGAAGACAGAAACAAAAGTTTTATTCATTTGATCCATCACCTCTTTATTAATTACTTTTAATTCCAAATTCTCACCCTTTCGAGGACCAACACTCATTTTACTTAAGCTTTTTCTTTTGTTTAAGACATCGATAGGAACCCTTCTTATCCACTTTTCCATGGCTAGCTATCTTCCTTGCGTGTTCTGATTTATTTGCCCTGATTAATTCTCTACCATTCTTCGCATTCTAAGCAATCATCTGATCTGCTACTTTCTGCGATAATGTGTTTTTTTTTCCTTAAGTTTGATGCATTTCTCATATTCCATAGTTTACCAAATATGGTGGGCCCACCCCTTGATTCTTTTCTTTATCTAACTTGTCTTAAAAGTACATTACCTGCCTGATTTAGAGTCTACGTGATAACACGATGAGATTTTAGATGAGGACTTTAATGAGGTGACAGACATCAAAACAATAAGCATACGATGCATTGACATGCAATATATGCATTGACATCCTTGCCAAAAAGTTTCTTGTCACTGTCAAAAAGCAATAATAAGGCTTTAAACAGCCCTCTCAACTCAGTCTAAAAGACAAAAGGCATTATTTCAAAGAAAAACTGGAGGGGGTTCCTGGTCAATATTTATGCCTAAACATATGTCACTAAAACTGACAATTTGGTCATTGTTCCTGCCTGAAATGTACAAATTGGCTGTTAATTTTCTGATATTACATCATTGACAACCCACCAAAAATAGTTAATTCATTGAAAATGCTTTGTGACCTCCTCAGGTCATGAAAAACACAAAATAAGTGAAAGCTCTTTCATGTTTGTAATGTCATCCTGTGATGGTTGAAGATTTCTGCTGTAATTTACAACAAATCTCTACTCATGTAGAGAGTCTCCTGTGATTGCACTGAGGGGGAGTACTGCTAAGTATTCATTTGTAATGCCTTACATAGCTTTAAAAAAAACAAAAGTATATGTTTTAAGAAGTGGAGGCAAAGAACTAAGATAAAAGAAGGGTTAAATTGAATAAACCAAGATACCCTGTAATATTCTAAAGATGTGGAGATTCCTCCATTATTTATTTCTAGTGAAATTCTAAAATATAACGGTTTATCTTATTAACTCTTACATATAATGTAGTAGTACTTTTATCTTATGATTCAATGTGCTTAAAGTGGATTATTCCCAAAATATTGAGTGGCTTTTATCAAAAGCCAATTTCTTCTGACTGAGTACACAAATCTGGGAAAATCATATCTTCACTTAAAACAATGGAATTCCAGTTAAGGCCTCGAGAAAATGTACTTCTTAATGTTATTGCAGGAGGCTGTTCATTTAAAATGGCATGACTCTCACTTAAAGAATTGAGAAGGCGAAGGATGTTGCTGTCTGGATTCAGTTCAATGATTTTGAACTCTCCTCTGCGTTTGACAGAATCTGGAACAGCAATCATTCTTCTGTGAAGTAGTAAGGCTCCTGATCTGGTTACATGCTGACAAATTTTATGGTAACTGTCAAAAACTTTTTATTTGTTAATTTGAAAAAGGGAAAACTGTTTTCCAGTGGAAGGTGGATAGATAACAAGAAAACTTAGATCTAAGATAGTTGGCAAAGGGACCAGAGGAAATTATTTTCACTTGCTGGCTGTTAAGTTTGGGATTGAACTGCTTGAAAAGGTGGTGGAAGCAGATTTGTTGATATATATCAAAAAGGAATTGATTATACATTTGCAAAGGAGAAATTGCAGGGCCCTGCAGGAAGAAATTGGAAGTGTGATGAAAGGATAACTCTCTCAAAGACCCAACACACCTCCAATGGGTAAAATAGCTATCTCCGGTACTGGAATGTTATACAGTTTTATAGTGAAATGTTCTCTGATATCAGCAACCAATGTTACATGGAAATTAAATCATTGTTATTCAATAGCTTGAATGAATGCCTCCTTTTTCATCTGAGCTGAAATGAGTTTATATAATCAATAATAATTTGAGATTATTGAATTATTTGAAATTTGAATATAAATATTTACTTTGGTTTAGAACTGTAACTGCCAATATTGAATAAAATAAAGCTGCAAAATGTTCAATTGTAAACTGCATACTTAAATTTATAATGGTTGACTCACATATCATTGTTCCAGCCCTACTTGAACTTGTATCCTAATTACAAATCCTTGTGTTTTTCCATTTTATCTCTTTTCACCCTGTGCATTTCCTCTTGGCTCATCTCATCCACAAGGCCTGCTTCCTACTCCCATGGCTCCATTCCCAATTAACTGCACAGTGTCCAATTTCCCTTTCTATTGCACACTCAGTTGGCATTGTCAAAGGCACCCTCTCTTCAGTTATTCACTCTCTTGCTTTCCAAATCACCATAACGCTGCAAGCCCCCAAGATATAGGAGTAGAAAAAGGCCAATCAGCCCATTCAGTCTACCCTGCCATTCAATGAGACCATGGCTGATCCAATAATCCTCAAGTTCATTTCCCTGCACTTCCCTACAAAGCTTGATTCCCTTACTGATTAAAAATCTAGCCTTGGATATATTTCATGACATAGCTTCGACAACCTGCTGTGTTAAAGAATTTCACAGAATCACTATCGTCTGAGAGAAAGCAATTCACCCTCAAATCTGTCTTAAATTGGCTACTCTGCTCTGAGATTATGTCTAGTGATGCTAGAGGGAAAACATCTCTGCGTCTACTCTGTCAGGCCTCCTAAGAATCTTATGTGTTTCAATAAAATCAACTGACAGTCTTGTAAACTCCAATGAGCATGAGCCCAAACTACTCTATCTTTCCTCATGAGAAAGTGTCTCCATACCCGGAATCACCTTAGTGAACTTCCTTCAATATCAGTGTATCCTTACTTTGATCAGGGGACCAATATTGTTCACAGTAACCAGCTGTGGTCAGACTAGTGCTTTGTACAGTTTTAGTAAGACTTCCCTATATATTTCTCTATTGTCTTTGAATTAAAGACCCAAAATTCATTCACCTACCCTATTACCCATGGACCTTGGATGTTAGCCTTTTGTGATTCATGCACAAGGGTACCTAGATTAATCTGTGCTGTAGCCTTCTGAAGTCTTTCTCTATTGAAATAATATTCAGTTCTTCTGTTATTCTTGCCAAAAAGCAAAATCTCACATTTTTCCACATCAGATTCCATTTATCAAGGTTTTGCTCACTCACTTGACCAGCCTATATACATCTGTAGACTCGTTGGGATATCCTTACCACTTCTCTTCCCAACTATTTTTGAGGCATCTACATACTGAGGCAGTAATACATTCACTTTTGTCATCCAAGTCATTAATATATCATGTAGATAAATATAGTCCCAGCACTGACCTCTGTCGCACTCCACTAGTTGCAGATTGTCATCCTGAAAATGTCACCTTTATCCTAACTCTTTCATTTATAAATTAGCTAATCCACTATCCAGGCTAATACATCAGCCTTATCACCCAGGGTTCTTACCTTATTAGGTGTCCTCGTGTATTGTATGTCACTGAATGCTTTTTGGAAATCCAAAAATATTACATCCAACGGTCACTCTTAATCTTTACTGCTTGTTACCTTCTCAAAGAACTGTAATAAATTCGTCAGGCCTGAATTCCCATCATGAAGTCATGCTAATTTTGTTTTTTTTAAAAATACATTTCCAAATGCCTTGCTATTACATCCTTTGCATTAAACCTCTAAAATGTTCCCTATGACAAATGTAAGCAACTGGCTTTTAGTTGCTTAATTTCCTTCTCCTTCACTTTGTGAAGAAAAGGAATTTTATGGAAAGGTTTCTAATCTTCCAGGACTTGCCCCAAATCCAAAGATTCTTGGAAAATTATTACCGGTGCATCTGTCATATCTTTTAATTTTAATTTGCTTCTTTTAATATCTTAGGATGTATCCTAATCATATTGAGACCACTTATAAGCATTTAGCCTTACTAGTTTCTCCAGTACTTTTTCCTCTGGTGGTAGTCATTGTATTTATTTTGTTTATAAAACATTCCCAATCCTTTGGCTAATCTCTAACCTTTGCCACATTCTCTGTTGTTGTTTCTTCTTTCAATTTAATACTCCCTGGTTAATCATGATCAGTTTAACCCATTCCTGGAATCTTCCTTACTGGGATATATCTTTGCTGAGCATCATGAACTATTTTTGCAGTCATTAGCTGAAAATGCAATCTCAGTCCCTCTCTTCTCAGAAATAATTGTTCTTTCATTTCTCCACTTGTTGATTCTATACTCAAATTTTTAAATATGTTGGTACTTCTCAAATCCAACCCTAGCTCTCCTGAACATCTATGTTTGAAATTTCCTTCAGGTTTGTCTCACTGTTAAAGCACTGCAATTCTCTTCTTGTCTTCAATCCCCACTCTGTCTGTATCATTTGGCGTAACCAATCATTGATCCTTCTCAAGGATCATTTCTGCATTCTCCAGCTCAGTGGGATTGCCCTCACCATCCTGACTTGAAAATGTATTGATTCCTTCACTGGTGCTGGGTCAAAATCCTGGGAATTTCCTCCCTAATGTCATTATTGATCAAGCCAAAACATGTGGACTGCAGTGGTTCAAAAAGGCAGCTCACCACCACCTTCACAAGGGCAAATAGGGATTGGTAATAAATGCTGGCCATTCAGCGATACCCACACCCCCAACATATTTTCCTTTTTAAAATGTAAACGCCAACATTTTGGTAGCTTTATAAATTATTATACTTATCTATTAGCTTTTAGTGATTACTGATATTGGACCACAATTTTCACTGCTACCTCAAAGTTCCTAGCATTTTGTCATTTAGAAAGTTTATTGTTTTACTTCCCTTGTGCTCCAAATAGATGACTTTACATTTCCCCGCAATGATCTAAATGCACCACAGCTGTACTCATTCACTTAGAGCATCAATGCTCCTTTGAATATTTTTGTTCCCATCTATACTGTTTATACCACTACTTAATGAGATATTACCACAATCGTAGGGTTAAACACTCATCATTCCTTCAACTGTGCGATTTGTAAAAGTAGACAAACATTGAGACCCAAATACCAATCACTGGTGACTATCAGTGGACGTATCCTTGCAAAAGAGCATGGAATAACTCCACAGAAATTAGTAACCTGACACCAAGTCAGTTTTTATTTGCATTTGGAAAATAACACTGATCTCGGCCCCTCAGAGCCAGCTTTCGAAGCGTCACGATGTCTGACACTCCTGTTTTTATCTTTCAGCTGGGGCTCGCTGACTGGGCCAGATTAACAGCCCATATTTTATGAGGTCCACCTGGCTGGCCTCAATACAATCACTGCAGATTGCATAACCATTACACATACTGGCTGTCTCCTACCTTCTGACAATTTACCTTCCCATGACAATATATTGTCTTCAATTCCATTTTGTCTGATTTTTGTTAGCCGTCTCTTATACAGAACCTTCTGGAAATTTATTGAAATAATACATATTTCCACATCATTGTGGACTGCATTAGTTATTTCTTCAAAAACATCAACTAGAATCACTGGATGTGACTTACACTTTATAGAGACATGCTAGTTTTCTGATTAATGAACTTTTGTTCGACTCATATCGTCCCAGTCCTTCTGTCCACAACAATAGATTCTCAAAACTCTTTTCATTGTAGCTGTTAGTCTAAAAAGTTTTCATGACTGAATTATGCAGGCACTGAAGGGCCTGGTTGCATAACTAATCAGATGAGGAACAAAAGATTGCATGACATAGCTTGACCTGGACCATGTTAAGCCACCGTGTGTTTCCCTGAAATGATACCTTGTCAAAGAGTGGGAAAATGGTGTATGAAGTGTGTGGTTATAAACAGGATATTTGGCCTTGCTATGTCTTTATTGTCTTCTAGCCCTAAAATTCTCCAAGATTTCTGTGCACCTCCAATTCTGACTTCCCTGATTTTCGTTGATTCACTCTTCAGTTGCCTTGGTTTTAAATTCAACTTCATGACCCTTGCAGTTGTCCACATCTCTCTTCTTTAAGGAACTTCCCCTAAATGGCTAACTCCATGGACATTGCCCTATTATTTCCTCTTGTGGCTTAATGTTAAAATTTAGTTTGACAATGTTTCTGTGAAATGTTTACATGTGCTCTGCTGTGGAATGCCTTGCAATGAGTTGGTACATCGATGGTCCTTTGCAATTACAGATTTTAGATCCCAGGCGTTTTGAGACTGCTGAGCATGAGACACTATTCTGCACATCGAAGAAATAAAAGTGTGCAATATATCTACATTATACTGATTTTCATGAAAATTCTTTCAAAATATGTGTGAAAAGAGGACGTTCAACATTTTTCACAAAGCTCGCTTTTGCAACTCAACATCGTAAATTAGTTCAGGGCAAAGTTGTGAGATTTGAAAAATGGATAGGATTCAATTACATGTATTTCTTTCCAGTGAAATGGAATGGAACTGTTATGTCAAATGTGTCTCTGACCTCCAGCAATGAAAAATGGCTGTACATTTACTAAACGACAGCTGGCAATTCCAAATAATGAATAGAACATTTTAATGGGTTGTCAAACAATTAACGCGTCTCTCTTTCCCCGAACAAATCCATTCATTTCATCATTCCACACAAATCAAATGACCCAGAGTGAAGTTAAGATTTGAAGTGTTTCTGGGAGCACTGTAATTCTCAAAAGACAGACAATGTTCCTGTCTTTTAAGTCTTCATTAAGGAAGAGCTGCAGGAAGTTGTTGAGTAAAAGGCACAGCACCAATGAGTTCTTTACGGCACTGTTTGTTTCCTCTCTTTCTGGGAATTTTTTTTAACCATCCTTCCTGAGACATTCAATACCTTGAGTCTTCGCAGCTGATCGCAATCCCATCCTCACCCAATTCAAACAAAACTTACTTATGGAGCTTACTGGATACAATTCAACAGCTGAAAGACTCTCTAATTACTGAGAAGTAAATCCTAATCAGGGCACCAAGGTGAATTGTAACTATCTACTGGTTAAGATTAATTAGTTTAGTATAGGCTGGGGACTGGACTGAGTATTATTCTGCTCTTTGTAATTCAAGTGCTTAATGCTGACGGCAGCTTTGCTATTAGGAAAATTCAACATATTTCCTCAAACATGCTACTCAGATTTATAATGGTGATTAAAATGGACCCAGCTGTTGGGCATTAATATTTTTGTTAAAGTTGGCTTTTTTTTCTATTGGTACATTGAGGAGAAAGCTGTGAGCCCGAGTCTTTGCTGAATCTGGATGGCATCTCTCTCTGCCAACAGATTTGTAGGAGACTACCCGTGAGGAGAAGCTGAAGGAAGAATCATTTTCTTCTTTTGCCAGGCTCTGTACCTGCTTATTGATGGGGTACCTGGAAATACCTTGTGTTGGTTTGGTGAGAGATTTACCAGATATGTTTCCTTCCTCCATACTCCCCCCACCAGCAGAAGAATCTTTCTATCTTCCCTACTGATCCACTTCATAACTCTAAAAACTTCTAATTCTTAAGTTTATCAGAGAGAACAAATCACAAAACCTTTGGGCCCATTATAAATACTATCCCAGGATTTTGACTGCACAGTCCAATCCTGATGTTTAAAAGAACAATGGCTGAATCTTATGTATTTTTAAGCTAAGCCAGATTTAGAACATTAGAGCATAAGAAATTGGAGCAGGAGTAGGCCATCCAGCCCCTCAACCCTGCTCTGTCATTCAATAAGGTCATGGCTGATCTTTTTGTGTAGTCAGCTCCACTTACCCGCCCTCTTACCATAACCCTTAATTCCTTTATTGTTCAAAAATCCACCTATCTTTGCCTTGAAAACATTTTAACAAAGTAGCCTCGACCGCTTCACTGGAAGGGAATTCTACAGATTCACAACCCTTTGTGAGAAGAAGTTCCTCCTCAGCTCAGGCCTAAATCTGGCCCCTTTTATTTTGATTCTATGCCTTCCAGTTCTAGTTTCATCCACCATAATTGTATGTGTGTCTACAAGACCCATCCTCTCATTCCTCTGAGGAAAGGCACGATTTCTCGATGTATCTTATGAAATTCATCTCATTCACTATCTTCCCTGGTCCTATGGTGCCACTTTCGTGTGATGCTTACCCATTCTTACCAGATGTTATTCCTGGAAGAATTCACCACTGCCAGGATATCCAGAATTCATTGGTGGTCCTGGTGCTGTTATCACTTAAAGGGCTGTTGCACACGCAGACAATCACTGCAAGACCATAGTTGCCCTGCAAGTGCATGGTGTTTACCCCACCTATTCAGTGATCAGCTTTGTGGGCAGAGTCCTGGAGATTTTTTGGTCAGTGTGGTACTGATGTGGGGCTTCCCGTAGTGGGTGGTCCAAAGTCATGCCAAGCCAGCATGTTCCAAGGTTGCTCCTCCAGCTCAAAGTGATCCCAGTCAGCTGGATGAAGGCATTTACTGTCGGAAGATCAGTGACCTTCTACTCTACCTGCACAAAGTGCCACTATCTTCTGTCCGACAGCTCATACTCCCTCTATTTCTAGCTCTGTACCTGCCAAGGCTCATGTTCCACCATCGTCATGATGCCTGCAGCATCTTCCCAGACTCAGCATGGCCCAACACCAGCCCTGACACCACTGCCCCTGCATGCCCCCTGCACGGCCTACTCACTGACTCGAGAATCCTCACAGGGAAGGTAACATCTGAGCCACCCATTTCCATATCCTGAAATACCTACTTCTTTCTCCAGGAGGAAAACAGCCCCCAAAGAGCAGGGAGAGTCAAGACTTTCCTGAAACACTCAAAAACAAAAATTCCAGGAGATAGTCAGTAGATCTGGCAGCATCTGTGGAGAGAGAAACAGATTTAACATTTCAGGTCCAGTGATGAAGAAGGGTCCTGGGGCTGGTAGTGTAAGCTGCTACTGACGTATTTGATCAAACAGACATATGAGTATGAGTTCATGAGGCACAAAACACGCTATAATCCCCATTAATTGACAACTTGCCAGTAGCAAGAACCCTGCCTCATCGTTATGTAAATGTATAATAAATGCTCAAGAGCTTCTGATGTTGAGACAGGCCTCATTAGGACTCCTTGTACAATTTTGCCAACCAACTCATCATAGTCTACATCTCTCATACCTTCATACGATTAAGTCTGAAATATAAAACCACAGTGCAATCCATAATGGAAGGAAAAATCATAGGATCCATGAAAATTGAAGATAAAACACTAAACAGAAGATCCAACCATTTCTAAAATAAATTTTCATTTGCAGGAAGGTTGGGATTTTGAGAACTGGCACAACACGAACACTAAATCACATGCAGTTGGTGACTATAATGGGGAGAGGAACATATTCATAATAGAGACAGACCCATGTGATCTGATTGTCAAGGAAAAGAAACCTAAATTGAACTCTATTGAATATCAAGAGAGTTTCACACCTTGCTACTGAAAAACAACTGCTGTTTGGGGACATAGAGGCAAAGTGGCAAAGAAGGAAAGAGATATTGTAGTTGCTGCGAACAGAGGTGCTATGTTGATGTTAAGCAGTCAAACAGAATGATGGCGAGAGTTAAATCTCGGTTGGAAGGGAGGAAGGCAGAACACAAAGAAACATTGACTTGAGACACAGCTACTAAAATGGTTCTTCAAGAAGAAACCAGGAAGACTCACAGACAAATCCTAACAGCAAGATTCCCCTACCTCAAGAGAGTAAAAGACCTATCCACTTTATAAGGTATAATTCTGCAGACATTGATGACAACCAACATCGAAGCAGGCAAAGAGCAGATATTATAGGGGCCTGATCAATGTGAGCTATGGTGAGATGTTTTGCAAAACAGGTCACAACTGTGACGATGCCTACTTTGACACCAGGAACAACACGTGCCATGTTTTATGCTCTTCACAGCAGCATGGGAAGATTTTCGCGAGGCAGTGGTGAGATGACATTCAACAGGGGCAAAAATTTGTTAAATGTGCTGTTATTGGAAAGCCTTGCCTCCTCAATATTCAGCTTCTTTTCTTACCAAACTGGCCAAACATGCCAGACATTGGGAAAGTTGGCATGGAAACCAGAGTGGGTAGCTGGTGGGTTGAGCTCATTGCTTGCTCCAAACTGGCACCAACATTTCAGAGTATGCTCAATGGGCACAATTCACATGCACCCCATATCCATGAACATTGGTATTTGACATGTGTCAGCTTTTACAAACTCTCATAGCACATCTTCAATCCACTTGGGGGACGCTTCTGAATTTCCATGCTGCATCTCGGGCTGCACCCGTAACTATCATTGTAAATAAAAGCTGAAAGAACTGCAGATGCTGTAAATCAGAAAGAAAAGCACAAATTTCTGGAAAAAAAAACTTAGCAAGGCTGGCAACATCTGTGGAAAGAAATCAGGATTAATGCTTCTGGTCAAGTGACCCTTCCTAGCATTTATTATGCTGCAGCAAGGACAGTGTGGTCAGGTATACGCACTCAACTCAAAAACTGGACTAGGCTGTATTTACAAACTCTTGGCTTGCTCTTTTAATGTTCACTCATTCTCCACTTACCTGAATGGTCAAGGTATCCATGCCTTCCACTGCCTTTCCTTGCCTTTTTATGTTTTGGCCCATCTGTCAGTGATACAAGACATATATCACTGCTGTCTTGCATTCATATTTTTCATAGACACAAAGCCATGAAGCTTTTTATGATTATCAGCAGACCTCAGTCAAGTCAGGGCAGATGAGCTTTTGCTCTAACATTTCTCAGGGCTATCGGAGTCAGGATGTGCTCTTTCTGATGGGTAAGGATCCAAATGTTGGGGAGCCCACCTTCCTGCTCTATTGTCGGCTGTTTGTCTCAGGGAATGAGAGAAAAGCAGATGTAGTGGCAGATAAAAGTAGGTGGCACCCGCTGTTACTGTTGGTGTAGGTGGAAGGTGTCCCAAGTGAGTGAGTAGGCAGTGTGGAGGACATGCAGGATTAGTAGTGCCAGGTACTACCATGGGTGTTAGCATGGGAAGATTTTTCAGACAAGAGTGACAGGAGTCGAGCTTGATCATTGCTGGGAGATGGGTAATGTAACAGAATGGAGAGAATATGTGGTATAGGAGAGAAGGTGTCGATACTCACATTGGAAAGTGGAGGAGGACGTTGACTTTCTTATTACTTTGCTGTTCATTGCTCTGGATACTGAGACAACTTAAACCCAGGCGGCAACCTTAGGCCTGGCTGGCTTCTGCTGCTAGTCCTGGGGAGGGGAATGTCCAGCATTGGCACCACCCCACATAGCAGGACCTCGAGGACTAAGCTCGCAGAGTGGGTGTCGATCTCCTGCTGGCTTTTTAAAGATGATACATCTGCAAGGAATGCTCATGAATTCAGGGTTATCTGCTAAGTGGTGTGCTGACACAGGGACAGCATATAGCACGATGGGGCAGAAATCGAACATCAGAGACCTCATAAGAGCATGCTGAGCGATTAATGAATCAGGTTTTGGCAAGATATGATGATAAAACCCATACACCTTACAGCAACAAACTCAGGAAAAACCTCAATACAACCCAGACTTCGATATCTCATTCATTTTAAGCTTAGTACATGGATGAGAGTCTCTGCCCTACCAGACCAAGTACCATAGTTAAGAAACAGAAATTACAGCTTACAGAAGTAAGGATACATTCTCCAAAAGAATAACTCTGAAGAGTAAAAGTTTGCGACAAGTAACATTGCATTATAAAGAACATGACAGTGTTGAAATTATGCAAGTAATTCACAAACAACACTTGACTGAGTTTGTATTCATAACTTGAAGACATTCAGCCTGCTCAACCAGTTTAAGTAAAGATCTTATATACTTCAGCAAGATTTATCGGTTGATTGAGAGTAAAGATTTGCCTGAACAAAATGGAGATGAATTGCATTCAATCCATGGAAACCAGATCAATGTCCACACATTCAGAACACAGAAAGAAAAGTCCTGATCTTATAAACTAGGCTGTGTGAGAGAGAATGTTCTCAGCAGCTGTGTTCGATGATGGATGTTCATGAACTTAAATGACAACCACATGGTATTGCAGAGCGGCTACCTGAGTTAGTAGGAAATTTTCCCCTGCAAAGGGAATTCAAGAGGCTGGGAGTGTTCCATGTGCAAGAATGGGCCCACCAATGGGTTTAGCAGGAATGCCATCCTTCCAGAAGGACATCCAATGGAACAAATATACTCCAGCAGAGAACAGATTTACAGATGATCAGAATCATTGTTGATACACCTCTATTCAAAAACACATTAATCTTCCAAATCTGAAAAGGATGCTTTGTAGAAAAATTGAGAAACCATCAATCTGTCTGAATTTGTGAAATGTTGCAAAGCTAGGTAGTGTACTTGTGGATTGGAAGGCAGGATGCTAGAATTTGATGTTTGAAAATAATGACGTTTATAAAATAATTGAGGGGAAAGCAGTGTGTGGCCCCTTTAAAAGATGACATGCTTTTTCTAGGCTTGGAGATTAAAAAAAGTCTGTGTGCAGCTTATGGGTTTGCAGGTGCATAGATCACCTGAATTACAACATTTCTGTCAACAGACTGGATGGTTAGCAGTTCAAGATGCAGTTTTGTTTTGTTTTGTTATCAAAACAACAAGTCTGAATATCAGCCAATTAATTTAAACAGGCACTTAGATACCAAAAAGCAATTAAACTGAAGAGAATCTCTACAGCTTGGAAACAGGACCTTCAGCCCAACATGTCCACACCTACCCCTCCACCCCCCAGAGCATCCCAGCCAGACACATCCCCTGAATCTATACATCTCTAAACCCTATGGGCAATTTAGCATGGCCAATGCACCTAGGCTGCACACTTTTGGACTGTGGGAGGAAACCCATGCAGACACAGGGAGAATGTGCAAACTCCACACAGACAGTTGCCTGAGGGTGGAATTGAACCTGGGTTCTTGGTGCTGTGAGGCTGCAGTGCTAACCACTGAGCCACCGTGCTGCCCCAGATTAAATTTGATGGTTTTGTGAATGTAGGACAAATCCTACTGTGAGAAATTGATATGTCATCAAGGGCATAAAAGATGGGGACAATTGCAAAGTTGTCAGAGAGCGAACTGTTATCTGTTAAGAGGTTGGCTCTCTCAGCTCTTAGAGAAAGCATCATTTAAGTAAAGCAGTTTTAGTTACTTTCCTGACAAAAGAATAAAACAGAGAAGGTGCACCTGACAGGAGATCAATGGAGCAGATACAGAACATTCCAGAAGACATAACGTGGCTGTAATTTTGAGACCCTAAGTTATTTTATTTAGTTATTCTGGTTTATATAAGTGGGACTTGTGTTCATTGGAAAAGCATACTATTAGAATTTTTTATTCAGGAATAGCTAGTAGTTACGGGGACTTTTTTCAGTTTGTTAATAGTTCAGTTAATTTGTTCATTGTTAAAATTAGATAAATAAATTGTTACTTGTTGATTGTAGAGTGAGTGTCAGGAGTTTATTTCATTTAACCAGAGACAGAACTGCCGATGCCTGAGTCTGAGATAACTGAAGATGGGTCCCGACCCAAAACGTAATCTTTCTTGCTCATCTGATGCTACCTGGCCTGTTGTGTCCCTCCAGCTCCACACTGTGTTTTTCTATGTAACCACTCTTTTGTGACAGAATTGGGGTGAGAGGCAGGCTATACCACTTTTCACACTTGTTTTAACCTATCATAGGGTTGAGGCGTGCTTCTCTGGCTGTTTCCGTTTCAGTTATCAGGAGGGGGGGCCGGGCAGTCCACTTTATAACAGATGTCAAAGAACTGTGGCAAGATGGTCTGCTGGTACGTATCTAAATAGTCAGATATCTGAATATATAAATGTTAACTATGAGGAAAACACCTTGCGGAAAATATACAAAAAGTAATCATTTTGAAAGGTGGAAACCGCATTCAGCTGTAAACTAACAATGTTACAGAGACCTGATCTGTGAGAACCAGGGGGTCCAGTTTTAGATCCCAAATGGGCCAGGCATGTCATATATGGCTTCTGATAATCTTAGTAATTATGTCTACCTAGACAATATAAATCATACCTCATGCTATCATGCAGTAAGCTACGTTTTGCTGTTAGGATAAGAACCTCTTCTTATTCAGACTCAGTGGCAGTTGATCCTCTGTTACTGCCAACCCACTACCCCTTGGATTCAATACTGAAGTAACAAATGGTGTACACACTCTATCTCAGCCCCAAGCTACCAATGGTTTGTTCTACAGGCATATGATAGTTAATATTTTAACATTTAATTTTAATTCTAACACTTAACCAAGTATAGGTATTTTATTTTGTAAGTCAAGCTCTCTTTCTTTGAAATGTATATTAGCTTTGCATTGAGCAAAATTATTTTCTATTTATCCATATTTTTTCCCCGGGTTTTGAATATTTTGCTGTCACTTGATGATCAGAACCTTTTATTTTCCCAGAGATGGAATATCTAATACTAGGGGGGCATGTATTTGGAGTGAGTGAGGGAAAGTTCAAAGGAAATGTGAAGGGCTATTTTTTACATGGAGTGTGGTAGGAGTCTGGAATGCATGGCCAGGGGTGGTGGTGGAGGCAGACATAATAGGGGCTTTTAAGGGACTATTAGATAAGCAGATGTACTGTTTTGTGTTCTATGTTCTATGTCATCTCTGTTCTGCTAAATTTAGCCTTGGCAAAATTGAGAACTGTAATACTTGGGTTAAATTTCTCCTTTTCAAGTTTAACCTTGAATCCCATCATATTAATATTATTATTCTATTACCAGCATATTATTAACTAAGCCTGGCACAAAATCACAGGTGGCCAATCCATTTGGCAACTGTTCACTGAGAGCATTCTACTTTAGTGTGGTTAGATATGGAAATTCTAACCGTTTCCAGGCAATCAGCTGTTGATAGCCTGTAATCCCTCAACATTTGGCTCTCAGCAGTGCTTTTGAGGGACTGGGAAAAAACCTGAAATGCAATTTAAAATTCATTGAACTTTCTCTTGCATGTCACCAAACAGGCTCATGAGAAAATTCTCCATCACTGCCAAATCCAGGATTCAGATGAAAGTATCAGTTAGACTTGTCTGGGAGTAATTTGTTATATCACAAGAAGGCAGATGAATTAATAATTTGGCTTGATCAGAACTAATCAGATGTAATTTTGGGCTGGCAATGATGAAAAGGTTGAGCACTTAGAAGCTGTTTAAGCTAACTGATGAATAACCATGAATCCTCAATAATAAATTCAAAGATATCATTTCTTTATAATCCCAAAAATCTGTCCAATTTTGCAAAAACTTTTTTTTTAATTCAGCTGCATATTTAGCCATCTCCCCTGATTTTTCTCAAGTCTGCCATTGACCTACAGATCACAATGTGATTGATAACTCTCTCCATTAAAATTCTAGACAGGTAACCTTGTTCCAGAAATAGTGAGGTATACTATGAAAGCAGTGTAGAGGATATTGCTTCTCTGCTTTGGCCTTTCTCTACTGCGACCTCTGGATGTGTGAAACTGGCATTTAGATGGCCAAAAGTGAAAAAGGCTTTTATTTTTCTAACTTTATTTTGGTGATTGCGGAGCCTAACCAGAAAATGTTCTAGTTGGGAACCTCTTTTAGAGAACTCATATCGCTCTGGGGGAAACCATTTATGTTTGCTTTTGTAGTCTAATCAGCAAAATGCTGACAAACAAATATTAGTGTCACTGTGAAAATCTGCTTCAAAGGAGGAATAGTCAAGAGGACAAAAATAATAGTGTATAAATTGTCAAAAGCTAATTGATTCCACATGGTACTAAAGACCAAAAATATTGCTCTTCTTTGAGCGACCTCTATTCTCTAGTGCTTGCCTTGAATTCTATCTGTCATGCAGCCTTCCTCCCACCCTGTAACTCAACAAAGTGCTTCTAATTGTTATATTTCATCTCTATACAAAGTAATTTGCTTCATTTTAAGGCTGTTCTTCAGATATTCTCAAGGTTCACCTTTTGATTCTTGGTGCTTTATTTTGATCTATTTGGGTTTTCAGAAGCTACGTTTTATACTTCGCTCATTTACTAGATGATGCTGACATGTAGTAACAAGACCGTTTGTATTTGTGTTGACAGAATTGGAGTATTAGCACTCCCAAAGAAACAGAAGTAAGAGAATTCATCCTGAATACTTATCAACTTTCTACTAACTCTAAAGCCACAATACACAGAAAAGCATTCATTCTCAAGACAATGCGATATTTAAATTGACACAAGAAAACAAGCGTAAATTATGTAAGTTATTTGGATATTAACTGAAAAGCTCTTCTACACATAAAATGCCATGATGTGAAGGTGCTAGTTTTGGACTAGGGTGGACAGGGTCAGAAGTCATTTGAAACCAGTTTATAATCTAACAGGTTAATTTTAAAACACAAGCTTTCAGAGCACTACTCCTTCAACAGGTGACATACAAAATCCCATCACTCTAAACACACCATCCAGATGTGTTTCCAACGCATGCTCACAAAGCTAGAACATTTTAAACAAGCAGTTTTTAATATTTTAACTACATCTTAGATTTGATGTCAAATCTAAATTTAACAAATTCCATTGCAAACAGGCATCCACTTCATTTTACCCATATAGTAGCTCCTGAACATATGCAGCCGTAAGTTAGAAATTTCACATTCATTTGCAAATAATTCATTATCTCAGTGAATTCAACTTTTCTTGGCTTCCTGTTAAGAGTGTTTCTTTGCTGACAGACTTTAAACCTTTTCTTTCTGCTCTGTGCCTCTTTCATCCCCTCCCATTCTTTTCTGCACTTACATTCTTCCTCTCTCCTGCCCCACAAGCAGCCTACTGATATCTCGCAACCCTTTGGAGTCACCTTGTTTTTCTTCTACTCTCTTGCAGTATCCCTACCTCCACCAAAACCCCAGCAGGCCCCATCATCTGTCCCTTTCTTGTGGCTATACTATATTATTTCTTCTCTTTCAACCCCCTGAAAGCTTCCCTTTCTCATCAAGACCATTGTTAACTTCATTCCAACCATTCCACCCCCAGGGAGATGACAGCTGGCTGTCTCAGTAAAAGAGAGGCTCCCAACTCTCCCTTCTGAGGAATATCAAAAGGTGGCTAGCCCATGTCCCTGGACCTCAACTTGCATCCCCAGGGTCCTCTCCTTGATCCAAAAGACACTTCCCAGGTGACTGCTCCGTTGCTGACACTTACCTACCTGACTGCCTACTACTTCTCCAATCACAGGTTGCGTTTGTCCTGCATTTGTAAATTTATTAATAAACCTATGAGCAGTGAGTAACAAAGACAGCCAACTTGATATTGGAGGAACAACTGCTGACAGATTCTGTCCATTCGACTCATGGAGGCAACTTCTTTCTTGCCCTCATTATTGAATTTTCCTGGACTGTTTAGAGATGAATTCATGTGCTATGTCTGCCTAGTTTGAGCACTGTGATACTTTCCCTTCTTTTATGCATCCATGATTCTGTAAATCTTTTCTTCCAATGTCTTTAGTGTGGCTCTCACATTTTCTTCCACACATTTGTGTGCCTTCCACACATTTCTTTTTGTTATTCATACTTTCTTAGATGTAGTGAACTCTTGTTGACTCCCAAGATAAATATGAACAATTGCTCATTGCTCAAGGCAGATATCGATAGAGGAGAAGAGAGTTGTGTTAAATTGTTTTTAACAAAAAAGACCCTCAGGCTATTCAAGTGATATTCTCACCAGAGATATTTCAGTAAAGAAATTTAATTATTGCTTTGAACTTTCAAGTCTAGCAAATATGTTTCCTTTTAACCAGCATTTTTTTTTATTGACAAATTCCTAAATGCTTCCTGCTGGACATAACAAGTCAAAGTACAGTGTCAAAACCATGAAGATGAAATGTTAACTGTGTTTCTTGCTTTGCAAATGCTGCATGATTTGCTGAAAGCTTTCAGCATTTTCTGATTTTCTTTCAGGTTTCCATCATCTGCAGTATTTTGCTTGTGTTAATGAATAAACGATTGCCTTTCTATTTGCCATTTCACTAGCTCAAGAACTCTCCACTTTTTTCTTCAATCCTTAGTAATGTTGACAAGGCCAGCCTTCCACAGGAACCATACCCACCAGGACAGCCTGGTCCACTCTTTCTTCACCCCCAACACCCTCTCACAGCCCTACAGCACCTTCTTCTGAAACTGGCGAAAATGCAAAACCTGATCATTTACCTCCTTCCCCCCAACTACCCCACTATCCAAGGGCCCAAACATACCTTCCAGGTGAAGCAACATTTCACCTGCACTTCCCACAATCTAGTCTACTGCATTCGTTGCTTACAATGCGGTCTCCTGTACATTGGGGAAATGAAGCATAGACTGGGTGACCGCTTCGCAGAACATCTACGTTCTACTTGCAGAAAGGTCCCCGAGCTACTTGTTGCCTGACACTCTAACCCACCCTCCTGTTCCCTGCCCAGCATCACTGTCTCTGGCTCATTGCAATGTTCCAACGAAGCTCAACGCAAGCTAAAGAACAACACCTCATTTTCTACCTGGGGACCCTGCAGCCCTCCAGACTCAATATCGAGTTCGATAATTTTAGGGCCTAAATTCTCCCTTGTCCCAGCCCCCTACCCTACACACCAGGCCTTGTTATCACATAGTCTGCCATTACACACTACCTATTGTTAGTCACTAATAGTCCCCATTAGTAACTATTCATCTTCCTAGCCAGGTTGTTATCAGCTCCTTTGTCTATCCAATTGCTCTTCTTTCTCTTTGGGTTTTTTCCTCTCATTTACTCCCCACCCCACCCCCTTCCTATTTTCTGTCTATAACCTGACATTTTCCCAGCTGTCATCAGTTCTGTGGAAGCGTCGCCAGATGTCAAATATGGATAAATGCTGCCAGACCTTCTGAGCTTTTCCAGCAACATTTGTTTTTGTTCCTTTTCCAACAACCTCTGTTTTTGATCTGCTGGTGACCTGGTGTGAGTGGCTGTTGTGGCGCAGTGGTAGTTTCGAAATCTACTCTGAAAAGTCAGTGTTCAAACCCTAGCTTTGCCAGAAGTGCATTGCAACATTAATGAACAGAATGTTTAGAAACTGACAAGGCAACTTTCTTTGATGAAACCTTGGAATTCTCAACTCCAGTGAGCTGTGGAAGCTCAGTATTTCACTTCTGAACAGACTCATACGTTTCTGATTACCAAGGGATAAAGAGTTATAGGGCTTACGTGGATAAAAGACATTGAAATATTCAATCAGCAATGATCATATGAACTGTGGAGCAGGCTTCTTGGGCTGAATGGCCTACATTTCTTCCTATATAAGATAGCAAAAATTGCCAATGCTGGAGTCTGAGATAACACAATGTGGAGCTGGAGGAACGCAGCAGGCCAGGCAGCATCAGAGGAGCAGGAAAGCTGATGTTTTCTGAAGAAGGGTCTCGGCCCGAAACGTCAACTTAACTCTTCCTACATTCCTAGTTTACAATTGCAGATTTCTTAATGAAATTTGAATTCCACCAGCTGATTAGGATTTTAGGATGTTAGGATTTGACCTATGACCCCACAGCATTAGTCCGACACTTCAGATTACTAATGTGGTGATATCACCATTACACCTCGTCTAGTGAAAGCCTTTGGTCTAGTTGCAGTTTCTGATGGACCTGTGAGTATGATGCATTCGGAGACATCTGGAAGCTTGATATCAAGAAGTATCTCACATCTTTCTCTGTGATTGCATTGAAAGGAGTACTTGAAGAATCTGAAAGGAATGCGTTTAATACAAGTAAGGGTCTAGGATAATCTGTTATTGAAGATCAACCATCACTCTGTAAACAACATCACATTGCCATCACTCAAAAAAAACAAAAGGAATGAGAGAAACAAGCTTGTGGTCTTGACTCTAACAGTGGAATTTATTTCACCCTGGCTGCTATTTTTTCTTCACACATAAGACTCTATCAAATAGGAACAGAAGCAAGCCATTAGGCCCTTCCACCTACTCCACTATTCAATAGGATCATGACTGATCCAACCTTCCACTTTCCTGTCCATTTCCCATCATCCTTGATTCTCCAACTGATCAAGATTCTATCTGTCTCAGCCTTCAATATAGACAAAGACTCTGCCACCCAGGTCTCCTTGGCAAGATGTACAAAAGACTCTCAACCTTCTGAGCAAAGAAATTCCACCTCATCTCAGTTTTAAATTGGCACACCTTAATTCTGAGGCTAGACTGGTCCTAGACTCTCTCATGATGAGAAACATCCTCTCAGCTTTTACCCTGTTAAGCCCCTTAAGAATTTTCTCTGTCTCAATGAAATCACTTCTTGCCTCCTATTATGTGTGTGACAAACTGCCTGCTTTTATCTCAGCAGGCCTGCCAGCATCTGTGAAGGGAAAAAACAGAGTTGGGTTTTGGGTCCAGTGACCCTTCCTCAGAACTGTTCATTTAACTCTGTTATTAGCCTCACAGATGTTTCCAGGCCTGCTGAGCTTTGCCAGCATCTTCGTTTTCAATCTTGATTTACAGCATCTGCAGTTCTTTCAGTTTTTATCTGCTTTTATCTATCTTTATGATTAAAAGTGTGTGTGCTTGGAATTTTAAACAAGAATAGCTTAAGTTGAACAGTAGCAATCAGTTATCCACATTGCTTGCCATTTGTTGAAGAAAAAGAGTGTTTACAATAAATAGAGTTATTTTCCTGTGAATGGCAAGGTCTGATGTGTTTGACCTTTTCCTAAATAACAATCAGTCAAGCAAGTTGATCATCTTAGTGTTTTTATTCAATAGTTGTATATTAATGATGGCTGTTGAATCATGTGGCTTGATTATCAAAGTACTCCTCCCAGTTGAGTTGGGGCATGTGAACTTGCTAGAGCAATCCAAAACCTTGGCAATTTTCAAAATCTTGATCTTGGAGGAAGAATATAAGAAAATAAGCAATAAACGATTCAAAAAAGGCAGAATGGTGGCTCAGTGGTTAACACTACTGCCTAACAGCGCCAGGGACCCATCCTTGATTCTGCAACCCTTGTTTGTAAATCTATTGAGTTGTTAACAGGTAATTAAATTGCCCTGGTTAGGAATGGCCAAAACTCTTTTCCTGTATCTGTGCATGTGGTTAAGAAGTCAAACGGAAAGCTATACTTTATTACAAGAGAAACTGTACATGAAAGTAAGGATGACAGGGCATTGCTAAATCCACGTGTTGAATATTATGTGCAGTTTTGGTCATCTTACTTAAGAAAGAGAGCAAATATTTTATATATTTATAAGATCCTGAACATTCTCGACAAAATTTAATTGTCAAGGCTGTTTCCTCTTCCAAAATGGTAGAGGAGCTGCAGAGCTGAGTTTGGACTTCTGTCCCAGAGTAGGTCCGCGGGCTCATTGACATTGACATTGTGGTATGAGGTATGGGCAGCAGCGGCAGAATGATCATGACACTGGCTGGCAATCAGAGTTGGCATGTTCTGTTTATTTTATTTTGCCTATTTATTTATTTCTAAATTCTACTTTCATAACCTAGATGGTGCTAGAGAATGGTGATTTTGTTCACGTTTCACTGGACTCTTGTATGCCTATACTTGAATAGATGTGACAATAAAATCTAATTCTAAATAATTCTCTTGTGGGTGTACCCAGAGCTAAGGAGCGATAGTTTAAAATTAGGGGTAGCCCTTTAAGTATAAGGGAGCAGGAATTTATTTTTACCTCTCTGACGGCTGTGCAACTTCGCAACTCTCGCCATTAAAATGCAGGAGGGACTGGAGTCATTGAATATTTTTATGGCAAGATTAGACAAACGCTTGTTAGGCAGTTTAAGGTTACTGGGGTAGATGGGAATGTGAATTTCAAAACGTAAACAAATCAAACATGATCTTCCAGGATGGCAGGACAGGCTTGAGGAGATGAATGGCCTTTTCTGTTTCAAATATTAGTATGGTTAATGGGTTTGGGATTTATGAAGAGGAGACTGAGATTTGGGCACTGAATTGCTGCCTTGTAGAATCTTTTCAGAATGGTGCACAGGTATGAGTTTGTCCCTACACACATGCCTGTGCTTCTGTGATATGTGCAAGCTTACTGGGTGAAAATGAGATTATGCTCATAGTTACCCTCCTCCCTCCGGACCAACCTCAACTCTCCATCTTCGGTCCGCCTCCCCCTCTCTCCCTATTTATTCCAGTTCCCTCCCCCCATCCCCCTCTCTGATGAAGGGTCTAGGCCCGAAACGTCAGCTTTTGTGCTCCTGAGATGCTGCTTGGCCTGCTGTGTTCATCCAGCCTCACATTTTATTATGCTCATCTCTGATGCCTTTTATGACAGGAGAGTTCGGTAAGAGGTGATCTGATTGAGATACCATTTAAACTCTTACCTCAGCAATGTTGAATCCAAAACAGAAGTGGCTAGACAATGGGGACATGAGGAGAAAAAGGCCGTGAGACAAGGGAAGGTGAGCGCAACCAGCTGGATAGCTCTACCAAAGAGACAGTACAGACGCAATAGGCCAAATGATCTTTTTCTATACTGCATCATTCAGTTGTGCAAATGGTATTATTTAAACACATGATCAGAACAGAATGCGTTTTTCAAAAATATTTTTGAATTGCATTTTCATGTGCAACAACTTACCTCTTGTGAAGAATGGTGATCTGTTAGAGGGTAAGCCATTAATAGGATTTATAAATCTAAAGTCAATCTGCTGATGTTGTTTTGCTTTGAACAGAGAAGACCAAAAAAGGTGCTTGACTGAGGTGTACAAACATATAAGTGGCATAAATAGGGCATAGCGGGAGAAAACTTAATTTCTTCTCAGCAGAGGTGTCAGTAACCGGGAGGGATACAGTTTTAAGGCAAGGAGCAGGAGATTTTGAGGGGATTTGAGGAATTGTGTTCCCACTCAGAAGTTGATGGATGGCTGGAGCTCACTGTCTAAAAAAGGAAGTCATGGATCTTAGTGCAGATCTTTTAAAAATATTTAGATGAGTGCTTGCAACACCGTAGCATACAAGGTTATGGACTATGTGCTGGGAAATGTGATCAGAATAGGTGGATGCTGATGACCAGCCAGGATGCGTTGGGCTGAAATGGCCTTTTTTCATGCTATAAAATTCTATGACTGTGTTGGTTTATGTATGAGTATGAAGCTCATTCTTATGGCAAATTTTAGGAGTTTGTCTCATAAATCATGAGATTGTGCGGCTGGCGGCTCTGTTTATGCCAGCATTACCAATACAGATGATAGAACACATTTCCTTGCCTGCAAAATGAGATATCAGGGTTAGGATGAAAGATATGTTTGTACAAAAGAGAAATCACTGGCAGTCTGTGCTCGCAGGAGAAGATAAAGATGTCACAGAAAAAGAGCAGAGAAAAGCAGCAGAGTTCTCCCTGCATCCTAATAAACACCTAATTGATAGCCATGCTTCCTGAAAAACAGTGGTGACATTTCATAAGTAATTTATTGACTCTTACAGCATTTTGGATGCTCAAATGGTGCTAAGTAAATGCAAGGCTCTCTTTTTAATTGCACCTGTAACACCTTTACATGATTACTGAGTGGTTGCTGTCTTTCTGAAGCTGCAATCTGCTGCAGTTTTAAATTTCACTCATGAGAGTGTATGAGAGGAATTTAATAGGCAAGCTTTTAGCATTTAGTGTGGAAGGACTGATAGGATGGTTCCATGCTGATTAGTGGTGCTGCTAGCATCTGGTAAATGCTGCTTTTCATTAATTGTTCAGTCAGTCAGTTGCACCTAATGAAAATCTACCAGCAAATGTAATTCCGTGTTCATTAAGATGAAGAACCAGCGCCCAGCATAAAGCTGCTTTGGTGAGTAACCAGTATCAGCAGCTAGATCTCCCAAGTGTACCAAAGGCTCTGTAATGTACTTCAATAGTAGGTTCTAATGCTACAGTGTGTTGTTTTCCTACTCTCACGCAATCCGACCTATGAGATCTCAGAGTTAAATAACCACAAAATGAATAAATTCTGCACTCTGTCAGAGAATGAGTTTAAAGGGAATGTATATCAAATAAAGTGGATGGTGGCCCTGACTCTGTAGCCTGGAGTCCCCATTAGGGTAGCTTCCGGTTATGATGTGATCCTTTAAGGACATATAAAATCTCTTGACAATCATGATCAGCCTCAACAAGTATTATCCCCAAGACAGTCTGAAACAGCAGTGAATTTTACCTGTAAATAGTTTTATTTACAAATAAAGTTTATGCCTTATAGTTTCACAAATCTGTGTGTATGTTTAATACAATTGCACGTAAAGAAGGAAAACAACATGAAGGCAGTTGGCAGATTCTGAAGATATTTGGCTTTACACCATTCTTAACATGCTGAGTTTGAATATTTGTCTGCAAAACACTCAAGATTCTACTCCTTCACATCAAACTGAACAAGAGAGCTAATGTGAAAACAAAACATGTATCTAGGCTTGGACTGTTCATCAGATAAATACTGCACATGGGGTCGGAAAGAAAGTAACTATCCTTCAACAATTTCTAACAGTCAAAGCAAGCTAGGGAAGGTAAGAGCTGTCTGCATTGTTTCATATATCCAGTGAAGCACTCAGTTTTCATGACAAAAAGGTTATTTGAGGACAAAGCTTAAATAAACATGAGAAAAATAAACTCAACAGCACCACCATTATCATGTAGCAGTAATCTGTGGTGAACTAAAGCATTGGCCACCAAAGGTACTAGAAATTCGAATTAGGAAAGCATAGTGGCTCAGTGGGTAACATTGCGGCCTCACACAACCAGGGAAGCGGGTTTGATTCTATCCTTGGGCGATTCTCCGTGTGGAGTTTGGACATTGTCCCTGTGTCCGTGCAGGTTTGGCCTGGTTTCCCCCATAAGTCTAAAGATGTGCAGGCTAAGTCGTTTATCACTGAGATAAAGGAGGGGGCTGGGGCCTGGGTATAATGTTCTTTGGAGTTGTTGTGGATTCGATGGGCTGAATAGCCTGCTTTCACCTGCAGGGATTCTATGATAATTTAGCTCTAGAAAAGTTGTAAATTGTTAAAATTCTGAAAAGAAATGAACACTGGATTGCCAAAGTTCATTTAAGACCATAAGACCATTTAGAAAACAATGGGTCTCCTATATGAAGTTACCATTTTCTAAATGCATGTGAAATTGCCCTGGAGCAGATGAATAAGGCATTAGAATTAAAACTGCCTTAGATAATGAAGGTACCCACAGACTGAGCACATTAGATTAACACATTAGTTCAACAGCCTTCTCAAGAATCCAGAACTAATATGCTCAACGCTTAATCATCAACTATGGTCAAAGCACAACTTCAAATATACCATGTGTAATTTTTGTCCTTCAGTAACAACCAGTGGAGCCAAGTGATCAATTCATAAGTAGATCCAGAGGTAAAGGGCATGATTATAACTTCATGGCATCAGAGCTGTCCAACAGAATAAGCAAGCTTGTGTTATCTTCTACACAGTGGAAGTAATCCAATAAGACACTTTGGGCCAAGCCAAAGATTGAACCATGGAAGCATGATTATGAAGCAGGTACACTTATAAAGCTGTACTCATAATTGGACTAGAGTCTATCCATTATGTGTTAGTTAAGCTGTGTTGACTGGACAGGTGGTTTGTAAATCCAGAATGATGCACACTGCGGGTTCAATTCCTGCACTGGCTGAGGTTACGGTGAAGGATCCTCCTTCTCCCCTCAGCTGAGGTGAGGTGATCCTCAGCTTAATCCATCACCAGTTGTCTCTCTCTAATGAGAGAATAGCTCCACAATCTGATGATTCTGTGACAACTTTATCTCTTAATTAATCTGTCCACCATTGACAACTAGCCAATGCAGGCAAGCCTGGAAAACAATGCAAGTAATACAGTCTCATACATGCATCCAGAAAATGTCCAGCTTTTGATCTTATAAACAGAGCATGTGGCACTGGATAATATTGGACTCAAAAGAAATACATTTGAAATAGTTTCTTACTAAGACCTGTATTGGGCTCAAAACATTCACTGTCTTTTTCTCTTATCAGATGCTGCCAGGCCTCTTGGGTCTCCACCTCTTTCTACTTTACCAGTGTGTGTGTGTGTGTGTGTGTGTGTGTGTGTGTGTGTGTGTGTGTGTGTGTGTGTGTGTGTGTGTGTGTGTGTGTGTGTGTGTGTGTGTGTGTGTGAGAGAGAGATTGGGATAATGAATTTTAAAGGAAAGACATAACACTCAGCTGTAGAAGCTAGATCAGTTCAGATTGCTAAATTGAGGACTATTAATTTGCAAATGAGCCTATGGCCATAAGACACTTGGCTGAGTCAGCTATCCAAACTAAACTTCATAGAGAGCACCAAGAGACCACCACAGCAAGGAAGTTTCTGTCTGAGCAATTCAGATCGCTGATTATTTTTATAGGAAGGGCTACTGCCACATCAGAGTTGTTCTCCTGTGAGATTTCCTTTTATCTTATTGTTGTCACTCTAGGCTAAATGTTGTTGATGCTATTGAGAGAAATTGGAGCTGTAAAAGGACGAGGAATCAAGACAATCTTATCGCCGGTCGCTCTGGCATTGCCTCTGAGCAATCTTAATCAGTGTCAGCCCGGGATTGGTTAGCCACCCAGCAACAATGGGGGACCATAATTAGCTCAATTCATCCACCCCAACTCCAAACCCCACAAGAGGTCAACGTGCTGATGTTGCTGGAATCTTGCTGCCCCCATCAAGATCAAAAAGACAGGTTTTGCCTGAAACCATAGAAATGTGCACAATAGGAGCAGCAGTAGGCCATTCAGTCCTATAAGTTTGTTCTACCAATCAATATAATCATGGCTTTTCATCCAACCCTCCACTCTGTGTTCTTAGCCTTCGATCCCTTTAGGCCTAAGAACTATATATAACGTCTTCTTGAAAGCATTGAATGTTTTGAACTCAACCACTTCCTGTGGCAAAGAAATCCACAGGCTCACCACTGTCAGGGTGAAGACATTTCTCCTCATTTCAGCCCTAAATAGCCTAGCCTGTATGCTTAAACTGTGATCCTAGTTTCTGGAGCTGACCTCTTTTAAATCACGCTGCCTCCATCCCCACTCCCCAGTACCGCATTTGCTGAGAACTTTAAAATCGTACCGCAGACTGTTGCTTGAGATGGCATCCCCCTCTCCACTGATGAACTGGAGGCTGCCATAACACTTATTTTCCATAACTTTGCCCATTTCCTAAGAGAGGCAACATCCTCTTGAAGTATTCTCACATTCTCCCGCTAACAACAGCATGCGCAACTCTCCTGGCAGACCTGCTGACCAGACATTGTTGTAGACCCTGTGATTGGATCTGCCAATTTCTCACTCCACCTACTGCTCTTCGTTAGAAAGTGATCCCGGCGGAAGCTTCTTCATTTGCTACTTCCAAGAAAATAATGACCAAAGTCTCACCACAGCTACTTCCAGTGTCCCAACGCAGAAGTGAACCCAAACCTGGCCTCTGACATTCTTAGCAAAACCCAAACCCTTGTATCTTTGTAAACACGTGGTCATGTGTTCATTATAGCTAAAATTTAGCGTTAGATTAATGTCACTACATCCCAATATCCTGCCAAAAGTTACAAGTTGCCAAAGGTGAACATATTTGATTAGAACATATACGAAACCTGAGGAAAGTAGGGAACGTAAAGAAAGTACATGTTATCCATTTGTAAAACAATTCTGTTCAGTTTTTTTTTCTGAAGGATTAAACACATGTTAGACACAATCGCAGAGGGAGGTATTTGTCAGCTGTGGGAAGTGCAGCCTTGATGCACAATAAAATCTTTTCAAACCCTATGCACTTTTACCTAGTTACTCTCCTCATATTTCTTTTTTACTCTTTATCCCACTTCTCTCCTGAAGAGAATTACCTTAAACGTATTACTCAGTCGATCGGGAATTTACCGATTGAATCACAAGGAATTGACCCCAGATCTGATTCAGTCGAAACATTTCTGCTGTGGATGCAATTGTGATTGTTAATTTCTACATCTACATTTGGCAAACCCTTATCAAAGATATTACCTCCTTCCGTGATAGTAAAGGACATAACCAAGAAAAGCACATATAATTAGCTACATTGCTTAAATGTACATCACACCCCAAAGCTATCTTCAGAAATTGTAGTGTAACTTATTACATAGGTGTGAAATTGCAATGTTTTAGGTGCTACATCGCCTCTTAACACAAAGCAATGAGTCTGAAATGCATATAATCATTTTTGACATGAGATGTGCAATCTTGGTAAATTGATTGCCAGCAGTACGTACAGATGAAGGTTAGGATAATAAAATAGTGTGCAAAGGTGAATTGATGCTAGGTCTACCACTTCATACTCCATATTCCATGCCTATACCCTGAATTAATCTTCTTTAGTCTATATGCAGTTGATTCACTGGTTTTGCAGTCTGTTGTTGATTTAAAATGATGAAACAGGTTGCAACCTTACAACTGTAGCCTGGACAAGGTTAGGGTTTCCTTCAGGAACTGAGTATCTTTAAGAAAATGTAGAGCAGCTACATAGACCAGACCAAATGGCTAGAAGTTGGAAGAGGGAAGTAATGCAATTTGCAGGAAGCCATTTCCATTAAGGGCTTTTGATGATCAACTCCCGAACCGCAGCTTCACAAGAATCACAAAATTGTTATGGTACAGAAGGAGACCATTCAGCCCATCATGTACATACTAGTTCTGCTATCCTGTGCTAACCTCCTCATTTTTCACCATGTCTATCCAAAAAATCATCCAATGCCCACTTGAATACCTCAGTTGAACCAGCTTCCACTGCATTTCCAGCCAACATACCCCAAACGCTGACTACTCGCTGTTTGATTTTTTTTTCCTTCCCTCTTGCATTGCCCTTTGCTTGTACATCACTTTAAACTGATGACTTTGGTGAATGGGAGGAGACCATAGCTGAAAATTATCATAGTTACCACTCTCATTAGAAAGACAGGTGACTGGTGATGTGTTTTATCTGCTGAGAGTAATCACACTTCCAACAAAGCGAGATTTGAATGAAGACATTTTCTAACTAGTTCAGAAATGTTATTACACACCTCTAGAACAGGTTGAACTTGAAGCCAGGCATTGAATCTGAGCCGCTTAGCTCAGAGGTAGGGACACTATCTCTGCTCCACAAGAACCCTTAATGCATACAGCCAAATGAGTGATCAATTGCTGCTAAATGTTGTAGCCACAAAGGCAGCTTCAGAGTAGAGTGCAGGGACAGCAAGTATTACATATGGTCAACATGTTGACTGTAGTCCTTAACTTCTGTAGGCTAGGCTTCTTCCAGGTTGCTGTTGAAGATGCAGCTTTTCAGAGCAGCATTGTATAAGGATCATCACTGAAACTCCATTCACAGAAAGCTATCTCAGTCTCATTCCCTTCTGTCCATGAGAATCGGGTGGATCAAGCACGAGGACTTGGAACCATTTCAGATTTCCCATTTGAACTTCACCATTTTCATGGACCAAAAGGGACAATTCCTCAGAGAGATGAAGCCCCACTCTTTTGGCAGCTTTTGAAATGATTCCTTCATTTTACAGCGGCAGTTTGAGCCATCTGTACTTGCCCCACTACAGCGAGTCAAAGGCTGACTACTGGATAACTATTGTAATCCATTCATGAAATGGCTGATGATTCTGGTTTGATAACTCACGGCCTTGTCCACAACGCTTTTGCAATGGGAGTCCCATTACCAGAATGAATATTATGGTTCATCCTCAGGCAATGTTTTGACTGTCTGGGCCATTCTGTAGTAGCCCCATGATGAGATAAGCATGAATCAATATTCATCTAGCCTGTTGCATTCTGCATGAATTCACCATGATGAAGGTCCCGTCCTTGCCAATCCCCAGCAGAAATAATTTGTGACCCACTCACTAGTAAATGCGCTGGAAGCAATTCTGAGAAGGTTAACTAGACTAATATCCAAAATGGGTGTGTTGTCTTATAAGGAAAAATTGGATGGCTAGATTTGTAACTGCTGCAGAAGGACAAGTAAGAGGTAATTCTTGAATGAAACCTTTAAATTCCTTGACGGAGTGGATGAAAGTGGAATATTGCCTCTTGTAAGCGAAACTTTAACTAGAGATCACTGTTTAAAACCTAAGTGGATGCCCATTCAAGACAGAGATGACAAAAATGTTTTACTTACGCAAGGTTGTAAATCTTTGAAACTCTTTCTCAAAAGGCAGTTAAGTAGATTCTATGAACCTTTTTTAAGACAGAGGTAGATAGGTTCTTAATGAGAAAAGGAATAAAAGTTTATTGTGCTTAGGCAAGAATATGGAGGAATTAGATCAGGCATGATCTCATTGAATGGGCTGAATGGTCTACACTTGCTTCTTACTAATATGTTTTTATGAGCAGCTCTGGCTTCATCCAATGTTAATTTGAAACAGCAGAGAGGCATATTTAACATGCATCTAAGAATACAAATGTTGATCACACATAGCCCCTCCAGTTTTAGCTTTAGCTAACTTAACTCCAGTCTGTCTTAGTATTTGGGTATGGTCTTGGAATGCTGTTCCATTTACGAAATGGTAGAATTTTGTGCTTCCTGTGTGATCACTACAAAAGCATCATTAGAGACCTTTTTCCACAAAGATAGAAGGAAATATCAGTAGATGCAAGATTGCAGTTCTTTTGCCGAGCCACCTGCTGTCTAGTCATCGCATGGATACCTTCATAGCATGAAGTCATTCCTCTTCATCAACATCGCTACATTGTACCATGTCAAGGACATCGATACTTAATCAATAAACACAGCACTCTGTGCTGTGCACATTTAGTGTTGCTGCTAATATGTGTAATCTCTTTTCCTCTTCGGTATTTCATCCACATGAATACCAGAACAACAAAGCAGCCTGCTTCAAAAATCAAACTAGTACCATTTTGCTTCGGCTATATGAGGAATGCCCATTTCCTTGGGATGGTCTCAAGGGTCGTGAATACGCAATTATTGCCCTCATTTCCTAAGAAGCAGAATTAGGTCTCTGAATCATTATCCCAGATCGTAAAATAAACCAGACAATGCTTGAAAAGTGCAAAGCGTTGTCTGGCAATCACTAAAATGAAATCATGGGAATAATATGATATTACAATGGGGGTAGCACAAAAGGAGACCAGTAGCTCATCGTATTCACTCTGTCTCTCTGTGAGGGTTACTCAACGAGTTTTATTCTTGGCCTTACTTTCTTTGTCATCTTCAAATAATTATCAAATCCTCTCTCAAAACACACATTTGATCCTGCCTCCACCTCAAAATCAAGCAGGTTACTCCAAATTCAGACCACTCATGGTGTAAAAGGGTTATTTCACCTTTATTTGCCTTCTAAAGCAGTTTCCTATGGTACTCGACTCCTAATTCCTTTCTCTCTGTCTGAGCTATCTCCAAACTTCTAATAGTTTTGAGCACCACCAAATTTAAAATAAGTGAGTGTGATTCGTCAGGACTGCCTGAAGAATTGATTTGGTTGGAATATTAAAGAAATCCCAAGGGACTTGCCTTTATATAGCACCTTCCACCGCAACCCCAAAGGGTTTGTAACTAGTGAGATACGGCAAATTGGTGTCACTGGTGTAATGTAGGAAATACAGCTGTCACATTGCATATAGAAAAGTCCCACAAACATTAATGTCCTAAGTAGCAGGTAATTTGTGTGAACAATTTTGGTTCAGGGATTATTACTGGTTAGGACACTGCATTGTTCTATTTGAATAGTGTCACAGGATCCTTTGAAGGCCTCAGTCTAGCATCTTATCCAAACAACTCCATCTCTGACAGGGCAACTCTTACTCAGCATTGTATTGGATGTCAACAGAGGACTGCATGCTCAAGTTACAATGTGGAGCTTGAGCTCACAAACGGGTAACTCAGATGGAAGAGTGTTGCCTGCTGAGCTGAGCTGCAGCGTTCTTCCCTCCCTGACATGGCATGGCCAATGTCGAGGAAATGGCAGAGAACCCCCTGCAAGTTCCCCTCCACACTACTCACCATCTTGACTTGGAAATATATCACGGTTTCTCCGGTCTTCTAAGTCAAAATCCTGGAATTCCCTCCCTAAGGGCATTACAACTCCACCTACAACTGGTAGACTGCAGAAATTCAAGAAGGCAGTTTACCACCACCTTGTCCAGGGCAACTAGGGAGTCAGCATTGTCCATGTCCCACAAGGAATTTTTAAAAATTAGAAACTCAAGGTTAAGAAAACCTTTTTGCAATTTTTATCTTAGTCTTTAAATTGCAGCATCAGAATCTCTACCCACAATGTGGTCTCCTCTATATTGGGAAAACGAAGTGTAGACTTGGCGACCGCTTCACAGAACATCTACGTTCTGCTCACAAAAAAGACCCTGAACTACCCGTTGTCTGCCACTTCAATGCACTACCCTGTTCCCTGGCCAACATGTCTGTCTCCAGCTTGCTGCAGTGTTCCAGTGAAGCCCAACGCAAGCTGGAGGAACAACACCTCAATTTCTGCTCGGGGGCCCTACAACCCTCCGGGCTCAATAGTGAGTTCAATAATTTTAGGGCCTAAACTCTCCCAGCTCCCAGACCCCCACCCTACACAACAGGCCTTGCTACCACATAGCCTGCCACTACACACCCCCTGTAGTTAGTCATTAACAGTCCCCATTAACAACACCCTCCCAGCCTGATCGTTAGCAACTCCTTTGTCTGTCCAACTGTCTTTCTCTTTATTTGGGCTCTATCCTATCGTTTACTCCCTACCCCACCCACCTTCCTATTTTCTGTAAGTAAACTGACATTTTCCCAGCCACCACCAGCTCTGAGGAAGGGTCACTGGAGCTGAAACATTAACTCTGTTTTCTCCTCCACAGATGCTACAGACCTGCTGAGCTTTTCCAGCGACTTTGTTTTTGTTACATCAGAATCTCATTTTGTAAGCTGTGACTACCTTATATCGATGCATTTAAATGTCATTGATAGCCCGGATCACCTTGTTTATCCTCTACTTTCAATTCTCCACTTGTTCCCTGAGAACTAGCTGGCATAAAGAACTGATGTAAATTAGAACAGGTTTCTGGTAGCTGTATCATGCTGACTGTCTTTTCCAACCATTATCCAACTGTGCCCATGCATGTTGCATTGTCATTGCTCTGTGTAATGTTTCCCTGGGTAACATAATTTGAATCAATCCCTGTTATTCCCAGAGTTACACATAAAGATTTTATAAAAATACACAGAATTCCTCAATTTATCTGCCTTTTAAACGCAGGCTGACACAAAGACCTTGTTACTGTACTTAACAAGACTTCCTATTTATGATAATTAAATATACTCCAGGTACAGATAAGCAATTATGAAGCATTGGCAAATACCCCAACTAATTATATCGGTTTACTGAAACATTCCATGTGTTGTTCAGAATGCTGCTTTGCAGGCTTCCTTCTCTGGATGCTTTCCAGATGCAGAATTTTCCCAAAAACTGGTTAAGTATCAATTTTGGGGAACTTCATAAAGGGCTTTCTTCTTTGAAACCCGATGAGTTTTATCAGAAAATTCTCTACCGCTCTTTTCATTACATGTGCAGCACACCTCCAGCTAGCACTGTCATTCAACACTGCTGTCATATTTAAGGTCTAGCTGTGCTCCGGGTCCAATGTTGTCAGACAGGAAAGACCCTTCACAGCACATGTAGGAGGAAAAGGGAAAGGGTACCTCTGCAACATCTCTGGAAATCCAAGTTGGTATGCAAATGCACTCCATCTTGACATCATCACCTGTCAGATCAACTGTTATTTCTATTGCGACTGCAAGAATGGAGCTACTCAGGATAACCATCCTTAGTGCCATAACATGTTAGATTCCAATCTGTGCACATGGTAATCTTTCCCTAATGGTCCATGTAGTATAATGTCTTCTCATTGTTCAATTTGATAACAAGACATAGGGGAAGGCCATCAAATGGTTAAAAATGTGAGCATTTATTCAACAACAAAGAGAGAAAGAAGAAACAAACAGAAAAAGACTGCAGAGATAGTGGGAATTGTCGATGCTGGAGAACCTGAGATAACAAGGTGCAGAGCTGGATGAACACAAAGGGTCCAGGCCTGAAATGTCAGCTTTCCTGCTCTTCTGATGCTGCTTGGCCAGCTGCATTCATCCAGCTCTACACCTTGTTATTTCAGAAAAAGACTGCAGTTATTTATGGAAACAAACAAGGGTGTCTTGCCTTTACAGCAAGAGCAAAGTTACAGTCAGTAATTGAATTCTGCAGCCAGTTGGTTGCTAACAGATGTCTGTTAAGTGCGATTTGGCCTGATGCTGCAGTACTTGGTCATGCTGAAGGTGGTACTCTTCCTGTGCACTATGCTTCCTCCCATTTCCCGCCAGGAGACTGCTATGGTTCTCCCAGTTTTTCAGCACCACCACATCTCCTTATTGCCAAATCAGATTATACAGCACACTCTGTAGGCAGGGCTCCTCTAGACAGACCCAAACAACAGAATATCATCTTCACCATGCTTATTATCTGCTCATCGATGGACCAGATGGAAGAAATAGTTGCTTTTTATCTATAAGTAACACAGTGTGGAGCTGGAGGAACACAGCAGGCCAGGCAGCATCTGAGGAGCAGGAAAGCTGACGTTTCGGGTCAGGACCCTTCTTTAGAATTTCAGATTTTCTGAAGTAAGGTCCTGACTCGAAACATCAGCTTTCCTGTCCTCTGCTACTGTCTGGCCTGCTGCATACCTGTAGCTCCACACTTTGTCATCTTTGACTCTAGCATCTGCAGTTCTTACCATCTCTCTGTATTCTTTCTATGCTTGGCCCCAGTTGGGGGTTGTGCAATAAAGTCATTCTCCATGTTTGCAAAGGATGGTCCTTATTTCTAAGTAACCATCCTTGAAATGCATTTATCCTTGAACTGAAGCAGGATCATGACTATTCTGAAGACAGATACCACATGGCAGCTCCTCTTTACCTGGCACAGACTTCTAACGATCAGAAATGTCTTCAACTTTGATGAAATGGAATCCTTTCCTTTTGATAAAGTCTGCAGTATTATGATATGGCGCTCTCAACATGATGTGTATCGATTCTTTAGGGTCTGAGTCTGCGGGGCTTTAGGTATATTGGCAAAGTTTACAGCCTAGCCAGTAGCACTGCCCTCACCATGAGGAAATGAGGTGTAGCGCTGACACAGATTGCATCAGTAAAGCTTTGATATGTTTATGTGTCGAGGGTTGTAAGATCCCACACTGGTGCCCAGTGGATTCTCAGAAGGAGCCAGTATGCAAACAATGATGATACTGAGATATGATGGCCACCCACCCCTTCAGATCCTACTCTAGAAGTCACATAGTTCAATGAGAGTGTCCTAGGACATCCTCAGTCTGTGTCTGCAATCAAGACATGGCCACGTGGAGTAAATGACATCAAGGATAATGAACTCTCAGCCTCCTAAACCCTTTTTGGACAATGAAGGGCTGACCAGCTGTGACCTCTTCATATGGAGGCCTTTCAGTATCTGTTGGAGGTTGCTGCTAGCCCTGGGCTTGCTGATGCATCTGTTCCTCCTCAGTTTCGCTGCACCCTTATTGTACTTGGCTGCAGTGACGAAGACCACTGCTATGCTCCTACTGAGATATAAGGGGAAAATCAGATGCAGAGCAGAATCTTTAATAATGTGAACATCAGAATTCACATCACACACAAATGCGAGTTCAGCATGGCCGTCCACGCAGAGAGATATGGAGGATGGTGGTAATGTGGGCCAAGGGATACCTTATGGAGTTTGGACAGAGAAGACTTTATTCTAATGTATACTGTATACAACATGTTACACAAATCCAGGTGGAGGTTGTAATTGTGGTAGGATTTCCGAAACTTTGCTGCCCACTCTTCACCCCACAAGAAAGACTGCTTTGTATTTATTGGCAAACACGTTCAGTTCAAGGTGAGAGGGATTCAGCTCCAAGCCCTTGTGCAGCCAAAGAGACCTTGGATTGTCTTTGTTAACAGTGGCTAGCAGGTGATATTTTTAAGGCCACCTATGATCAGTTCTGTTTCACAGAGATGCCTCATAGTCAATGTGTACAGATCAATGCTATGGTCAGGATTGTTTGTATCTCGCAATGGATGGACACTGTATGTGTTTCACATGCATACCATGATTACAGATTACTTCAACCTATACTGTGTAAGAGCCTGATTAATGCAATTGCCACCTGAAGGGCCTCACATCCTTCATGAGTACAGCCCATGTGCTCAGACAGAAGTAAACCACATATCTTGCAGCCATATCCATTTCAGTGGGGCATTTGTTATTTTGACGAGGAAATACAGGTAATGCTTGGCAGAGGGATTCTTAGACCCACCCACCAAATTTCAGCATTTATTTATTCCTTGCACTTCCTGATGACTCCATCAGCTCTGAGTTTCCACATGTTCCAACTCATCTCTTTCATCTACATCTTCTTTTCCCAGCATTATATTGTGACCCTCTATTAAATTCAGGGTGTTGGTGACCATCAATAACCTTCCTTCTGCAGCAAAGCATTTCTTCCTGCAGTCTATCATCTCACCCTTTTATATGGTGGTTTTCCCCATTCACAATAATTACTTCCTCTGCATTCCCACATGCTGTCACAACTGACTTCTCCAGCTTCTCTACCTGATGGGCCCTGATAACTCCCTTCAATCTCTGTGAGTAGACTCCTGGGACTGACAACACCTCCCTGACTGACTTGGAAGGGAAGACCTGATTAACAAATGTCTGGACCTGAAAACAACAAGTTCTGGAGATCACAGCAGGTGAGACAGCATCCATGGAGAGAGGGCAAACTAATATTTCATGTCGAAGTGACTCTTCATAAGAGCAGTAATTTGCTCCTACCTAGAATTTCTGGACCTGACTGGCTTCTATGCAGCCTCTCTGACCGACATAGCTCAGTGAATCCCCAGGCTGGTTGCACTAGATCTGCAGGACTGGCCTTGGCCCAGTATCTAGGCTGCATTGATCCAGGGCCCACAATTGATTCACAGTGTCCAAACCTTTGGGCTGAGATTGAATGCTGCTCTGGACAGAATGGGCTGGGACTGACTCGACTGAGTGATAATCATCCTCCTTGACTTGGCTGACAACTGTTTCCCTAAGACTTTGATGCGTGGTCATTTAGCTGAAGCACATGCAGCGTTCTTGCCATGTTACATATTGTATATACAATAGGTATGACATTGATGTAGCAGAGTGCCTTACACCAACAAATCCACCCTCTTGACTAATCCCCATGACAACCATGACAGCCTGCCTGGCTTAGTGTCTGTGTCAAATGACGGGGTGAGGCCAAAGCCTTGTGAGCTTTTAAGTTCAGAATGAAGTGACAAAATGCAAAAAAAGGCAAAGGCATGTAGGCACAAAGTGTGTGATTACTAAGAGAGCAAGGGTTCTGATGCATCCCTTCATTAATGGTGCATTAATCACAAGCCTGTCCCTATGCACAAAATGACCTTATAGCTGCTTAAGGTATCCATGCACTCCAAAGAACCGCACAGACATGGTGAATTGTACAATAAGTGCATTGGAGATGTGTCGTGATGAGCTTCTGATGCTGGTTCATGTCTGACACCAATGTTTGTGGACAGGGGTTGCAAGCAATCCCTCAGTCATTGAGGACTGTCCTCCCAGATAGAGACCTGGAGGAACCAAGGAGAGCTGCAGCCCCCAGATACCTGCTCTGTCTTCCACTTCAGGAAACACCGCTTTTAGGTTGTTTCTGGCCAGTGGGAGAATATGAAGTTGTACATAAATGAAACAAGATTAGGCAATAATGTGATGTAAATGCATGAATTTTAGCCTCTCACTGCTCACTAGCATGAATCATGAGTCATTGATCAAGTGCTGTCTGGAAAATCAGACTTTTTTCTCCTTGAGCATATCACTTTTCTGATCTCACCATATTTTCCCAGCTGACATGACTGTGTTGATGTTGTTCAAAGACAGTCAGAATTCAGCTCTAAATAAAATTAAACTCGAACCAATAGCAGTATGAAGATAGGAATCGGAGACCATCTAATTTCTTTCCTTTTGGAATAAGGGCATCTCTTAAGTAAGAAATACTGTATGTGTCCACTATCTGGTAGGCTACTTTCACATTTATTTTCATGTTATACATCGGTGAAAAGGATTCCTGCAGTGCCTATACAGTTTTCCTCTGGATAACTCAAATGATCAAATGGCGGGAAAGGATAAAAATTTTGAAATTGATGTATCCTTCCAATTGATCCATTACTTTACATCTAGTACTCTGCTTCTAATATTTTAAAGAGAGAATTGTAGAAATTGTAGAAAATAGAGGCAGGAATAGGCTACTTGACTCTTCAATTCCATTCCAAACTCAATATGATTATGGCTGATTATCCAATTCAGAACCCTGTTTCCACTTTGTCTTCATACACTTTGATTCCTTTAGCCTGAAGAACTATATCTAACCCCTTTTGGCCTCATATGCTTTCTGTAGCAGAGAATTCCAAAGGCTCACCACTCACTAAGTTGAGACATTTCTCTTCATCTCTGTTCTAAACAGCTGACCCCATATCCTTGGTCTGGGACCCCTAGTTCTGGACTCCCCATTCACTTAGAACATCCTTCCTGCGTTTACTTAGTCTGGTCCTGTTGGAATTATATGAGTTACTATGAAATCCCTTCTCATTCCTCAGAACTCCAGTGAACTGATCCATTCTCTTTCTATACGTCAATCCTACCATTCCAGGAATCAGTCTTTGTTACACCCCTTCCATTGTCAGAACAACCTTCCTATATAAGGAAATGAGACTGCACACAATACTCAGTGGGGTCTCACCAAGGTCCTGTATAATTGCAGCAAGACATCCCTGCTCCTCACGATAAAGAACAGCAGTCTCCTTCTTCGACGCCTGTGGCACCTACATGCTCACTTTCTGTGACTAGTGTATACTCTGGTCTTGTTTCATCTTCCACTTTCTCAGTCAATCACCATTCAGATAATGCCCTTCTATTTCTGCAATAACCGGAATGCAAAATCCACAATAGCAATCCAGTGCAGTGCAGAGTGAGTGCTGTTCTCTCAGAGATGCCTTCTTTAAGAAGAGACATCAAGTCAAAGGCTATTTCCTCTCAGATACACTACTTCAACAAGAGACAGAGGAGCTGTCTACATTGTCCAGATCAAAATTATCCCTCAGCTGTTTCACTAAAGACAGATAACCTGGCCATTGGCTAATCTTTACTCTGTGTGTAATTCTCCTCCAGTGCTGTTGTGATTACTCTTCAAAACTATCTGTCTGACAATTGTTGGATACATTGATTGTGTTGCAAGGAGTGAAGACAAAGATATTGCAGTACTTCCTTGCATGATAAACCTTTGTTTGGAACTGAAGACTTGCTTCGGCCTAGACATGTGGTAGGTACATCTAACACAGACACAACCCCATATAAAGATGTGATGAAAGGGCTGGAAGGTAGTTTGGAGCAGAAGAAATGAAGTGCACAACCGATGGTCAAAAAATTCCAACAAAGTGTTCTTACTCCAGTTCGTGTTAATCCAAGATATTTTGAGTTCCATAGTACCAGTGAAGTATCTGAGGTGAAAGTGGTCAGATAACAACACACCCTTGATTTTGTCCAATACCAGAAAGATCATGTTCTCTGTATTACATTCCAACAAAGACGAGATTAGTCAAATAAAACACTTGGATTCAAGCTCAACTTCCAATGTAAAGCAATTTCCATCTCAACTACTGGTAAATATAGGTTTAATTGAATACTGTTACCTTAAACTGACAGGCTATTATTTAAATGACTCATTCCGCCAATGGTGTAATGACAACAAAGTTCCAGATGGACACGATACACTTCTAGAAATTGAGTCACTCACACTCAAGATTCTAATCTCAAATAGATTTTGAATGGGGACGGTATGTCAATTGCAGATGATAACAGGACACAAAACTGAGGGGAAGTGAGTTTTTTTAAAAATTTTGACTATGAAGAAAGGGCTTTGCTCACTGGGCCAGAATTTATTGCCTATCCCTTATTGGCTGGAGGGCAGTAAAGAATCAAACACATTGCTATGGATCTGAAGTTAATACAGGGCAGGCCAGATAAGGACAGCAGATTTCCTTCTCTAAGGGAAATTAGTGAACCAGGTGGGCTTTTACAATGATCAACAATAGTTACATGGTCGTCAGCTTCTTATTCCAGATTTTACTGAAGTTAAATTTCACCACCTGCTATGGGAGGATTTGAACTCATGTTCCCCTGAGCATTAGTTTGGTGTTTTGGATTGCTACCTGGTGATGTGACCACTACATCGTTGCCTTTCCTTGAAGTGGTTTGAAATGTGAAGGAAATTTGAAACTTGGGAATGACCAAAAGTTGGCAGACTCTAATTGATTTTTATTCTTTCACATTGCTACTCCAACTTTAAGATGAACATTTTTGTATTTCCCTGTAAACAAGCAGTCTGATATAGGGTCTCAAGATTTTTCTGAGGTCATTGACTGAAGTGGTACCGATTTGAATGTAATGAGATCATTGTAACCTGTGCAAATGTTGTGGAGGTGATTGATGCTCTGGGTATTGCTTGATGCTTGATTTTTAGTTTTTATTGGAGGCAATCATTTGCTTCTCTGAAATGGGTTTCAACTGTAACTTCTCCGAGAGAGTGCTTAATGTTAATAAGGATAATAGGTGCTCATCTTGACAGCTTTGATATACAGCCGATGTGGGTTGGCATAAATATCACATTGAGGCATCTGTGGGTGACCTGATATAATTTCCATTTAAATGATGCTGAAGACATCATCCATCCAGAAAGACATTTATGAGCAACATCTTAGTAATCCAGTATTGAATCAGTGCCTTTGGTTGTTTGCACCATGGAAATTATTGCAGCCTGCTAATGCAGGGAGCTGTTTATTGCAAACAGTTCATGGAAATGATGGAATGCATACAACATATAGAAAGGTGAAGTTTGCTGTTCCTTAATGGAAATATTTTGGATTATGTAAGGACTGGCATGGCAGAAATCAGGTCTGGTTACCTTCCATCCCCATTTTCACTGTCTAATGAAGGCAGCGGTGGCATTGACAGAATTCCTGCTATCAGTCTTGCTGATTAAAATACCACAGGTTTACTTCCAAGTATCATGTCAGTAAAGTTAAAACAGTCTTGGCATTCAGATTTAGTGTGAGTATCAAAGCCCTCATGGCCACAGAATTTGTGGTGTCAAACAAAATGGTAGCATGAACTATTTCTTTTTATTATGAGTTCAACTTTCAGAGGGGTGGATGGTTTTAGACATTGGAAAATTATGCCTCAAGATGTGTAGATTTATAGCTGGTTACAAGTTCCAAATTCTGGTATTCATTTTCAGTGGCAAATGTCCTCCATCTGCACAACCACCACAAATGTTTGTAAGTTTACTTTGATTCTGATGTCATTACACCAGAAATTAACAATATATTTTGCAATCTTCTTTAACGTGGCATACCTGGTTTTGAATGCTTTGTCACTCTTGCTTGACAGAGCACAAATAATGAATGGCATACGCTCCTGATACCAATGAACAATGGGAAACAGCGCAATGTTCGGCCTCCAGAGATTAAGTTGCTCATGCCACATGAAGATGGGATTCTGGCTTGCCCATTTTCTAACTTTCTAAAAACAAATGTCAACTTAAAGCAAAGTGAAATAATGATCTGCCACATCAGATAAGACAGGGCAATCATTGATTTTTGTCAGGCCAGTCAGGCATAAGGAATAGCTTTTGTTAAAAAAAAACTTTATTGCTTTGAAAATCGAACCTGGTGAACTGTTAGGATGGTTGTGAGGGGTTCAGTGATTGTTGCAATTTCAATATGATAACAAGGATGTGGAAATATCCAGCCTCTATGGAACGTTACATCTGCTATTATCAATATTGATTCCAAAACAGAGTCAACAGATTTCCATGCTTTATGGCTCCAGGTTTAGCCATATGACAAAGGAACACTATCAAGACCAGTTATCCACAAATGCAGAGTGAGGGATTATTATTTGCCTTCTATTGAACATCAATGACCACGAATCATGTAATTACAATGTACTCTGATATTGAATGGTTTTATTCCAAATCTCAGAAGAGATCTGGTTTGGTATTCTTGACGGTATTCTGCTCCCTGCCAGGTCTCTTCTGAGATTTGGAATAAAACCATTCAATATCAAAGTACATGAAAACAAAGTGTGGAGCAGGGTGAACACAGGAGGACAAGCAGCATCTTAGGAGCAGGAAAGATGATGTTTTGGGCCTAGACCCTTCATCAGAAAAGGGGGATGGGGAGAAGATTCTGAAATAAATAGGGAGAGAGGGGGAGGTGGACCGAAGATGGATAGAGGAGAAGATAGGTGGAGAGGAGAGTATAGATGGGGAGCTAGGGAGGGGATAGGCCAGTCCGGGGAGTTGCAGTGGGAGAGAGATCCCCTGAGGTTGGTCCAGAGGGAGGAGGGTAACTTCTTCAGGCTAGGCATCCTGGGAGACGCTTCACAGTGATCGCAATATCAGAGTACATTGTAATTACAGCCTGTGTCATTTTGCTTTTCAAGGTCTGTGAGACTTAAAATCATGTACAATCCTCCTCCGGTCTGTTTCGAAGAACATCCAAATTCATCTGTAAAGACATTGGCGCCCCTCATTCAGCAACCAGCAGGACCTACTTGACCTGCTGAACAGTCGTCTCTTCAAAGAAATCTTGCATTATTCCAGATCTGACACCAATCGTCTGAATTTACTCAAACCATCAGAGTGGAAATGCTTCTTCCTTCACTGGGCTCTCAAAGACATGTTAATGTTTAAATGTTCTGTGTGGTTTTACTTCTGTAATTAACTCAATTGATTCTTACGATTCTCTTCGTTGTGTGATTGACCTAGTGCGAGACCTTGTGGAATGAAGGTGTGAATAAACAATCCTCTTTCTTCTTAAATCTACAAAAGTCTGCTGCTGGTGACTCTTAAATTGATTGCTCACTAGCTGGAGTTTGAGATACCACACATCAGCCTTTTTAAACATAAACTACTGTGGTTAGGGGACAGATGAGCAGTGGGGTTCAGTTTAACACTGGTAGCAATTGTTTCATATTGTGCAATAAATCAACTGATCACAATAAAATCAACTGTTTACCAATACACCAGGAACATTAAACAAATCTGAATAATGTAACACACATTCAGTTTTCCCAGATGTGGAGTCTAACAATATTTAACTATTTAACCAACCTTACGAGAGGGAGAGATAGAAAAAGAGTCAGGGACACAGAGAGAGAGAGAGAGAGAGAGAGTGGGAGGAACAGAGAGAGAAGGACAAAGAGAAAGAGAGAGAGAGGGAGGGACACAGAGCGAGTTTTAAACATCACTCTTGTTTGCCATATCATAATCTTCTAACAGATTGCAAATTTATAAAACTATATGGTCTGCTAACATGAAGATGAGAGGCTCTACATCAGCCCCACCCGTCACCATATACATTTATTCTACAGGTTGTCCTCCACTGTATCACTCCTGTTTCATGGTGTATTTGTGCTGGTCATTCTGCAGCAATGGGATCATGCTGTACTGCTCAGGATTGTTTGACAGCCGTTATCCACTTGCAGAATCAAATTTGATGTTGGGCACTGTTTTGCAAACAGTGACAGTACTTTGTATGTTGTGAATAGATGAAGGGATATGTTGTTTGATATGATCCACCAATTTTTTTCTGAGTTAGTTGTCCTATATAAATAGATTCATAGTGGTCCACAGGCCCTAAAGTGTCAGAGTACTATAGATCCAGCGTTGCTTCCAGTGTGCTAGCAGAGCCTTCATCTGCCTGAGGAAAAAGGGTGTTCAAGAACAACAACATCGAAATCGACACTGGGATCATGCTTTGCAGAGCTATGGTGATTCCTACCCTCCTATATGGCTTTGAGACATGGATAGTCTACAATAGACACCTCAAGGAACTGGAACAGTACAACCAATGCTGCCTGCACAAGATCCTGCAATTCCACTGGGAAGAAAGACACACCGACATCAGCGTCCTCAACCTGGCCAACATCCCCAGCATCAAAGCACTGGCCACCCTTGACCGGCTATAATGGACTGAGCACAGCGTCCACATGATCAACACGAGAATCTCTGAGCAGGTGCTCTACTCCTAGCTTCGAAATGGCAGACGAGTCCCAGGTGGACAGAGGAAGCGCATCAGTGATACCCTCGAGGCCTTGCTGGCGAAGTGCAGATTCCCACAGACGCCTGGGAATCACTGGCCCAAGACCATCTAAAAAGGAGGAGGAGCATCCGGGAAGGCATCTGAGTACCTCGAGATGATTTGTCAGGAAAAAATGGAAGCCGGGGAAAACAGCGAAAGGAGCGCACTGCCACACCAATGTTCCACCCACCACTTCCAGTGACCACCACTTTCCCCAAGTGTACCAGAGCCTGCAGTAGCCACATCAGTCCGTAGACCCACCCACGGACTTACTCTGAGATTGGAAGAAAGTCATCCTCATCTGCAAGAGACTGCCAGCAATAATGAGTGTCAGAGTGTTGAGAAAACAGTACGGGAGAGTCATACCAAACTCGAAAGGTTAACTCTGTATCTATCTTCAGACTTGCTGCCAAACCTGCTGAATTTCTACAGCGTTCTCTGTGTTTGTTTAATAAATTGTTTATGGTATGGAGACAAACTCATTTTGAGAGTCCAGTTTAATTAACATTTTAAAAAAGGGATCAGGGTGTTTGTTGGGTTGATAACAAGCAAGGGAAGGTTAGAGGCATGTTGTCAGAATGTCCACAGAATGTTCTAGTTAAAATTAAGAAATAGCAGACTACCTTAAAAATTTCTAAATGTTTAGACAATGTTTGGGGCTACGGTTTCTCAATTCAGGTGGTCCAATACAGAAAAAAAAAGCCACTAAAAATTGATCAGTAATTTCAAATGAAGCTCCACACAGACTTAACACATCGGCATTGCCAGCTAAAAACTTAAAGGATCCCCCAAAAGATATGAACCATGCAAAGACCAATATAAAGATAGATTAAACTTCTGTCTTCATTGACTTCATGCCATTCATACAAAAGCTGACAAAATCCATCAACCACTTTGTTAGTAGATGTAGAGAAAGGGCTCAGCTGATTTATCAGATGAGGAAATTTTAAGACAATTTTGTTCAATGAACCAAAAATCTATAGTGTCAAAGAGCTACTGAAGGATGGTCCACGACAAAGTGACCTTTGCAAGTTGATGAAGCTTACAGGTCCAAAGTGCAAACATGGCAGATGACACAATGGTCAGAACAACCAGGTTAAAACATCAGATTATACCATCACCCATGTCTCTCACTCTCTAATGAGAGAACAGTCCTATGGTGCAGTAGGACTATGATGGCTTTACTTTTACCTTTCAGAATACACAAACAAGGCAGGGAAAGCGGAAAGTTGGGTCTTCTGCAGGCTCCTAGGAAATATTCAGTTATCAGTCTACTTTGCAAGTCACGTGGCAGAGGCCGTGCTCTGGAGCAAAGGCTGATGTAGCTACAAAGGGCTATGCTCTGCCTCAAACAGAATGTGTACAAGGACAATCTTCGAGCTACATTAAACATGATCTGGTTTTCTGCTAGAGATGCATACAAATCAACAAACCAGAATCTGACAATGTACACTAGGAGATAAACCATAGTGAATACAATTTCCACAATGTCAATCCTATTGAAGCCACCAGTATCATCAAACCATCCAAAGCCCTTGTTAAAATACAAATCATGTGTCCTCAGAAAGCTAGTGCCAATTCATTATTTGCTAAGATGACGCAGGAAGAAATGCCAAAACCATAACCTAGTGAATTCTAAGTGAAAGATGAAAAATCATGATGAAACCTATGAATTTAAAAAAGACAGCATATGGTGGTTCACCAACTCCCTGTGAAGGATCAATAGCACTGGATTACAGACTGAGATGCACAATGCATGCAACAAGGAGTTGCAAATTACTCAGTTGGCGGTACTGTCAGAAATAATTCAAGCAATAATTCTCTGAATGAAGAACTCAACAGGACATTAAGCAAACCAAGCAATCACCAATACAGCAGTGGCAGAGGGCCAGGCTCCCATGAAAGCAAAACAAAAACAAAAGTTGAAGATGCTGGACAATTATTATAGCAAGTTATGAGAAAAAAGTACATGTACTGCACCAGCTGAAAGCTAAAACCTTGCTAGAATTGGAAAAGTGAAGTGTATGGAACCAGTAGCTTCAGAATGAGCTGGAAGCTCTTGAGGGTCAAAACAGTAAATGCACAGAAAACTTGAACAACTTGAAGCAACTTGAGGAATGAGGTCAGTCAATGACTAACTCAGAGCAAAACGTGGCTGCAATTTCTTGAAGTAGAGTCATGTCAGACTTGAAATGTTAATTCTATTTCGCTCTCCACAGATGCTTCCAGACCTGTTGAGTTTCTCTAGCATCTTCTGTGTTTCCAGCACTCACGTAGTTTGCTTTTATTTGACTGGAATGTGCCAGGTTCAACAAATTCCCGAACAGCAACAGCAATTTGTGGAAGAAAATATGGACAGCAGAAACATCAGGCAATATTACTGGTGACTATGGCTAGCAACAACACCTCAGGTAAAGCCACCATTACAAACCTGAAGCACTGACAAATTACTGACATGTTATAGATACTCACATGCTCACTTGTTATTCTGGATAATTAAACTTCCTTTTGGATATGACGGAAATGTGGTATGTACTCTACATTTCAGAGAATTCATTTTTAAGGACTCCATGTCCCGTGTGTATATAAGGTATATGTATAATATATACTCCCATTGGGAATTAGTGGACTGTGTGTCTAAAAGCCAAATACAGTAAAATTAATTGGTTTGTTGTAATGCCTGCTTCATGACTTATGATGTGTTTTACTGTTTCAAACAAACTAACCCTTTGTGTTAATCATTCCCTAATGAGTAAGTGATCATTAGACTGTTATCATTAACCTGATAGAAACAAGACCTGCTCATATTTTCCAGTACTTGCCATTTTTATTTTGATTCCATATATGTTTGGATAGCTGACATTCATTAGACATCTAGCTTGCTCAAAAACATTCAGTTCATGTTTTCTCAAGCTTCCAGTAAGGTCGACTTTACAACATTATCTTGAAGTATTTGTTTGCTGCTACAATGAAAAAAAAAGGAGCTAGTGGCAAACCTCATTGGCTGTTTTCTTAGAGCTGCATAAAGAGAATAATTACCTGGAAAACCCTGGATTGACACAGTTTACATCTTGTCCACTTTATGTTTACGATTGACTTAAATAGAAGTAAATCATTGGGAGAGATGCAAATGATTTGGTTTACTTGTCATCACTAATCTTATGCTATCATGTCTCTGTGTGTAAGCAGCATTTGGAAAGAGCTACATGAACAGTGCTACAGATATAGTATTGTTTTCAAGGTGCTTTACACACATGACACCAATTTATTTGTTGCCTTGATGCTGACTGAGTGTATTCAGCATTTCTGTTTTTCTTACTTTACCCACTGTTCTAGATCCATCATTACTCAAGATTGAGTACAGGCAAGGCATATAATTCTTTCAATGGAATTCAGCACCTCTTCCCTATGCTTCAGTGCAGAGGCAGTGCAGAGTGTGCTGGCTGCTTCAGGCTGAATTACAGATGACTTTAAGCTCGACTTCACCTGATTGCCTACTGTTTTCAACTTTCTGTTGCATGGTACATTCAGGTCATCATGTAGAAAATCTGGCAGCTTGGGTTCATAAGCAAGGGTGCCAGAAATGTTATGAGTTTTCCTGGGGCAGTACATCAACCGTTCGCCACCTGGCTCTTTTTCCAAGAGTCCATATTATTAAAAACATAATCTACTTGTTAATGAAAGCTCCACAGTTCAAGTCAAATACAGTCAAGGTATGAATGAAGGTCAGGCATTGACTGTTTTCAGAGAAAGGGCTCAATTGGCTTTCCCTCAAAGTCAGCAAAATGAAGGAACTGGCCATCAACTTCAGGAAGTGGAGTGGAGGACACAGCCCTGTCTGTATCAATGGTGCTGAGGTGGAGGTGGGCGAGAGCTTTGAGCTCCCACGTACAAATATCACCAATGATCTATCCTGGTCCATCTACGTTGATGTTACAGTTGAGCAAGCACACCAATACTTCGGCTTCCTCGGAAGGCTAAGGAAATTCGGTATGTCCACAATGATTCTCACCAATTTTTATAGATGCACTATAGGAAGTATCCTATCTGAAAGCATCACAGCATGATAGGGCAAGTGCTCTGTCCAACTTGGCAAGAAACTATGGAGTTGTGAACGCAGCCCAGTCTATCACAAAAACCAACCTTCTTTCCATTGACTCCATCTATACTTCCCGCTAACTCGGGAAATATAGCAAGGGCCTCTCCCCTAGGGTTGGAAGTTAGGTAGGACTAGTTTAGTTTGGGAACATGGCGAGTGAGTATGAGATGGACTGAAGGGCCTGTTTCCATGTTGTATGACTCAACGATTTCCACAATGATGTTAAAATCCACACTTCTGCCTGAGAGTTCCAATGTAGTGTATAATATGGGAGTTACTTTTCTTAGCCCACTAGAAATAGTGACGAAGGATGCTGTAGGTTGCAGAGAGACATAGAGATAGTGACGAAGGATGCTGCAGGTTGCAGAGAGACATAGATAAGCTGCAGAGCTGGGCTGAGAGGTGGCAAATGGAGTTTAATGCAGACAAGTGTGAGGTGATGTACTTTGGTAGGAGTAACCAGAAGGCAAAGTACAGGGCTAACGGTAAGATTCTTAGTAGGGTAGATAAGCAGAGAGATCTCAGTGTCCATGTGCACAGATCCTTGAAAGTTGCCACCCAGGTTGACAGGGCTGTTAAGAAGGCATACAGTGTTTTAGCTTTTATTAATAGAGGGATTGAGTTCCGGAACCAAGAGGTTATGGTGAAGCTGTACAAAACTCTGGTGCAGCCGCACTTGACGTATTGCATACCGTTCCGGTCACTGCATTATAAGAAGGATGTGGAAGCTTTGGAAAGGGTGCAGAGGAGATTTACTAGGATGTTGCCTGGTATGGAGGGAAGTTCTTATCAGGAAAGGCTGAGGGACTTGAGGCTGTTTTCATTAGAGAGAAGAAGGTTAAGAGGTGACTTAGTAGAAACATATAAAATAATCAGAGGGTTAGATAGGGTGGATAGGGAGAGCCTTTTTCTTAGGATGGTGATGGCGAGCACGAGGGGGCATAGCTTTAAATTGAGGGGTGAAAGATATAGGACAGATGTCAAAGGTAGTTTCTTTACTCAGAGAGTAGTAAGGGAATGGAACGCTTCGCCTGTAACGGTAGTAGATTCGCCAACTTTAGGTACATTTAAGTCGTCATTGGATAAGCATATGGACGTACATGGAATAGTGTAGGTTAGTTGGGCTTGAGATCGGTATGACAGGTCGGCACAACATCGAGGGCTGATGGGCCTGTACTGTGCTGTAATGTTCTATGTTAGCCAATAAATTAATATTCCTCCTTGTTGAGGAGATGTTCAGAATAGCAAAGGCTCAGAATACAGTCTAGGTTGGGAATTAGATATTGATCAACAAGAGCATCTTGGCTGTATGATGCCTCAGTGACTCCTCAAATACATTGCTGTCAGATTTTGCAGCAGATACTGAACGGATGAAGCCATGGCTTACCTGATCTGACAATCCTTACCAAACTATCTGTCATCATGTGATAATGGGAACTGCAGATGCTGGAGAATTCCAAGATAATAAAATGTGAGGCTGGATGAACACAGCAGGCCAACCAGCATCTCAGGAGCACAAAAGCTGCCATTTCGGGCCTAGACCCTTCATCAGAGAGGGGGATGGGGTGAGGGTTCTGGAATAAATAGGGAGAGAGGGGGAGGCGGACCGAAGATGGAGAGAAAAGAAGATAGGTGGAGAGAGTAAAGGTGGGGAGGTAGGGAGGGGATAGGTCAGTCCAGGGAAGACGGACAGGTCAAGGAGGTGGGATGAGATTAGTCGGCAGATGGGGGTGCGGCTTGGGGTGGGAGGAAGGGATGGGTGAGAGGAAGAACCGGTTAGGGAGGCAGAGACAGGTTGGACTGGTTTTGGGATGCAGTGGGTGGAGGGGAAGAGCTGGGCTGGTTGTGTGGTGCAGTGGGGGGAGGGGACGAACTGGGCTGGTTTAGGGATGCAGTAGGGGAAGGGGAGATTTTGAAACTGGTGAAGTCCACATTGATACCATTAGGCTGCAGGGTTCCCAGGCGGAATATGAGTTGCTGTTCCTGCAACCTTCGGGTGGCATCATTGTGGCAGTGCAGGAGGCCCATGATGGACATGTCATCCAGAGAATGGGAGGGGGAGTGGAAATGGTTTGCGACTGGGAGGTGCAGTTGTTTGTTGCGAACTGAGCGGAGGTGTTCTGCAAAGCGGTCTCCAAGCCTCCGCTTGGTTTCCCCAATGTAGAGGAAGCCGCACCGGGTACAATGGATACAGTATACCACATTGGCAGATGTGCAGGTGAACCTCTGCTTAATGTGGAATGTCATCTTGGGGCCTGGGATAGGGGTGAGGGAGGAGGTGTGGGGGCAAGTGTAGCATTTCCTGCGGTTGCAGGGGAAAGTGCCGGGTGTGGTGGGGTTGGAGGGCAGTGTGGAGCGAACAAGGGAGTCACGGAGAGAGTGGTCTCTCCGGAAAGCAGACAGGGGAGGGGATGGAAAAATGTCTTGGGTGGTGGGGTCGGATTGTAAATGGCGAAAGTGTCGGAGGATGATGCGTTGTATCCGGAGGTTGGTAGGGTGGTGTGTGAGAACGAGGGGGATCCTCTTGGGGCGGTTGTGGCGGGGGCGGGGTGTGAGGGATGTGTTGCGGGAAATACGGGAGACGCGGTCAAGGGCGTTCTCGATCACTGTGGGGGGAAAGTTGCGGTCCTTAAAGAACTTGGACATCTGGGATGTGCGGGAGTGGAATGTCTTATCGTGGGAGCAGTTGCGGCAGAGGCGGAGGAATTGGGAATAGGGGATGGAATTTTTGCAGGAGGGTGGGTGGGAGGAGGTGTATTCTAGGTAGCTGTGGGAGTCGGTGGGCTTGAAATGGACATCAGTTACAAGCTGGTTGCCTGAGATGGAGACTGAGAGGTCCAGGAAGGTGAGGGATGTGCTGGAGATGGCCCAGGTGAACTGAAGGTTGGGGTGGAAGGTGTTGGTGAAGTGGATGAACTGTTCGAGCTCCTCTGGGGAGCAAGAGGCGGCGCCGATACAGTCATCAATGTACCGGAGGAAGAGGTGGGGTTTGTGGCCTGTGTAGGTGCAGAAGAGGGACTGTTCCATGTAACCTACAAAGAGGCAGGCATAGCTGGGGCCCATGCGGGTGCCCATGGCCACCCCCTTAGTCTGTAGGAAGTGGGAGGAGTCAAAAGAGAAGTTGTTGAGGGTGAGGACGAGTTCAGCTAGGCAGATGAGGGTGTAGGTGGAGGGGGACTGGTCGGGCCTGCGGGACAGGAAGAAGCGGAGGGCCTTGAGGCCATCTGCATGCGGAATGCAGGTGTACAGGGACTGGACGTCCATGGTGAATATGAGGTGTTGGGGGCCAGGGAATTGGAAGTCCTGGAGGAGGTGGAGGGCGTGGGTGGTGTCATGGATGTAGGTGGGAAGTTCCTGGACCAAAGGGGAGAAAATGGAGTCCAGATAGGTGGAGATGAGTTCGGTGGGGCAGGAGCAGGCTGAGACGATGGGTCGACCAGGGCAGGCAGGTTTGTGGATTTTGGGAAGGAGATAGAAACGGGCCGTGCGGGGTTGGGGAACAATGAGGTTGGAGGCTGTGGGTGGGAGGTCCCCTGAGGTGATGAGGTCGTGAATGGTGTTGGAGATGATGGTTTGGTGCTTGGGTGTGATCGACGGGGCGGTAGGAGGTGGTGTCGGAGAGTTGGCGTCTGGCCTCGGCGATGTAGAGGTCATTGCGCCATACTACCACTGCGCCACCCTTGTCTGCGGGTTTGATGGTGAGGTTGGGGTTGGAGCGGAGGGAGCGGAGGGCTGCCCGTTCTGCGGGGGAGAGGTTGGAGTGGGTGAGAGGGGTGGAGAGGTTGAGGCGGTTAATGTCTCGACGGCAGTTGGAGATGAAGCGGTCGAGGGAGGGTAGGAGGCCTGGGGGTGGTGTCCAGGAGGAGGACTTGTGTTGGAAGCGGGTGAAGGGGTCAGTGGAAGGAGGGTTAGGTTCCCGGTTGAAGAAGTAGGCATGGAGGCGAAGACGGCAGAAAAACTGCTCTATGTCCAACCGTGACTGGTATTCGTTGATGTGTGGTTGTAGGGGGTCAAAGGTGAGCCCCTTACTAAGGACTGACCGTTCGTCCTCAGTCAGTGGGAGGTCTGGGGGGATGGTGAAGATGCGGCAGGGCTCAGTGTGGCTGTCTTCTCTGGGGTTGCTGGCTGTTGAGGTTGTGGGTGGAGCGATGAGGTCGTCGGCCATGGGCGGGGTTCCGTCGGCGTCGGCCGTGGTCGGGGTTCCACACCTCCTCCCTCACCCCTATACCAGGCCCCAAGATGACATTCCACATTAAGCAGAGGTTCACCTGCACATCTGCCAATGTGGTATACTGCATCCACTGTACCCGGTGCGGCTTCCTCTACATTGGGGAAACCAAGCGGAGGCTTGGGGACCGCTTTGCAGAACACCTCCGCTCAGTTCGCAACAAACAACTGCACCTCCCAGTCGCAAACCATTTCCACTCCCCCTCCCATTCTCTGGATGACATGTCCATCATGGGCCTCCTGCACTGCCACAATGATGCCACCCGAAGGTTGCAGGAACAGCAACTCATATTCCGCCTGGGAACCCTGCAGCCTAATGGTATCAATGTGGACTTCACCAGTTTCAAAATCTCCCCTTCCCCAACTGCATCCCTAAACCAGCCCAGTTCGTCCCCTCCCCCCACTGCACCACACAACCAGCCCAGCTCTTCCCCTCCACCCACTGCATCCCAAAACCAGTCCAACCTGTCTCTGCCTCCCTAACCGGTTCTTCCTCTCACCCATCCCTTCCTCCCACCCCAAGCCGCACCCCCATCTACCTACTAATCTCATCCCACCTCCTTGACCTGTCCGTCTTCCCTGGACTGACCTATCCCCTCCCTACCTCCCCACGTATACTCTCTCCACCTATCTTCTTTACTCTCCATCTTCGGTCCGCCTCCCCCTCTCTCCCTATTTATTCCAGCTCCCTCTCCCCATCCCCCTCTCTGATGAAGGGTCTAGGCTCAAAACATCAGCTTTTGTGCTCCTGAGATGCTGCTTGGCCTGCTGTGTTCATCCAGCTTCACATTTTATTATCTGTCATCATGTGTTTATCCACAATAGTATAGCTGGAAATGTGCTGTACAGCCCTTGGAAAAAGCAAGTTTCAACTTCATAAAAGCACAAGACACAACTTCTGTTCCATATGGTGTAGATTAAAAGCTGCTCACAGCTGAAAACCGAATATACATGAGCTGCTGTTGTGAAACAGCAGTTGCAGAACTGCATTCCATTATAAACTGGTTGAGCTAACAATTCTCCATCCTTTCCACAAACACTCCTCACACTCAGGTGTGCAAAAGCAGTCAAGGAGATCACGCTAAAAAGAATTTTGTATTTAGTTAGTACTTTCATGCCATGCAAAACTTTTGTCGCCAATGAGGTAATTGTGAAACATAGTCACTGTTGCAATGTAAAGAACACAACAGCCAATTTTCACACATGAACTCCCACAAACAGCAAGGTGGAAATGTCTAGATAAGTTATTTTTGTGTTGTTTTTGAAAGGATAAATAATAGTCAGGATGCCCAGGGCAGCTCTATATTAAAACACATCCAGCTGAGAAGGCAGGCGAGGCCATGTTTTAAGATCTTTTCTGGAAGTTGTTAACTCTGAAAGTGCATGTGTTCCTTCAGCAATGCACTGGAATATCAGCCTTAAACTTTGAGCTAAAGTTGTGGAGTTGGACTGGAACGAATAACCTTCTGACATCAGACAAAAAGCATTACCGGCTATGCCATGTTTGACATAGAGAAATGTCAACTATGAAGATTCTTGTTGTCTAAATGGGGAAACCAGTCTTTGTTTTGCAGCAGTGTCCTTACCTCTGAGACGGAACGCTCATGTTTCAGTCCCGACAGCTCCCAGAGATGTGTAATAACAGCTACAAACAGCTTGGTTATACAACCATATAGTTATACAACAGGAAACAGAACTTTCAGTCCAACCTGGCCATGTCAACCAGAGATTATAAACTGATATAGTCCCATTTGCCCATATCCCTCTATTCAACTAGCCATCCAGATGCCTTTTAAATGTGGTAACTGTACAAGCCTCCACCATTTCCTCTGGCAGCTCATCCCATACATGTACCACTCTTTGCATGAAAATGGTGACACTTATGTTCCTTTTAAATCTTTCCCCTCTGACCTTAAACTCACGCTGTCCTGACACTGGGCAAAAGACCTTGACTATTCACCCTATCCATGCCCCTCATGATTTTATAAACTTCAAGACAGCACCCCACCTCAGCATCTGACGGTCAAGTCTATTCAGCCTCTCACTATGACTCAAACCATCCAACCCTAGCAACATCATTATAAATCTTTACTGAACCCTTCCAAGTTCAACAACATTTTTCCTATAGTAGGGAGACAGGAATTGAATACCATGTTCTGAAAGAGGCCGAAACATTGTCCTGTACAGCCGTAACATGATATCCCAATACTTGTACTCAATGTTCTGACCAACAAAGGCAAGTGTGCCGAATGCCTTCTTCACCCCCCTCTCTACCAGTGACATGATTTCCAAGGAACTATGCACTGTACCCCTTGGCCTCTTTGTTCAGCAATACTCCCAGGACCCTGTGTGTAAGTCCTGCTCTGGTTTGCCTTACCAAAATGCAACACTTAATATTTACCTAAATTAAACTCCATCTGCCACTTCTTGGCCCATTATGAACAAGGTCCTGTTGTACCCTGAGAAAACCTTTTTCACTGTCCACTATACCAGCAATTTTGATGTCATCTGCAAACTTATTAACCATTCCTCCTACATTCACATCCAAATCATTTGCATAAATGACAAAAAGCAGTGGACCCAACATTACTCCTTGAGGCACATGACTAGTGAGTTAGAAAATATCCCAGGTAGGGAAATGGTTGAGTCAATCCAGCCCATCATCAAAAGCAATTCAAAGAATCAATGTCCACCACAACAGGCAGCAAAACATTCTAAAGACTCTATTGGAAACAAATATCCCCTTACTGAATGTTTATTCCCACTCTTTCGAAAAATATTTACTAATGAAAATGAATAATTGCTACGCTTATTTCGTCAAACTGCATGAAGGGAATGAAAGAAGACAGATTTGCATAGATATGAAGTCATGTACTTCCTCTGGACAACCCAAAGTACTTTGTTGTCAGTTAAACTTTTTGAGATTAGGTAGATCGAAAATTTAGAGTTGGATTGATGTATCTTTTTGTTAGGACAGTGAGTGTTACTTAGACACAATCAAATCAGCCATGGTGAAATGCTAGAAAATATCTGAAGGGCTAAATGGCCTACTGCTGTTCACAGAGCAATGGAAATGAATTTTACCAGAAATGCAGCAAACGTTGGAGATGATGAAACATTTTATTTCCTTTGATCAATTTTCAGAGGCCAAAATTGTACAGAAATCAAAAATCCTTGAAGTCTCCATAGTTAGGGGAACAGATAGGAGGTTCTGTGGGGACGAGAGAGACTCACAGTTGGTGTGTTGCCTCCCAGGTGCCAGGGTGTGTGATGTCTCTGATCGTGTTTTTGGGATACTTAAGGGGGAGGGGGAGTAGCCACAAGTCGTGGTCCACATTGGCACCAACGACATAGGTAGGAAGAGAGATGGGGATTTAAGGCAGAAATTCAGGGAGCTAGGATGGAAGCTGAGAGCTAGGATGAACAGAGTTGTTGTCTCTGGTTTGTTGCCTGTGCCATGTGCTAGTGAGGCGAGGAATAGGGAGAGACAGGAGTTGAACACGTGGCTACAGGGATGGTCCAGGAGGGAGGGTTTTGGATTCTTGGATAATTGGGGGTCTTTCTGTGGTAGGTGGGACCTCTACAAGCAAGATGGCCTTTACCTGAACCAGAGGGGTACCGATATCCTGGGGGGGGAAATTTACTAAGGCTATTCGGGTGGGTTTAAACTAATTCAGCAGGGGGATGGGCACAAAAATTATAGTTTATAGAAAAGGTTGAGAGTAGGGTGGTCCGAAATAAAGTTTCAGAGAAGTCAGATGGCACCGGCAAGCAAGAAGTTAGTTTGAAGTGTGTCTACTTCAATGCCAGGAGTGTCCGGAATAAGGTGGGTGAACTTGCAGCATGGGTTAGTACCTGGGACTTCGATGTTGTGGCCATTTCGGAGATATGGATAGAGCAGGGGCAGGAACGGTTGTTACAGGTTCCGGGATTTAGATGTTTCAGTAAGAACAAAGAAGATGGCAAAAGGGGCGGAGGTGTGGCATTGTTGGTCAAGGACAGTATTATAGTTGCAGAAAGGATGTTTGGGGACTCGTCAACTGAGGTAGTATGGGCTGAGGTTAGAAACAGGAAAGGAGAGGTCACCCTGTTGGGAGTTTTCTATAGGCCTCCGAATAGTTCCAGAGATGTAGAGGAAAGGATAGCAAAGATGATTCTCGATGGGAGTGAGAGAGAATATTGACTGGGAACACTATAGCTCGAGTACTATAGATGGGTCAGTTTTTGTCCAGTGTGTGCAGGAGGGCTTCCTGACACCGTATGTAGATAGGCCAACAAGGGGCAAAGCCACATTAGATTTGGTACTGGCTAATGAGCCTGGCCAGGTGTTAGATTTGGAAGTAGGTGAGCATTTTGGTGATAGCGATCACAATTCTGTTCTGTTTACTTTAGTGATGGAAAGGGATAGGTGTAAACCACCGGGCAAGAGTTATAGCTGGGGGAAAGGCAATTACGATGAGATTAGGCAAGATTTAGGGAGCATAGGATGGGGAAAGAAACTGCAGGGGATGGGCACGTTAGAAATGTGGAGCTTATTAAAGGAAAAGCTCCTGTGTGTCCTAGATAAGTATGTACCTGTCAGGCCGGGAGGAAGCTATAGAGCTCGGGAGCCGTGGTTTACGAAGGTGGTGGAATCTCTGGTCAAGAGGAGGAAGAAGGCTTATGTTAGGATGAGATGTGAAGGCTCAGTTAGGGCACTTGAGGGCTACGAGGTAGCCAGGAAAGACCTAAAGAGACTGCTCAGAAGAGCCAGGAGGAGACATGAGAAGTTGTTGGCGGAGGATCAGGGTAAACCCTAAGGCTTTCTATAGGTATTTAAGGAATAAAAGAATGACGAAAGTAAGATTAGGCCCAATCAAGGATAGTAGTGGTAAGTTGTGTGTGGCGCCAGATGAGATAGGGGAAGTGCTAAATGAATATTTTTCAACAGTATTCACTCTAGAAAACGACAATGTTTTCGAGGAGAATACTGAGATACAGACTACTAGACTAGGTGGGATTGAGGTTCACAAGGAAGAGTTGTTAGAAATCCTTCAAAGGGTGAAGATAGATAAGTCCCCTGGGCCGGATGGGATTTATCCTCAGATCCTCTGGGAAGCCAGGGAGGAGATTGCCGAGCCTTTGGCATTGATCCTTAACTCGTCATTGTGTACAGGAATAGTGCCAGATGACTGGAGGATAGCAAATGTGGTTTCCCTGTTCAAGAAGGAGAGTAGAGACAACCCTGGTAATTACAGACCAGTGAGCCTTACCTCAGTTGTTGGTAAAGTGTTGTAAAAGGTTATAAGGGATAGGATTTATAATCATCTAGAAAAGAATAAATTGATTAGGAATAGTCAGCACGGTTTTGTGAAGGGAAGGTCGTGCCTCACAAACCTTATTGAGTTCTTTGAGAAGGTGACCAAACAGGTAGATGAGAGTAAACCGGTTGATGTGGTGTATCTGGATTTCAGCAAGGCATTCGATAAGGTTCCCCACAATAGGCTATTGTACAAAATACGGAGGAATGGGATTGTGGGAGATATAGCAGTTTGGACCGGAAATTGGCTTGCTGAAAGAAGACAGAGGGTGGTAGTTGATGGGAAATGTTCATCCTGGAGACCAGTTACTAGTGGTGTACCACAAGGGTCGGTGTTGGGTCCACTGCTGTTTGTCATTTTTATAAATGACCTGGATGAGGGCGTAGAAGGATGGGTTAGTAAATTTGCAGACGACACTAAGGTCAGTAGAGTTGTGGATAGTGACGAAGGATGCTGTAGGTTGCAGAGAGACATAGATAAGCTGCAGAGCTGGGCTGAGAGGTGGCAAATGGAGTTTAATGCAGACAAGTGTGAGGTGATGCACTTTGGTAGGAGTAACCAGAAGGCAAAGTACTGGGCTAATGGTAAGATTCTTGGTAGTGTAGATGAGCAGAGAGATCTCGGTGTCCATGGACACAGATCCTTGAAAGTTGCCACCCAGGTTGACAGGGCTGTTAAGAAGGCGTACAGTGTTTTAGCTTTTATTAATAGAGGGATCGAGTTCCGGAACCAAGAGGTTATGGTGAAGCTGTACAAAACTCTGGTGCAGCCGCCCTTGGAGTATTGTGTACAGTTCTGGTCACCGCATTATAAGAAGGATGTGGAAGCTTTGGAAAGGGTGCAGAGGAGATTTGCTAAGATGTTGCCTGGTATGGAGGGAAGGTCTTACGAGGAAAGGCTGAGAGACTTGAGTATGTTTTCATTAGAGAGAAGAAGGTTGAGAGGTGACTTAATTGAAACATATAAAATAATCAGAGGGTTAGATCGGGTGGATAGGGAGAGCCTTTTTCTTAGGCTGGTGATGGCGAGCACGAGGGGGCATAGCTTTAAATTGAGGGGTGAAAGATATAGGACCGATGTCAGAGGTAGTTTCTTTACTCAGAGAGTAGTAAGGGAATGGAACGCTTTGCCTGCAACGGTAGTGGATTCGCCAACTTTAGGTACATTTAAGGCGTCATTGGATAAGCATATGGAAGTACATGGAATAGTGTAGGTTAGATGGGCTTGAGATCGGTATGACAGGTTGGCACAACATCGAGGGCTGAAGGGCCTGTACTGTGCTGTAATGTTCTATGTTCTATGTTCTTAATTTTTAAATTCAACCAGCAAGCTCTTGCGCTCAGTATTTATTTAGTCCATGTGTTAATTGGCTTTTACCAACTCTTGTCCTTTGCTGATTATTACACCATAATATTAGCAGCCAGTTTTTCTTCATCAAGGTCACAGTGTCTTGTATAAACCTGATAAAGCTGTCCTGCCAAGATTCAATTCTCATTAGGTGAATGAAACACCATCTTGGATCTGAGCCAGCACATAGAGCTCTATCTGTCTGTCTTTCCTCACCGTTCCTGAACCAAGTATGCAGACAGCGACAGGCACAATAAGCTCGTCATCATGCTTGCCCTTGTCCCTGACCCTTACAAAGTAGCGAGTGGGCACGCTGGGTATTTTAGGTGATGGGTCTCTTATAATAAGATTTGTTTTCCATTTTGCAAAAACTGGATGTAGAAATGGCCAGCTTGTCAGAAAAGGCTTCTGAAATAAAATTATAAAATGGATCAGTAAAGCCGAAAAGACATATGAATGACCTTAGAAATAAATAAAAATAACTGAACACACGAGCTAGTAAAACTTTTATTAGTGGCATTTTTCATCTCTTTTGATTATATTCCAAAAAGGAATAATACAACACTAATGAAGCCTCTGATAATGCATTGTATGCAGGCAGTCGCTGTCTATACTTGGACCAGTGCCATACTGGTGACCATGGCGCATATCTCCTGCACTGTTGATTTATGAGTACCCGCAGTTCAAATAATCCAGCTCTCTGAATGACGCAGGAATCAGTCAGCAAAATTGTGGCAAACTGCCAATTATAAATGCCTCTTAAAGCTGCCGTTGCTCTGCAACATCTTTCTGTTTTGAGTAGGGAGCTACCAGCTGTGGTAAGATACTTATTTCCCAGTGGAGCCAAATGTTTTGTTCGTCTGCTTCATTTTTGTTTGTCCCAGTTCCCACCCTTTAATGAGAACCTGATTGAAAAGATTGTCTCCTTAAATTAGGAAAGGCCTAAGACACTGAGTCTCCTCCAAATCCAGCAGGTACTTTGTAATTTAAAGAGTGAAAAAAGAAACAACTGCAGATGTTGTAAATCAGAAACAAAAACAGAAGTTGCCAGAAAAGCTCAGCAGGCCTGGCAGCATTTGTGGTGAGAGATCAGAGTTAACATTTCAGGTCAAATGACCCTTCCTCAGAGCTAATTCTGAGGAAGGGTCACTCAACCCAAATTGTTAACTTTGATTTCTCTCCACAGATGCTGTTAGGTCTGCCGAGTTTTTCCACAAATTTAAACAGTTAACCATGCATTAGAGTGAGTCCACAGTTTTATAATGAGGTATTTTATTCTTTGTAACCATTCTACCTTCTTTGCAATTAAGACAGACTAGGTTTTGTTTCCTTTCTTAAACCCTAAAGACTGGATTTTACAGCCCCAACCCAACTCCCTCACCCCGCCCCACAATTGTATAAACGAGACAGAGCGTGGCTTGTAAAATAAAGCACGTGGTCTTCCCATCCAACCCAGCCTGTTGTCCATTTTACAATTCTCCGAGAGGCACTAAGCAGTCTGCCCACACTTGGACCGCTAAAAGGCTTCATTCCTCCTCTGCATGTGGCAAGGGAAGGCTGTTTGGTGCCACTGTCTGGTGCTACATTGGGCAGAAGTTGGCATGGTGGTAATATTGTGAGATTAATTGCCAAGAGATCCAGGCTGATGGTCTGAGGACCTAAGCCCAAATTGCATCATGGCAGCTGCTGGAATTTCGATCCAAATAATCAAAAAATGGAATTGAAAAGTTTGTCTCAATAACCAAGAAACTATCATAGACTGTTGTGAAGACCACTTCTGCTTCATAAATACCCTTCATGGAAATAAATTTGCTTGCCCTACCCATTCTGACCTATGTGTTACTCCAGACCAGCAATGTTGTAGTTGATTCTTAAGTATCCTCTGAAAACAGCCCAGGCCAGCCATTCAGTGTAAGGGCAATTAAAGGTCACTTTGCCAGTGACAGCCACTTCCCATGAAAGAATTTTTTTAAAAACATGGTGAGCGGGTAAGGATTAGTACCTTCTGCACCCAGATTCGTGTTCTCAAAGGCACAGCGATGGCCCAGTAGTGGTATTATTGCTTGACAATTAATCCTGAAACTCAGCGAAAGTTCTGGGGACTTGGGTTTGAATCCCAACACAACAGATGGTGGAATTTGAATTCAGTAAAGGAATCTGGAATTAAGGATCTATTGACGACCATGAAACCATTGTTGATTGTCAGGGGGAGAAAGAGCTATCTGTTTCATTAATGTCCTTTAGGGAAAGAAATGACCATCCATACCCGGTCTGGCCTTCAAGTGACTCCAGACCAACAGCAATGTAGTTGACCTGGTAATTAGGGATGAGCAAAAAGTATTGGCCTAGCCAGTGATGTCCACATCCCATAAGTGAATTAAGGAAAAAGCCTACCCTACTTTAACCATGCTTATAATGCTCTTGAAAACCTCTTATTGGGGTCTGCCAATCAGGCCCATTGGTTTACTTTGATGGCCAAGCTCCATCAATTCTTCTCAAGAAAGAGCTGCACTCCCAGCAATGTCCAGCATACAAATCCAGAACTGATTGGATGGCAGCTTTCCAAGGTGAGATTCCCTCCCAGATGCAGCAGAACTCACCCTGAACTCCTTTTGCCAGAGTAAAATTGGCTGCGGGCTAGTCGACTTTTTGGGTCAAAATATGCCTGATTTTCCAATCCAAGGTGGGACCGGGGGAAAAGGAAACTATAGCATTAGATAAATCGAGCCTACATCATATGTTAGTTTGATGGGTTGTGAAGGAGAATGACTTTGTTCTACGAGGATGTTAACATCTGAAAGGGTTAATGCTGAGGAGTGCTGTCAGCATGATAGCATATGGGTTTCTGGGGAGAACTGCTAGTGACCTTGAAACAGTAAAACTAATATCCAGGCCCTTACCGTTGTCTCTGTAACCACATCCATCACAACAATGCAACCTGCAACTAGCTGCTAATGTGCAATAAAATTCCTCTTTTTCAATACAAGGGCCTCTTCTAGTTAGATCAGTGAGTGTTATTTTTGTCTACCACACTACACCAAGTAGGCTCTGTAGATCCTTACACATAAAAAGGATAGTGGCAGCAAACCATTGGATATGGTGAGGCACAGACTCAGTTCGATTCAACCTTTAACTACAATCAGAGCCATTCAAACCACAAAAGGCACCGAGTCCCAATTGCCCAGTTATAGCACGATCTTAGTAGGTAAGCTATCACTTGCCTCAACACTCTGAGGCCAGAGCTGCTACTCCTGATCAATATACATAGCTAGTAATGTACATGTGTGTGTACCTATTCAATGCAACATCAGACTTATTAGTGATGTCAATTTCTCCCCTACCATAATCATCGATGCTCACAGTTGTGCTCAAGGATACCTTATGTCAACAGGTCAGAAGCCCACGATATCATGGGTGCCTTTGCTCTTAATTCCAAACATTTTTTTTTACAAAGCTGGGCTGCTACAGAGACAAAATATTTCCAAATGTAAATTCAGTGGCTGAAATAGGAAGAAAAAACTATGTGGAACCAATGCAATTTAATACAAACTGTCAAAAAAACTTCAAAGAAATCAGTTATGAAGAAGGACTTGAAACATTAACTCTGATTTCTGTCCACAGATACTGCCAGACCCTGCTGAATTTCTCCAGCAATCTCTGTTTTGCGGTGCTTCAAAGAGATTAGACTGTGATCTGCTGTGACTAAAAAGGCACTGATGTTCAGAGAAGCCCCTGAATGACAAACCGTTGCCTGCAGATTGTGGCCAAACTGCAAACATCCCATTTTGTGGTTTTCACTTTGAAGAATAGACAAGGACAGAGGCTAAAAGCCAGATTAAACTCTACTGGGGGCTGGGGGAAGGGGGGAGGAGCGAGAAGGGGATGCAGGAGGCTGGAGGTTGGTTGGTGGGACTAAACATTGTTGTTTAGACCAGTCTGGGTTTGAGATTTAACAACACTTTGAAGATCACAGTTGAGGAGCTATGCCCTGGGCACACCTGCGCTGCAGGTTCAGATGTTCAGCTACTCTGAGATCTAGAAGTCAGCTGGCTAGCTGCCTGGTCAAGAGAAAAGTGAATAATAAAAGGATGTTGTCTCGCCCTGAATGCTGGAATTCAATCATGGTTGGACGAATGCAGAAATACCAAGTTTCCACAAATCCGTAAAACATAGGATCATGAAATTGACTGCTCAATGTCCAATATCATCATTACTAGTAACCTCACCTGCAACAACCACAAAGTGCAGGAATCTGCTCTTCCCAAACAATTCAGAGACTTAACTAATTACATGTTTTATATCTTCTAAACTTTTGGACTCAACTTTTATTTCTAACATATATGTATGTGAATTGTGTCTGTAATTCTTCTTGCTTTTACTAATGAATAAACTCAATCTTTTTGTTAATTCAAGAAAACCTGGTTAAATTGTTTCCATTTAAAGCATAAGTTCATTGGATCTGGGAGAAAGACATCTATAAGGGAAAGGATCCTATTTAAATTAACGTTGTTGTAACGAACAGAGGAGTTGGATGAATAAAGGAGAGTCGGTTCATTTCTTCCCAACTTTATAATTGGGGCTGTCCAATGTGGAACTGTAAAGAATTAGGGAATGCATCCTGAGATCTGTCGTAACAGATGTCAAAAACAAGTGGTCAGTGTTAGCCCTAACTGAGATAATTCTACAGGGATTTTCCATCACAAGTCACTCTTTACTTACAAATGAACAGTCCGTTACTATAGGCCTGCCTCACACAGATTCAGGCACCAGAGTATCAGTATCCCTGACATTCAGCCCTTTTATTTCAGCCAAGGCTTCCTGATTGGACCACATTAACAGCCCCAATCAGGGAACTCATATTCTATGTTGTCTGGCAGGCTGAAATCATTACAATCACTGCACTGCTAACACGTAAAAGGGTGTTTTTTATTACTTATGTGTGATTAAGTATCAAGGTTAATATGCAGTAGGCTATATTTGTGTTTGGAGCTGATTTGTGCATTGGTAACTGTAAATAATAGTTTTAATCCAGACTTAATAAATACTGTAGTCAGCCTGATTCTTAGCTGATTGGAGGAGTGTGTGTGAGGGTAGATGGGAAGTAGTAGATATTCAGTTTGGATAACGCAAGATTCTCATTGATAACTGCATCAGAAATTATGGAGCTGTATGGTGAATTTGAGGGATCTGGGGCAAAGAAGTCACTGGTATAACTGAATCTGAAGGGATCGAATTTGCAATAGCTGCTACCTGAATAAGGAGCTGCTAATTACTGTCACACCTCACACATGAATTTAAGATTTTTAAGTTCATAATGGAAATGGAAAGACTGAAACACAGGGCACTGTAATTCTATCTTAATAAAGGGACTGCAGAAAAATGGAAGTTGCAGGAAACATTTTAAAGGGAAGTGAGGATGCAACGCTCAATTTACCTTAAGGAAAATAATTCAATTTAAATTGCAGAGATGCTAAGCTTAATTGAACATACCAGAACTAAGATTGATAGAGTTGCTAACCAGAGTTATATGAAATTAAGGAATGTGGATGGGGTTAACACATAAATCAGTCATGATCCTACTGAATAATAGAACACTCCAGGGGCTGAATGGCCTGAAATTCCAATGTTCCGAAGTGCAATAGACCTGTTACCTTTGTAAAATAACCCAGGGATCGTGAGATTTTTGTTCTTGATGCCCTGTCCACTGGCCAATAGTGATCTGTGTAACTATAACAATGAAAGGCAATTTAGTCAGTGCAGCTGATGCTTAGTGACACTGGTATCAAAAGGATTGACAAAGGACTAACCATTCCCAGGAAATTACTCTGGCTGTGTGAATAACGTTTCAATGTTGATATGGTCAATCTGGCTAAAGGAACAAAAGACAAGTTTAAAAAATTAGCTTATTTTATCCATAATTTAAATATTCCAATCTGTGCTGTATTGGCAAAATTTCATAAAATTTACAAACACATTTGAACAAAGGGGTTTCATACTGGCTGGTGGTCCATAGAAGATTCCTTCCACTTAATAAAGGACAGTATGCAGCCTGTCATCTGTCACTTTTGAATCATGATATCAGCTAAAGAGAACAATGTACTGGGCATAGTAACTGAAAGTGAAGCAGTTCACCCACATAAGGATGTTGAGGAAGGGAATTCTGCAACAAGCTTCACTCTGATGAATAATGTTTAACGCAGTCTCCCCACATTACAGAGGCTGTTTCAAGAAGCTTCAGGCTGTATACAGTGCAGTTAAACCATGCGTTGTGAATCAGATGATTACTTCTGTCTTGCATGCAATATATCCTGCAGCTATCATTTTACAGAATCTATACATACTAAGCGATAGATGATTCATTAGTAGCTGCTGCGGCTGCATAGTAATGGGGTTGGGAGTGATCGAGAGCTCGGAAAGTGATAACGAGTTTTGAAAATTAGAGGCATTTTTCTCATCACTCGTTTTGTCGCTGATATTTTCTACATGAAGTTGCCTTCCAAAACTCAGATATGATTTCTACATTTTGAAACAGAGTTAGTTTAGAAATAGGACCATCATGTTCTTTTTTATTACGTTCCAAGGTGAAAGAGAAAGAGAGAATCTGTGTTGCAGTGATACATTTTCAGCACCACCGACTGAGCTTTTTCTCAAATATTCCGTATTCCAACTTCAATTCTGTTTTGCTTCTGTTAACAACCCCTAGCACTTCTAACCCCTAACACTGGATGAGTAAACTGACTAGAAATATTTTATGGAGAACATGGGCCACTGAGAATTTCTGTGGAAGAGATAAATATATTTTTTGCGGTACTGCAACTGAATTTTTGCTTCAGTGTGTTACACCTAGGTATTAACTATAATATTGATCACAGCACTAATGAAGTGTAATATTGTTACTTTAGAATCCACATCACTGTACATTAGAGATGTTTGTACTGTTGATGGAAACCAAAACTAGGACTTGCAAATGTATGACAGTCACTGATGTAAGAGATTCAAGAGCAACACTTTTACGCAAAAGATTAAATGTGAAAAGTGCAAGTTTAGCAGAACAGCATGGATTAGGGAGCTGGTAAATGTAATAGTGAGAATGGAACGAAAGTAAACACTTTTACGGTTATATGGCAGGGTCCTGAGGATTGTTGTTGAACAGAAAGGCCTAGGGGTGCAGGTTCATAGTTCCTTGCAAGTGGCATCCCAATAGACAAGGTGGCGAAGAAGGTGTTTGGCACACTTAACTTCATTGGCCACAGCGATGAGTATGGGAGCTGGGACGTCATATTACAGCTGTACAAGACATTGGTAAGGTCACATTTGGAATAATGTATACAATTCTGGTCACCCTACTATAGAAAGAATGTTATTAAACTGGAAAGGGCTCAAAAAAGATTTACAAGGATGCTACCAACTCTGGAAAGTTCCAATTATATGGAGAGGCTGGATAGGCTGGGACCTTTTTTTCCTAAGGCCAAGGCTAAGGGATGACCTTATAGAGGTTTATAAAACCATGAGGGCCATAGATAAGGTGAATGACAAAGGATTTTTCACTAGGGTAGGAGAGTTCAAAACTGGGGGGCATATTTTTAAGGTGACAGCACGAAGGTTTCAAAAAAAAGATGACGGGCAACTTATTTCTGCATATAGTGGTTTGTGCCTGGAATAAACTATCAGAGGAAGTGGTGGATGCAGGTACAGTTTCTTTACTTATTAGAGGGTATCTTGAATAGGAAATGTTTAGAGGGATATAGGCCAAGTTTAATTCCGGAACACAGTTGGCATGAACTGGTTGATCCAAAGAGTCTGTTTCCATGTTTTAGACTCTGTGACTGGCAGTGATGGTATAAGGGAGATATACATGCAGAATATGCATTAATGGTAGGAATGAATAGCAAAAAATAACTCATTTAAAACAAAGGGCTTCAGATGCTAGAAATCTGAAACAACAACAAAAATTGCTACAGAAACTCAGCAGGTCTGGCAGCATCTGTGTAAAGTAAACAGAATTACCATTTAGAGTTCAGTGACCCTTCTTCAGAACTCGGAAAATAACTCAGCTCTGATGAGAGAAAACCCAAAGCAGACAAGACACTGGACGATGGAAGAGGTGGAGGACAGTGTTATGGCCAGAAGTTATTCTTTGGTGCTGCTCCCACAGTTACTTTGACTACACCTCCTCACACTCTACTTCTTGTAGGGACAAAACTGTTTTCTCCCTGTTTCTTTGATTTGCTGGATTTGTTCTGACAATGTCACTTTTCACAGGCCTGTTTCTGAAATGTCTTCCTTGTTTGATAGGGCTCTCAGCCAAGTGGGAACCATTTCTCACACTTACGCCCTCACATCTTCCCTTTCTCTCCAGAACAACAGAAGTGTTTTCCTTTTGTCTTCACTTTCCACCTCACCAGCCTTTTCATTCAAAGGATTATCTTCAGTCATTCTTGCCACCTCCAGCAGGATGCCACCACCAAAAAGACTTTCCCTTCTACTGTCAGCACTGCAGAGGAACTATTCCCTCAATGACATCCTGGTCACCTCCTCTATCACTTCGAACACCCCTTCATCCCCCCATAATACCTGTCTAGGTACTTTCAGAACGTGTAATGTTTGCCACTTCACTTTCTCCCTCCTAATTGTCCAAGGTCTCAAATACAACTTGCATGTGAAGCATCAAGTTACTTGTACTTCATTCTCTCTTGTCTTTCTCTATCCATGCAGTCTCCTCTATATTGGTGAGATGACAAGTAGACTGACTTGTCCTCTGTGTGAATGACCCCAGCCTTCCAGTTCCTTGTAATTTCAGTCTATAATTTTTCTCAGTTCCAATGGTACCCAATACAAACTTGAGGAACAGCATCCCGTATTCTGCCCAGGATGATACAGCCTTCAAGTTTCAGCATTGAGTTCAACAACTTCAGATTCAATGTTCTCCCTTTTGATTAAGCCTTATTCACCAACACACCCAAAAGTGTCTTGTTTGTAAGGGTTTGCTCTTAGCAGAGCTGCTCGATATTTTGCTGTTAATACCTACTAGAAATCTATGTCTCTTTTTTATCATTAGAACTCCCATTGCCTTTTGTTCTGGGTGCCTTCAACGTCAGTTCCAGTTGGTTCTCCTCTCTCTGTCAACAGAATACATACTATCATTCTGCAACCCCTTCATTTCCGAAATCATATTAGACTTGGAACATTCACTCTTTCTAAGTTCACAGATATTGACAGACCTGCTGAGTTTCTCCAACAATTTCTACAGGTATTTTAGAACAGTGGCTGCAGGCAAATTGGATCAGATCTGACTAAGGCCAATTTGTTTTTTAGCCGGACCTCTTTGATGATCTTGTTTCCTGACAACACTGATCTAATCTGAATTCTCAATCTGCTTTGTCCCCTTCGTTTGCAGAGCTATAGTCCTCGTGCTGCTTCTTCTTTGGCCCTTGAAATGTTTGTACTGAATCTTTGAATAGTCAACTCTGAGTAGAATTTTACTCCAAAAAATCTGTTTTCCCTGTACTTGACTTTTTCCAGTGTGTTCATCCAATGGAAGTTTGCAAAATTCGACTGTGTCACCAGTGCTGATAAAACCGTGCATAAGTCATAAATTATCTGTTGATATCAAAGGTCACTTGAGAAAACTCAATGCAGTAATTTTTTAGAAAGGACAGTATGGCAAGCCACAACAGTGAACACGTTCCAAGAATCATCAAATCATTTGTTTTGTAGCTTTGCAACAAACTCAACCAAATCGTTAAATGAATTCTTACAGTGAAGGTTAATTCCTAATGCATAATCCCAGAGGGGAGTAGTGCTGAGTAGAAAGAACGTAGCAGAGGAGGAAAGTCATGATGTTTGAAGTACTATCTTTGTCCAATGCTCTGCACACGTGCACCACTCCACATACGGGCATGGCACTAAAATGCACTTACAATGACAGGTAAAACTCCAACATGGTTGCATGCTGAAAGAGGCTCAAGAAATGAAATCGTCTCCTGTTCTCGAGGAGATAATGAGAACTGCAGATGCTGGAGAGTCCAAGATAACAAAGTGTGAAGCTGGATGAACACAGCAGGCCAAGCAGCATCTCAGGAGCACAAAAGCTGACGTTTCAGGCCTAGACCCTTCATCAGAGAGGGGGATGGGGAGAGGGTTCTGGAATAAATAGGGAGAGAGGGGTAGGTGGACCAAAGATGGAGAGAAAAGAAGATAGGTGGAGAGGGGAGTATGGGTGGGGAGGTGGGGAGGGGATAGGACAGTCCGGGGAGGACGGACGGGTCAAGGAGGCGGGATGAGGTTGGTAGGTGGGAAATGGAGGTGCGGCTTGAGGTGGGAGGAGGGTTTAGGTGAGAGGGAGAACAGGTTAGGGAGGTGGGGACGAGCTGGGCTGGTTTTGGGATGCAGTGGGGGAAGGGGAGATTTTGAAGCTTGTGAAGTCCACATTGATACCATTGGGCTGCAGGGTTCCCAAGCGGAAGGTTCCTGCAACGTTCGGGTGGCATCATTGTGGCACTGCAGGAGGCCCATGATGGACATGTCGTCTAAGGAATGGGAGGGGGACTTGAAATGGTTTGCGACCGGGAGGTGCAGTTGTTTATTGCGAACCAAGCGGAGGTGTTCTGCAAAGCTGGTTCTCACCTGTTTTAAGTTTGAATTAAAAATGAGATTGAAATGTGCATTGAAGATAACGGAGAACTGTTGGTGGAGATTGTTGGAGCCATCCACATCATAAATTGCAGAAGGGCCAGCAGCTGTGAATGTAAAACAATAACACTAAACAATGTTCATGTCTTATTCATGACGGTTTTAGTGCTGTGGCCATAGGAATAACTGAAATGCTTCAAAAGGACAGCTATGGAGAAAGTGGGTACAATTCAGTAACACCACAGCCCGTTGGACTTTGAAGAGGGAAGGAAGGTTGGAGATGGATTTGTAACTTATAAGGCCAGAAGGGTCATGGTTTGGCTTGAGGAAGGGGGATTGATATACTTTTGAAAGAGAGAGGAACCGTGACTGGGGAGGAATCATGATGTACAGTATAATGTCAGATTGAGATCAGAATATTAGGCTGGCAGGTCAGAGAGGCCCACAGAGTGGGAATGAGGCAGAGTAACAGAGACAAAGGCAGAGAGAAGGAGAGACTGAAGTCAAGGTTTAGGGGGTTTACAAAGAATAGGACATGGGGTTTTCTTTACCCTTCGTAATGATTCTGGAAACTAATGGCAGGGAAGCATGAAGTTTACTGCAGTTTAATATGGCCCAATGTAGATTAGTATTACACTCAGAATGGGGGGAATTAAGTCATTGAGAGTCGGGGAGGGATATTGTTGTAATAATACTGCAAGTGATAGCTTGTGAGCCTTGGTGGAGGTGTGTGCAGCAGCAGAGATACCATAAGTCCAAGGTAGCAGAGAAATGCTTGAAGCCACTCCCCTGATGGGGAAGGTGATTGATGTGCTTCCTACACTGCTGGGCTTTCCTGATGGCTAGGAATGTATTGGCCCAAGCGTCAACTTAAGTCCAGACAGATAGGGTCTGGTGTTGTGGCCTTCACTGCCTGTCCTGGAGAAATGGACACCCCACCTCTGCAAACCCCCCATCCACCAACACCTCTGGGTTCTCAAGTATGAAATCAGAACCTCAATTTTTCCATTTCTGCTAAGCAAAGGACAAATTTCACTGAGTGCACAACACAGCTCTGGGTTCTTGCCTAGGTACGCAATGACCTCTTAAAGATGATGCGTGCACTAGGAATGACCACCAAATCCAGGATATTGGAGTGGTGGTGAGTTCTTCCAACAATAATGAGTGGTAGAATCAAACTTGCATTGAACAAGGGGTCAAAAAGGGATGTGCTAGGTAGTTAATGAGGTAAGTTTGGGTAAATTACCTGAGAAAACTCATTAGGCCTCAAGGAGAGAAACACTCCATGAAATTCAACAAAAATTGTACTCAGGAAAACTATTATAAGACTGAGCCACATAGAGTATTGTAAACTACCAAGAATTATTGAACGAAGACTTTTTAAAAAATTGAATATGTAAAATAAGACTAGTCTAAGATATGAGCTAGTTGCATGCCTAGACTTTGCGGGTGCGTGGACAGTGAGACTGACCTGTGAAAAGAAATCTCCAGAAGATATTTCCATCTCAAATTTCTCCAGATCAAAATCACTGAAACTGGGGACACATAGGTTTAGCAATACGATTATTTATTACCTGGGCAGTTAAGATTTGGAGCAGTTGAAAAGATGGTCCTGTAGACAGAGGTCCAATCTAACGGTGAGGATGAAGGGAAAGACTCAGTTGGAGGATGGTGCCAATCATTTTCAGCTGCTTCATCAATGACTTTCCATGACCTCACCACTTAGCCACATTCATGACTTCCGAGATACTGAAACAATCTGTGCTCAAATGCAGTAGGAGATGGACAACATCAAGATTTGGGTTGACAACTGGCAGGTAATATTTGACACACATTGATCATTAATGACCATCTCAAGCAGGAGCGAATCTAACTATCACCCCTCATCTTTAATCATTTTACCATGACTGAATTCCCCATGATCATTACCCTGGAGCTTACCATTGGTCAGGAATTTTACTGGACTAGCCATGTAAGAACAGTGGCTACAAAAACAGGTCAGACTCTTGGTATGGGGAGACAATGGCCTCATGGTATTATCACTGGACTGTTGATGCAGACACCCAGACAATGCTCTGGGGATCCAGGCTCAAACCCCTGATGAAGGGTCTAGGCTAGAAACATCAGCGTTCCTGTTCCTAAGATGCTGCTTGGCCTGTTGTGTTCATCCAGCTCTACACCTTGTTATCTCAGATTCTCCAACATCTGCAGTTCCTACGATCTCTGATACAATTTGTGAATGGCTGTTTTTTTCAGCTGTACACTTGAATGGTCCCAAGTCCCTAATTAATGAAAATTAGAGGTACTGCTGACATTTAATGATTGACCATTCATCCATAAAAATTACCAGCTGATTTGAAATGATGTGAAGTTGTGATCCAAATATTGGAAAAATTGTTTGACGTGAACTGGAACTAGCTTACAGGAACAGGAGGCCATATAAAGTAACTTTGATGACAACACACCAGATGTTGAAAGTCAGTTATTGCACGAGAAAGAGTCAGCGATTGAGGAGACAGGAACATTTGGCAGACAGCAAAATCATGGGTATGCTAAAAGTGAACGACCTTCTGAAGGAAAACTTTACAGTGTTTGATTGCACCTTATAGGAGTAATGCATGACTGTAGCTCTCACATTAAATGAAACATAAATTGAATAATATGTTGCAAACTCTCCTGGAACCAAATCATAACTTGATTTCAGGAATTTTTGGATTATTAATGATATTTGTTTGCCAAATGACAAGTGTTGAACTGAGAAATGCCATCAATAATATATCATATGGAATATAGAAACATAGAAAATAGGCACAGGAGTAGCCTGCACCACCTTTCACTAGGATCATGGCTGATCATGCAATTTCAGAATCCCATTCCTGCTTTCTCTCCACACCCTTTGATCTCTTTACTTACAAGGGCCATGTTCAGCTCCCTCTTAGAACATAGAACAGTACAGGCCCTTCGGCCCATGATGTTGCGCCAAACTTTTACCCTAAACCTGAGGTCTATCTAACCTCCACCCCTACCTTATACTATCATCCATATGCCTATCTAATAGCCGCTTAAATGCCCCTAATGAGGCCGACTCCACTCCCCTCTCCGGAAATGCATTCCATGCCCCTACCACTCTCTAAGTGAAGAACCTACCTCTGATGTCTCCCTGATATCTACCTACCTCCTTTCGCTTTAAAACTATTTCCCCTCATAAAAACTACCTCCACTCTCGGAAAAAGTCTCTGTCTACTCTATCTATATTTCTCTTGAATATATCAAATGAACTGGCCCCAATAGCTTCCTGTGGTAGACAATTCCACAGGTTCACAATTCTCTGGGTGAAGTATTTCATCCTCATCTCAAACCTGAATGGCTACCCCTTATTGTCAGACTGTGACTCCTAGTTTTGGGCTTCCCCAATATCAGGAACCTTCTTCCTGCATTTAACCTGTCCAATCCCATCAGGATTTTATACGTTTCTGTGAGGTTCTGGCCTCTTTCTTTGAAATTCCAGTGAGTACCAGCTCATTTGATCCAGTCTTCCTTCATATGTCATATGTAAGTATGAAACAATCATAAAACATTATGAAGTACTAAATTGTTTTACTTCTCAGAATATCCAATTCTCCACAATTCTGCCACCAAGTTACTGTACAAAAACAATGCTGTGAGTTGCTTGGTTCCGTTTTAAAAATATTCCAAACAACTAGTGTTTCCCAGCAATAGATTTTCAGACTCCATTGTTCATTCACAGGGCAAAGGCTTTGCAGGCTAGGTCAGCATTTATTGCCCAGAAGACAGTTAAGAGTCAACCACATGGCTGTGGGTCTGGAGTCAGATGTAGGCCAGGCCGTGTAAGAATGGCAGTTTCGTTCCCTAAAGGATATTAGTGAACCAGATCAGTTTTCCCAACAATTGACTCACAGTCATCATTGGAGTTTTAATTCCAGATATTTATTGAACTCAAATGCCACTATCTGCTATGGCAGGATTCAAACCCAGGTCCCCAGAATGTTACATGGGTCCCTGGATTGACAGTCCAGTGATAATACCACTAGGCCATTCCTGGACTGGAGAGGTTGGTGTGAAGCTGTATGTAAAAGATGGTGTTCAAAAATCTAGACTCATTATTCATGGAATATTTGACTAAAGAATACAGAAGTGTCAAGTTTTGTGACACTGTAACATTCTTTTGCAAAATATTTGTATCAAATGTATCTTGGTAAAATAGAACTGCAATTCATGTGGGCATGCAAAGGCAAGCAGGATGCGAATAGGCGTTTCCACCATCCCGTACCCACAGTAACTGTGGAAGGTAGATCACAGGCCAGTGTAATGACTGGTCATGTCCTGTGAATGAAAATAAAGGAAAGTGTGCATCTTCCCTTTTGTCTTGCAGCCCAAAGATATTTTGAAAGAAGAAGACAATTTGTGCGTAATATTAACTCAATTCTTTTTACACTTGCAATTTAACACAGAACATCACATTCCACCCCTGTGGATCTCTGTCTTATGTTATAAATGCATAACATATCCTATTTATCCCTTGATAACAAAGTGTGGAGCTGGCTGAACACAACAGGCCAAGAGAATGCAAACAGTTAGTCAGCCCACCAAGCGATGCAATAACCACTTGAAGACGATGAAGGTGAACTCATTCCCCTCATTTTCCATTTGTTTTTTGATTACAACAGAGATTTTGGAATTAAATTGGTTGTATTTGCCAATTCAGTTGACTCTTAATTGTGCTGAATGGGCCTATTCTAATGACGTAGTCAAGTCACTTATGACACGTGGTAGCACCCTGGAAAGCAACCTCTTCCGTCATTGAAGATTTCATGTAAAGAAATATTCAAAGTTCCCCAATTTTCCTCATATTGAGAGAAAGCATGGGCCAGGTTTCTGTTCTGAATGAGAATACAGAAAAGCGTAACCTTTTCATGTACTTCCCTCATAGGTTCAAGTCCACCATGCTAGATAGATATGTCACAACACATCTGAACAAGTTGTACATACAAAGAATTAGACGTATTTTGTTTCAATTAAACAAATAAAGGATTTACTTTATTGCTAAAATTAATGCAGATAGAAACTTTAAAAGCAAGGAAATACTTAAAACTACGCACAAAGCACACACAAAGTTCAAGTTAAAAAGTAAAAGTGGTTAACTTTAGCCAAATTGGAATTAAATTTTAAAAATAAAAAAAAACAATCCATTGGCTGCAGATTCGGAGATGTTGGCCCTCTGGTTAGGCAGTTTGTCTGACTCTAACTCTAGAAACACTCCTTTGGAAATTGAAGTCTTATTGTAGAATTCTAATTGCTTGAAGGAATATAGGCACAAATCAAGCTCAACAAACAGACTTAGGTGGAACTCAAAAAGAAGCCGAACAGCTTTCCCTCATAGTTGTTGGTATATTCTGTCAGCCCTAGTTCCAGATCTGCATATAAGGCTTGATGGGTCATCACCTCTCTCTCACTGCCAGGAGGAGTTCAAAACTCCATTATATATTCCAGAAAGTAGCTTTGATGATCTCTGCCTCATTATATCAGCTATTATTTGTAATGGTCTAAACGATCGATTTTAATTTCCAAACAATTAATTTCTGTTCACATACTTTGAATCCCCAATTTTGAACTGGTAGGAGGGAATTTGTATATTTCTCTCTAGGGTTTATTATCCCTGATGGGATCATCATAGATCTTGAGTTCTCTATTCTGATGGAGTCAAATGTGGCTATATCATAATAGGAAATGGTGGGCCTTTTCTTTTTATATTTTGGGTAAAAGAATGTCTTTTCAAAAATGTCCAAAGTACAAGCCCAGGCAATAAATCAAAAGTTAAAATTTCACATGAGCAGGCCTTCATAACAGACACAAAACTAATCTACTCAAGTGACTGACTTCCAGCAGAATTTTCAACCACGGGAAGCAGTGAAGAATTCATTAATATTATTATTACAGATAACCCATTATTTTTATGCCAATTATCTGGGCACTTCTCATTTCACAGTTTTTCAATCATCCACTTCTTTTTTAAAATTGCATTCTAACTATCAATTTGTCTCAGTTGAATGAAGCTAATGTATTGTTGCACAGAGCGCGGTGGAAACAGATAAGAATCAACCTGTGCCAATGGTGGAAGTTTCTCTGAGAAGTACTAAAACTATTCTTTATGATTAAGTTCTTCAAACCAATTTATTGAGGGATCTGTGCGAATAGAATTTTCATTTGGTGGTAATGAGTGCCTGCTGTCACTCCACAGGAACACTGTTCAGTTTCCAGGATGAAAGAACTTTGAACTTTGAAAGACGTTCTGAAGAAGGGTCTAGGCCCAAAACATCAGCTTTGCCGCTCCAATGCTGCTTGGCCTGCTGTGTTCATCCAGCTCTACATTTTGTTATCTATGAAAGAACTTTGGTGCAGTTTTGTAAAAATGGTCAAATTCTCAAAGGAGTATTGAAAAACGTCCATCGGTTTACACAATGGTGTTCACCCCAGCATATTGTTTTTGCCAATTCAAATAGGTAAACCATCCAGTTGGTGTTGGTTTCTGGAAGAGTCGTTCATATAGAACTTAGAACATAAAACATTACAGCGCAGTACAGGGCCTTTGGCCCTCGATGTTGCACCGGCCTGTGTAACCAATCTGAAGCCCATCTAACCTATACTATTCCATTATCATCCACATGTTTATCCAAAGACCATTTAAATGCCCTTAAAGTTGGCGAGTCTACTATTGTTGCAGGCTGGACTTGTCATGGTCTTACTACTCTCTGAGTAAAGAACCTACCTCTGACATCTGTCCTATATCCATCACACCTCTGTTTAAAGCTATGTCCCTTTGTGCTCGCCATCACCAGCCGAGGGAAAAGGCTCTCACTGCCCACCCTATCTCATCCTCTGGTCATGTATGTCTTGTAAGAACAGGAAGTCTTGTTTGTCCAGCTGCTTGCAACCTCGTTTCAGAAATGTTTTTGTAGTTGGTTCATTTCTCCACTTGTACTGGCCCCCGTTTGGTTTCATTATTTGAATGCATATTGATGAAGAGCTTCGGATTATCTTGCAATTCCTCCACTCTAGACAGAACTTGAACATTGCTCATTGCATTTCCAATATTCCCCATTCATACTTCAGCTGCCAGGAGGCAGCCAGCTAGCTGATTTGGCTAAGATGTAGATCAACTTAACTTCAATATCAACTATTCTGGATGAGATAGACTTGGAGTCTTCCTACTTGCTCAGCTTAAACTAACATACTATGTCATATTGAAACAGTTCAGCAAATGATCTGCATTCAAGCAGAGAAGCCAAGAAGATTTATCCTGAAACAAGTTCCAATGAGTTTCCGTGAGCGATGTCCATCCTGAAGAGCTTTGTAACTAACTAATTCTTTTTGATATGGAATCATTGCTATAATATAAGATGCAATGTCATATTTAGCAATAGTTGCTATCACTCACCACTGTGAAGTTTTTAAATTCTCAGGCATACCATTAATTTAAGCTACCAAACAGCAAAGGAAAAAAAGATTGTTTAAATAGGTGGCCAAAATAAATTTGCAAGGAAGTAATGCTCAACCTAGAATGGAAGTCTATTATAACATGAATAAAAAGACCCAAGAAGTGAAACCACATTATATCTATAGATAGAAATTGGGGAGAGGGACAGAATTGGAAGGAAGCTGCGCAGAAGACATGTACCACTCCAAACACGGGCAAAGTAGGCTGAGAAGCACGACTTGATCAGGGAGAGATCACGCCTGAAAAAATAATCGAATGTTTCCAGGAGGTGACTAGGTATATAGAAGGGGGTAGTGGAGTTTATGTAGTCTACGTAGACTTCAACAAAGTTTTTGACAAGGTTTCACACCAGGGAGGTTAGACAAGGAAGTAAGAACACTTGTGGCCCAAGGCAATTTGGCAAATTGCTCCAAAATTACTCAGTAGCAGCAAACAGAAGGTAGTGCTCAAAGTTCATTTTTGTGACTGGATACCTGTGTACAATGACATCTCACAATGGTTGTAGCTGGGTCCCTTGCTGTTGGTAATGCACATGAAACATGAATATAGGAGGCATAATTGGTAAGATTGCAGATAGCATAAAAAAATTGGTGGTATGGTAAGCAGTGAGGGGGAAAGCCTGGGGGATCTAGGCTGGCCGGGTGGGCTAGACAGTGGCAAATGGAATTTAATCCTGAAGTGTGAGGTGATGCCTTTTGGAAGGACTAACAAGCAGGGGAGTATACATTGAATTTTAGGTGCCTAAGAAGTACAGAGGATCAGAAAGAGGTTGGCAAGCATGTCTACAGATCCTGGAAGGTAGAGGAAAGACAGACAAGATGGTTCAGAAGGTATATGGAATTCTTGACTGTATTAGTTGAGGCATTGAATACAAGATTGGGAAGGTTATGATGGAGCTATGTAAAACTTGTAGAAAATTTAGTTAGACCCCACCTGAAGTACTGAGTATAGTTCTGGTACTATACTAAGCGTGTGACTACACCACAGAGGGTGCAGAAGAGATTCACTCAGATATTGCCTGGGCTAGAACTTTTCAACTATGATGACAGACTAGATAGGTTGGAATTGTTTTCATCAGTATAAAGTGTACAAAATTATAAGGGGCATAGATAAGAAGATACCATTCCGTTTAACAGAGCTATTGATCACTGTATTTGTTTGAAGGGAAGGTCTTAGTGGATGGTGAAAGATATATTTAAGGTAAAGGGTAGGGAGTTTAGAAGGGATTTGAAGAAAATGTTTTTCATCGAGAGGACAAGCGGCTATCTAGAACTTACTGCTAGAAGGGGTGGGAGTGGTAGTAATACCATTTAAGAAATACTTAGATTAATACTTGAAACCCCATGATATAAGAGGCTGTAGGATTGAGAGGCTTTAGGAACACCTTACTACAGAAAGCTGTGGGGCAGATTCTTCATGTGTATTTTAGGCTGACAGAGATATGTTTGTGATTAGATGGAGAAACAAGGGTCACGGGGAAAGGGCAGATAAGTGGTCATGAGGAATATCCGATCAGCCATTATCACATTTAATGGTGGAGGAGGCATTCTGTGTTTGTTGTGCAACACAAGAAAGCCCTTCAAACATTATAGTTAGTTCAGAGAAGATATCCAAGATTGATCAATTTGGTGTCATGAGGGCACTATATCATTATTTGGATAAAAATGAACATAGAACATAGAACAGTACAGCACAGAACAGGCCCTTCAGCCCACGATGTTGTTCCAACCATTGATCCTCATGTATGCACCCACAAATTTCTGTGACCATATGCATGTCCAGCAGTCTCTTAAATGACCCCAATGAACTTGCTTCCACAACTGCTGCTGGCAACGTATTCCATGCTCTCACAACTCTCTGTGTAAAGAACCCGCCTCTGACATCCCCTCTATACTTTCCTCCAACCAGCTTAAAACTATGATCCCTCATGTTAGCCATTTCTGCCCTGGGAAATAGTCTCTGGCTATCAACTCTATCTATGCCTCTCATTATCTTGTATACATCAGTTAGGTCCCCTCTCCTCCTCCTTTTCTCCAATGAAAAAAGTCCGAGCTCAGTCAACCTCTCTTCATAAGATACGCCCTCCAGTCCAGGCAGCATCCTGGTAAACCTCCTCTGAACCGTCTCCAAAGCATCCACATCTTTCCTATAATAGGGCGACCAGAACTGGACGCAGTATTCCAAGTGCGGTCTAACCAAAGTTTTATAGAGCTGCAACAAGATCTCACGATTCTTAAACTCAATCCCCCTGCTAATGAAAGCCAAAACACCATAAGCTTTCTTAACAACCCTGTCCACTTGGGTGGCCATTTTAAGGGATCTATGTATCTGCACACCAAGATACCTCTGTTCCTCCACAATGCCAAGAATCCTATCCTTAATCCTGCACTCAGCTTTCAAATTCGACCTTCCAAAATGCATCACCTCGCATTTATCCAGGTTGAACTCCATCTGCCACCTCTCAGCCCATCTCTGCATCCTGCCAATGTCCCGCTGCAGCTTACAAGAGCCCTCTTTACTGTCAACGACACCTCCAACCTTCGTGTTTTCTGCAAACTTGCTGACCCATCCTTCAATCCCCTCATCCAAGTCATTAGTAAAAATTACAAACAATAGAGGCCCAAGGACAGAGCCCTGTGGAACACCACTCACCACTGACTTCCAGGCAGAATATTTTCCTTCTACTACCACTCGCTGCCTTCTGTTGGCCAGCCAATTCTGTATCCAGACAGCTAAGTTCCCCTGTATCCCATTCTTCCTGACCTTCTGAATGAGCCTACCATGGGGAACCTTATCAAATGCCTTGCTGAAGTCCATATACACCACATCCATAGCTCGACCCTCGTCAACTTTTCTAGTCACATCTTCAAAGAACTCGATAAGGTTTGTGAGGCATGACCTACCCCTCACAAAGCCGTGTTGACTGCATTTAATCAAGCCATGCTCTTCCAGATGGTCATAAATCCTATCCCTCAGAATCCTTTCTAACACCTTGCAGACGATAGACGTGAGACCTACTGGTCTGTAATTGCCGGGGATTTCCCTATTTCCTTTCTTGAAGAGAGGAATTACATTTGCCTCTCTCCAGTCCTCAGGTACGACTCCAGTGGAGAGCGAGGATGCAAAGATCTTCGCAAGTGGCGAAGCAATTGCATTTCTCATTTCCCAAAGCAGCTGAGGGAAAATCTGGTCTGGGCCTGGCGACTTGTCAATCTTAATGTTTGACAAAATTTTCAGCACATCAGCTTCCTCTATCTCTATCCATTCCAGCATGCACACCTGCTCTTCAAAGGTTTCATTCACTACAAAGTTCGCTTCTTTCGTAAAGACAGAAGCAAAATACTCATTTAAGGCTTCCCCTACCTCCTCAGACTCCACACACAAGTTCCCTATGCTATCCCTGATCGGCCCTACTCTTTCTTTGACCATTCTCTTATTCCTCACAAAAGTGTAAAATGCCTTTGTGTTCTCCCTAATCCGTTCTGCCAAGCCTTTCTCGTGCCCCCTCCTGGCTCTCCTCAGACCATTTTTGAGCTCCTTCCTCGCCTGCCTGTAATCGTCTCTAGCTGAACTTGACCCTAGCTTCCTCCACCTTACGTAAGCTACCTTCTTCCTTTTGACGAGAAGCTCCACCGCTCTCGTCATCCAAGGTTCCTTTATCTTACCCCTTCTTGCCTGTCTCAGAGGGACATATTTATTCATCACTCGCAACAACTGTTCCTTAAACAGTCTCCACATGTCTATAGTGCCTTTGCCATGGAACAATTGCTCCCAGTCCATGCTTCCTAACTCATGTCTAATTGCATCATAGTTTCCTCTTCCCCAATTAAATATCCTCCCATTTTGCCTAATCCTCTCCTTCTCCATAGCTATGTAGAATGTGAGGCGGTTATGGTCACTAACACCAAAATGCTCTCCCACCACAAGATCTGATACCTGCCCCAGCTCGTTTCCGAGCACCAAGTCTAGAATAGCCTCTCCCTTCGTCAGCCTGTCAACGTACTGAGTTAGGAAACCTTCCTGAACACACCTTACAAAAATGTTACGAGGAGAAAGCAGAAGTTGGCATTAAGTAATGATGTTAATTTGACAAGTCACTACAGATACAATGGGCTGAATGGCCTCATTCTGCAGCATTCTGTGATTTTTTTTTTCAAAGGATTCAAGTCCAAGGAAAAACAATAGAAACCCGGGGCTGTTCAATATTGAAGGAGTGACTGGAAGATGACCACATACAGGTATATAAGATAGTGTGTGCATTGGAAAAGGGATCATCATTTTACACTTTTGCAATTTGGGGTACCTTTAATACCAAATTTTCCTAATATTTACTGTCCGTGCATGAGATTTCCTTTAACTGCCTTACAGCAGTGTCTAACTTTCCAAATGCCTCGCATATGTAGACAAAAGGAAAAGTCATAAAATTCACATGAATCGTTGAGGTTATGATGCCTCATTGAATCAGCAACAACAATTCATCTGATACCATCTGTATACTATTATCATTGTATTGTTTGAGAAATAAGAGTTTTCTGTTCTTAGCAAGAATGGTAGACTATCCCTCAGATGAGGTGGGCAAGGAGACAACAGTGAGCCTGGCATCATGAGTAGTTCAGAGATAGCAAGAACAGCAGATGCTGGAGTCAGAGAAACTACAGTGTGGAGCTGGTGGAACACAGCAGGCTGGGCAGCATCAGAGGAGCAGGAAAGTTGATGTTTGAGGTCGGGACCCTTCCTCAGAAGGACTTCATGAATAGTTGGCTTTGATCATTGGCCAAATGATGACTGACATAATAGTCCCTCCAGAGTTAGGTGGGAAGTGAGTGACAGAGTGTCTGTCTGTGAGTGTATATGTATGTGTGAGTGTATGTGTGTGATAATACTGAGTGAGGTGAAAGTCTCTGAGTTACCGGAGACTGCAGTGCCTCTGCACTTTTTCCAAAGGCACAGGCCTTCACTCCAAATAGCACCTGCCAGCCAGAATGAAAATACAATAATGAGAGGATGTCTGTCCTAAGCCTTGTTCGTGGAGTCAGCAATCTCCTTACTCTGTGTGTCAGGCTCACACAGATCACACTTCCAGATGAACATGCACTAATAGAGATAAGATTGAGCTCAAACTGCAAAATGGTTCGCCAAAAAAGATATATACTTCTCCATTTGGAATTCTGATATCTCAATTCCCAGGATATTTCTCAGGAATCTGAACTTGTGTCAATGTGGTAACTTCCATCCAATGTGAAATGAAAAGATTTTCAAGGGACAGCGGGTAACACTGATGAAGCCCATTAGTTTTTAGATTCAGAATATAGGCTAGTTTTCACAAGGATACTTTTTGTATTTCAAAAACGAAACCATTTTCTATTGAAATTTAACAATTATTCACTACATTGAAAATATGGCCTCACACCATTCAGTTGTGCTTACTCAATCATGATATTGTAAGTTTATTTGTAGTGATAGGACTTCATCAGTGTGTGGAAGAGTGTAGGGAATTAATGGCTCATTGTGCTAAGATTGCTACAATTTATGTCAGCGGCATAAACAAATGAAACACAAGTAGCAATACAAAATGTTTAAATTTAGGATGTGAGTTTGCTCGCTGAGCTGAAAGGTTAGTTTTCAGACGTTGCGTCACCTTTTTTTTTTATTTGAAAAAATATACTTTATTCATAGAATGTACAAAAAAAAACATTTATACACCTATCCAGTCATGCAAGCCACTCCCGGTTACCCAGGGGGTACGTACACCAACGAAAGGAAAAAAAAACAGAGAAAAAAAAGAAAAAACAAAGCAAAGAAACCGCCCCGCAGTCGTCACCCCGCACAGTCCCAGTTGGCCCCCTGACCAGTTGGGGAAGGCGCCAGCTGGGCCCAGTTACCAGATAGGATTCTTTTCCCTTTTCTGGACGAGGGGGCTCATACGGTGGTCTTTCCCCACCGCGCCTTGGCGGCGGCTGCCCCAAGTTTTAGCGCGTCCCTCAGCACGTAGCCCTGGACCTTGGAGTGCGCCAGTCTGCAACACTCGGTCGGGGTCAGTTCTTTCAGCTGGCAGACCAGCAAGTTGCGGGCAGATCAAAGAGCGTCTTTCACTGCATTGATGGTCCTCCTGGTGCAGTTGATGTTGGTCTCGGTGTGCGTCCCCGGAAACAGCCCGTAGAGCACGGAGTCCCGCGTCACGGAGCTGCTCGGGACGAACCTCGACAAATACCATTGCATCCCCCTCCAGACCTCCTGCGCATAGGCACACTCCAGAAGGAGGTGATCAACAGTCTCGTCCCCCCCGCAGCCACCTCGAGGGCAGCGTGCGGTGGTGCAGAGATTCCGGGCATGCATAAAGGATCTCACTGGCAGAGCCCCTCTCACCGCCAGCCAAGCAATGTCCTTGTGCTTGTTTGAAAGTTCTGGCGATGAGGCATTCTGCCAAACGACTTTGGCAGTCTGCGTGGGGAACCACACGACGGGATCCACCCTCTCCTTTTCCCGAAGGGTCCCGAGGATACTACGTGCTGACCACTGCCTGACGGCCTTGTGGTCAAAGGTGTTTCCTTTCAAAAATTTCTCCACGAAGGACAGGTGGTACGGAACGGTCCAACTACTCGGAGCGTTCCGCGGCAACGAGGCCAGGCCCATCCTTCGCAACACTGGGGACAGGTAGAACCTCAGTAAGTAGTGACACTTGGTGTTTGCGTACTGAGGATCTACGCACAGCTTGATGCAGCCACACACAAAGGTAGCCATCAGGGCAAGGGTGGCGTTCGGTACGTCCTTTCCCCCATTTCCCAGGTCATTGTACATGGTATCTCTGCGGACCCGGTCCATCCTCGACCCCCAAATGAAGTGGAAGATGGCCCGGGTGACCGCAGCGGCGCAGGTCCAGGCAATAGGCCAGGCCTGCGCCACATACAACAGTACCGAAAGCCCCTCGCACCTGACAACCAGGTTCTTACCCGCGATGGAGAGGGACCGGAGCGTCCACCTGCCCAGCTTCTGCTTAAATTTGGCGATACGCTCCTCCCAAGTCTTAGTGCATGCCCCAGCTCCACCAAACCAAACACCCAGCACCTTCAGGTAGTCTGTCCTGACGGTGAAGGGGATGAAGGAGCGGTCGTCCCAGTTCCCGAAGAACATGACCTCGCTCTTACCCCTATTGACTTTGGCACCCGAGGCCAGTTCAAACCGGCCGCAGATGTCCAACAGCCTACTCACCGACCGACGATCGGTGCAGAAGACGGCGACATCATCCATGTACAGGGAGGTCTTGACCTGAAGGCCTCCGCTGCCTGGGATAGTCACGCCCTTCAGGCTCACGTCCTTCCTGATGGAGGCGGCGAAGGGCTCCACACAGCACACGAACAAGGCAGGAGAGAGCGGGCAGCCCTGCCTGACTCCAGATCTAACAGGAAAACTGTCTGATTCCCACCCGTTGATCGAGACTGCGCTAACGATGTTGGCATAGAGCAGCCGGATCCAATTGCGGATGCCCTCCCCGAACCCCAATTTGGAGAGGACGTCCCTCATGTAAGCATGAGAGACCCTGTCGAAGGCCTTCTCCTGGTCCAGGCTGACGAGGCAGGTGTCCACCCGCCTGTCCTGTACATAGGCGATCGTATCCCTGATGAGCGCGAGGCTCTCAGCGATCTTCCTGCCCGGCACAGCACAGGTTTGGTCAGGGTGAATCACTGACTCCAGGACAGACCTGACCCGGTTGGCCATGACCTTGGCCAGGATTTTGTAGTCCACGTTCAAAAGTGAAATGGGACGCCAATTCTTAATTTCTTCCCTCTCCCCCTTCCTCTTGTAAATGAGGGTGATGATGCCCTTCCTCATGGACTTGCACATTTCCCCTGCCCGAAGCGCACTATCGTACACCTCCAGCAGGTCCTGGCCGATCAGGCCCCACAGAGCAGAATACAGCTCGACCGGTAAGCCGTCACTTCCGGGAGTCCTATTCCTCTGCAAGGACTTGAGGGCTCTGGCCAGCTCGTCCAGGGATATCGGCCAGTCCAGCCACTCCCTCGTGCCGTCGTCTAAAACCGCCGTGATAGACGACAGGAACGACTCGGAGGCCGTGCTGTCCGTGGGCTTCGTGTCGTACAGTCCGGCATAGAAGGATCTGCTGATCCTCAAAACGTCGGGCCGAGACGACGTCACCGAGCCGTCGTCCTCCTTCAGCCGGCTAAGCACAGAGCTCTCTTTGTGCACCTTCTGAAAGAAGAAACGCGAGCACGTCTCGTCCTGCTCCACGGAGCGGACCCTGGACCGGAAGATTATCCTGGAGGCCTCCGCGGCGAAGAGCGAGGCTTGCTGGCCCTTCACCTCGCGGAGGTCCTCCGTGACATCGACCCCCATCAACTGCAGAAGGAGCAGGTTCTGCACCCTTTTCTGTAGTCGCGACAGCTTTCCCCGCCTCTCTCTTGCCTTCTGAACACCCTTGAGGACAAAGAACATCTTGATGTTCTCCTTCACCGTCTCCGACCAGTCGCCTGGAGACTCAAAGAGGGGTTTCACGGTTCTCCAACCGGCGTATTCCCTCTTAAGCTCCTCGACGTTCTCTGGGGCAACAGAGTCGTGTTGAGCTTCCACGTCCCCTTGCCGGCCGGCTGGTCATCCTGTAAGTGACAGTCGGCCAACAGGAGGCAGTGGTCACAGAAGAACACCGGCTCGACACCGGTGGATCTGACCGAGAACGTCCGTGACACAAACAGGAAGTCTATCCTTGAGCGGATAGACCCGTCTGGCCGCGACCAGGTGTACCTCTGCTGCGCTCCGTCTGCAGAGGTGCTGAAGACGTCGAGCAGCTTGGCGTCCTTCACCGTGCCCATCAGGAATCTGGACGTGACGTCCAGTTGAATCCCCCCACCCGCTGTCCCCATGCCGGATCTTCCAGCTGCATCAATGATGCAGTTGAAGTCTCCGCCTAGGATGACCGGCCTGGACGTAGCCAGCAGGGGTGGAAGCCGCTGCAAGACGGCCAACCGCTCACTCCGTACCGCTGGGGAGTAGACGTTGATCAGCGTCAGGGGAGCATTCCTGTAGGTGATGTCAGCCACTAGGAGGCGCCCCCCACCACCTCCTGAACTTGAGAGATGGTGAAGTTGTGCCCCCGCAGCAGAATAGCCAGGCCCGAGGAGCGACAGTCGTTACCCCCCGACCAGATCGAAGGCCCACAGGTCCAGGCGCCGGACCATTTCCCGTACCTGCCGAGGTGCGGTATCCCGCACTCCTGCAGAAACAGGAGGTCCGCCTTGATGCTGGTCAGGTAGGCCAACGTGGACACACATCTCACGGTTGACTTGACGCTGCGCACATTAATGCTCGCAATTCGTACCCCCATTGTGGGCAGTGACCGCAGTACCCTCCCCAAGTCCAAGGTCCAGCCCCTCCATCTGTCCCTTCATGCCCATTGACCGGGCTAACTGCTGGACGCTCTCTGGGCTCAGGAAACCGTCCATGCTGCCTTCCGGGTGGCATCCCCCCGTCAGGGGTGCGGAGGTAGGAGGGTCCGGCTCCGGATCAGGCTGGGGACGTGCTGTTTCCTCCTTCCCGCCTGGAAGTTCCGGGGGGCACTCCAGTGCTCCAGCGGCACTTGACTGGGTGTCGGAGGGAGCCTCAGGACGCCTCCCGTCACCTGGAAGCGGGGTGCTGCTTTCCTTCCCGCTCGAGACCTTTAACTTCTGCTTCGGGTGGGCCCTCTCCGAATCCTCCTCGTCAGAGGAGCTCTTATAGCCCCCCTTTAGCTGCCTCTTCCCGCCTGATTGTTGCGGTTCCTGCGCCCGTTGACGCACCTTCCTCCTCGCTTTCCGGACTGTTGTCCATTCCCCGGGGTCACCTGTCGCCGCCTCCATTGGCTCCGGGTTGTCGGGGGGGATCGGAGCCTGCGGGGGTGCTTTGCTGGTCTCGGGCCCATCCTGCAGGGCTGGGCCCTCCTGCACGGCCTGGCCCTCCTGCACATTAGTGGGGTCCTTGCTGGGCCCTGGTGCCTTCCTCTCCTCCGGGGGGGCTGGCCCCGCATTTCCCCTGCCGGCGACCTGGGCGTAGGTGGTACCCCGCCGCGGGCATGCCCTATAGAAGTGGCCCGCTTCCCCACAAAGGTTGCAGCTTCTCTCTCGTGGGCAATCCTTTGCAAGGTGTCCCTCCTCCCTGCAGTTCCTGCAGATGGTGGCTTTGCAGTCGGCCGCCATGTGGCCTGACCTACCACAGGCATGGCAGACTTTAGGTTGCCCTGCATAGGTCAGGTAGCCCCTGCTCCCGCCGATCGCGAAGCTGGACGGTGGGTGTGTGACATTCCCGTCTGCGCCCATCCTCAGCGTCACCTTGACCTGCCTCTTACTCGTCCAGATGCCAAAGGGGTCCACGATGTCAGTTAGGTCCCCTTCCACCTTCACGTACCTTCCGAGGAAGGTCAGGACATCAACTGCTGGCACATGCGGGTTGTACATGTGTACAGTCACCATACGGCTCCTCTGTGCTGGCATCACAAACAGCGGGACAGCGGTCAATACAGAGAGGGGGCCCTCAACTCCTTTCTCCTTGAAAACCTCCAGGAAGCGCTCGCAAAGCTTGGCACTCCGGAAGGTCACATCGTAAAAACCTCCTCCGGGGAAATCCTGCAGGCAGTAAATGTCCGCAGCAGCAAACCCACAACATTCCAACAGGACCCTCTTCACGAAGAAGGTGTGGTCCACAGGTGCACCTTCATCCACCTTCTTTACAGAAACACGGATGGTGTTCTTGACCCCCTGACCTGGGGCACGAGCACTTGCCGCAGCCATCGTTGCAGGTTGGCTGCTCCCCTGAACCAGCGTTAGGCCGAAGCCAGCAATAAGATCCACTGGTCGCAAGGGTGCACAGCCAACCCGACGTCCTCCTTTCACCTCCAAGACAGCACTCTCGTCCTCTCGGTCCACAAGAGAGTGGGTCTTTATTGTGTTCGAGATGTAAGCTGGTTCACTGAGCTGTAAGGTTTGTTCCCAGATGTTTTGTCACCATTCTAGGTAACATCATCAGTGAGCGTCTGGTGAAGCGCTGGTGTTATGTTCTGTTTTCTATTTATCTGTTTAGGTTTCCTTGGGTTGGTGATGTCATTTCCTGCGTTGGTGATGTCATTTCCTGTTATTTTTCTCAGAGAATGGTAGATAGGCTTCAAATCAATGTGTTTGTTGATGGAGTTTCGGTTGGAATGCCATTCTTCTAGGAATTCTCGTGCGTGTCTCCATTTGGCTTGTCCTAGGATGGATGTGTTGTCCCAATCAAAATGGTGTCCTTCCTTATCTGTATGTAAGGATACGAGTGATAGTGGGTCATGTCGTTTTGTGGCTAGTTGATGTTCGTGTATCCTGGTGGCCAGCTTTCTGCCTGTTTGTCCAATGTAATGTCTGTCACAGTTCTTGCAAGGTATTTTGTAAATGACGCTCGTTTTGCTTGTTTTCTGTATAGGGCCTTTTAAGTTCATTAGCTGCTGTTTTAGTGTATTGGTGGTTTGTGGGCTACCCTGATGCCAAGAGGTCAGAGTAGTCTGGCAGTCATTTCTGAAATGTCTTTGATGTAGGGGAGAGAGGTTATGGTTTCTGGGCATGTTTTGTCTGTTTGTTTGGGTTTGTTGCTGAGAAATCAGTGGACTGTGTTCATTGGGTACCCATTCTTTTTGAATACGCTGTATGGGTGATTTTTCTGTGCTCTGCGTAGTTCCTCTGTGCTGCAGTGTGTGGTGGCTCGTTGGAATAATGTTCTAATGCAGCTTCGTTTGTGGGTGTTGGGATGGTTGCTCCTGTAGTTCAGTATTTGGTCCGTATGTGTTGTTTTCCTGTAGACGCTGGTTTGAAGTTCCCCATTGACTGTTCGCTCTACTGTGACATCAAGGAATGGCAGTTTATTGTTGTTTTCCTCCTCTTTTGTGAATGTTAGGCCAGTAAAGGGTATTATTGATGGTCTTGAAGGTTTCCTCTAATTTATTTTGTTTAGTGATGACAAAGGTGTCATCCACATAGCGGACCCAAAGTTTGGGTTGGATGATTGGCAGAGCTGTTTGTTCGAGTCTCTGCATTACTGCCTCTGCTAAGAACCCTGATATCGGAGATCCCGTGGGTGTACCGTTGGTTTGTCTGTAGGTTTTGTTATTGAAAGTGAAGTGGGTGGTGAGGCACAGGTCCATTAGCTTGATGATGTTGTCCTTGCTGATGAGGTTGGTGGTGTCTGGTGAATGTGCCTTTGGTTTTTCTAATAGTGTAGTCAGTGATTCTTTGGTCAGGTTGATGTTGATGGATGTGAACAGGGCTGTTCCGTCAAAGGAGACCATTATTTCATCCTCTTCTATCTTGGTGTCTTTGATGGTGTTCAGAAATTCTTGGGTTGAGTGAATGGAGTGGCGTGAGTCTTCTGCTAGGTGTTTTAGTCTTTGGTGTAGTTCCTTGGCTAATCTGTACGTTGGTGTTCCCGGTAGCGAGACTATGGGTCTGAGGGGAGCTCCTGGTTTGTGAGACATGATCCACTATCACCAGTATCCTTACATACAGATGAGGAAGGACACCACTTTGATTGGGACAACACACCCATCCTAGGACAAGCCAAACGGAGACACACACGAGAATTCCTAGAAGCATGGCATTCCAACCGGAACTCCATCAACAAACACATTGGCTCCAAATCAATCTACCATCCTCTGAGAAAAAGAACAGGAAATGACATCACCAACGCATGAAATGGCATCACCAACCCAAGGAAACCTAAACAGATAAATAGAAAGTGTGACATAACACCGGTGCTTCACCAGAGGCTCACTGATGATGTTACCTAGAATGGTGACGAAACGTCTGAAAACAAACCTTCCAGCTCAGCGAGCAAACTCACATCCAGAACTTCAACCTGAGCTACAAATCTTCTCAAAACTCACGATGTTTAAATTTAGTTCTAAAAAGAGAAATTTGACAAAGGCATGAGGAAGAAGCAAAGAATTGGTTGGTTGCTCTTTCAGAGAAATGGATACATGAATGATGGATTAACTTGCTTCCTTCAAACAACCTACCTTCTTGTAACATACTTATCTCCAACAGAAACATACCAATCATGCACAAAGATTGGTGGAACAATAATGTGGAACCTTTATTTGAAAATAAAACTATAGACAGATAGATACAACTCAAAGGCTAAGTTGATCTAATTTCTATCCTGTAATTTACAGATTGACTATAAATTATGAGATTAACACATGGGACTAACATGAAAATAGAGGGCAGCACAAGGGCACAGTAGTTAGCACGGCTGCCTCACAGTGCCAGCGACTGAGGTTCAATCCCAGCTTTGGAGTTTGCACATTCTCCCTGGAGCTGTGTGGGCTTCTTCCACATGCTCTCTTCTCTTCCCACAGTCCAAATATGCACAGGTTAGGTGGATTGGTCATGCTAAATTGTCTGTCGTGTCCAGGGGTATGCAGGGTTACAGAGATAGGGTAGGGGGTAGTATGCTTTTTGGAGGGTCAGTGTGGACATGATGGACTGTAGGGAATCTAACAGATTGTGTTCTGTTAACATACTAATGAATTACATTAAGACATTAAGATAGGGTCCCTTAAATATGTGTCTCAGCAGATCATAATACCTCCCTTATTTTTCAAAATTAATGGTTTACCCTTAAAAATGAAACTATGCAAATGAAAATAAAACAAAACAACTCTGTGTACATGTACTTTAACACAAAGGCAGAAATTTACAATCTGGAGAGTGGTTGTGTGCTCGCGATACATCACCGATGTCCTTTGGGTCAGTGAAGAAGGCCTGCAATATTAAAAGGTAGTTCTCCCATAACACAATAGTTGTGTTCATGTGTGACCTCGCACTATAGAAAATCCTCCTGCCGAAAATCACCATAGAAAATGACATTATAGGGAAATTGCTATAGAAAATTCTGATACCTGTACAGCAGAAAGTTTGTGCTATCCAAACAAGGCCCACTATTCATCAATCGCGTTACAGCTAATTCGCACTAACAAAACACTTGTACACAGAAATACTTGTACATGGGCTGTGGTTGCAGAATATAATCTGTCTTGATTGCTCCATGTTTCCAATAATGGGAGGATCATATGGTCTGGTTACCCTGTACTCATCCTTGTTGTTACACGGGTTTACTTAGAGCTTTTTTGAAATCCAAATAAATTAATTGGAGAGTCAAAGCACTCAAGCCTTCACTGTAATGCTCCGTATGCTCAAAACATTCTCCAAACCCAAACCCCTGCCAGTACAATGTTCACCCCCTCCATCCCAAACCATCACCCTTTCCCTGCACCACATGAAGCATACACACAACCTCTCCATTGCAAACCATGAACAGTTTTTACTACCTCCCATACCACCACCTTTCTTGAGTCATCTTCCAAAATCCCTGGCTCCTTCCTAGCCAATGTTGGCAAAGCCAGCATTATTGTGGAATGCAGGATTGTGGGTAGTGGTGGAAATGGGGAATTAGTCTGGTTAAACTTGTTTGTGTTTCCTTGGGGTGAGTGTTTACTGTTGAGATGAGAAAGGGGATTGAACAAAGTCATCTTGGTTTGGTAGCTGTTTTGCCTCAGTACCATACCATTGATTTATTTTGTTAGGCCAATGTTTGGCTGATTATCTGTAGTGCAGGTTGGAGTGTCCATCTTTCAGTGCAAACTCTGCTGGTGCTTCTTGTGCTCTGTAGCCCTCATTAAGGTCTTGATGAAACCATGGGTGGTAACCAAGGACCGATCTTTCCATGCCAATGGAGCTATGATCACTGGAACTGTGATGGTCATAATATAAAATACCTGAGGTGATTGGGGTAATTTTTTGTCACCACACTTGAGTACAATAGATCCCAGGATGGACTCTCTGAGCTGTTGTTGGTGGAAAGATTGGCCATGATTGATGGTATCATTGTTTGCCACCTCTGAGAGTGCAATGTGTGATGGGGAAGGATGTTTGCATCTTCACTGATATCCAATTTTTTCATCAAGTAATGTGGTGACTCACATCTGGAGATATATAACCTGAGGCAAGGCAAGGCTATCCACCTACACCATTGAGCCACTACCTTCTTTGAATGGCTCAATTTGTGAACTATGGTCTTGCTTGTATAAGGTTCAGTCAAATCTTCAAAAACAATTTTGGCCATTTGATATCATGTTACACTCTTCTTCTCTATGATATAAATAATGATGTGGAGGGTGGAGGTGTTGGTGTTGGACTGGGTGGGGACAAAGTCAGAAGTCACATGATGCCAGGTTATAGTCCAAAGAGCTTATTTGAAATCACAAGCTTTCTTAGCACTACTCCTTTGTCAGGTGAAGTAGTGCATAAATTATGTACTACTCATACATAAGGATTCGTGAAGCAACAGATGGATTTGATACTCTTTTTGTAACTTGATTAATGTTTGTACTTTTGATGCCAGAACACAGTTACTGACAATTACATCATGTGAAAACTTAATTGCTTGAATAGTTTTGTTTGTTATCACACATTCAATGGGCTCAATGATTCACTGTTGCATGGGAGGGAAAATGTAAGAAGGGTTTTAGCAAAGTGCTGAACACAGACTATCATATCTCCTCTGATAACTGGCCTTCAGATAAAAGGTTCAGAAATTTGTTTAGAATAAATCATTTTATACAGAATGTAGTTGCCTCACTGAAATCTTCACATTACTTGCTCCTTCCTTCTTACAATTTTCTTCTTTGCCTCTTTCAGGTAGTAATCTATACTGAAGTATATTTCTGTGTTGCCAGAAGTTCTATTGCACATAAACCCAACTAACAATGGCTATCAGTTCACGGGCTGTTAGGAGGATTCAACACATTTGTGTACACTGTTGTTTGGTTTTCACTGTGACCAACATGTCCCATAGTGTAACACAGCAGCTGCATCATCAATGACCTTCCTTCTGCCATAAGGTCAGCAATGAGGATGTTTGTTGATGTTTTCACAATGTTCAGCACCATTCATGACTCTTCAGATGCTGAAGCAGTCCATGTTCACATGCAATAACATCTGGACAATATCCAGGCTTGGGCTGACGAGTGACAAGTAACATTCGCATCACACAAATGCCAGGCCATGACCCTCACCAATAAGAGTTAATATAACTACCTCCAATATCAACATTTTGGGGGTTACCATAGATCAGAAACTCAACTGGACTCACCACATAAATACAGTGGCTACAAGTACAGGTCAGAGTCTAGGACAACTGTGGCAAATAACTCACCTCTTGACTTCCCAAAGTTTGCCCATCACCTACTAGGCACAAGCCAAGAATGTGATGCAATAGTGCCCAGCTGCCTGGATGAGTGCATCTTATGTACTATTTACAAGATTCACTGCAGAAATTCACCAAAGATCCTTAGAAAACACCTTCCAAACCAAAATCACTTCCATTTTGAGGGATAAGGGCAATAGATAAATGGGAACACCAGCTGCAAGTTCCCCTCCAAGCCACTCACCATCCTAACTTGGAAATATATCACAGCTCCTTCACTAGCATTGTGTCAAAATCCCAAAACCTCCTCCTTAGAAGTATTCTGAGTCTAGCTACAGTACATGGACTGTAGCAGTTCAAGGCGACAGCTCAACATCACCTTCTCAAAGCCAAACAGACAAGAAATGTTGGCCAGCCATTGATAACTACATCCCATGAGTGAGTTAATAAAAAACTAAAATTGCCTTAGATAAGGTGATTCGGATGGGAGAATTAACAGGAACTCAGTTATCCAGGTTGCAACTGTCTAAGTTAGTAGGCTTGAGCCAGTATAGCAAGCATCTTTTTGGTTACACCCTCTATAAGAATTTGGTCCTGCATTTATCCCTTGAGGTGCTGGAACCCATCTGTGTAATCTTATGAGTAAAGGAAAAGCTTAAAGAGCTTCTCTCCTATTTAATAACATAGGGATTACAGATAGTACAATGTGACAGATTCCACTGAAATGAAGTGAAATGACAGTGAATCTCCTACGGCAGTTTCAGTGAATTCTCAGCAACCATAGATCAACTGGCCTCGAATCAAGAAAGAGCAAAGATATTCAGTTGTCAAGCCCTGCCTGCAACAGTAGTAGACTCGCCAACTTTAAGGGCATTTAAATGGTCGTTGGATAAACATATGGATGATAATGGAGTAGTGTAGATTAGATGGGCTTCAGATTGGTTTCACAGATTGGTGCAACATCGAGGGTCAAAGGGCCTGTACTGCGCTGTTATGTTCCATGTTCTATGTTCTAATTGTCGAACTTGTTTAAGGTTGTTTTCTGTTTTGATATCTCACTATGCAATCTGTCAGATTGATTAAAAAATCATATTATTGCCACATGAATCAATAGATTAAATACGGGTGATCATCATTTTGCTAAAAAGCAGTTAGAATGAATCTAGACAAATAATAAGTAATGTAGGAAAAATCAAATTTCTCTGCAAATCAAATTGAATTTAAAATAAAGCCCATGAGTTGGGCATTGAGCCTGTGATAGGAACAGTTATACCAGTGGAAAGGCTCAACTTATTTCTGTGGTAATTATGGTTTGATGTCTACTTTCTTCCCCTCTTTATGTCAGCATATAATGTACCAATTCTGGCCAAGGTGATGGACATATGAGCTTAATCCAAACAAAAACAGAAATTGCTGGAAACGCTCAGCAGGTCTGGCAGTATCTGTGGAGAGGAATCAAGAGTTAATGTTTCAGGCAGAGTGATCCTTCCTCAGAACTGGATTTTATCTTACTTTAGATCCTCAACAATGTTGAGAAGTCCTCTACTGTCAAAATAAATGGGATCATCTTGACATAATTAACTTGGGATCTGTCATTTAGCTCACTTCATTTGTTCAAACTGTTAAAGGAGTTAGATTGTTCTGTCGGTTTTAGCGTAACTTAAGACTCTCCTTCTCTCCTAAACCTGGTTATTGCCATAACATTAATTGTTTAAGACCTGGCTTCAACTTGAAGGAAAGGCTTTAATGTGAATCACACATATAGCACATATTCCTGAGATAGAATAATCTGGAAGAGGATTTAAGGGAAGAGCAAGGATCTTGAGATGTTGGTGAATTGGGGACAAGGAAGGACTTAAAACAGAAGTTGTTGGAAAACCTTAGCAAATCTGGCAGCATCTCTGGAGAGATATCAAAGTTAACGTTTTGGTCTAGTGACCCTTCCTCAGACCCAAAACGTTACCTCTGATTTCGCTCCACAGATGCTGCCAGGCCTGTTGAGCTTTCTGAGCAATTCCAGCTTTTGTTACTGATTTACAGAGCCCACAGTTCTTTTGGCCTTTACAATGAAGGACTTGATCGGCATACGAGAGGTAGTGGGGGATGGAGTACATTACGCAGAGTTTGAATGAATCGTGTTTTATGGAAGATGTGAGATTGGCAAGGAGAGCACTGGAGTAAGTAAAGATTGGAGATGACAGAGATGTGTGAGGACACCACTGGTTGTGGAGCGTAGGGTGGAGTAGAGGAAAATCTTGTTTAGAGTTGTAGTCAATTCACATTTGTGATGGAGGACACAGAGATGGAAGCTCAGTTTGGAGTTTAAAAGCATTCTGAAGCTTTTTGGGGTTTGGTTGAGGCTGATATGACTTTTCTCCTTTAGAAAAGGAGAGGATCGATAAAATATATTTAAAAGAAACATTAAAATTTTAGTGCAGCCAGTAATAAAATACACATTTTGAAGTTGAGGAATTTTGCTGACATCTGTTAAGACTTTCAGTAAGGAACCACCAGAAGACATTAATAAAGAACGATGAAACCCAACTGAGAAGCAAACGACTTAAGGAATGGAGCATAAAAACAAATATTATCACATTAGGCAGATCTGATTGACTGTAATGATGGAATATTATATGTTAGGATATTACATTTTTTATAACTGGTTTCAGTGCCTCAAGGTACATAAGAATTTGAAGCTTAGAACTGAGAAATACGAAGAGTCAGAGTTGATTTCCTAGTATCGTTTGCTTTTATCATTGCACTGAAACTGATGCATTGGACAGGCTGAATAGTAACACAAACAAAAAGATACTACTTTACCCCAAGAATATTCAGTCAATTAAACCAAATTTGGCAGTGAGATATTACATTAAAACTGACATTGAGATTGAGTTAAATGTCAACAGATCACTTTGTAATATAGGCATTTAAATTATTCTCCTTTTAACATCAAAATTATGAAAACTCTATGTGCTAAGAACTTTGAAGATGAAGCTGTGTTGTAGAGGTGCCTGTGGTCATGTGTTACTAGCCCTGAGCTGAACTGATTTAAAATCCATCTTTTGCATGTTTGATGAAATTATTATTGCGTTTTCTGTTAGAAGTCCCTTGACACTGTTCTGATAGAGAAAATCCCCCCGGGGGTACATTTGTAATAAAACGTGAATAAATGTGAAAGGTATTATATCTGGGAACATTATTCCATAAATTTTATTATAGATTTACCTTTTGTAGACCAGAGGCCGTATTGCAAACTTTCCAGTGAATATAGTAGGGCTCCTGAGCCTGGATCTTACCTGCTCCATCTGCCTTTCTTTCGTTCTTTTTCTTTTGTTTCTTTTCTTTATTTTCTTATTGCATTGTTTTGGTTTTGCTTATCTTTTGTTGAAGGGCTCAGTTGTGGCAATGGCATCGTCAGTGATGACTGATCCGAGCACCGGATGTGCGTTTGTGTTCCGAGCGGGCATTGGCATCGACAAGGCAATCCGAGGGCCGACTCACGCCTGCAGCGAGTTTGGATTCCCGGCGGTGTTTTGCATCCATTCATGTAGGCTGTAGCGAAGATGAGTTTGGGCCCAGTACGAGAACCAGTGGCATCAGCAGTGGCTACGTTGGCGAGGCGGGCCCAAAGCAGTCCCATGGCGGTGAGGGCATCGACAAATCTCTTGGTGCCAAAGAGTGGCGACTTACATTCCAGCAGCAGTGTAGCGATGGGGACTCGTGCCTGGCCACCAGGCTCGTGGCCCATGGTGGAGCACCTAACAGGAAGAACTGTAAAATTGAACACCATTTCTTTATTTTTCTGCCTTCCTGTTCTTTGTTTTGCTTTAGTTTTCTGTGTTTTAAGATGTCACTGGAGACAGGCAACACTATACCACACTTTCACTGTATTTTGTAACAAATTACGCATGACAATTCTAACAATGCTGCCACTTCAGAAAGGTTTTTCTGTCCTGCGTTTCTTTTAAGGGAGGTTGTAAAGGCAGAAATGTCAAAATGACCATGAGAGACTGCCTAAGCCAACAATCAGAGGAGGCCTTCAGGTTTTTGTTTTAAAAGCAGTTCTCCAATGGAAAGGGAGTGACCAGTTCTCCCAGTTCAGACTTCCTAGTTTTCTTAGCTGTAGCAGTCGTAAAATGTGTGAATATCAAAAGGCTTGCAAGCTTCGGTAAACGATTCCTAATTGACTTTTTCTGAAATCTTTCTGGATGTTGTTCCCCACTGCCTGTAAGAATCTGTGTCTGAATTTCCCTTTTTGCTAAGGGGTGTTTTACTATATTGGAACAGTTAATTAGTTAAGTTACTGTATCAAGTATTTGGTTAAGTTTTCCAATCGTTAAGTTATGCTAGATTCCGCTTTCTTTTGTTCATGTTTTAACTGCAGTGTTTAAATAAATTGTTTTGTTGACTGGTTTGACCAGTTGCATTACATCTGGAACACCCACTTCACAACTTCCTTTAAAACAAGAAAATGTTAGGGCCTAGGCTACAGTTTTGAGGGGGGTCGGTCCTGATCCATAACTGGATAGATTGATAGGTAGATCACTAGATCGATAGACAAGAATATATGAATAAAAGCAAAACACTCTGGGTGCCGGAAATCTGAAACACACACACACAGAATGCGAAAGAAATTCATTAGGACTGCCCACATTTGTGGAGAAGCAAACAGGAGTGAATGTTTCAAATTGGTCGATGAACTCAAAATATAAACTCTGTTTCTCTCTCTAGAGAGGCTGCCAGACCGGCTAAGTTCCTTCAGCATTCTCTGCATTTGTTAGCAGCAATCGTGCATTTCATAGCTTTAATAATGGTGGTCTGCTCATTTATCACACTCTATTGTTTAATTTCTTGGCTCCACACTTGCTCCCAACATAACATAAACAAACATGCAAGTGTGCGAGAGTAATGCACACTGTCCAGCATGGATCCTTTATTATGCCTTCCCAGCAGCTCCCCCTAATGGTACATGTCTGTATGACAGACTAAACTGACAAATGCAGAAAGCAATTTTCAATACATATCTTCAAGCGGTGATTTTGAATCTAGTAGATCAGATCTTATAGAACTCAAACACAAAACAAAATCCTATCCTACTTAATACACCTTGTCTTTTTTCTTTGCTATACTCTATTCTAATGCTGCTTCTCTTTGTGACTGCTACTAATCGGAACATGAACAATTGCAGCCACATAACATCCCTATAGTGTGGAAGCAAGCCATTTGGCCCATCGAGTCCACACTAGCTCTCCAGTAAGCATCCCACCCAGACCCTCCCCACCCTTTCTCTGTGACCCTTAACTTCCCATGGTTAATCCACCTAGCCTACAATCCCTGGACCCTATGAACAATTTAACCTGAACAATCCACCTAGCCTGCACATGGAATGTAGGATGAAACCAGAAAACCCGGAGGAAATCCATGCAGACGTGGGGGGAATGTGCAAACTCCACACAGACAGGCACCTGAGAGTGAACTCAAACCCAGATCTCTGGCACTGTGAGGCAGCAATGTTAACCACTGAGCCACTGTTCCACCGATACAGAGCTTGATGGTTTGTTACAAATGTATATTTACCTAAAATCTCTTTGATGTCATTTGTAAGTACATTATTTTTTTCCTTTAATTCTGTACTTTTTTTATCTCCTCGAACTCCAATTGGAAATGTGGGCAAGTAATCAATGATTGAGGCATCTGAAAAGGCAATTATCAGGAGATTAAGCCCAAGATGGACCAAATAGCGTCCCTATTTATGATCTGTGATACTTTAAAAATCTTTTTGCTCAAGTGTTCCTTCATTATGAGCATTCTCACATCAACAGAAATTCTGTCAGTGATAATGGGAACTGCAGATGCTGGAGAATCCAAGATAATAAAGTGTGAGGCTGGATGAACACAGCAGGCCCAGCAGCATCTCAGGAGCACAAAAACTGACGTTTCGGGCCTAGACCCTTCATCAAAGAGCCTCTCTGATGAAGGGCCTAGGCCCGAAACGTCAGCTTTTGTGCTCCTGAGATGCTGCTGGGCCTGCTGTGTTCATCCAGCCTCACATTTTATTATCAACAGAAATTCTGTCTGCTGCATGGAAACAATGGCGTGCATGTGCCAGTGTTGGACTGGGGAGGACAAAGTCAGAAATCACACAACACCAGGTTATGGTCCAACAGGTTTATTTGAAAACACGAGCTTTTGCAGCCCCAATCCTTCTCCAGGTGTTAGTGAGAGAAATAGTATCTGACACAGAATTTATAAGTAAAAGATCAAAGGCCCTCACCATTGGTGAGGATGCACTAAACAGACCTAAGATGCTGTTAAATCTTTAATCAGACTTGAAAGGAATTTGGGGATTTACATATACATATTAATCAATTAAAACTTTCTAACTGATTAAAGATTTAACAACGTCTTAGGTCTGTTTATCCTCACTGATGGTGTGAACCTTTGATCTTTTTCTTATAAATTCTGTGTCTGATACTACTTCTCTCACTAACACCTGAGGAAGGACTGGGGCTCCAAAAGCTCGTGTTCTCAAATAAACCTGTTAGGCTATAACCTAGTGTCATATGATTTCTGACATGGAAACAAGTCAGATTTGGGCACTAAGGCATTGACCTATCAGTCAAGTTTCAGATATTTGTTTTGATCCATCTTTAAAATTGATTGCTTGAGTTCTCAAAACTGAAAACATACCTTTTGTGTACAGTCATTATAATTGATGAGAGACATGTTTATAGTTTTACTGCTTGGCAATGGTTTTTCCCGGCACTTCTGTGCTTTTCGTTCTGTTGCCCTGTAGAATGATAGACGTGGGGGGAAGAAACATCAATAAAACAATGAAACGTGTCAAGCGAAATTCCAGGGAAAAGTCCTGTTCTGTGAGGAGAATAAATCCAGCCCCCACTATTTCAGAATAGCATAATATGTCTGACATGCCTTGATGTTAAGCATTCCACTTATTAGCAAAAACACTTCATCTGATGCCATGACGCTTTATTACCGGGATGTTGTCTTAGACCATGGAGAAAGCTAGATAGAATTTTGAATCTCAGAAGGAGGCTATTTGATCCATCATGTCTGTACCAGGTCCCAAAACAGCTACCCACCTCTTCCCATTCTCCAGCTCTATCTCCATAGGCCTCTAAATTCATCACTTTCAAACATATATCCAGCCCTCTTCTGAAAGCCCCTGTGGAATCGGCCTCTATCACTCTCCCAGGTACTGCATTTCAAAGTTTGCACTGACAATGCTGAACATTTGTCACAAGCCTGAAACATTCAATGTCTTGAAATCATCGTAAACTGCAAAAATAAAGACGATATTCTTCACTCAAAATGGGTTAAAGAAATGATGTGGCATTTTTATGGAAGCAGAACACACTGCCTGAAAGAACTCTGCTTATCAGCATGAGTTCTGACAGGCAAAAGTCCTTCCACATACAAACGTTTGAAATCAGTGGCGAGGTAAAAAACAACACTAGTTCATCAAGCCTGCCTAAGGGTCTGAAATAAGGGTCTGTTTCTGTGCTGTATGACTGGGTACCTATATCCACCAGTACCCATATACTTGCTTATACATGAACATACCCCAGAGCACATACACACTATGGGTATGGCTCATATTTGTGGTAGGTATGACGATTTCCTGGTCAGTCAGAGCTGCACAATAACTGCAGTGCTACACCATCTCCCCCACCCCCACAAACTCCATCCAATGACACAAGGCTCCATATATGGATTCCTACCTCAAGCAAGTTTCATCCTGTTTCTGAGGGATGATCATAATCAGCACAGCTTGTGGTCCCAGAACATCAAAACATATTTTGTGGCCAATTAAGTGCTTTGAAGTGTAGCCACTTGAGAAGCCAAGGAGTGACATACGGTCCACTGTGATAAAGATGTGGATGTACCTCTGTAATTCAGTATAGTGTACAGATAGAGCCTTAGATCTTGTAGTATGATGACACTCCATTTCTTGGTTCTCCTGTTGATGATATTAACTTGGGCTCACATGAGGATCCATGGGCAGAAACTGTTCAGGTGGTCGTTTTTCATAAATGAGTTCACCAATCCATAGTGACCATGTTACCAAGTGGTCAGGGAATGGATAGGGAATGTGATGTCCATCATTCCACATCTTTGTTTTTGCCTCAACATACATGCACATTCCCCTGGAGACCACAAGGAATGGTTGTTGTATTAGTAATCATGATTGATTCTCCCTATGTATCTTTCTGTCCCAAAGATGCTGAGGCCAATTTTGGCATCCATTGATAATTCTGGTTTGAACTTACAACTAGGACATGGAAGAACTTTTTGATTTGATTTAATATTATTGTCACATGTACCTAGCTACAGTGAAAAGTTTTGTTTTGAGTGCTGTACATTCAGATCATACCGTAACAATGCACTTTATGGTAATAGAACAGAGTAAAGAAAACAATGTTATGGCTGCAGAAGATGTGCACCAAGAGTAAGATCAACATTAAATTTAAAATTTGAGAAGTCCATTCAGAAGTCTAATAAGTATAAGAGCTGGAGAAACTGCGGCAAAGATATGCTTTGGATAGAGTGAGATACGTGGAGTATGAATCCTGGAGCAAGTAGCCAGTTTTTGAGCTCTCAGTCCGAGATGACTCTGTTATTGCGTGGCTGTCAAAGAGCTCTCATTTGAACAAAAAAGAGTTCCAGTGAAAGTTGTTCAAAAATATTGTAAGCAGTAATTTGGATTTATTGCAAGCCATCAAGCAACCTGATTAGTTCACAAATTACTAGGTTAACTTAAACTGTAATTAAATGGTTCAGGATTGAATGATCAGCCCAAAAACATTGTGATTGATATATGAGAAGATACACAGCACCTCATATAAGAACAAGCAGCTATTAAAAGCAAGTCTACATTGAAACAGAATGCCAAGCTTTTGACGTGAATAGAAATTTTGGGTCACCAAGGAGTGTGAAAATGCGTTGGATAAACCAGCTCTAACACTATACAGAAAATACAACACAGTCTTTTGAACTATCACACTTATTTATTCCCATACAACACAGTCTTTTGAACTATCACACTTATTTATTCCCACCTACCACGGGCGCCTCCAGACCAAAAAAAAAGGTCTGTTCCTCATTGAGTTTGTTGATGACTGAACAAACTTCAACACTGGGGATGTTGTTGGGAACCGAGGGCTTGAGACATAAAAATAGACTAGGAAGACTCGGACTTTTTTAAAATCGGGGCTTAGGAGACTGACGGGCATCTTATTGACACTTATAAAATCATGATGTGCATAGATAAGGGGAATGACAAGGGTCTTTTCCCATGGGTGGGGTCAATCAAAACAGGATGGGGAGCATATTTTGAAGGTGAGAGGAGAAAGATTTAAAAAGGACATGCGGGGGCAACTTTTTTGCACAGAGAGTAGTTTGTGTATGGAATGAACTGCCAGAGGAAGTGAAGGGCACAGGTACAGTTATGTCTAAAGACATTTGGATAAATTCGTGAATAGGAAAGATTTGAACGGCCAAGCGTGGGCATGTAGGACTAGTTTATTTTGGGAACATGGTCAGCGTGGACTGGTTGATCCAAAGTGCATGTTTCCATGCCATAAGACTCTATGACTTCTCACTCAGGAGCACATTACTGATGATTTATTGTGCATCCAATTTAATCCATCCTAAACCCCAAATATCCATGTCACTCTGAACCACTGCTCACATTTCTGAACATGGTTGCCAATTTTCTACCTGCTAATTGGGCTCCCAACCTCAAAACAGAAGGAATTGTCTCAAAGAAATTATTTTGGGAGGATGCCTGACACAAGATGTTATCAATACAGTGAATCTGCCATTTAAAAATAAGTAAATAAATCACAGAAGCCCTTGGGTTACAACGATTCCTCTACCATTTGACCATATAGAGCAAATATCCAAACACAGCTTGTGGTAAAATACAAATGTATTTAATATGTATATCAATATTGTTAGCCCATTCAAATTGAAATACAAAAGCAGGGCACCACAGGGGCTGAATGTCTGAAAAAGAAAGAGAAACTGTCAGAAGTACACAGGAGATCTGGCCCCATCTCAGATTTAATATTTCAAATTGTTGACTTTCCAAAAGCCTTTGACCTGAAACATGGGCTAAGATATTCTAATGGTCAGAAAGTAGTTGGAGCAGTGTGAACTGGAAGCGTACATTGGGACCATGTGGAATCCCTGATTCTATTGGAATTATCCAACAAAATGAAATTTTTTTCTGAAGGGAAATTTTCCGCACCTGGAACCCTTTGAAAAATTCCTTTGAATTCAGAGAATTTGGAGGATTCCAATTCACTTCAGCTTAATCATTGTTCAAGGAAGTTTAAAGGATGTAAAAGTGTCTCTAACTTCTGAGTAACTATTAGCCCTTGACTCGTCATTGACTTCCCATATACAAGTCCCTGAACCACCACACCCCTTACTGGACAAGGGAGAAACCCCTATCCCCTCATTCAGCCTAGCCTGAACTGTGGAAACACTCATCCACTTACTAGTTCCTTCCTCACTTAATTTATACATTTACTTTTGTTCGGTTTTTGTCACAGAACCTTTGGGATCTTTAAGTCCTGAAATAACACAGTGAGTGGTAACAAAAGGACCAGGGCTTAGCCTGAAATATTCCTGCTTTGCCGAGTAAATTCCTCCTTATTTAATTCCAGAGAACGTTTTTGGAAATAGGTTCAGGAATTAGGCTGGAAAAGTCAATGACAGGTAAGTGGGCAATATTAAAGAGGATCATCGTTGGTTAAATCTGTTCCAGTGAAAATTGGCATATCTGTGTGATTAACTCTAGTTCTTTTTCTGCTGATGCTGATATAAAGCCTGCAGCTATAGCTTTGTAAAATTCCAGTCAATTTTTCATCGATGCTGGTAAATTTGCCATCCAAGACAAACGGGATGCAAAGGAGCAATATTCAACCATTCAGAAATATATAAGATGTATCCTGAAACAAACTGTAAAACTTGAAAAAAGCAAAACTCATTTGCTTTCCAAAATGCTGGAAAATAACTTATTTGCTTTGTTTTCAAGTTCCAAGTGGAAGTTTCTCTCAGGTTTAACACCAACTGCTCAAGACTTCACTCTCAATGGACTAAATCTAATGCATTTCCCAGGGTGGGAACCACAGCTAAAGCAGACTTTCCTGAATGAGGGAAGACACATGCTACTAAAGCCTTTCACTGTTCACTCAACAGAACAAACACAAGGATGTTAAATTTAAAGGGATCATTAAGTTATATTTTGAGAAAACTATGTGTACTGGTTGGCAAGTGTTATTTATGATATTTACATAAACTTATATTATAAATATGATACTTATGCCTGTTATATTGGATAGTCAATGTTGCTAGGAAATGATCTCTGTGGGTAAATTTGTTTAATTGGTGTAGTCAATCATTCACCCAAGAGTTTTCAGATTACCTCTGCGTTGGTTTCCTGTTTTTTTTTGAAAAAGGTAATCTGTTACTGTTCAGTGTTTGAATCATTGTAGCTATTACACAGCCGCCTTTTCTGTTTCCATTATCACTTTAGACCTATCTTCACTGCAAATAGGAATTGTCCTGTGCTGAGCTGTGGCCAAGCAAAGGGACGCCATCGCCCTGAAGCATTTCGTATTCCTACCGAAAAATGGAGCTAATGTACTTCGCAACAGCAAAACCATCCCATTCAGCCATGGCTCAATCTGAATATGAAAGTTATAGTTCAAGTCTAACCTGACACAAAGTTTATGCTGATTCTCCAGTGCAGCACAGAGAGTGTTATAGAGTAACAGAGATGTACAGCATCTCTTGGTCCAACTCGTCCACACCAGTCAAATATCCTAAATTAATCCAGTCGCATTTGGCCCATACCTCTCTAAAACGTTCCTATTAATATACCCATCCAGATGCCTTTTAAATGTTGTATTTGTACCAGCCTCCATCGCTTCCTCCGGGTGCTCATTCCACATACGCACCAGCATTTGCATGAACAAGTTACACCTGAGGTCTATTTTAAATCTTTCTCCTCTCACCCAGTTTTGGACTCCTGTACCCTGGGGATAGGTCCTTGACTATTCACCCTATCCATGCTCCGCATAATTTTATACACCTCTTTAAGGTCACCCCTCAAACTCTGATGCTCCAGAGAGAATAGCCCCAGACAATTCAGCCTCTCCCTTCAGCTCAAGCTCTCCAACCCAGGCAACATCCTTGTACATTTTTTCTGAACCTTTTCCAGTTTAACAACATTTTTCCCACAGCAATGAGACCAGAATTGAATGCAGTATTCCAAAAGTGGCCTACATAATGTCATGCACATTTTTTGGAGAAGTTTTTTGAAGTTTTTTGGAGAAAATATTAAACTCTCTCACAGGAATATAAACAATGCAATGGCAATATTTTGGATGAAACATGGGGGAGGGATAGGTGTATGTCTGATATATGTGGACGGTCCTCTCAAGGTTGGTATCTTAAACAACGGTCAATCATTATCTCCCACTTCAGGGTATGGTGTAAAAACCAAAAGAATTGTGGATGCTGTGAATCAGGAACAAAAACAAAGGAAAAAAATAGAGTTAACGTTTCGGGTTCGGTGACCCTTCCTCACAACTTCCTCTGCTTTCACCTTCACAGATGCTGCCACACCTGCTGAGCTTTTCCAGCAATTCTGTTTTTGTTCAGGAAATAGTGTATTAGTCACATGACCATTAGCCAATCAGAAGCAGCAGTGATGGAGCTGTGATGCACTGTAAGTAGCTCATGGTAAGTAAGCGTAATCTTCAATTAAAGAATCTATGTTATTATTGCATCAGACCTGTCATGTGATCAGGACATTTTCATCTCAGGCAAGAATCTACAGTGTGACCTAGCTATCCCTCTGATTTACCTCAGACTATGCCTTAATGCCCTGGCTAGTATTTATAGAAACATCAACTCTAGGAACAGGAGTAGCCCTTTCAGCACTTCGAGCCTGTTCCCCATTCGGTAGCATCATGGCTGATCCTCTATCCCAACGCCATATATTTGCTTTTTCCCCATACCCAATGATAGCTTCAAAATCTAAAAGTTTATCTCTCTCTCTTTCTTGAACATACTCAGTGCCAGCCCCTGCAGCTTTTTTGTGGTGGAGAATTTCACATGTTCACCACCCTTTGAGAGAAGAAATGTTTTCTCAGCTCATTCTTAAATGGTGAACCTGTATGCTAAGATTTCTAAGAAATATCCCTCAGTGAAATCACTTTCATTTATGACCATGTCATTACCAAGTGAGAGCTTGCTGTGCAAAAAGATGGCTAACTCATTCCAAGATGACTTTCTTGGCCGAAGAGTGCTTTTGAATTCTCTGAGGTATTGAAAGATAAAATAGGAATGTGGGCTATTCTATACCATTCGACACATTAGGTTAAACTTGAATCAGTAATCTATAAGAAGTGGCATGTCCACCTGTTTTTTCAAAATCATATTTTCTTTCAGAAATTTCAGTGCATGGTCCAGTTTCCACATTAAAAAAAATTGCACAGCACTGTTCATTTTGGGGCTTTTTGTTGAAGCAAACTGTTTTTTAAAATGCCTAATCTGATTCCCCAGCAATGAGGATTTGTGTGGCCAATGAAGAGTGAAATCTACTTTGCCTGAGGACGGGACACTACATTGCAGACATCAGTACAACAGATGTAACTGTACAGCTTGTTATCTGGCATTCTACACGTGCCCCTTTACTAAAACAAAACACTTGATTGAAAACTCAGCGAGTGTATAGTGTCTCCAATCATGAATGAAATCTACATTACCCAAAGTAGCAAAAATGATCTTGGTCCTTCTAGTTCATGTATACATTACATTCAATGACTCCTTATCAAGTATGTTGCACAGCACAGTCAGAAGAAGGTCAATGCCTTTCTCCACTCCACCAGTGTAAGTACAACCACGTTCTCTCTGATACTTCACAATCACTGTCTCTCTGCTACCGTGCACACCTCTACCACGTCAAGTTCTCTACCACTTTCACTATTAACTGTAACATCTCTGCCCACTCCATGACACCACTAACTCTGAAAGTGGTGTGCAAGTGTGAGTATGCGCTCTTAACCCTGGAGTGATCCAATTTACATATTTCCAGCAGCAAATCTTTGTGAAATTAAATATAGCATTCTTTATCCCACCCTTCCCCAATATCACTCACTCATTTCACCCCACCTAACACTCATGCAAAACTTACCTACAGATGAATTTAAAAAATTAATACAATCTAGAATTATTCCAGTCTCTTTATTTAAAAGCAGGCTTGTTGCATTCTTTATTGGGTTTACTGAGTTGGCAATCTTGACACAGTAGATTCAAAGTGCAATCAACAAGTCATGTAATTTCATAGCTTGTTATTAAACTGAAAACCTCTTTGTAATCTTTGTAACCGTTAATGAATTTAGTGGATGAGTGGAGAGGAGTCACTGTGGTCAAAAATAGCAGCTTTGGAATTTCTGTTTCAGCATTGCCCAAAAAGCCAAGGGTAGGAAGATCATTGTGGCAATGTCAGTATTAAACCTCAGAAGCACAGCAAAAAACTGATCTGCTTATCAGTGTAGAACCAAGCTTTTCAGAGAGGAATTGAGTGATCGAAATCCAGCTCAGATCATTGTATCACTGCAAACCAACAACCAAACAATTGTAACTTAATATAGACATAATAAGAACTGCAGATGCTGTAGAATTTGAGAGAACAAAATGTGGAGCTGGATGAACACAGCAGCATCTTAGGAGCACAAAAGCCACTTGACATAACCTTTAGTCATTGTAAGTATAATTCATACAGCTGTAGAAGCAGTAATGTATTATAAGGTAACTTCTGTATTAGGAATGGCTTTTTCACATCATTAAAACTTTGAGCAATTGAGCTGATTAGTAATTGTTGAATAAGGTTTGGTACTAGTGAATTGGCCAAAATGCTAAGGAGAAGATGTGCTTCACTTTATTTCTTCAGATGAGTGACATACATTCTCACAGGTGGGATGCCCACTTGAGTGCCTTAGCAGACAGTGGATGAGATGTACAGAGCTGTACCCCATCGTCAATCAAAACAGTTAACGGTGAAGTAAGAGATAGAAGGAAGAGAAAAACATTGTGCACTCACGGGGTTACAGCCTGTATAATGTAGCAACGGTTCTCAGAGACACATATTGAGTGTGCTGTCATGCTCATTGTCTATGGGCTAAATCAGATGTTTTTGTGGCTAAGCCCAGGTTGCATCATGTTTTTGAAGGTTTCTCACCCTGAGGGCAAACTAATTCTCTCATTCTAATTCACAAAATATGCCTCAATAATTACCTACTGTACTCCTAGAACATCTCTCACATTTGAATCTGCTCCATTTTACTATGCAGCATTCCCATAACAACTCACCACTCAGCTAATATCACAGAATTTACTGGCATCTCTAATGCCTCCACCATCTTTAAAAGCTTGTTGTGCATGGCCAGAGCAGCATATCATTGAACTGTGAGAGGAAACCCACACAGGCACGGGGAGAATGTGCAAACTCCACACAGACAGAGTCACCTAAGGGGAATTGATCACAGGTCCCTCACATGCTGAGGCAGCAGTGCCAACCACTGAGTCACTGTGCCACCTCTTAATTAGGAATCCCTAACATTGGTGCATATGACCTACCAAAGTCATGAGAGAGAGAGTTATTGGATGGAGTGAAGTATTAATTATTTTTCGTTCCTTGTTTATTTGCAGTTAATTGAGAGATGTTATAGGAGTAGCGTCAGTAATAAATGAGGCCTATTTTGGGAATTAGAATGAGAGAATTAGTTTGCTCCCAGGGTGAGAAACCTTCAAAAACATGATGCAACCTGGGCTTAGCCACAAAAACATCCAATTCAGCACATAGCTGCTTTAAAAAAAACCCCTCAGGTCCTGTTGCTGGTTGTTCCTGAGAATCTGAGGTGGATAATATTGAACAAGTTCAAGACTAGTTGGTGCTTTCCAGAACTGACCCTGATATTTTGCGGTAAGCAGGAGGCTGGTGAGAGTATTTTTCTCAGTGTGGGCATACTCACCAAATGTAACATAGCTCCTTTCCATAAGTTTTCCAACAGTACTGTTTAGTCACTTGAGGCCTTATGTGATGGGATTCACTTATTTAGTAAGTGACATACTTCAGAGGAATAGGCTATGCTAGCAGACCTAACCACCCCCTGCTATCCCCTAATTGGTGGAGTGGTGATGGGGCAAGCATGGTTGGTGTGGGCATTTTGGTGGGAGGCAGTGTGGAGTGGACAGTTAATCTGAAAGTTGATCTATCTCATTTTAGTCAGCTTTCTGACACCCCAAAATGTTGTTGCGAAAGAAGTGACAATCCCCAGCACTGGCAGTGGATCACTTTGAATTCGAAAGTTGAGGATACAAGCCCCATTCCAGTAACTTGAACTTGTGTTCCAAATGGATACTTTGGTGCATTTTTTCTTATTCTTCCAGTGCGTGGATGTCACTGTATTGATTACCCTTGAGCAGTTGGTAGGAAAGCGTCTTCTTGCAGTCCATGAAACATCAATATTCTCATCAAACCCTTAGGGAGACCAGTCAGGATTTTGATCCAGTGATTGTGAAGGACTGATCATATAGTTCAAAATCAGGATGGTGTGTAACTTGGGGAGGGATTACAGGTAGTGGAATACCCATGCATCTGTTGCCCTTGTCTTTGTAGATGGTAGAAATTGCAGATCTGGAAGGTTCTGTCGATGTTCACTGCATCATAGTGGGTGCTGCTTTTTTGTGGGACCTTCCTGAATGTTAATTAGCTGCTGTGTTTCCTAGAAGACGAACATGGACAGTTGGACATTACACCACATGAACCTTAAAAACTGTACAAGATCATCTTCAGAGCCATCCATTATAAATTCAGAAGTGCCAATGTTCACTAATGCACAATGTTCACACCATTCACAACTCCTCAGATACTGAAGCAGTCCATGTTCAAATGCAACTGGGCCTGGACAGTATCCAGGCATGTGTGGACAAGTGGGAAGTAACATTTGTGCCACACAGATGCCAGGCTATGACCAACACCATTAATATACAATTTAACTACAGCCCTTGACATTCAATAATGATACCATCACTGAATCTCCCACATCCTGGAGGTTAACATTGACGAGAAACCCAAATGGACTAGCCACATAAACGCAGTGGCTATGAAAGCGGGTCAGAGGCTAGGAACATTGTGGCGAGTTACTCACCTCCTGGCTCCCCAAAGCTTGTCCACCATCTACAAGACACGAGTCAGGAGCGTGATGGAATATTCCCCACTTGCCAGGACGAGTGCAGCCCCAACAACACTCAAGATGCTTGACACCATCCAGGACAAAGCAGCCGCTTGATTGACACCACATCCATAAGCATCCACTCCCTCCACCACTGACGCTCAGTAGCAGCACCGTGTACTGTCTACAAGACATACTGCAGAAATTCACCAAAAAATCTTTAGACAGCACCTTCCAAGCCCACGAATACTTCCACCTAGAAGGACAAGGGCAACAGATACATGGGAGCACCACTACCTGAAAGTTCCCCTCCAAGCCACTCACCATTCAGATTGGTAATATTTCACTGTCCGTTCAGTGTCACTGGGTCAAAATCCTATATTCCCTCCCTAAGGGCATTGTGGATTAACCCAGAGCACATGGACCGCAGCTCACCACTACCTTCCCAAGGGCAACTTGTGATGTCCAATAAATGCTGGCACAGCCAATGATGGCCATGTCCTACAAGAGAGTGAAAACAAATTCCAGTCAGACCCACACTACCCTTCACTCCTCCCTCACCACTACTCTTCCTGCATTCAAGTATTTCTCCAATGACCTTTAGAAAGTTACTACTGGATCTGGCACTTGTCAGGTTTTGCACTTCAGCAATTCTGCTTGAAAAGAAAATTTATTTTATTGTTAATCACCAATTGTTTTACATCTGTGCTGCCTTATTATTGATTCTTTGAAAATGTTTAAACTTCTTAATTTTCTTCGAGAAGGCTTGGGCCTTGGATTCCAATGGCTTGGGTTTCCTTTAGGTTCGAATACAGCCACATGTTTGGTCTGGTCCACCCTGGCAGTCCTTTAGACATCTCTGGTGGCTGTTTACATTTCCTCGGGTTTCCTTGGGATGGCTTCTGTCAGTCTGTGACTCCATGCAGCAGTTCCTTCAGCATTGTGGTGGGTCCAGCCAAGGATTCCAAGATGGGAGAGGAGTGTCAGGTCTCCGACCCCAGTGCCATGAATTCAACTAGGAGGACTTTAAATTCTCCTTTTCTTTTCATTTTTATATTGTCAGGGAAAGACTGTTATTTTGAACTTCTTATTTCTTTATTTTTCTAAGTCATCACTGTGATTTTGTCCGTTTGACGATCCGTAATGCTGGACATTTTTTATTTCAGTATTTTTCAAAATATTTTTTCCTCAGAATTTGAGCTCAGGGATCTATGCGTTTGTACCTGAGATGCCAGTGTAGGTGGTGACTTACAAACTTACACTGTATTCGTGAGTACAAGTTACTTCGTCATTCCTTCATCACACTGACCAAACCCAAATCCGGCCCTTGACAACCAGTTTGGGCCCTTCTCAGAGTTGGGTGAATGTGCCCAGGGGCTGAGGCTGTGCCCAACATACTCACTTGACCTTGAAGATGTCATGGAGTCAGGAAAACATAGCGTGAAGCTGGAGGAACACAGCAGGCCAGGCAGCATCAGAGGAACAGGAAAGCTGACGCTTCAGATCGGGACCCTTCTGATGAAGAAATTTCTAAAGAAGGCCCCAACCTGAAGTGTCAGCTTTCCTGCTCCTCTGATGCTGTGTGGCCTGCTGTGTTCCTCCAACTCCACACTATGCTATCTCAGACTCCAGTATTGGCAGTTCTTACTCTCTCTGATGGAATCAGGTAAGATGTTTTATAAACATAACTCCTGCTATCTTGTTTTGGGGACTCAACCTCCAGCCTCCAACATTATCCATGTATATTGGCTGCTCTCCTTACATGACAGGCTAGAATTTCCAAGAACTAAGGGAGGCCAAGTGAAGCCAGATTTCTGTTGCCTTCCATTGTGGTAATGTTTGGTAGATTCCTTAAGGAGCTTTAAGGGCCATGTAGATTATGCCCTGAACTGAACTCTTAGTCTTGCAATATATACTGATAGCGCTAATAATTTCATTCATAGTAATGGGCTTTGCTACTATAGTTAATAGCATTGAACATTGATTTCTGTATCTCAAAGTGAGTACAACTTACTTCATCATTCCTTCATCACACTCACCAAACCCAAATCCGGCCCTTGACAACCTTCTCAATGTAAGAGCTACATTTAATCCATTTTTAATTTATTTTCTGTTTAAGATAAACTATGTTACTCATTTGCTCACACTCAGCAGCAATATTGTAGGGTTAAATATGACTTCCCTAAAAGATTTGCTATAATTATAAAGACTACACGATTACCACATTTTGAAACCATAGCTTTAAATTTAAGGCAGGTGAAGGGGGTTTTATGGCATGTTCTGCCATCTGCCTGGCCAAAAGCATTGGGTGGTTTAATTGAGATCAAAGGAGAACTTAGATGTTTTTCATTGAGAAGAAGGTGCAGCATACTGATGTTGAGAGGCAATGGCAACAATTAATGAGTATGGCAGGATTGGCCACAGGGTCTCGCAAAGTCCCAGAAATGCTTTATAGGCATCATAGTGTATATAATTGTATTGTAAGCAATGATCTCATTCTTAAATGAAAGTGAGTTAGGAGCAAAGATAGTTAATTAGCCTTTCCCTAACTACAGGGTTAATGTGGTCTCATGTTGTTGTAGGGAAGAGCACAGAGGAAACTATGTTTGACATTTGCAGACATTCCTGCATTTCCATGACCATTGTAATCAGACAGTAGTTTGATACAGCCATCAGAGAGGCAGAAAGCATGAAATAAAGGCAGCCATTCCTGCACTCGATGCAGAGAAATGCTGACTTTATTGTTTATCATACAGAGTGCAGGTTGAAAGTTTGCAATCAGACAGAAGACGGCATTCAGAAGGATTTAAAGGGGAATGGAAGATTCTCCAAGATTGGAGCTAAAATGAAGAGATCTACAATACGGCCCTCAACATGAAGATCAATTCTAGGATTGAATGCTGATGTCAAGAATGGTTCTACACATGACAAAAAAAAAAGAAATTGTTAGCTAGTTTGTCCAATCCAAGTGCTTTCCATAGATATAAAAAAATTTTGGGTCAAAACTTTTCCACTTCTTATGGATTTTGCCATGGTGAATGTTGCAAGGCTTGCAAGTAGAAGCCATAATAGATATTTACTCATAAGAACCAAAAAATGCAGTTATACAGCTCATCAATGATCCTAACGTTTGGCGGATTTTAGGTTTCAGCATAATGCGAACATCAATTCCTGTGTCAGTTCTGCTCAGCAACTGCAGAATAATGTGCCATAACATTGAGCCAAATAGTACACACTTTTAGATATGTGCAAGCTATGCTGAGTTTGGTGGACTGATTCTTATCGTAACTTTCCTCTTTAATTGTGGCTTGAATCCTCGCAGTGAGAATTAAATCCTATCTCCGATCCTTCTTAGCAGGTATTGTTCATGGAGGAATTCACTGCTCACTCCATAAGACCAGGATCCCTTGGGGCTGCAATATCTTTCAAAGCCCATGACACTCTTACAGGAGTGCTGCCATCTTTAAGCTGTGTAAGGTGTCAGAAGAGACAGCTGAGAAGAGGAAGCTGGCACTTTGCTTCTTGCAGTGGGATCTGGAGGTCCATAACACTTTTAAGAAATAGGAACCAATTTTTTGAAGAAGTGTCCCGATCTGAAGCATCAGCTTTACTGATCCTCGCATGCTACCTGGCCTGCTGTGCTCCTCCAGCTCTACACTGTGCCATCTCTGACTCGAGCATCGGCAGCTCTTATAGTCTCTGTTCAACCCCTGAAGTCTAGTCGCTTATGTCCATTTTCCTGAAATGTCCCCTTGATTTCCCTACTGATTAAAACTGTGTCTATATCAGTTTGAAAGGGACATAAGGACTAGGCTCCTATGCCACCCTATCTCTCTGTGTTAAGGGGTTCCAAAGACTTACAACCCTCTGGAGAAGAAATTTCTCCTCATCTCAGCCTTCAATTGGTACCCCTTTATTCTGAGTCTATATTCTCTGGTCTAGGTTCTCACATGAAGGGGAAGCATTGTCTCTGCATTTACCCTATCATGTCCCTCAAGAATCTTATTTGTTTCAATGAGATCACTGCTCATTCTTCTAAACTCAAAGAGTAGATTTCAACTTGTTTAGCATTTGTTCATAAGACAATCCCTCCATACCCTTATTCTCCAACTCCCTTGAAATTAGCTTTCCTGATTACCTGCTGCACCTGTGTGCTAGTGTTCTGTGTTTTATGTACAAGTCCCTCTGCGTTGCAGCTCTCTGCAGGTTTTCTCCATTTAAATAATGGGTGTTCATGGATGAGGTGGTGGAGAGGAGAGGGTCCTTTTCCGGGAGGACTCACAGAGGTCGCCATGCCACCAGATGGGGCAGCTTGCTCTGAGCTCAGATCAATACCAGCCCCAGCATTAGGAGGATTGGTCAGCCGTGCAGGAAGACTTTCTGTGATCCCTTCTGTTTTGCCATTGTAAGTACCAAACTCCCTGCTACTTCACACCTGTCTGTGCCACCAATGTCCCACCCGTGTTTATACTACCACACTTGCTATGTGGCATCCAAAACCTTCCCTCATTCACTCTTATCACTCAACATCCTCCCCGACTATTAACCCTGTATGATATCTGTGTTGTCTCCTGACTCCCTTGCCCCAAGTGAGCCAGCTCCAACAGGCTCACTACCCAATTGTGGCTCTCTCATTATTCCCCTTTACAGGTCGGAGAGTGGGTGAGGAAACAGAGATCCGTTCGGGACACAGAAATATCTGTGTCGCAACACCCAAGTAAGTAGCACTTTTCATTCTACTGCAAACGTCACGTTAGTCAGACATTCAGCACCACTACCAACCAGTAGCTGCCTTTTCAGTCTTACAAGTAGACCATCCTCCCAAGGAGCAGCCTGTTGCCTGCAAAGGAGAATTCTCTACCTCACTGGATCGTTGTGGGGAAGCCTTGGAGGGACTATCATCTGTACTGGCCCCTGCAATCCCCAGCAACACAGATGATGACATATTACTGAGCCCTGTGATTTTCACATTTTACCACCAGTCACAGCACACACAAGCCACAGTTGATCATAGTTCTCCGCACATTGCTATATGGAGGATCCAAGGGCAGCGTGGAATATATTTACTTAACTTGTGACATTGAGAGCCTTATTCCGATCAAAAAGCACATACCTACCATCATGCTGCACTATACCATCCCCAACCCAACTCCCCAGTATTGAATTTAGGGTGGGGATGACCAATGAACCTCATCCCTTGGGTAACCCATGTCTTCCAATGCTCCATCTTGAGCCTCCCTTTACATGTTGAGTTTCCTCCCTTGATAATTGTTGTCCCATTTGCATCTCAGCATGCTGTCTCCAATCTTCACAACTGATATTCCCAACAGTCTTGCCACAGCAACAGCCTTCCAGCAATGCTCCCTTGATAGTCAGTGAACAGACCCCAGGCCTAAAACAGAAGTTGCAGGAAGCTCAGCAGATCTGGCAGCATCTGTGGAGAGAAATATCAGAGTTAACATTTTAGGTCCAGTGATCCTTCCTCAGAACTGATGGTAGCTGGGAAAACATTGGTTTATATGCAGAAAATAGAGAAGGGGAGGAGGTAGGGAGTAAACGTTGTGATAGAGCTCAGACAAAGAAGAGCAGTTGGATAAACAAAGGAGTTGTTAGCAATCTGGCCAGAAGGGTGAACGTTTGTTGATGGGGACTGTTAGAGACGAAATATAGGACTAAAAACAGGTCACTGTGGCCCAAGCTCTGACCAACTTGGATGGAGATCCCTGACCGATGAGTGACTGAACTCACTGAGCTCTGTATAGTTATAAGACTGTAACGCATAGGAGAAGAGAAGGCTATTCAGTGTGAAAAGTCTGTTCATTCCTTCAATGAGACCATGGCCAATCTAGTAATCCTCAAGTCCACTGTCCTGTCTTTTCCTTACAATATTTGATTGTCTTAATGATTAAAAATCCCTCTATCTTAGTCATGAATACACTTCATGACACACCCCTGCCAGCTCTATGCAGCAAAGAATTCCACAGACTGACTACTCTCAGAGAAGAAATGCATTTCTTTGACTGATTTGCCACTAGTCTCTGGACTGGCTGCCCTGGGCCTGCCGAACTGACTACAGACGAACTCTAGTGATGCAGAACACTTGACCTTGGTGCTCCAAGAAGCTGCCAGACCAAGTTCAAGCCCTGGACTGAGATGGGACACTGTTATTGGACTGATAGTGACAGAAACTCCAACTACTGTACTTTACTGAGGAGTAGCCCCCTTTGATATTGAGTCCTTTTTATTAGCTGAAGCACATGCAGTGTGTTTGATGCACACATTGCTAGCCCCAGGGTTAGGTGTGAGACTGATTTCACAAAATGCCATTCAGCAACACGTCCACCCCCTTAACTGATATCTGCTGACACCCAAATGAAGCTGCCTGATATACGCTTGTGCACTTAAATGGCAAGGCACCACAAACATACTATGAGCCTATAAGGTTTGAATGAAGTAACAAAGTGCAATTAAGTAAGGTAAGGCAAGGTTAGGCAGAGACGCTTTGAGCATCCGAGTAAGAGCAGAATGAATGAGTGCTAAAAAGCAAACAAAGAACTCTAAAGTACAGTGGCTGTGATGAATGAGATGGTCACCTGTCCCTGCTCGCAAGATGGCCTGGCAGCAGCTACATCACATTGCAAGGTGTTGTTATGACGACAGTTCAAAACCCTGAAGGAATTATAGACATCTTTGCACTTTTAATCTCAAAATCTGTTTCCTGGGAGGATAGCGATAGAAAAACTGTGGATTTAAGTTCAGTAACTTCCTGACAAAAGTTCTGTGCGAAACTGATGGAACGTCGCACGTGCGAATTGACAGTTCCCTGACAATCAGTGAGAAACTGAAGTAGAAATAATGAGGAGGCTGACTATCTCTCCCCTCTTGAGGTAGAAAGCCACCTCTTGCAGACATGGTTGCTTTTCCCTCCAGCAACGCACAAAGGTAGGGGTTTAAACACACTCAACGGACTGAACACTCTCACATCTACCAGGTTGGGTTTGAGTGTGAGCATACTGGGAAAGTTACAATCAAAAAATACCTCCTAACTAGCCTGAATGTCTCAGCTAACGACATTCCCTCATTTCAAGTGCTGTGAGCCATTTAAAAGAAGAATCAGGCCAAATGAACTTCTACTAGCCTGCAAAACCAAAAATTTCAAAAACAAACTGTTCAACTACCAACAGTTCAGTATTAATGACAACCTCCACTGCTATTGACAAAGTGTTCAACTATCTGGTCCTCATGACCAATTCAGGGACTGATTTATATGTAATCTATGTTTTCACTTTCACCTCTCTTCCAAACTACCTGTTTGTGTATTTCCTTATGATTTTCTTTTGTGTTTAGTGATTAATTGAGTAATTAAAACTCAAAACTTTTGTTAATTCAGGAAAGGTTTGTTAAATTGTCTCTCTCAAAACGTAGTTCATTCGAATCTGGGAGAAAGGTATCAAGAAGTGAGGGGATGTTTTGCAATATCGCACTGATTCACTCGGGTGAGGTATTTCATTTCAGCACAGCAACAGTTAGACAAATAACTGGAATTTTGAACTGAAACTTCTCAATCCATACAAAGTTTAGTCTGTCCAGAAATTGCAAAACAGCCAAATCATTCTAATGGCAGGAATGACAGCTATTAGAACAAATTAAAGGAGATCACAACAACCAAATTATTAGCCAAGAAAAAAAGTAATGGATACATTTAAAGAGATACAAAAAAAATGTTACATCCTTCATCCTGCAGTTTTTAATCACTGCAGAAATATCCTCCGTCCGAAACTGAGCATTGTTTGTATTCATGAATGAATTATAATGAATTAAAAACTCCAGTAAGTTTGTTTTCATTTAAAAATAGCGTTTATACAATGAATTGGGGCTTTTAAATATAACATATTTTTGGCGAACAGTTTGGTTGTTCTGTCGCCCTTTAATTCATTCTAACAACTGTCTAACTGTCTGGGCAGATTAAACTGGGCAATTTCTGGGCAGAGTAAACTTTGTATGAATTCAGGAGTTTCAGTTCAAAACTGCAGTTATTTGTTTAATTGTTGCTTTATTGAAACGAAATACCTCACCCTAATGAATAAATGCAGCTTTGTCTCTATCTTAATAGAAGTTTGGTCCTTCAGAATTAGCATTAGGTTTTATTGTCACATTCACTCGTGTACAGGATACCGGTTTAAAATGAAAAGTGTACAAAATCGCCAGTCCGAGTGCCAGCTTATGTACAAAGTCAGCTAGCTACGAAATTGTAAGAACAAAGTAGAAAAATAAAGAACTAAGTTAAAGGTTAAATATTACAGTTCTTCTTAGTATAATTGAAAACACTAAGTTTAGAAGTTCAACATTAGTCTTTTTATAGCCATGGACCTGCAGATGCTCCACACTAGGCTTGCCCCACATGGGCTCACACTCCCCATGTAGGTTCAATCTCTCTGCTCAATCTCTCCGCATGCACTCCTCCAAGCTGCCTTGCTGTCAACTGCTCCAGACCTCGGTGATGCTATAGCACTTATGATGATATAATTTTTATTTTTCTCAGTTTGTGCATGGAGCTATGATATTCTATTGTGAGAAGTCTATATTCATGCAGCGAATATCTAATCTGATAAATATTGAGTGATCCAGAATTAAGAACTGTATAATTTTCTTTAAAAATGTCTATGGGATGTGGGTGATGCTGGATGGGCTAACATTTATTGCCTGTCCCTAGTTGCATTTGAGAAAGTGATAATGAGCTGCATTCTTGAACTGCTATAGTACAAGTTACAACATTTAGATCAAGAAAAGGATCCATTTTATTGGTGGGCTGAATGAGCAAGTGTACAATATGTTTTCCTATTGAGTCAGAATGCCTTAATATTTGATTCCTGGAGTCTGGATTTTCCCCTAGGAAATTGGAAACATGTCCTATGTTGAGATTCTACCTTCTGACCAGCAGCACTTGGCCACACTAGTTTCATCATCAAGAAGGTGGAGCTATAAGTGGAGATGGGCAGATGCTGAGCTGGGTAGATTAGAAGATCCACCTCCATTCACTGAGGTAACATTCCTAAATGTTAAGTTTCTTGTTCTTTCCCCTTACCTTCCAACTCAAGCACATGTCCCTGTATATTCCTCTAATCCTTCGAATACTTCCTGCTTTTTATATAACCCACACATTCCATTTGTTCCATGCCCTCTCATCCAGTATCCACAATGAATAAAACACATGCACCATAATAATATTGAAAATGTTTTGAGGTGTCCATGAAATTGGCAAAATAAATGATAGATATTTAACTGCTACTTGAAAAATATCATTAATTGTTCCACAGGGTCATATAACTGTCAGTCAAACAACCAGCCATTCAAATTCCACTTGACAAAATATAATCCCCTCAACAAAATGCAAAAAGAACTTTAAATGGTCATAAACCTATCAAAATAGATTAACAGCCATTCCAATTTTTTTTGGAAAACTTAAACCTTGTGGCACCTCATAAATCTCAGAATGACAGCAAAACTCAAAGTCCACTGGGCAGTTATTACCAATTGCACCTGTTGAACTTAGACCATTTATTGACTTTAAGCTTCAAGAAGTACATCAACAAAACCTAAAAAGCTGAATACGTTAAAACCTTTGAAGTAATGCAACGTATGGCCATCTGCAATGGTTCAAATGTAGAACAGATAGGAGACATGTCAATCAAAGTAGCTAGCTGTCAGTTACAGAGGTTCAAAGGCTGACCTATCGATTAGTAAAAAGAAAATCAAAGTATTGTGTGAAATATGCGCAGCTAAATCTGGAACTCAACACAAGCTCAATATTGTAAAGCCAATGGATAACATACTTTCATGAATCAGCAGACTTTCCCAATTTCGTAATGCTGGTCATCACTCCTCTTTTCCAAAGAAAGCCCTGTTATTGTATTAAACTTTATTTAAATTGTGTTTTGCCATTACATCCTGATGTGAAGCTTCCGACATCTTGCTCAACATAAATCTGTTAACAGGTTCTGATCGACTGGGAGCCTACACTGCACACTTCTTCTGAAGTGCTGTGAGCCAGTTACCAAAATAGGCCCAATCAAATGAAAGTTAAGCCAGTCTCCAATATGCCTGGCTTTGTAATAGAACTGGCAAGATTAGGAGTGCTGCCTGTCTGTTGTCGACCTGCACCCTAGTCCCGCATTGCTAAAAGTGGACAAAACAGAAATGTAGTGGGAATCCTGTAAACAGGTCGGGCACATTGTTTATAAATCCTGGTTCCTTCCATACCAACTTGGATAGACTCAAAGATCTGGACCTGGGTCTTTGCTGAGTTAACTGGTCTTTGACAGAATGAGCATAGTGGCAAAACAATGAAGATGAAAGGGAATCAGGACCCTAAATTTCACCAGAATCTGGTGACTCCTGCAGTAAAGTGTGGGGATGTCAGGAGAGACAGGAATTGATTCTGTTTTTAAGCTCCCTGGTAAAAGAATCAAAATCTAAATGAGGAAAAAAACATTTCATACTGTAATTTGTGACCTGGAACACACTGCCTAAAAAAGTGGGGAAGCAAATTTAGCATAACGTTCAAAAAAGGGTTAGATTTATGCTTTGGGAGAAAACAGTCAGGATTATCTGGAAAGAGTTGAGAAGCAGGATTAAATAAAAATGAAAGAACTGTGAACAGTGGAAATCAGAAGCAAAAACAGAAATTGTCGGAAAAACTCAACAAGTCTGGCAGCATCCATGGAGAGAAATCAGAGTTAATGTTTTGGGTCCAGTGACCCTTCCCTCAGAACTACTGAGAGGCAGGATTCATTGCTGGTGCTTTTAAAACATCAGTTTTAACATTTAAATTTTATGTAAAATTACATTTTGTCAGGTAACAAGAATAGGAGACATCTTTCAGGAGGCAGATGGGAAAGCAGGAGCAATATTCATTGCCAGGCAGAACTGAAAACAACAACTTTAAATTAACCTCTTTGTAAATATGTAGAAACAAGTTCCACTCTGAAGATTCAAGAGCCCAATTCTGCCAACAGATTTGAATAATCCAGTTTGCTCTCATTCACTTTCAGTGGCACACACTCATACCAATAAAGTGTTCTTTTTTTCTGTGTTGTGCATGTTAAAGAGTTCAATAATTTGGCAAGTGCCCCTCTCTGTCCCTGATATTCAAAGTCCCCATTGGCAGAATCAACCAATAGGTTTATGATAATAAAATGTGAGGCTGGATGAACACAGCAGGCCAAGCAGCATCTCAGGAGCACAAAAGCTGACGTTTCGGGCCTAGACCCTTCATCAGAGAGGTTTATGCTTCATCCAACACATTGCAAAACTATAGACATTTGTAGCACATATCTCGGCCACTCGGCCCATTGAACCTGCACCAGCCAGCAAAAGGGCATTCTGCCTGGTCCCACTTTCCCACTCTTGATTAAGTTATGACACTCTAACAGAAGAGATGCCAGAACTTTGATCTGAGCCGGCTGTTGGCACAGGCACCAGTGATGGAGTTAACAAAATCGGGTTGTGCAGAAGACAGAATTAGATTAGATCAGAAATCTCAGCAGGTTGAAGGGCTGTTGTTGACAATGTTGAAAATCCTTTTATAAATAAATCAGGATGTGCTCCAGTGGTAAAAAGAAGAGCGGCTCACGTGCTCATTGGAGCATATATTGGAGCTGGCTTTCCTCAGTAAAGGGCATTGATTTAGGAAGGTGAGAGCACAGCTTGAGTTTGTATTAAACTATGGATTGCAAATTAACAGTTATGGAAGACAGACTCTTTTAAGTGGTTTAAGGTAAATAACCAGTTAAGGCAAACTGAAAGAACTGCAAATGCTGTAAATCAGAAACAAAATTCAATCAAAATCAATTAAGACTGTTGGTGGAAAGATTAGATCAGACATAACGCAAAACTTTTTCATTCAGAGTGAAGGGATATCTGGAATTTATATTCTCAAATTAAAATTAAACATGAAACAAAGAGATAAGCAAATATATTTAACTGTTTATTTTATATTTCAGTTTAATGATGCTAGTATACAACTTGAATTCCCATACCTTCATATATGCAGCATTTTCAATTCTTCCTTACAGTTCATTTGTATTAGAATTAGATTTAATTATCACGTTCTCAAGTACACTAATACAGGAGTGTACAAAGTGTACATTGTTGCCATTCTTTGGCGCTATCTTAAAATGCAAAATATAAAACCAGAAATTAAAACCAAAACAAGAGAAGAAATAAAGGAAACAGAGCCAAAAGAAAAAGAAGCGATGTCCAGATCTTAAAGTCCTTATCCAAAAGAAAAGGAAAAAGTCTAAATTTTAAAGTCTTATTTGCCTGGGCCTATCCCTGGCCTGGAGTTTTGGTACAATAAAATACCATGCAATAACAGGTCTTTCAGGCCACTAAGCCTGCACTAATTCCTATTCCTTATTTAGATCCTCTACATATTGCCCATGCCTCCGTCTGTTCGCCTCCCATTCTTGTGTCTATCGATAGCTGTCTTGAACATTGCTAATGTGCCCACTTCCACTACCTCCTACTCTCTGTGTGAAAAACTTGCTGCAAACTTTTCTCTTAAAATTGTCCCCCATCTCACCTTGAACCTATGCCCTCTTGGCCTTTCCACCCTTGTAAAAAGTCTCTGACTATCCACCCTATCAATGCCGCTCACAATTTTGTAGATCTCTATAAGGCTGCTCGTCAGCCTGCGTCTTTCCAGTGAAAACAATTCAAGTTTATCCAACCTCTCCTCATAACTAAAACCCTCTAAACCAGGGAACAACCCGGTAAACCTTCTCTGCACCCTCTCCAAAGCAGCCATGCCCTTCTGGTAGTGTGCTTTGATCACCCTCCTCCTGGGGCACATTCCACCAATTGCCTTTGCTGCCCCCGATGCAAGTGGGGCAATGCCAGTCACTCTGTCGCTGCCATCACCATACATACCCATGAGGCCGGGCCTGCTCTTGCCCTTCCTTCTCACTCCCCAGCATTTATGATTCCCTGTCACTGCTCTAACCCTATTTATGCCTCATTCTGCTCTGGGCTTTGTCTCTGCCTGTCACTTATATTTTGTACTATTTGGGAACTTCAGCTGACTCCTTCCCACACCCCCAGTGCCAATTTTCTAGCCACTTTGAAAAGGACATCAATTTAATTAATGTCATGCTTTGGCCTTGCTCTTAGCTTAATTTGTGACTGAGGAAAATATTGAAATGCAGGCAAAGTTCTGACCATGATGACAACTTTAAGCTGCTCACTAAAAAGTCAACCTGAGATGAAATCCCTCTCAACAGATAATATGCTCCAGTACTTTCCACATTTAATGATCCAGATCACAAAAAGGAGGAATTGTCAGAATTAATGATCACCTATTGTAAAATGGGAAGACAGAAATGTTCATCCAGAATTAATGATCTGCCATAGAAACCTGGTTTCCAGAAATCACAAATTTCAAAATAATAATTTTATCAGTAGATTGCTATTGATGGAGATAAGCTACCGACCCCCACTGATGAAGTTTAAAATTTCTACAGTGCATAAAATCACATTGATAAACTCAGAAAGTGGAACGTGAATCATTTCTGAATTCAGCTCCGGTTAGCTACATTAAACATGATGTGATATAATGCGATGTGCTCCTGCTGCTGTTCTCAAATTGACTAGTAGGCAAATAATCATAATAATTAATTGATCATTACATCAAAGCAGCAATCTCTGATCTGTACTTCACTTTGAGTATTCCCTAGCACTTTAAAAAGATTTTTTAATAGCTGTTCAGCCACTGTGGCTTTTATTGTATTTCATTTATTGCTTTTAATTGTATGAACATTCTGGGTGGAGCAGTGTTCATCTGTTTGCAGAGCTACTGAGCAGTAGGCAGTGCTTTCCTAGGTTCACATCAATTAAATAAAGACAATTAGCATCCAGTTATTTATATTAGCTACCTTCTGTTACAGCATAGTGCAGTTTGTAATCAAGTCAAATGTCTTTCTAAAGAAACCCCAACAAATGAACTATGATTATCACAAACAAAAACAATTAGATTAAAGTGCAGGTTCATCGTTCCTTGAAGGTGGAGTAGTGGGCCCGCAGGATAGTGAGGAAGACACTTGGTACATTTGCCTGTGTTGGCCAATGCATTGAGAAGAGGAGTTAGGGTGTCATGTTGTGGCTGTACAGGACATTGGTGAGGCCACTTTTGAAATGTTTCTTTCATTTCTGGTCTCCCTGCTATTGGAAAGATGTTGTTAACCTTGTAAGGGTTCAGAAAAGATTTACAAGAATATTTCCAGGGTTGGAGAATATGAGCTACAGGGCTCTTATTGGGGTTAATTTAGGAATAGACTGGGGCTATTTTCCCTGGAGCGTCAGAGGCTGAGAGGTGATCTTTCAGAGTCTTATAAAATCATGAGGTGTGTGAATAGGGTGAATAGCCAAGGTCTTTTTCCCAGGGTAGGTGAGTCAAAAGCTAGATTTTGTAGGTTTAAGGTGAGAGGGGGAAGATTTAAAAGGGACCTCAGGGGCAGCTTTTTCACACAGAGGGTGGTGCTTGTATGAAATGAGCTCCCAGAGGTTGTGATGGAGGCTGGTACAATTACAACATTTAAAAGGCATCTGGGTGGGTATGTGAATAACAAGTGTTTAAAGGGATATGAGCCAAATGCTGACAAATGGGGCTAGATTAATTTAGAATAAATGGTCAGCATGGATGAGTTGGAAGGAAGGGTCTATTTCCATGCTTACAGCTCTGTGACTTTATTCCTTTTTGGTTTTTAACACAAAGACATCCTAGCATGTTAAAGATGCTTTGATAAATGTAAGGTCCTGTTTATCAGGTGGGTTCTGATGTTGGGTCAATGTAAGTGACTGATAATAGTAGAGAATGAATTTGTTGGGATTTAATCAAAAGAAGTAGAAATCTGTAGCTCTCGCCTACCTGAAAGGGGACAAGAGAATTTTGGATGGGGTGCCAACTAAGTTGGCTGCCTTGTTCTGTGTGCCATTGAGCTATATGAGTATAGTTACAGCTGTACCCACCCAGCAAAGTGGAGAGTTTCCCATTACACTCTCGACTTGATTTGTGCCTTGCAGTTGAAAACAGCCTTGGGGAGTCAGGAGGTAAGTTACCTGCTGTTGAGATCTTTGAGCTGATGCTGTAAACACAGTAATTATATGATCATAAATTATATCTGTCTAACCAATGTTAAGACCCTTGGAATGTTGTTGGTGTGGGGCTCAGCAATGGCAACGCAGTTGAATGTCAATGGAAGATGGCTAGATTCTCTTGTATTGGAATTGGTCATTGCCTAGCCCACATCTAACACATATGTCACTTTTGACTTATAGGCCCAAGCCTGAATATTGTTCGGTCTTACTGAATGTGGATGCTCAGTATCTGAGTATTCAGAAATGGTGCTGAACCTTCTGTAATCATCAGTGTGTTCCCGAAATCTGACCCTAGTGTAAACTATTGATGAAGCAGGGGATAGTTGGATTGAGGGGACACAAACCTGAGGAACTTTAGAAACCATCTTCAGGGACTGACATGATTAACCTCCAACAATCATAGCTGTTATGTGAGGTATGAACCTAACAAGAAGAGAGTTTCCCCCTTACTCTTCTTATTTTTCTCCTTGAGGCCACACAAGTATACTGCGTTAATGTAAAGGGAAATCTTTCTCATTGTAACCCCATGGAATCACGTCTTACATCTGTGTTTGGTCCAATGTGCCACTGGAACCAAGCAAAATCGTGATATTTGATGGAGTTGAGTATAGTTCAGCCATGATCTAATGGATGACAACACTGGTTCAAGGGACAGAATGTTCTATTCAACTTCCCATTTCACTTGGTTATCATTTTCTTAATTAATTCATTTACACTACTGAAATGAAGTGGGGAGAAAGATTTATCTGCATGTTTAGTGGAAGTTAGAGTGTAGACAACAAACATAGCTACGTTATACAGTCCTTAATGTATTAATTCTGCCTTTGCTTCTGAGCATCGCTGTGTTCAGCAAGATTACAGTGCAAACCATCAAAACATACATATTTGATTTTGAAGGAGACCTGAATAGTGAGGACATTTATGAAAACAGTAAGACTTTGAGCTGCCATCTGCCTGTTCTTAGAATGCTACATGTGTATTTCCGATGGTCATGGGATCAAATGCTACACAATCATCTGAAAAATATATTTAACGTGCAGAAATTTTGCAAATGCCTCATGAATGGCTGCAGCCTGAACAACAAGGATTATTGTCCCAGTGATCATTCCAAGATAATCAGTTTTTGCCTGTCCATACTACAGCTTACACATAATCATTGCACTACTTCAGTATCGCTGGGTGAAAATCCTGGAACTCCCTTCATAACAACAGTTAGGAATGTTCTACAACAAAAGACCTGCAGCAGCTCAAGACACTCACTGCCACTTTCTCAAGAGAATCTAGGGATCAGCAATAAATGCTGGCCTAGTCAGTCATGCCCATATCTCACAATTGAATTAAAAATAAACTTCTACTTCACACTTTTTTACAGATGCACCTTTTAAAAACAAGAGTTGGTCATTTCCCACTAGTTTGCCCGATTTTGGTGAGTAGGTGAAAAGCTAGCACCAGCTTCCAGTTTACAAGTGAAATGTCACACTGACGGTTGACTGAAGATCATGTTTATTAACGGCCCATGGAGCTGGTAGCCTCAGAGAGTTCTATCCCTGGGGCACATTTGGTCAGATTGTCTGATCAATTTTGCCTGATTAACAGACATTAATTTATTGGGACCAGTTGGGAAGATGGACAGAGACCTATTGCGCTAGAGTTCCATCTCGTTCAGCACAGATCAGCTTGCAGGTAATAATGTTAAAATAAGGCCTTAATGAGATTGATTAGACATATACACTGTTGTAGCTGTAAAACGCTTAATCAACTTAAACTGCTTAAATGTGCTCCCAGTATTGTTCATGTTGCTTATGGCAGTCTTTTAAGCTTGTTACTGGTTCCCTGGTCACATGTGTGTTATTTATGGTGGTGAAAATATTGAATAGAATTATTTGCACAGTGGTGTTTCCACTGAGTCCTTGTACTTACACACACACACACAACACATTAACTGAGGGGGATACAAAGGAAAAAAGGAAGAAAAAGATATATATAAACAGGGGATTTAGAATATCCTCAGTTCAGAAGAAAAAGGTCCTTTTAAGGAATCTGATTTTAAAACTATCAATGGATTTTGACGATGTTTCTGGACATTTTGCCATATGAATGAGACACTGTGTAGAAGCTGTGTTCCTCATTTCCTCCATTTTCAGATGGTGAGTTTCCTAATGCGAATCACCCTTTCCTTCTATTTTTCAGGAACAAGAGGAGGTATTAGCGATACAATGCTCATTTGTCAATATCACTGACTTATGATTACAGGTCAAAGCAAACTTGTTAATCGCCTCAAGAAACACAGGCCCAGGGGTCAGTGCATGGCCCAGAAGTTACTGGGCTAAGTCTTACATGGAAGAGTAATCATGTTGAATTGCCACATTGCTCCTTTCTTCTAATCTTGCCAATGATTACACATCCAAACCTCCAAACTAGCCCTTTGAGAAACACCCCTGATGCCCTTAAAAACATGGAAGAGAATGTAAATATGTAAGATAAGTACACGAGGTATAATTGTGGTCAGTTATTGACGGGGAATTAGAAGGTGTGTGTTGGTGATAGGGTAAGGTGGCAAGTTGTAGAAGGAGGATAGCTTGGCAGAGGGTTTGAGAGGGTTGGATGCCTGCTTGATAAGGAAATATAGTGGCTGGTGATGAGATGGTAGCACAATGGTCAATGAGAGGTCAGAGTTGATGTTCGAGACAGGGGGTTGACAATTAGTAAGGGCGCCAGGATGTGGACAGATGAGTGAAATAGAGCAGCCAGTGGTGAAGGGCCCAAACAGTAAGGTGGGGAAGGCAAGGGACAGTGTTAGGGCTGCTGAGCGACGGAGAGGTGACTGATAGGTGCGTTAGGGGCGGGTGGTACATGAGTGAGGGAGTAAGGTGTAAAGGAGATACGTGAGCTGGTAGTGTGGAGTAGAGCCATTGTGTCAGGACAATGGAAAAACGAGTGCTGAGGTTGTGTTGGAGGTGTTAGTCAGTGCTGGGGCAGGTCATGTTGGGGCCAGATCAGGTCAGGTTGGATTTGGGGGTTTTGTCAGGGCTGTCTGGAGGAACAGGCAATGGACCAGTGATGTGTCAAGTGGTTTCAGCTTAAACAACATGAGATTTTAGTTGATGCTATTGATTGCTCCTTGGTGGCCTTTGATCTCGACCATTTCTACAACTCCTAGGGCAATCAGTTCATTGGCTGTTTGGAATGTGTTAGATGTATGGGCTTGGCCTGTCCAATACCCTTCTCCCCTTTAATAGACTCATTGATCCTTGGCATCAATATGTCAGTGAAGGAAGGGAGTCGAGCCCTCAGCAATCTCCTGGGGTTAGGGTCTAGGCCATTTTGCAATGTCACGGAGTGATACCTGATGTAATCAAGTCAAAGTCTTCATCATCCTTTAGATGGCCATTGTTTATGCCCATCCCTCTCCTACCTTCACCATTAGTCTGAATGTATCCTGGGAAGCTTGTGGCATGAATAAATCTGTAAGAGCAATTTTGGATAATTAAACAAATACTATTGCTGGTAATTTCTGCTGATTTCTGGCAAAGGTTTCCAAATGACATGTTGTCCTTTATCACAAGAGGATTTGAGAACGGGAGCAAAAATGCCTGACTACAAGAATGTAAACCATTGGCACATCCAGAGCTGGAACATCTTTCATAAGTTTGGAATTTTCCAAAATGTTCTTTTTTGTTGCAATTAGGTACTTTTTGAAGCGTAGCCAATGTGGCAATGTATGTAGATTTTGACCTCCTTACACATGGAAAGATATACTTGCTATGGAGAGATTGTGTTATGTATGGGTCTGAGAGGGCCTGAAAAGGTTAATATTTGACTGAGAACAATAAGCACCATGTACTGTGGTATTGTCATGAGGACTTGAGGGAAAAAAAACTAAGGATCTTAAAGGAAAAAATAAACAAAAAAAGTCCTCTGGTATCTTTGTAACACATAATTAGTCACAGAGGAACAATAAACTGTATCTTGTTCACTATAAGATAATTAAAATCAAAAGAATAACAGGTAATCTCATTGAAATATTCAGAATTCTTACAAGGTTCAACAGGGATATGCAGAATGGATGCTTATCTCTTGGCTGGGGAGTCCAGAACCAGGGGGCACAGTCTCAGAATAAGAGCTGTGCTAGTTATGGCTGAGATAAGAGGGAATAACTCATCACAGAGGGTGGTGAATCTTTGGAATTCTCCAATACAGAGGAGCTGTGGAGGATCAGTGAGTATGTTTAAATGTGAGATTGATATATTTTGACATATTAACAACAAAAAAAGGAATATAGCTGGAAAATGGTGTTGAACTGGAAGATCAACCATGATCTTATTGAGCGGTGGCATGGACTCAATGAACCTAATGACCTGTTCCTGGTCCTATTTGTTACATTCATATGTTCTCAAGTTGGATATTTGCAGCTTTAATCAGCTGTTCACACTTTGTTAAAATTTGATTACCTTACTGATGAGATTCTGGCTTCAACTGTTAACAATTACCAGGCGGCAGTTTGCACCATGGAGATTTTCAGTTCTTTTTAAACAAAGTTCCAACAGTAATGGGAATGATAATGGATAACCCATGTCTGTGAAGGGCAGTGAAATCATGATCTATAATTGGCATTTTGAAAATCTGGTGCCTTCTGTGTTACTGGGATATAAATCTAATGCATTTGATAGGATAATAGAGTCTGTTAATTACGCAGTGTGTTAGCAGGATGATGCATGAACTCTGGCTCACTTGGTCACAGTCTCATCACTGAGTCAGAAGGTTACGGTCCCACACCAGAGAATTTGCATTGTGTTACTGAAGGAGCTCTGTGCTGCTTGAGGTACTGGCTTTCAGATGAGACATTAAACAAAGGTCCCACCATGTCACTCTGGCAGACATAATATCTCATTGCATTGTTCAAAGAGCAGCCAGAGAGTTTTCGCCAGTGCCTTGGCCAGTGTTTCTCATAAAAACAGACTATCTGGCCAATTATTTCATTTCTGTTAGAAGCGCCTTTCTGTATTCAAATTAGCTGTTGTGTTTCCCTAAATATACCAATAAGCATCCTTAGTGTTTCATTGGTTGCAAGGCCACTTTGGCTATCCAGAGGTTGTGAATGTAAATCTTGTTGTTTCTTTTTTGCTTATAATCAAGGATATTGACTTGCTTATTTTAACCAGGTTAATGCCTTCAGTAAAGCACCTGACAAGGAATATAGCCTAAGCATTTCTTAGAATCCCTACAGTGTGGAAACAGGCTCTTCACCCCAACAAGTCCACACTGACCCTTAGAGCATCCCACCCAGACCCATACCCCTATAACCCACCTAATCTACACATCCCTGAACACTATGGGCAATTTAGCATGGCCAGTCCATATAACCTGCACATCTTTGGACTGTGGGAGGAAACTGGAGCACCCAGAGGAAACCCACACAGATATGGGGGAGAATGTGCAAATTCCACACAGACAGTCAGCTGTGACGCAGCAGTGCTAGCCATTGAGCTACTGTGCCACCCATTAAGCATATTAAGTGTCTTCCAATAACAATATCCCACAGTGTAATTCCCAACCTTAGAAATGTAGAAATTGCTACTTTAAAAATAATCATTTACTTGATTCTTATTTCACATCACAGTGATAATTTAGCACTTATCCTTTGGATAGATTAAACCTGAAGCAAAGGACACAAAATTTTCCACAAGCTGGAGAATAAGCTGGAGAATAATTTATATGTGGCTTTGTTCGACAGCGGCCTTTGTCACTGCCTTGCCCTTTCACCAAGCTACATATCCTGTATTCCAATCTGCTCAACTCCCACATCGCAATTGCTCAGAGTGAAGAGAAAGTCAGTTATTTGTCACAAATCCAAATCAATCAATTTCCCACATCATACTTTTTTTTCATTATTACCCTGTTTCCTTCCAAAATACTAAATGCTGCAGGTCATTTAGATTTGGCCTAAAGCTTCATGGTTGCCAGGCCTAATGCAGGCTTGAACTTCCCAAAGTCATTGCAATAACCTGACCTGGTAGTACTTGAAGCTGCATGTCTTTTTCTTTTCCCAAATGAAAGCATAAACTTGTGTTCATGTACATCTTTCATGAGTTTGGAATATTGCAATATCTCTTTGTTGGCAAAATTAGGTACTTTTTGAAGTGTAGCCAATGTTGCAATATAGGAAAAATGAAAAAAATTACATTAAAGCAAATTTCCACAAACAAGTATTGAAATAATTTACCAAGTGATCTGTTTTGCTGTAGCTAAGAGAGAAATGTAAGGAAAACATAGAAATTCTCTCGCTTTCCTACAAACTATAACCATGGATTCTTTCCAATCTGCTGAGAGGATAGATAGGGCTTCAGCTTAACATTTTACCTGAAAGACAATTCAAAAATGTAATGAAGCTTCACTGAAATGTCATGACCTTTTCACATCTGTTTTCTTGTCTATTAAGTCTACAAGTTATTTTGTATGTGATTGTCTGCAGCGTGTCTGAACTCCGTGCTCAGGTCTTACCTGTTTGTGTTCATCAATTTAATATAAGAACATTTTGTCCCCCAAATTGGCTGGAAAGATGTCATTTATATTCTACCTGGACGTTTATAACATTTGTGCTTTTCTAGCATTTCTGATATGAGCAAGCTTGTTCAAAATGATCTCAGAACTGAAACTATAAGCATGAGCCACACCCTGCTCACTGATTTGCTCAGGGCATGCATACAGAAATAATTTCCTGAGATGAGCAGGCAGCTGTTTTTTGTGTGATCATTTTGTTGATACATATAAAAATGGCTGGAATCTCATTGTAAGTGCAGCTGCTAAGTGCTAGCCGAGGGCAGTTTCAAGAACTGTTTCAAACAGAGATCAAAACAAAATTGTGTGTGCTTGCAGGTTCTAGGATGATCCAATTTTATGAGAGATGTCATAATTTCTGAATTGGAAGTAAGTATTCTGTTAGAGTATAAGTAGCCAAATCAAAAGCAGACATATAGACATAGAACACCAGAAAGTCTTGTTCTGATTGAAATTTATCTGAAATATTCACAGTTTCTGCCTACCAGATCTGATGAGTATTTACAATACTTTCTGCTTTAGATTATCCATTCAAGTCAATTGAGTATATAATCGCAGTCAAAAGCGCTGAGGAAATATTGCACCAACCTTCAGGCAAAGTGTTGGAAGATCTATTTGAAGAGCAACAGAGATTTTCACCTCACACCCTGACAAACATATATCCCTCAATAGAAGATGGAAATAGATTGCGCCAATCCATTGGAGGAACACAATGCTTTACTCAAGCTAATGAAAAAAAATCTGGAAATGATTGCTGCAGAAGGCTGTGGAGACCAAATCATTGACATAGATAGAAATAGGCTCTTGATTAGTAAGGGAATCAAAGGCTACAGGGAGAAAGCTGGAGAATGGGGTTGAAAAAACATAATGGGCACAATCGAATGCCAGGGCAACTTGATGGGCTGAACAGTCTAATTCCACTCCTACATCTGACGAATGGGCCAGAAAGTTCCGAAGCAATATGGAAGTAAAACAGAAGTTGCTGGAAAAGCTCAGCCGGTCTGGCAGCAAAGTTAACATTTTGGGTCTGGTAGAGCATAAGTAGCTAAATCAAAAGCAGACATGGAGGCTGCAGACTGCAGCTCGGAAAATGTCAGTTTACATGCAGACGAATAAAATGGTTTAGAGTTTTGACCTTTTGGCATGAGGCAACAAAATTTTGAAAGCACTAATAAGAAAGTACAATGCCAGTGAATGCTAAATTCTGAAATCAGAATAAACAATGTTCGGAGAGTTCAGCCTGTCAGACAACATCCATGGAGAGAAACAAATAAAATTTTGGGTTGTGACAATCTCTCACCAGAACATGCTAAATACTACCCCAGCCGTTGGGACTCAGTGTGGAAAGGCGGTGACTGAAGCCACCATAAGTGTTGCTGAGTATGAAGGGTTTTTTAATGTCTGCTGAACATCAAAGGATGGATTCCCTATTTGAAAGCTCCCAAAACAGTAATATTTCCTCCACGGTGTACTGACTGATTTGCCATTCTTTAAGTTAGAGATTTCTCAGTAACTGTTACATCTCCAAACATGACCCGAAGGTCAACATTAAAATGTTGTCCCTCAAACTCATTGTCTGTAGAAACCAATCCATTAACTTAATTTCCCACTTTAACATAGCGCCATAGGGCCGTACAGCAAAGAAACAGACCCTTCAGTCCAACTGGTCCATGTTGAGCAGATATCCTAAATCAATCTAGTCCCATTTGCCAGCATTTGGCCCATATCCCTCTAAACCCTTCCAATTTATCTACCCATCCAATGCCTTTTAAATGCTGTAAGTGTACCAGCCTCCACTACCTCCTCTGGCAGCTCATTCCATACACATACTACCCTCTGTGTGAAAATGTTGCCCCTTAGGTCCCTTTTAAATCTTTCCCCTCTCACCTTAGACCTATGCCCTCTAGTTTTGGACTTCACTACCTTGGGAAAAAGACCTTGGCCAGCCACCCTATCTATGTCCCGCATGATTTTATAAATTTGTACAAGGTCACCCCTCAGCCTCCAATGCTCCAGGGAACATCGCCCCAGCCTCTCCCTTTAGGTCAAAGCTTCCAACCCTGGTAAAATCCTTGTAAATCTTTTCTGAACCCTTTCAAGTTTAACAACATCTTTCCTATAACAGAAAGACCAGAATTGAACACAGTATTCCAAAAGTGGTCTCACCAAAGTCGTGTACAGCTGCAACATGGCATCCAAACTGCAGTTGAGCAGTTGGCTGCATTCTGTAATATTTACAGGATCGACTGTTACTAAGGTTTCTTTGATAATTCCTGCCAAATCCATGACCTCCAGTACCTGGAACATTAAGCAAGTGTTCAGAAACATCACAGCCTCCAAGTTCCCCTTTAAGTCATGACTCAGTCAGATGTCACTTTGCCTTCAACATTGTTAGCTGTCAGGGTGAAATGACTAAATGAATTACTCAATAAACAGGTCCACTTCCAGCTTCAAAGACTTTATTGTTTTACACCATTGGAGAGAAAGCTTCTGGGCAGTCCAGGGATTTCTCTACCGAGCAAAGGAAAACATTCACATTTTATATATTTGACTTTAACCCGCCTTTTACAAGCCAAATATAAAATAACTGATTACATACACAGCCAATCACATTAATCATGTGACTGTGTGATCGGACATGCAGAGATTTTGCGTCATTCCAGGCTCTCATGATGTTTACCAGACCCCCTTATCCTCGGCCTTCACAACACATCTTGTTCAATCAAATTCCAAGATTTAGCTCCTGTGCCAGTTATCCAACCTCCCCTGCTAATAGCAAGGTAGCTTCTATCTGCCTGAGACTGAACGTCTATGGGAATGCTGTTAAATCCCTCAATGCCTGTATACATAAAACTCTGTTTTTCAAAAATATAACATATGGGTCAGACCCTTCCCTTCTCTCCGACAGTCGATACTGGATTGAACGAGCCTGGTATGGCGGCTGCTGTGAGTCAATGATTTTCCAAACTGTCTCTATACAAGCAGCAGTATCAGGATTTTCACCTTTCATTCAACAGAACTCTTCTGTGCACTCTCATAATCTTGTTACCTCAAATGTATTCCTACTATGAAAGCTTGTGATCACTCTAACGTATAGTTTGACTTGAAACAGCAGACTACAGAAGCTGCTGTTTCATTTAAAAATCTTCCTCAGACATTTTATGTCAACTGAACACCACTTTCAGCCATAGACATCCTGAGCACTTGATTAAAATCACAGAATTTTCTATTTATTAATAATTGGGAGAATTTGCAACACATGGACAGCAATGCCTCACAACTACATTGAAAAGGTCAACTGAGAATGGGCAATGATTACTTCCTTGCCAGCATTGCCCAGGTACATAGAATATTTTAAAATTAAAAATAACGCAAATTCAATCATTACTTGATGAATCAGGACTGTCAAAGCTTGGAACAATCTGTTGTAAGGGCCAAGTTTAACAAAAATACTTAGTCATAGAATCATAGAGGCACACAGCACGGAAACAGACCTTTTGGTCCAACTAGTCCATGCTGACCATAATCTCAAACTAAAATAATCCCAAACTAAACTAATCCCGCCTGCCTGCACTTGGCCCATATTCCTCCAAACATTTTTTATTCATGTACTTATCCAAATGTCTTTTAAACATTAAAGCTGTCCCTGCATCCACCACTTCCTCTGAAAGTTCATTCCAAACGTGAACCACTCACCGCGCAAAAAAATTGCTCCTCATGTCTTTTTCAAATCTGTCTCCTATCAGTTTAAAAATATACCCCCTCATCTTGAAACCCCTACTCTAGGGAAAAGACAGCTGTCATTCACCTCATATCTCTATCCTTCATGACTTTATGAACCCTATACGGTCACCACTTGACCTCTTATGCCCAGTGAAAAAGCCCTAACCTATCCAGCCTCTATTTATCACTCAAACTGTCTATTCTTGACAAAATAACAAAATGTGGAGCTGAATGAACACAGCATGCCAAGCAGCATCTCAGGAGCACAAAAGCTGACGTTTCGGGCCTAGACCCTTCATCAGAGAGCTCTCTGATGAAGGGGCTAGGCCCAAAACATCAGCTTTTGTGCTCCTGAGATGCTGCTTGGCCTGCTGTGTTCAACCAGCTCCACACTTTGTTATCTTAGATTCTCCAGCATCTGCAGCTCCCATTATCTCTATTCCTGGTAAAATCCTGGAAAATCTTTTCTAATCCCTGTCAAGCTTAATACAATCCTTCCTACAACAGGACAACAGAACTGGACACAGTACTCCAGAAGACGCCTCACCAGTGTCCTGTACAACTTCAATATGACATTCCAACTCCTATACCCAAGGGCCTTGAGCAACAAAGGCAAGAGTTCCAAATGCCTTTGGCTACATATGATGCTAAGGTCTGAACCCCAAGGTCTCCCTGTTCCTCAGCACTACCCAAGGTCCTACTTTGTTCTACTAAAATGCAATACTTTTGTTTAATAATATTAATTTTAAGAACAATACTTCTGTTTAATCTTTTCTGTATGTTCAGCAAATAACCCCTCCAGTTTAAAAAAAGGTGCACCCATCTATCTCAGATTATGTACCCAAATCCCCCACTCCAAATCTTACATCTATCCTCCGTTCCTATCCAAATTGTATTTTCAAATGTTTCTTCCAAACCCATGGCCTCTACCTCCGAGAAGGACAAGTCCTGTAGACCCATGCTAACACCAGCACTTGCAAGTTCTCCTCCACATACCATCCCGACTTGGAAATACATCGTCATTTCTTTACTGCTGCTGGGTCTAAATCCCGGAACTTCTTTCCTTAATAGCCTTATAGGTATAGCCAACCCACCATGGAGTACAATTGTTCAAGAAAGTAGCTCACCTTCACCTTCTCCAATGCTGTTTGAAATAGCTATCAATGTTGGCCTAACCATCTCATGATCAATAAAAGAAGTACTTATGTTGCCCTTTCGCTCTCATGGTTGATTTACTGATCTATTTATCTTCTTCAAAATTGGCGTCAACTATAACCAGTTAAACAGACAGGGCAAATGGAAGAGTGTCTCTGATAAATGCAACTTTTAATGCCCTGAGCCATTTGATTTAATATCTGATATTTTGAAAGTCAGTGTTTCCTAACCATTCCTTTCCAGGATATTTATGATAATTATGCTGTTAATAATTTAGGAATACAAGACTGATTGGGGATAAAAGTTACACAAGTAAAATGGATTGAATAAAAATGATTTGTGCATTAATTAGAAAGACAGGCTGGAGCTAGAAATACCTACAAGATTGGTCTGTTGTAAATGGAATCCTAGTGGTTACAGCATGTATAGAATTTATACTGGAGTGCTTACAGGCAAGTTGCAAACTTACAAATTCCAAATTGCATGCAATAGCCGTCACTTTCTCTGCTGTTGTTCAAGCTGGAATATAAATCCATGGTTATTGGCCTCCAAGGTAACCATTTAAACAGAGAGTTACAGGCATTCAATCAAAGCAAAATCCATTGTCAGCTAACATGTACTATTTTCAATGGGCCTTACTGATCAGTTGTCATTAAAATGAACCAGTGTTGATCTCTGGTGTAACTGAGATAACAAAGAGTAGAGCTGGATGAACTCAGCAGCCAAGCTGCATCTTAGGAGCAAGAAAGCTGACGTTTCGGGCCTAGATCTCTGGTGAACTTTATCTTAGTTATATAAATAAAGGCAAAGAATTTAAACATTGCTGAAATAAGACATGAAGTCAAAACTTTTTATTTTGCATTCATCAGAACAAGAATGCATGAAACAGACTTGAAGATAAAGAAATACCACTTTATACAGCAACTGAAGAGGGTATTTGAAGAGGGTATTGATTGGTTGAGTTAGCAATCTTATAGAGATGAAGCAAGAACAGTTAAATATCAATTTTCATTCTTCAGTCAGATGGGTACATTCTGATTGGTTGTGTTTTCATGAGGATGCAGCAGAGATTGGTCGTTCCCATAAACCTTTTTTATGATAAAGATGCAATGTATGTGCTAACTCCTTTCATCTACAGAAAACAGGGTTTTTTTATGTAGAGTTTCTAGCTTGTGCTAGTGTTTAACAGTGCGAGCTTGCTTTAAGTTAATTGTTGGTACATCACCCAACTGTACATCTGCCACCTTTAGATGTGAGATAACAAAGTATGGAGATGGATGAACAAAGCAGGCCAAGTGGCATCTTAGGAGCACAAAAGCTGACGTTTTGGGCGAAGGGTCTAGGCCCGAAATGTCAGCTTTTGTGGTCTTAAGATGCTGCTTGGTCTGCTGTGTTCATCCAGCTCCATATTTTGTTATTTCGGATTCTCCAGCATCTGGTGGATGATATAATTTTAACCTTTAGACGTGACTCTGTTTTTGGAAATCATTTGTTAAATAAAAATGCAAGATAAAAGCTACAACTTCTTGACTCCGTTTAGCAGTTCACGAATCAAGCTGATTTCACAATGTCAGTAGAGCTGAGGATATAGTAGAGTGAAAGTCACTATGGTCCCAGGGGACCGTAGGTTCCTCTCTCATTAGAGAAAGATTTAACTGGCAGTGAGTTAAACTGATGGCTGCCACACCTCAGGAAAAGGACAAGGCTGAAAAGGCAGGGCCTTTGTGATATCCTTAGTTATTAGGGGAATTGATCTCACATTGTTAGCATCATTCAGGAGCCATCCAGCCAACTGAGCTAACCATCTTCCAGAAGAATAGAACACCTTGCTCTCAGTCCAAGATCAATGGATTCAACACAAACTTAAAGCTCAAACCACAGGCTTCTTGCTTCTGAGCCTCAATATCATACAGTGCAATTAAAAATGGACCAAATAGCCACAGCCAATGTGAAACCTCCCATAATCTAATACATCCTCGGTCAGTAATTGATTCCAGTAAGGGATATGGAGGTAATACCACTCAAAAACAGTATTTGATGATAAAATATGCATGCACACATCAATAGACAATAGAATCCAACTTTCTCAATGCCCACAAGTGTTTGGCACTTGGTTATTATTCTTGTACAACTTGGTGTATGGAGAGAAAACTCAGGAAACCGTTCAAATAATCATTTACTTTCATGCGGGGAGATAAGGCACAAGGGGAGATCGTTCTATTACCATAAAGTGTTAAATCAGCTCTGCTGGGACACCTCCCAGCTTTATACAAAATTTTATATTAGATATCACCAAGTTTCTATTGTTTACTCACAGTTTTTACAGGCATTGTCCGCGCTTCTCCCAAGGCTGACCCTATCTTGTTGATTGTGCAGTTCCTGCGCTTCTAGCCTGCTTTGCTCATCTGTGGTTCCCACTTGATTTGACCATTACTGCTGATATGATTGAAAATCTAACCCTTGATTAACTGAATCTGGTTTAACAGCTTCAAGTGATCAAGGTTCAAACATTAAGATTGCTGCCTCCACAAGTAGGAAAGACTCATATTTATGCAATGGGTTCTTCAACAAGATATCCCAAAATACTTTGCTGCCAGTTAACTTCCATAGAAGTGTTGTCATCATTGCAATTTAGGAAACAGAGCAACCAATTTACATGCAACAAGCACTCACAAACAGCAATATATTAATGGGCTTTTAGAGAATTTAGTTGAGGGACAAATATGGGAATGGGACTTTATTCTGCAGTGTCAGTTAAAATAGGAGCCAAATAAGAAAATATTCAGAGACGCGACTGCAAGCTCATTCAAAGAGGTTAGATTTATGAATCATTTTGAAGAAGGAGAACACGAGGAGGTAAAGGGATTTAGGGAGGGAGTTCCAGAGCCTGGGGGTCCAGGCAGCTGAAGGCATCAAGTCCAATGTTGGAATGATAGAGATTAAGGGAAGGTGGCATTGGAGGAGCACAGTGATCTCAGTTGATTAATGAGGAAGAGAGGTAAGCAAGAGTATAAAGGATTTGAAGGAGAGTTTTAAAAGAGATGTGTTGCTGAAATGCCTCCATAGAGGCCGATATCCCATCAGCAAGTTATTTTCTATTTACATGTGCATTGTACTTAACACTAACCCAGCTCTCTCAGAGCCAGCTTTCAGAGTGAACAGAACCTCTGTCTATATCCGTCAGTCAGGGCTCCCTGATTGGACTGGATAACAGCCCCAGTCAGAGAACTCCGAAACTTTGAAGTCTAACTGGATGACCTCATTAAAATCACTACAGTTGCCATTCTGGGAGGCAATATAATTAAGTGAGACCATCTGGAACTGTATCACAGCAGAAAGAAGTTAAGGCCATGAGTTATCACAGAGTGTGATGAATCAGTGCATGGAATTGTTACGGGGCACTGAAATTTGTGATGCCAACACATAGAAGGATACAGTCAAAGTGCTGGAAAATGGGATTACAATAACAGGTTGCTGTTTTTGATCAGCAGACATGATAGATTGAAGAACTGTTTAAGGCCTTTTTCTGTGCTGTAGAGCTCCATGTCAATGAAACAGTAATGTGTAGCTGCCACGGAAACTCCTGACAGAAACATTGAGATTTGTTTTTAAGGTGTGGAAGCGGTTGAGATATGGTTTCACTCATTATCTTAACTAGGGCAGACAGTCTGGGCATATTTGATTGCCCGCAATGACTGGTATGTATTTAGGAGCCCAAATCCAATTGAGTTTTGGCACAGAGCAGACAGGTATATTCTACCATCTGATGCCTGACCCAAGTTTTCGACATGGTAATGATGAGGGCTGGATTTGACAGGGCAGAGGGTCAGTGCTGTGACATTTTTTTTACAGTGCCTCTGAGCTGCAGTAATTAGTTATAATTTTTGTGATATATTCTGTAGTCTTTGCTCTTTGCTTGGCAGTTGAAATCCCATTTCAGACCTTTAAATATTCATTTGCAATCTTGATTTCCAAACTTGTCAAGCTGGGTTGCTGCCCTTTTCTCACAGTTCTTTGCTAAATATAATTCTCAAAATGAAATAATGGTGCTGAAAATGAATGTAGTTAAAATGCATCACTGTCATTATTGGACAGGGCTTTAAAAGAAAAAAATACTTGAAACCAATTATAATTGATGGCTTTCCGGAATAAAAAAGACGTTTAACTCTCAGAATAAGGATGTTAGCATGCATTGCCTACTTCCAGTTGCTGTGGGATGAAGATAAAATTGAGTGGACTATCAATTTTCTACAGGGACAATTAAGAGTCAACCACATGGTCTAGAGTCACATATGGGTCCAAACCAAGTATGCTAATAGATATTAATAATGAAACAGTGTGCTTCATTTTCCATGAGATTTGAGTCAGATGTTAACTTTTCTCATGAAAACCTGTGATCTTCAACTCTTTCGTTAAGCAGCCAGCCTCCATGGTGACCAGCTCATGAAATTGGAGTACTGGAAAAGTGACAATGCTCACTGTTGCTGGGACTTTATGATCTTCACACCATGTGCGTAATGTAGGTAAAGCCCATCTCCCCAACACTTCAGACACCGCAAGCAAGGAATGATAATTCACTCTGTGCTGCTCAACCAAGATCATTGAGGACAAGGTACAAGAAAGGAAAGCTTCCTCTCTCGGTAGGGATATGTAGGTGCTGATGAATAGGGTGGTGGAGAGTGGGGCCACCCTCCAACTCACAGACAGGCAAAGGAGTCCATGCTATTATATGCGGTCAGTCTGGAGTCAGATGGCGACCCTGATTAGTGTTATATCTTGGACAAAACTAAAAGCCCAGGAGTGCAGGAAGACAGTCAATGATCTCTGTCTTGTGCAAGGATAAGTACAACAATTTCATTCAGCTATGTCACACTCATTCCAACTCTGCAGCTGCACAGTAAGATCTCATGGTCAACCATTGTATACAGCATCTCTACTCTAAGGCTCTCACTCACCTCATCCTCCCAAACTACAAAGTCTTTCTGTTCTCTATCCATTGAACACACCCATTATGGATACCCCACCACCTCTCCTGCAATAACACTACCAGCCCATCCAACTACTTTCATCTCACTTTATGTATCCTTTTGTCTCATTTCAATAGAAACTGCCACATGACAGGATCGAGATGGCACATTGGCTGCTAGTTTGCTCCTTATTCTGTATGAGGTGAAATTCCTGGAGGTGGCCAGAGAGGATTGAGTCTGCTCATGTGGAGGTGTAGAAAGCTCCACATCCAGTAAACCTCATGTTGCAGTGCTCTCCCACTACCATCAGTATTAAGTCATTCTTACGATGGTCAAGCTTTTACCCCTATTGCACAATTAATGGCCTGTCCTTTGTCAAGCAGGCACCAGTGCACTCCCATAATCCCTGTCCCAAAGAGGCCAACACCTGAGCACACCAGCTATTCTTCTATCTCTGAGGAGGGAGCCATTGAACTCCCATAGGATGTTTCGGTAAGCCCTTCACCAGCCCAACGATTTTCATCTGTGCGTGTTTTTGTTTTAATTTAGATTAGATTCAAGAGCCTAATCTGGTGAGTCCATTACTAGATACGCCTCCACATTTGAGGATGAAACTTCCCGTGTCACTAACACTCAAAGGGCTGTCAGAGATAAGGCCCACGCACAGGGTGATCCCATAGTTTTACTCATTAGGGTACATTGTGCAAGTATACAGACACAGGCTGGAAAAGCAGGTTTCTTTCTCAGAGACAACTGGTAAACTGTATTGGAGGTTGTATGTGCTCCTCACTGTCATTATTACCATTCTCCTTTCTTCTGTGTTGGAGCATGCAGGAAAATGATGGAACTGGGTGAATGCCCACAGAAGCCAATTGTGAGCTGTGCCATTAAGTAGCTGCTTTGGCTTTCCTGTTAGGAATTGAGGCCATCTTGTTTCTCAGGGAAGGAGGGGGGGGGGGGGGGGCGAAAGGAGCTGAATAGAAATGAGGTGAGATTTAGTAATGAGGTGAACTAATTAAAAAATGCAAATACATGGAGATAAAGTAAACGTCACTCACTAATGAGATTAAGGTCTAGCCTGTTAAGCCTTAGGCCAAAAGATTGGAATTTATTTTCAAGTTTGAGAATCTTATTTTTCATAATGTTTATGTCACTGAAGGCCTGGAAATATTTCAACTTGTGTTTTTTTTGCAACAATTGCACAGCTTTCTAATTGTTGTTTCCTGATACCAGCTTTCCAATTCCCAGATATTTGAAAACAATTGAAATATTTAATAATTGTGCACTATTGTTCAGTACAATAAATTGTAACTGCAATGTGTTTTGTGTAGTTTATACAGAATCCATGTCAAAAGCATTGCTGAATCTTTTCCGAGTAGAATAAAGGCCTAAACATTACTGTTAAGGAGTATGAAGATTTAGCTTTAGTTTATAAGTTTAACACCTCAGTTAAAATAGCCAAGTAGCATCATGCAAATTTTATTACATACAGTTGTTCCTAGGTTAAAGTGTGACTATTCTGATTAACAACTTAGAATGTGAATACTGATGTTCTTTCACATTTTAACCTATTCATAGCTATACCCCATTATCTTTTTCACTTTCTCATATTGTTCTCTGTGATTACACCTGTCGTCTTATTAGCCTCACTTTCTCTTTTCAAGTTTCCTATCGAGAAATAGATTCATTACAAGCATAGAGGGAGACCATTCAGGCCATTGTGCCCAAGCAGTTCTTTGCACTCAGCTCGTCCCCCTCCTTACTCTCTTTCGCCTGTAGTCCTTCACTTTTTTCTTTTCAGATATTCGCACAATACCCTTTAGAAAACTCCGCATCTGCCCCTACTCGTGATCTAGGCATTCCACACCAAGCTGAGTAAGAATAAGGAAAAGCAATGAAAAATATAAGATAAGGTAGCCAGGGGATGCAGGAGTAGAGGGTCTTGGGGTGTTTATCGACAATTCTTTGGAAGTGGCAGGGCAGATTGAGATGGTGATTACGGAAACAATCATGGTGCCAGTTGGATTTGAAGCCTTGGGGGCAATGCCGTGAAGATTAATGGGCATGTTACCAGCAATGAGGAAGTTCAGTTATGAGATAGATTGGAGAAGCTGATGTTCTCCTCAGAAAAGAGACAGTTGTGGGAAGATTTAATAGACAGTGACAGAAGGAGGAGGGGGTGATAGAAGGGGAGAGGGCAACAGAAAGGGAGTGAGAACAAGAGGAGCAGAGAAAAGGTGACAGGGACAGAATGACAGAGAGGGTGATCAAGAGAAAGACAGGGCGACTGACAGAGAGTCAGGGCAACTGAGAGAGAGAAGGCGAGAAGAAGGGTGATACCTGGTTGGGGTGGGGGGGTGGCGGTGGCGGGGGGTTGGGGGGGTGGTTGGTGGTGATTATAATTGAATGGGAAAAGAACCAAAGGTGACATATTTCTTTCTTAGTTCTATGGCTCATCATTTGAGAAAATATGAACATGGTAATAAATTATTTAATAGATGGAAAAGCATGTTTGTACAGGTACGCAGCATTTGACATCAATTTTACCGAATGACCAGAAACATAGGGATATTTTTGCATTTCACCAAAAGCTTAAGTTGAGATCAGTCTTAGTAAACATAAGGTTTGGAACTGCAGTCATTATTTCCTCTCCATTAGTTGTGAGGGGATAGCTCTCGCTAGAAGTGAGGCATCTATGGCTGAATTGACATATGGACTAATGGATCCTTTGCCCCAGAGAGAAGCCACACATGATGCTCCCACTAACAGTGAGAAATTATGAAATCTGTCCATACATATACTGACACGGCATTGATCATAGACAGAAAACCATTAACGTTGGTTATTTCCAACACCAGCTGCCTACCATTTTTTTCAGACATTTCTTCCATCTCTCTTTATTTTTCAATGATTATTTACTACTCATTTTTTCTGGCTCTTTCACCTTTCACTCTTTAAATGGCTTTTTTTGCTTTTAGCATTGTATCTTAATTTGTATCACCTCAATTTCCTCATTATGATCACTCTCTTAACTTGTCTGCCTTACCTCTTTACAAACTCTTTTCAATTACAGGGCACGAAGTTAGATGAAAAGCACGATTTTCTTGTTTTGAGATGGGCATTTGAACCAGGTGAAGTCAATGAGTACAGTAGAGAGGACAGTCTAGAAGAAGGTTTGGGAAAAGGTTGCAATGGTTTGTGGAATACTCCAGTGTTTGGAAATAACATAGGAACAGGATGACTAAGCGTGTGGAAGATGTTGGGGAAGGGTATGGTACCTGAAATGTGTTCAGATAGTACATGGAAATTTGAGAGTTTTGAGAATACATGAGCAAGGCTAGGGTGTGAGAGCATCGATGGGGTTGAGTGCACACTGGAAGGTTAAAGACTGAGATCTGTGAGCACAAAATTGAACAGGACTGGAACCTGGAGCATTTTGGGACTTGCTAATGATAACCTATATCGGCTAGACTCACAGAAATTATGAATATAGAAAATGGTATTTATAGCCCAATTGGTGTGTAGTAGTAGTTAAATTTTGTTTTCTTTCACAAGGTATCAGGTGGCGAGTCCAGCATTTGATGCCTATTCCTGGTTTCCCTTCAGAAAGATGATGGTGAGATCCCTTTTAAATTGTCACAGTTCCTGTGATGCAAGCACACCCACAGAACTGTTAGGAAGAGAGTTCCAGGACTTTTGACCCAGCAACAGTGATAAAGTTTCAAGTCAAGATGGTGTGTGTCTTAGAAGGGAACGAGCAGGTGGTGGTGTTTTGCATGTATCTGCTACCTTTGTCTTTTGAGATGGTAAATACAACTACTACTGCTCATTTGTGGTAGAGGCACTCAACATTCAAAATGATAGATAAGATGTGTTGATTTACACTGGGTGGTGTTGAGTTGCTTGAATCTTGGAGATGCACTCAACTAGGTGAATGGGGAGTGTTCCTTTATACTTTTGACTAGCCTTGTAGGAGGTAGACATGCTTTGAGGAGTCAGCTGATGAGGTACTTGCTGTAGAATCATAGAGCAGAATCCCGACGGTGCAGATAGAGGCCATTCAATCCATTAAGTCTGCACTGCCCAGCTAATTCTTAATCATTTACTTTATATGGCTTATATAGTCCAGTTTCTGGTCCATGGTAACCAATAAGATGTAGATAATGGAGGATTCAGCAATGGGAATTCCATTGGTTGCCAAGAGAGAATGGTTAGGGTTTCTCTTGTTTATGTTGGTCATTGCCTGACACATGAGCAGCTCAAATATTACTTACCACTTACAGCTCATACATGAACATTGTCCAAGTTTTGCTGAATATGGACACAAAGTGGTTCTGTATCTAAGGAGTTACAAACGATGCAGAACATAATGCGATCATCCATAAATGTCCTCATTTTTAACATTATGATGGACAGAAGATATTGATGAAGCAACTGAAGATTTTTGAGACTGGAATACTAATCTAAGGAAGCCTTGCTACAATATCTTGGGACTGAGATAAGTGAACTCCAATAGCCAGAGCTTTCTCCTTTGTACGTCAGCTTTCCTGCTCCTCTGATGCTGCTTGGCCTGCTGTGTTCATCCAGCTGTACACCTTGTTATCTCAGATTCTCCAGCATCGGCAGCCCCTACTATTTCCAAACAATGGTTGGTGTTTCCCCTCACTCACATTGACTTCAGTTCTGTCACCATGGAGCTGTCTTTCTGCCTGATATTCCATTATCAGTGTTTAAGATTCAGCAATAGCATTCAGTTCAGGTTCTTTTTATAATGCAGAGACTGCTTTCGGAACAGAGACCAACTGCTCCTTGGATCTCAGCACAACACTACTTGCCTTACGGTTGAACATGGATTCGACACCAGCACCAAAGCAGATATTTGGTCTGATGAGCTGCAGTACTAGAATTACCTACTGCCCATCCCACTCAGAGCTGATATGGCCAAGTGATAAATAATGACCCCTGAGCAAGGAAAACACAAATCATTTTTTTATCCAGGGCCTTTGGAAGAGCTTTTAGGCTTGGCAATTTGCATTATTCCTCTATCCAATGTCAGATGGAAGGAGTAAATTTATGAATATGTTTGACTATTTCCATGTAGGGCATTTGTCTGATAGAAACAGCACTTTTCAAGGTTATGGGAGTGTAGGAGCACCCAGTGTGGTCATTTGCAGGAAATAGAAATTCTCATTCAAGCAGACAGCTGAGGGCTTTCTTTTCAAGGCATAGTTCAATAATTATTTGGAACATCATTATTCATGAATGAAGAAAACAATAAATCATTTGTTATGAGCGGAGGTAGCAAGATCTGCAGATGCTGGAGTCAGAGACAACACAGTGAGGAGCTGGAGGAACATAACAGGCCAGGCAGCATCGGAGGAGCAGGAAAGTTGACATTTCATTTATCATAGCTTGTCCCCTAAGGATGGTTTCAAATTCACCAAGATGTGAAAACTCACTTCTGTAAACATGCACGACAATGTAAAGGTTAGTGTTCCAGAGCATGAAGAGTTAACTCAGTCATTACGACGGATATGCTTGCAACCTGTGAGAAGGAACTTAAATTATAATTTTTAATTAGCCATGCCCGCAACGACAAGCTTTTGCCCATCTTCACGTGTACCCATAAGTGACAGCAATAATAGACACAATTCCTCATCTAAATTAATGAAACTCCAGGAAGGGCCATCTTATCTGCAAAATGACCTCTTTACTGAGTATCTAACTATATGGATACAAAGCAGTTATGTTTAAAATCAATGCATTCCTGTTAAGCCAAGCAGAGCTTGGAGTAAGGTCATTTTGTTGAAGAGTCACTGTACTCAAAAGTTTGGCTCTGTTTTTGTCCCCACAGATGCAGCCAGACCTGCTGTGTTTCTCCAACAAGTTCTGTATTTATTTCAGAACTTCAGCATAGTTCTTTGAAAGTGGAGTCCCAAGTAGACAAGATAGTGAAGAAGATGTTTGGTAAGCTTGCCTTGTGTTGAGTGTAGGAGTTGGGAGGTCATGTTGCGGCTGTACAGGGCATCGGTTAAGCCACTTTTGGAACACTGTGTGTAATTCTATAGGAAGGATGTTGTGAAAGTTGAAAGATTTCAGGAAAGATTTACAAGGATGTTGCCAGGATAGGGGTTTTAAGCTATAGGGAGAGGCTGAACAGGCTGGGGTTATTTATGCTGGAGCATCGGAGGCTGACGGGTAACCTTATAGAGGTTTATAAAATTATGAGGGCCATGGATCAGGTAAATAGACAAGGTCTTTTCCCTGCAGTAGGGGATCCAAAATTGGAGGGCGTAGGTTTAAGGTGGGAGGAGAACGATTTAAAAGGGACCTAAGGGACAACTTTTTCAAGAAGACAGTGGTGCATGCATGGAATGAGCTGCCATAGAAAGGGTAAAAGTACAATATTTAAAAGACTTCTAAATTGGTATATGAATAGGAATGGTTTAGGGAGATATGAGCCAAATGCTGGCAAATGGGACTAGATTTATTAGGATATCTGGTTGGCATGGACCAGTTGGATTGAAGTGTTTCTCTCCATACTGTACATCTCTATAACTCTATGACTAGGGGGCACAGTTGTAAAGGTGAGAGGAGAGATGTTTACGAAAAGATATGAGGGTTTTTTTTTACACAAAGGACAGTGCACATGTGGAATGAACTTCCTGAGTGAATGGTGGATGGGGCATGAATAGGAAATGGGCCAGGAGCAGGCAGGTGGGACTAGTTTAATTTGGGATTATGCTTGGCATGGACTGGTTGGACCAAGGGATCTGTTTCTGTGTTGTATGACTCTTTTTTTAATTCATCCATGAGATGAGAGTGTTGCTGACCAGGCAGCATTTATTGTCCAGAGGACAATTCAGAATCAACTACATTGTGGTGGGTCTGGAGTCACATGTTGGCCAGACCAGGTAAGGATGGCAGTTTCCTTCCCTAAAGGATATTAGTGAACCAAATGGGTTTTTCCCCTGACAATCGGCAATGGATTCAGGGCCATCATTAGATTCTTAATTTCAGATATTTATTGAACTCAAATTCCACCATCTGCTATGGCAGGATTCAAACTCAGGTTCCCAGAACATTATCTGGGTCCCTGGATTTACAGTCCACTGATAATACCACTCGGCCATTACCTTCTTGACTCAATTTGGAGCTCTCTGTCTTACTGTATTGGAATAAAGTGAGGTGGTAGGGACAGGGCTACAGATTCAACTGCTGTCTGCTTGAGCTGGCTTCTGTTCTGGCGATAGGATACTGATGGCATGGAAGATTATGGGTTGAGAATGTAGGCACTAAGCCTAGTCTTCTTCACCTGCTGTTCAGGTAAGAGAGAGATAGTTATCAACTGGTATGTCTTAGGTTTAACCTCTCCTGCTTGGCTAAGGGAAGATAGACTGTCATTGGAGGCAGTCCAGAGAACCCTCACTAGATCAATGGAGTGTCGGTACAGAGGGACAGTCTTAAGAGGAGAGGTCGAGTAGGTTAGGCCCATGATCATTATAATTTAGAAGAATGAGAAGTGGCCTTATTGAAATAAACAAGATTCATAAAGGATTTGATTTGGTAGATGCAGAGAAGTAGTTTCGCTTTCTGGGAGACCCGAGGACCAGAGGGCATAATCTCAGAAGAAGGGGTTGCCCATTTATGACAGAGATGAGGAGGGATTTTTCCTCTCAGAGGGTAATTATTCTGTGGCATTCATTAGTACAGAGGGCTTGTGAGGCTGGGTCATTAAATACATTCAAGGCTGAGATAGACAGATTTTTTAAAAGGAAAGGCATCAAGGGTTTGGGGGAATGTGTAGGAAGTGAGGATCATTAGATCAGCTATGATCTCATTGAATGGCAAAATGGACTCAATGGGCTGAATGACCTACTTCTGCTCATACGTGTTATGGTTTACCTCAGACCAATGCAGTAATGACATTAGTTTTGACATGTGTAACAGGTTTTATTCACAAGGCTTCAAAATGTCTGCTGCCTACAACGTTCTGAAGCTTCCAGCTCTTTTGCCAGTTTGGTTATTTTTCCTGGAGTGCAGCTAGTCTTAGCCGATCAGTCACAATAAGCAGCAATAGTAAACAGAATCACAAAATCAAACACAGAATAATTGAACAGCTAGACTTCCATAATCACTCCGCTGGGTGACCTGTAATTTTGTGTCTACCTACAGTAAACATAGCAAATGGTCTGTAGCTCCTCAAGAAGGCTGATCATGACCAGCTTCTCAAGGGCAGCCAAGAGTGTGCAGTAAAGGCTGGCCCAGATTCTGAAGCCCACACACTATGAATAAATATTTAAAATATTGGCAGCTACCTGCTGCCAATGCTCAGTTTACTCTGCTCAGCTACAGCCTATTTTCAGGGAAATGGCCAAGAATAGGATAAGGCTGGCATATTGGCAAGTGGTTGGAATGGCAAGAAAAGCAGGTTTAACATCTCATTCCTCTGTCTCCCTATCCACCTCAAGTGGTAACAATAATTCTTCCCTGGTTACAGATATTGGGAATACAATTCAATTACCTCTCACAGTCCACGCAATAAAAAGAACAGGGATCAGAATTTCATGATTCTTGCATATTTCAAGGTGGAAATTCTTAACAACTAGTGGATAAGTGGAGAGAGGGAGGAAATATTGGCTCAGATCTACTTGTCAAAACATCAAAGAGGATAATTCAATTACACGCTGTACCTCCCTAATCCAGCAATCTTTCTGGCAAGTGATGTGAGCCTGACAGGTTCTGCCAATATGAAACCACGGTACTTTTGATTTTCCAAAGAAGCTGAAATTCTTGTGGCTTTCTGACAGTCAAAGAGTTCAGCAATATTTCCTTTAAAATAAGAGCTTTCCGTCACATTCTAAGTTGCACAGCACTTTCTAAACATGTTTAAAATCTACCATGCTGACACTGACAGGTGCCCTTTCGTGGCCTGGCAAAAACCAAGTCCTGAGGCTGCCTGTGTTTTAAAAACTGCTGCGTAGCGCAGAACCTAAACGTTGCTTAAAGTATGGCAGATGCTGGAAATCTGAACTAAAAACAGAAAATGCTGCAAAAGCCAAGCAATTCAGCCTATGTTTGTGGAGGGATGATCCTTCATCAGAACTGAGAGCACTGAACATTTCCAGCATCTGCTGTTTTTTACTTAATTGTAAAAGTATTGTATTTACAGTGTCATAGATTCATAGAGATGTAAAGCAAGGAAACAGACCCTTTAGTCCAATTTATGCCGTTATCTTAAATTAATCCAGTCCCATTTGACCCACATCTCACTAAACACTTGCTATTCATTTACCCATTCAGATGCCTTTTACATGTTATTGTACCACCGTCCACCACTTCCTCTGGCAGCCCATTCCGTCTACACATGGGAAAGGTCCCCCTTCAGTCCCTTTTAAATCTTTCCGCTCTCACCTTAAACCCTATAATTTTGAACTTCCCGACCCTGGGAAAAGTACCTTGGCTATTAACCCTACCCATATCCCTCTCAGCTTCTGCTGCTCTAGGGAAAATAGCCCCAGCCTATTCAGCCTCTCCTCATAGCCCACATCCTCCAGCCCTAGTAAGATCCTTGTAAATATTTTCTGAACCATTTCAAGATTCACAACATCTTTCCTATAGCAGGGAGATCGGAACTGAATTGAATGCAGTATTCCAAAAGTGGCCTAACAAATGTCCTGTACAGCCACAACATGACCTCTCAGCTCCTGTACTCAATACACTGATCAATAAAGGCAAGCACACCAAGTGCCTTCTTCACTACCCTATCTACCTGCAACTCCACTTTCAAGGAGCTATGACCCTATAATCCAAGGTCTCTTTGTTTGGCAACATTCCACAGGTCATAACCTTTAAGTGCATAAGACCTGCCCTGATTTGCCTTACCAAAATGCAGTACCTTGCATTTATCTAGATTAAACTTCATCTCCCACTCCTTGGTCTATCACAGCCTTGGCTTTGAGAAAATCATTTATTGCTACATACCTTATCATTGAAATTAAGTGAATGATGTACTTGCACTACAGTTATGAGTTAATCTTGAAACAACAAGTTAAACGTTGTCCATTCCAATTAAAATTTCATTTTTTAACTAAATATTTGAAGTGTTCACTAACATCGAGCAACATTTCTAATGGTGAAAATAATCTATTAGAGGTTTGATTAGATTCCCTACAGTGTGGAAACAGGCCCTTCAGCCCAACAGGTCCACACCGCCACTTGAAGCAACCCGCCCAGACCCATGCCCCGATAACCCACTCACCCCTGAACACTATGGGCAATTTAGTGTGGCCGATCCACCTAGCCTGCACATCTTTGGACTGTGGGAGGAAACTGGAGCACCCGGAGGAAACCCACGCAGACCCGGGGAGAATGTGCAAACTCCACACAGACAGTTGCCCGAGGCTGGAATTGAACCTGGGTCCCTGGCACTATGAGGCTGCAGAGCTAACCACCGAGCCACCGTGCCACCCAATCTGATTCCTTCAGGTTTTAATTGTTGCTGCAGATTTTGAAAATGTAAATTTCTAAATATTCCATGCTAAACAACATTTAAAATGCTAGATGTTTGGGACAAATCTAATATATGCCAAATGCTTTAGAAACTTTGTTGCTGCAAAAAGTGGTCTATTATCTCCAAATGAATTTAGCAGTATAACCCTCCAATGAAATCTTTTCATTAGTGCTGTCACTGTTAAAGTCTTTTATTTGCCAAGCATTTGTTTCTATTACATTACTCAACGCTTGTAAGATTAGTCACTTGCTTTGTGTCTCCTTCAAGGACTAGGCTTCTCTTCACTGCTGGAAGAAAATGTCATCCTGAGATCTTATCACGGCTAAAACATATCATTTGATATAAAAAGTTAGAAGTGAGCCAGCCCACAGTTCGCTGTTTTGATACAAACTCGAATGTAATAAGTCATTTCACTCTGCTAATCAGGTTGAATGCCCCAGAAAAATTAGACACGATGAAAATATCTCTAACTAATCTCAAGGACACAGCTGTGACCCACCAGCTTGCGCTAGCTCTTAATCAAGACAAACTGTGGCTTGCTGCCCTGTGATGGGAGCGATTACTGTGGCCCCGAGAGACTGTTGTCTATTGAATGTGTTCCATCCCCTATCAAGGCTTTTCATCTTGTGCCTCGCAACATTGAATGCATGATAAATGACTCCAACACATCAGTGGAAAACTACTTGGCCATTTGAATAGCTGCAATGGGCACAGACCAGAAAGGCAGGGGAAATTAGACTCGTGGTGTCAACGGAGACTCTCTGACAACATTTGCACCAAGCAGTCAGAGTGCAGTGGCCTCAAGTCCCACTCCAGACACATACAATCTAGGGTAACCTGGAAGTGCAGCTCTCAGGGCACGGTGCAATGTGGGATGTTCCATTTTCTTTTGGATGAGATTTTAAATTGAGGCCCCATTTGTTCACACAATTAAATGTAAGATCCCATGGCTCATTTTGAAAATGAGCAGGTCCATCATCCACAGTAAGTTTCCCTGACCAATGGACATTAAAACAAAATTATTTTCTTGATGTTTAATGCACACCTATTTCAAGACTTGATTGTGAATAAATTGGGCTCTATATTACAACAGTGACTAATACTCAGAAGTGCTTCAATGGCTGTAAAGCTTAGGGATGGACCAACATCATGATACTACACAAACATGATGTTTAATTATTTTCAATTATTCTCAGTAATACAATAAGCAAGTATAATTATAACTACTTGGGATAAAATTGTGTTAGCTCCATTAGCATGAATCTGAGAATCTAACGAACTGGTTTTCATTAAATAATAAAATATTATTTTCCATTCAGAAACACATCCAGTGCTCAGTGAACTTAAATGTCTGTAAAATAATATGGCTTAAATTTCCATTTGCCTCTAATGTATCAAATCAAATTGATTAATGTGTAACAGAGGAATTTCAGGACAATGTTGTCACTTAGATGAAAGGTTTATATGGAATAATATGGGAGACCAATGTTTGAGAAGTTCTGGAAGTTGTCTAACTTAATTCAATATATTTAATGTTTTCCCAGTGTTCAGTGAAACCTTTGCTACAGCTGGTTAGGTCTCACCAGGTTTAATGAGGGAGGGCCAACATGCCAAATGCAGGTGATTTAATACTGGCTCAAAGAGAAATTTTGATGAATCATTAGCATGGAAACAGAAAAGTCCCAATTACTAAACTTACTCAGTTGTCTCATTAATGCATTGTTTTATTCCTTGGTGAAAAACAATGCAATTATGAAGGCTCTTATTCCCAAAACATCCCAAAACACTCTGCTGTCTTGTGAAGTTTAGTTCCTGCTGTCATCACAGAATGGTTACACTATATAAGGGGGAGGTCATTCATTGCATCCTGCCTGTACTGGCTCTCTGAAGGGGCAACATATCCAATACCATTCCCTGGCTTTCTCCCTGTAGTTTTAATATTCTTTCTTAATCAAGTAACAATCCAATTTCCTCTTCAATACCTTGATTAAATTGACATCCACTTCACTCTTACGGAGCCGATTCTAATTTACAGCTACTCACTGAATTAAATAGTATTCCTCACATTTTTTTTTCATTTTTGTGGCCAATTACTTTACATCTGTGCCTTTTTATTTTCAAGCTGTCAACTCAATGCCAACAGCTTTTCATTATTTATTCTGTCCAGTGTCATTGTGATTTTGAAGACTTCCATTTAACCTCTTCAAAACTTTACATTCTCCAGGGAAATCGGTTTCAACCTCCCCAATTTATACTCTCATCTGTAATGTAGAAGATGGCAGACACTTTGAACGTGGCAAGCTTCCACAGGCAGCAGTGCAGTGATGGCAGGATAATAAGGGTTATTGTAAAGAGATGCTGATTGAGGGATAAATATTAGCCAGGATATCAAGGAGAACTCCTTTTCACTACTTCAAAATGCTAGCAAAGAATCAAGGGAAGGAAGATATATACTTGAATTTTTGCAATTGCAGAGGGCCTCTCCATCAAACACAGCTTCCAATATTTTTGTAGTATACAGATAATGGAGTTCGGTTCCACATTTCACTTCCATGGCGAATGGAAGCAGCTGCCCGTTTCAAACAGCAGTCTCCTGAAGACCTGTCTGATTTCCATTGGAGTGGAATGGGAAGCCAGACTTGTGCAAATTGGATTTGGTGGGAGCAGGTCTAAATTGTATAGGGATGCTCATTTAAGGAGGGTAACTTTCCAAATATGTTCCTGCAAAATATTGGCAAGAGGTCTTTTAGCAGAGGTCAGGTATCCATTAGCTGTGGTTGGCTAGCCTTTGATGGGAGGTAAAGATGGATATGATTGTGTGTAAAAAGTGTATCATTCATTGCGACTGATAAACTAATTGGAAGTTTCAAGTTCATTGGAACTTGAAAACTCAAAAACCATTGTCAAAGGCACCTGTAAAAAGTAACTGACAGCAGAAGTTAAAATAGTATCAGAGATAATGGGAACTGCAGATGCTGGAGAATTCCAAGATAACAAAATGTGAGGCTGGATGAACACAGCAGGCCAAGCAGCATCTCAGGAGCACAAAAGCTGACGTTTCGGGCCTAGACCCTTGATGAAGGGTCCAGGCCCGAAACGTCAGCTTTTGTGCTCCTGAGATGCTGCTTGGCCTGCTGTGTTCATCCAGCCTCACATTTTGTTATCTTGACAGCAGAAGTTCTCTGGTTATCAAATACTTATAAATTCTTCTTCTAAATATTTGGGAAAAAATGGATATTAAACAAAGTAATTCCTTGCAATTTTACCTTGTTGACATTACCCTAAGAGATATCATGACTAGTGCTA